>NW_017729004.1:52130883-52137653 GCF_001723915.1 Gavialis gangeticus | reverse complement strand
TATCAGGGGTGACCACCAGGATCTGGGGGAATGTTTGTTCACCAGAGCACCCCAAGGGATGATGAGGTCAAACGGTCATAAACTACTAAAAGACTGTTTCAGGCTGGGCATAAGGAAGAATTTCTTTACTGTCCAAGCCCCCAAGGTCTGAAACAGCCTGCCATCGGAGGTGGTTCAAGCACCTAGATTGAACATCTTCAAGAGCAAATTGGATGCTTATCTTGCTGGGATCCTATGACCCCAGCTGACTTCCTGTCCTTTGGGTGGGGGGCTGGACTCGATGATCTTCCGAGGTCTCTTCCAGCCCTAATGTCTATGAAATCTATGAAACATGACATGCATAACTTTTTCCAGGCAATGAAAGCCATCTATGGCCTAGCTTCCCATGATCCTACTGCCCTGAAATCTCAGGATGGCTTGATGCTCCTCCAAGACAATGAATCTATCCAAGTTAAATGAGAAGAGCACTTTGAGGCACTCCTGAACCATGAGTCATGGGGGATGGACTCAATGGTGGTATCTTCCAGCACCCTGAAAGTGGATCCCTCACCAGCTCTCCTATCCTAGAAGAAGTCCAGTATACCATCAAGGAAACCAAGAACAACATGCCTACTGGACCAGATGGCATGAATGATGCATGCCCCCAGAGGCTGGGGGTGGGGCATAGAGACCACTGGCAGGCAGCAGCGGCAGTGTTGGTGGCAGGGGCATGGTGGTGGCAAGTGGGGAGCTCCTGCAGGTGGCCATGACTGTGTCAGTGTTGAGGGAAGGGTGGCAAGCACTGACCTGCAGTCGGCGGCCAACCACAGACACCACCAGCAGAGTCGGTGGCAGCCAGCAGTGATTGTCGACTGCCAGCATATGCCATCAGCAGTGTCAGTGGTGTGTGTGTGGGGGGTGTGGCAAGTGGCAACTGCCCACAAGCACTGCCGGCAGTGTTGACGGCAGCCAATCACAGGGGGCGCACTGCCAATCTCAGGGGGCGCATGTGCACACTTGTGCACCCCGTATGTGTCACCAAATGCTAGTTGGCATACTTGCTGAAATCAATGAGGAGCTGGTACCAATACTTCACAAATTTATTCTATGCATATGGAACAATGAAGAGATCTCTGAGGACCTAAGGAGTGCCAACATCTTAATTATCTTGAAGGAGATAAGTCTCTGTGTAGGAACAATTGAGGTATTGCCCTGCTTTCCACTGCAGGGAAAATCCTTGCCTGCATCCTCCTGAACTGTCTTCTACTTCTTGCCAAGGACGTCCTGCTGGAATCTCACTGTGGTTTCAGACCATCCTCTGGGGCAACTGACATGATCTTTGTTGCCTGCCAGGTCCAAGAAAAGTGTCAGAGACAACATCAGGACCTGTATATGCTCTTCATTGAACTCATTAAAGCTGTTTTATTCCGGCAATTTGAAAGTTTTGTGGAAAGACCTCGCCAGATTTGGATGTTCTTTGTGACCAGATGACTGTAACTGTCCTATGTAGCAGGTCAGAGACAGATCCTTTTGCCATCCAAACTGGGGTGAAGCAAGGAATGTTATCACCCCAACTCTGTTTTCCTTTTTCTTGACAGTTATCTTGGTTCTCATTGAGGACCACCTTCCTTCTTTAATTGATATAGAACATTGAACAGATGGAGGGCTCTTCAATCTGGGATATTTTTGGTTAAAGACCAAAGTACTCAAAACAACCATCCTTTAAATTAAATATGCAATGACTGCCCCTTCCTTGCTCACACTGAGGAAAACCTCCAGACCACCGAGAAGCCTAGCAAAGGCTTTGGGACTCTCTGTCAACAGTGAGCCTCTATCAGCCTGCCCTGGGCCATGAATGTGAACCCTCTCCCCATATTACCATTAATGGAAAAGACCTGGAGGTAGTTTAGACCTTTCCCTACCTTAGAAGCCACCTCTCTCAGAAAGTGAACATTGAGGCAATCCAATGCAGGCCCAGTGAACAAGCATCTCCTCTGGGGAAATTTGCTTCAGCTTGTCTTTATTCATCATGATCTCTTTTAAGATACCTGTATCCAAGTCTACAAAGCAGCCAGCCCCACTTTCCTCTATGGATGTGAAATGGGGGTAAGCCTACAGTTGTCATCTCAAGATCCTGGAGAAGTATGACCAACGGTGGCTCCGGAAAATCCTCTGCATGAAATGGGAAGACTGCTGCACAAAAACTAGTATTGTTGCTGAAGCCGATGTTTACCAGCATTGAGTTGGTGATCCTCAGTGCTCAGAGCCAATTTCACTGGACTGGACATCTTGTGCAGATGCTCAACTCCCAAAACAAGTGCTCTACTCCTACCTTAGTAATAGCTTGATCTCACGGTGGCAGAGGAAGCACTACAAAGCACATTGAAGGTATACCTCAAGAAAAGGGATGCCAACAGCAAGAGCTGGGGGAAGCTGACTGGCTGCTGACTGATTCCAATGGTGCTGAAACCTCAACCAAGCAGCAGCCTGTTTTGAGGTAAAGCATCTTGCCTTCAAAACAGAGAAGAGAGAACAAAGGAAGGAAAAGAAGAGAGATCCTAGCCTATGGACTACCCTCCCTTGCAGAAAGACCTGTAAGTTTTGTGGATGGGTCTGTGGCTCAAGGATTGGACTCTCAAGTTACCTCAAGATCTGCCACGGGACTGTGGTAGAGATCAGCCTCAAATTGAGGGGTTGCTGCTGCTGCAGCTGCCATTATCTTTTTGGAAAAATATAGGAAAATAGTCCTTTGGTTTTGGGGATGTACATAGGTCATTTTCAATCTCTACCCCAATCTCTCTCCTCTCTGTATAGCAGCCCCTTTGATTTATTTATTTTCTTTTTACTATGTGAACCTTTTACTATGTGATTTTAATTTCCATGGTCAAATTCAGCTTGACTTTTGGTACTTCTCACTCATTTCAAAATTAAAAGTATAGCTTTGTTTGATGAGAGATCCCTTTCTTCATTCCTTCTAGTTCTCTTCTCTTCCCTAATATTCTTTCGGTGGTGGTTATTTGGTTAGTTCTCGATAACCTATGAGCCTTTTCTTATGAGCTTTGTGTTTAGGAAGATAATGTGTAGTTTGTTTTATCTATGACAAGAATTTTTAAGTCTCCTTCATTTTTAAATTGTTACATTCTTCCATCCAGTTGACTTGGTTACCAAGTTCTCTCAGTTTCCAAAAAAGTGGCTACTTGGAAATTGAAAACCTTAGTTACTGATCTATTTTTCATTTTATTTTTTCCATTTAATTTTAACTCAGTGAATTCATGATCACTTGATCCAAGGTTATTTTCTATTATTAGCTTTCATAATGTTAACTGCTCACCAAACCAAGTCTAAAGTACTATCAGCTCTGGTTCACTGACTATTTACCGAGGAAATTTTATTTGCTGTTACATCTAGGAAGTTGTTTACTATTATGGGCTCATTGAACTATTTATAATCTATTATTATAATTTTGTGCAATTAATATATTTTCCAATTTATGTCTGGAATGTTCAAGTCTTCCAAAATTACATTCCTAACAATATTTCTCTCTTAAATAATGGAGGGTGTCATAAAAAACAATGAAGGAAATCTACAGGAGTTCAGATTGGCTAACAGCTTAGAAGAAAAGATCTGTGTTTTTGTAGGATATGGACAGAAATTAGGCTCCGTACTTAATTGGCCTACATTTATTACTTTCTGCATGTGAGCTGTCTAATAGAAGGATGTTTTCTGCATATTATTCAATTAAGATATATTTACAAGAGAAATAAAAACATATGCATTAATTCTTACATTTTTAAACTATGCTACATAGATTACTTGTATTCCATGGAGTATGTGCTGGTGGTTTTCAGAGAGATAAATGGACACAGTATTGGCTGCTCCTCATTTCCATCTGCTAAATAGCTATAGAAATATACTCTCATGATGTGACTTCTCCAAACAAGCAATTACTGTAGCTACCACAGAAATATCCTGCAATTGCAAGTGTGAGGTGGGTGCCTGTTATTGGCAATGGGAAAGCAGATGGCCCATGAAGTAATGTCTCTACTGAAATTCAGGCTACAGTGAAGTTTGAGAACTATTACATTCATTTATTGTTTTTTTTGACAAATTGTGAAATATAAATCTTGAATTGAAAATCTTTGAATGATATGAAACAAAAAGAAACATGACTAAATACTCGGATACACCAAAGCAAAGGGCAAATTTTAAAGACTGGAAGACAAAAGTTACAATAGATTAATGAAATCATTACTTTAATCATCTGATGTTTTCATTCAGCAGGAAATGTGCAGCACTCATAATCTTGCAGTTTCTGGAGTTTCTTAAGAGATATAAAATGCATGTCACACCAACATAGAGGTTCCTTAAATCTGAACTCATTCTGTAGGTTCTGAGAAGATGCAAAAGCTACGTACCTAGCCAGGTACAACTTATCTGTTTTAAGTTATAGGTAAGTTACTTGCCCAGGTGTCAAAGTATATTGCAGTTAGAAGTGGCTGGACATGAGATAAATATCGTTCCATCACTTCCTTAGTTTGCAGTTTTTTATCAAAAGCACGTTTTTAGTCAAATGCCACTGGCTAAGGCCGTTTCAACAGAACTGATGCACCATTGTTATTTTCCACATTTGCAGAAAAACACTATTCTCCCTTTTTCCAAGAAAATTTGACAGTAGAACATCTTCCACATATCACAGGGAGAAGACAAACAAAAAGTATTAAATTGGATACATAAGGCTCCTTTCTTTTTCAGATCAAGTCCAAAAAAACTTGTGCATGTTTTTTCTAAGGAAAAAAAAGCCTTGGCAAGAGTAGTGGATGCATCTGAAAAAGACAAGGAATTTAGTGAAAGACTACCTTTTTTTGTACAAAGGTGCTGTAATAGGGGTTATTTGAATAATGGGACTAAATGGTGCCCATTACAAATGCACAGTGTACAGAATAAAATATATTGCTAAATATAGACAGTAGGAAAATTCCCCAAAACAATACTTAAATGCTGGTCTGTTTTGTTTCAGTAGAAATTGATAAATGTCCTTATGATTCTAGCTAACTACAAAAGCTTTAAGTCATGGAAGCTAACTGTAGCAGGGCACTAAGGTGCCTGCTACTTGGAAAGCTGGAGTAGTGGCTCAGGTGCTGGTTGCTAGGGGCAACCGGAGGGAGTTAAGGACACATGCCTGTTTGGTCAGCTGAACGGAAGGGGCAGGGCCTAGCTCGGATATAAATCGCAGGCCAAAGCCCAGAGAGAGGGCAGCCTGCGGCCAAGGAGGAAGGAGCTCTGCTCTGGATGTGTGAAAGGGAAAAGGTCTGGATGTGCAAGCAGCTAGTGACATAGGTGAGAGATGGAACACCCATGGTGTGGTTCGGAGGACTTTTAGCCATGAGGCATAGATTTGTTTTATAGCCGATTGGCTTGTGTTTTGGTTGTTGTTAGAACGGAGGTTCAGGTGAGGCTATAAGGGGATGGAGGAGGCCTCATAGGGGAACCATGTTAGAGTGTGGACCCCAGCCCCAGAGAGGGGGCAGCACTGCGGAGAGGCCCAGAGAGAGGGGCAGTGACCGTGAAGCCAAAAAGGGTGCAGCAGAGGGACTGTGCCTCCCAGACTGCCAGAAAGGACAGTGCAGGGAGGGCATTGACCCAGAGCATCCATAAGGGTGCAGCAGAAGGAGAGGTGTTATCCCCGAGAGCCAAGGCAAAGGCACAGTATTGGGAGAGGGCTGACCCTGAGTACCCCAGAAAGCAGAACAAGGTCCTGGAGAACCAGAGCACCAGTGAGGCTTGTGGGCAGCGAGAAGCCCCAGAGAGAGAAGGGCAGTGACCATTTGAGCACTGTGAGGTGCAGTGTGAGGCGGGACTCCAGAGAGCCTGAGCGAGATGAGACTGAAGGGATGGAGCGTCAACAGGACGCGGAGCGAGGCAGGGCTGTAGAGTGCCCAAGTGCCAGGGAGACCGAGTTGGGTCCGGCACGTAGCAGGAAAATGTAGCCAAGGGAACAAAGGGCAGCCTCCCTAGAATAAATACATAACGTCAAAGATGTGGTGGGCGAGATTCTGAGGGTGCTCAGAGAACGCTTGACATGGTACGGAGGGCACCCTAGGGGAGAACACGGCGACCCTAGGGTCCCATCCTGCTACACTAACAACAAGAAAACAAAACAACCCCCCCAACCACCTTTGAAATTGTCTCCATAATTAAGGACTAATTTTCCACCCTCAGACATCAGCAGAACAATGTTGTGTATCTAGTCTAGAGATACCTTTTGAATGGTATGGACAACTTCAAGTTGCCCAGAAAACAGAGTAAAGGATGCACTGTTACTCAGCTTTAAAGCCAGAGTAAGGGAAGGTTATGAATGTATTGTAACCAAAGAAATATATTTCTGTTTGATGGTATTATAGATTGATAGCATAGAAGGCATCTTAAGCAAATGAAAAATTAAGCTGCATCTCAATTAAGATTTTCAATGAAGTACAACAATTAATTGAAAACCACATGCTATATGTCAGTTCTTGAATAAAACAAAACCAAGTAAACATGAAGTAGCAGAAACCTAAGTGGACTTAGTTTATGGTCAAACTAAACAGTGTTTCCAAGTCTGCATAAGAAACATACTTGAAAGGGGGAATCTCCTGGGGAGACTGAATGTTGTGGGAAGATCCTGTTATTCAGGTTAATTGAAAGGTATTCTCCGTGTTTTCTATGTTTTTCAATGCTGATGTATCTTTGTATTAAATTACGTGGAGCAGAAAGTGAAGCACAGGTCTTCCACCAAAGAGGTGACTGCTTTA
>NW_017729004.1:52111897-52125883 GCF_001723915.1 Gavialis gangeticus | reverse complement strand
GCAGGAAGTGAAGCACAGGTCTTCCACCAAAGAGGTGACTGCTTTACTCCCTAGATTTCAGAGTTATCCTTTTCTTCCCTTTCCCCCTTGTGGCAGGGCATCTTTGGTGCCTGCCACTTTAAGGGCAGAAAACAGGCAGCAGCCAGCTGCCTGATGAGGGCAGCCATTTTGGATCCAGGGATATATGCTGGGTTGCAGTTTGCTGGAAGAGGAAGGAGGTAACATCAGGCTGAGAGGCTGCTCTGGCAGTCGGAAGGTAAGGGCATGGGCTGGAGGTGACCCCTTGTCCTCGGTAAAGTGTAAAACGGTACCCCTGCAGGGTGGTCTGGTGGGGATCTTAGTGGTGTGGGAGCCTCCCAGGAAATAGCAGGCCAGTTACCTCTCTAGTGAAAGGTGTATCAGGGTGCCTTATAAAGCCAGCCCCACACCCCTGGTAGTTTTCTAACGAGCCCAGGCTCGTTAAGGAGTCCGGAGGCAGAGCTCAGGTTGCAGGAGGAACCTGGGGCCATTCCAGGTGGCAAGCAAAAGCCTGGGGGTGCGAGAGTGATCCTGAGTGAGAGGGGTGACAAACGGAGTGGTCCCATGAGTGTAGGCAACCGAGGAAGCCCAGTGGGAGCATAGTGGCCTGGTCACAGGCTAGGAGTAAAATAGGCCTACAGTTGTAGAATTGCTTAGTCAATGCTCAGGTAAGGGTAGTGAGAGACATGCAACCGAGTGCTCTGGGGCTGACCGAGGAGAGCTAAACCCAAAGCCAGGTGAGGCTGGGCAGGATGAGTTTTGCCCTTAGAGAGGGCAGTTTGAAAGAGGCTGGGTGAGAGCCAGTGGAGTAAATAGGACGCCAGTGATAGGGGTGGCATGTGAGTGGCCATAGAGGGGAACTACAACTGTGTACCCAGTTTCCTTTGGCCATAGGCCAGAGAAATAACACCAAGTAACATCTGTGAGGCATGGGACCTGTGGAGGGGAGGTTGGAGTGGGTATTAGGCCCTTGTCAGTAGGGTGAGTAATGGGTAGCCTCCTGCCTTAGTAACAACTATCATATCTTTCCATCAAGATGTGGCAGATAAGCAAAGCAGGCGGTTACCCCAGGAGCAGGATGGCTGGTGGAGGCCACCCTGTTGCACCCCTCTTTCTGTCCCAAAAGATATTTAATATTAGTGCACTAGGGAACAGCTTCCACAAGGACAGAGAGCTCCACCAAAGAACAATCTGTAGTTTGGCAGTTAGAAGACTCTCTTTGAAGGTGAGAGGTGGGAACCTGAACCCAAGTCTCTTAACAATCCATGTGGGTGCTCTAACTACCAGACCATTGGATAATAGAAAGATGCTAACATGCCGGCTCATCTACCAGCCTAGGAAATCAGCAGTTCTTAGCTCTCTTCTCAGGACTGCATTTATTGTACAAGCACAAACAGAAACAACATCAATAAATTACCTTGCATCCCAGTTTAAATCACAGGTCATCAGCCCTCTATGGCAATCTGAAGGCCAGGGCCTTCCTTCAGCCCAGGAACCTCCAAAAAACCTCTCATCCTCCACAGTCTTCTTCCCCTCCTCCTTCAAGAAATTGAGTTGCCTTCTATATTTATATCAATTCTAGGTATACCCAGAAACAGATCTTTATTTGCCTCCAGATTAGGCAACAGCTGAATGAGGATTTTAAGGATCTAAATATTGGGCTTCGTTATGTAAAGTGGCAGTTAAGCAGCAGTCAAAACTCTAAGTCCTTTGTGGATCTAGCCCAGTGGTTCTCAACTTATTTGATGAGTGAGCCACACTTGCAGCTCTCAATGTGCTATGTGGGCCACATCTCCCCAGCTGCCAGGCCCATGGGAGCAGGGTGAGAGCCCACAGCCCCCTTCCTACCCCCACCCCCAGCAGCACCTGAGCCACAGCTGCCATCCCTGGGAGGCAGCAGTTGCAGATGGAGTGGAGTGTGGAACCTGGCTCCCACCCCCCACTACAAGTGGCATGGCTGGAGTGGAGCCCATGGGGGGGAGGGGTGGATGCAGGATGAATCCCTCGGTGGCCGAGCGGGCAGGATCAAGTTCCAGCAGGCAAGGAGGCTCAGTGCTGCTTCTGGGACTCCCATGCTGGCCATGCCACCATAGCCAGGTGCCCCCTGCCTTCTTAGCAGCACAGAGTTGTGGTCCCCACTCTTGCCAGGTGGGCAGGGGTGCCTCACCATGGTGGCATGGCTGGTATGGGGCTCCCAGCAGTGGCACTGAGTCTCCCCACCATGGAGGCTCCTAGGGAAAGGACAGCAGGGCAAGAAGCCCTGAGCCTGCAGCAGGCAGCCTTCTTCTGCCCCATGCACAAATCTGGGGGGGCTGTACCCCCCCATGCCTCCCTCCCCATGAGTACACACAGCAGTGGGGAGCTGCCCCCTACTTCCCCCTGAACAAGCCACTTGTAGCTCCATCCTGCCCCCCAGCCAGGCCCTGTGGCTACAAATTCCTGGGCCCCATGCACTGACCCAGCTGAGCAGCACCCCCAGATCCAGCCCTGTCCTACTCTACTCTCTCCCTCACTGTGGGTACCTCAATCTGCTCCCCTCTTCCACCCTGAATAGACATACTTGGAGGGAGCTGTAGGAGCTGCTCTCCATGCCCAACTGATCGCTGTCTCTCTGTCTTTCACTCTCCCTCTGTCTATATATAGTGGTCTTTTGTTTTACTTGTGGAGGAACATGGATTTCAGGGTATTTTACAGAATGACTTTGGGATTTTTTGTTTCTTTTTAAATCAGGGATTTTTCAGTTTTCCAATAAGGAACACCAGGATCCAGCTGAAGGTGGCTGACCTCCCGGACAATTGGGGCCAGGAGGACATACTTTGAGAGTTCAGAGCAGGTCACCACACTGGGAATATCTTCCAGGTGATAGCTGCCCAGATGGCCAGGCAGGGGCACATATGGCAGTAATGCCGCACAAAGGCCAGCCCTGCAGCCACAGCCCACTGGCAGCTGGCCCAGAGAGGCAGATGCCTCTACTAGCTTTGCAGTCCCCATGTGGGTCTGGCAGGTATGCAGCTGGTCACAGCCAGGCTGCAGCCCCCACTGCCAGACTGCTGCAGTGGGTAAAGGGTGCGGAGAACTCAGGGCTGTTTCAGCAGTCCAACTGGCACATGGGGTAGTGTCCCCAGTTGGCTGCACTGCAGAAGCTCCTGTCTATTTATCCATCTGATTACCTCACCTGGCTAACTAGTAGCCCCTTTTTACTGGGGCTAATGGATGAATGGAACAACTAAATTCTTGGGACAACTAATTAAAAAAGACCCCAAAACCAGGATATCCGTGTTGTGTGTGTCAAAGGGTCAAAACATGAAAATAAGTGTGCCTGAGGGGGACATCAAGCAAAACCCCCTGGGCCACACCCACTGATCCTCAAAGGCATGCAAGGAGCCAGTGGACATTGCTCACTGGTGCTCTGCCTGGAAACATGCACAAAGAAGTGAGAGGAAAGTGGCCCCACAGTCTCTGGGCACCTTCCTAGCCAGAGGCTCCATTCTGGTCAAATACAGGACCCACTTGGCCAGGGCCAGGAGGAGGTTGACCAGGGCGTCCCAGGACTTGTTTGGGCCACAGACGGGGTGACCAAAAACAAAGGTTGGGGGGTAAAATTAAACCAGAACCTCAAGAGTGCAGTGGGGTCCACCCATTCCTACCTATTGTAGTCCAGGAGGTCTCCAATATGGGTGACACCAGCCAGGATCAACCTCTGTCATAACCGGGGTGCCTCTGCCCTCAGCACCTCCAGCTGGGGGTTCCAGAAGGGGCTCAATGAGCAGGAGCAGCCAGACTGCTGGCTCCCGGAGCATCAACTCTGCCACCTGCTTCTGCAGGAGAATGAGAAAGGGCTCCAGGGCTATAGCGTACAGCAGGCAGCCTTGACGCACCACACTCCTGAATGGGATGGGCTCCATCAGGGTCCTGTTGAGCTTGATCAAACACTCTGTGGAGGCGTGCAGCACCTGGAGAGCCCGCACAAAGTGGGGCCCAAAGCCAAAGGCCTGCAGCATTCTTGTGAGGTACCGATGATACACTCTGTTAAATGCCTTCTCCTGGTCCAGAGATAGGAGGGTGAAAGACAGGCCCTCCCAGAGTGATAGCTCCATGAGGTCCCGAACCAGGTATAGGTTGTCGAAGATGGAACTTGGATGATTACACAGTCCAGTGGGTGGCAAATTGGCTAGAGGGTCGTACCCAGAGAGTGGTAGTGGGTGGGTCAGTATCAACCTGGAAGAGAGCGGGCAGTGGAGTCCCGCAGGGATCGGTCCTTTGGCTGATACTCTTCAATGTCTTCATCAGTGACTTGGACAAGGGAGTGAAGTATACTCTGTCCAAGTTTGCAGATGATACAAAACTGTGGGGAGAAGTGAACCCACCAGAGGGCAGGGAACAACTACAGGCAGACCTGGACAGGTTGGACAAATGGGCGGAAAACAATAGAATGCAATTTAACAAGGAGAAATGCGAAGTGCTGCACCTAGGGAGGAAAAATGTCCAGCACACCTACTGCCTAGGAAATGACCTGCTCAGCAGCATGGAAGCAGAAAGGGATCTTGGAGTCCTAGTGGACTCTAAGATGAACATGAGTTGTCAGTGTGACGAAGTCATCAGAAAAGCTAACTGCACTTTATCGTGCATCAGTAGATGCATGACAAAACAGAACCAAGGAGGTGACACTTCCCCTCTATCGGACGCTGATCAGACCCCAGTTGGAATACTGTGTGCAGTTTTGGGCGCCACACTTTAAGAGGGAAGTCGAAAACCTGCAGAGGGTCCAGAGAAGGGCCACTCGTATGGTAAAGGGCTTGCAGGTCAAGCCCTATGAGGAGAGACTAGGGCACCTGGACCTCTTCAGCCTCCATAAAAGAAAGTTGAGAGGCGACCCTGTGGCTGCCTATAAATTCATCATGGGGGTGCAGAAGGGAATTGCTAAGGCCCTACTCACCAAGGTGCCCCTGGGGCTCACCAGAAATAATGGCCATATGTTAGCAGGGAGCAGATTTAGACTGGATATTAGGAGGAACTTCACAGTTAGAGTGGCCAAAATCTGGAATGGGCTCCAAGGGAGGTGGTGCTTTCCTCTACCCTGGGAGTCTTCAAGAGGAGATTGGATGGGCATCTGGCTGGGGTCATCTGAACCCAGCACTCTTTCCTGCCTATGCAGGGGGTTAGACTCAATGATCTGTAGAGGTCCCTTCCAACCCTAACATCTATGAATCTATGAAAACTCCATGGTCAGCCCATGGATGCCCAGTGTCTTGTTGCCAGGCATTAGGCAGAGGATGGCCAAAACTCAGCCAGAGTGAGAGGAGCTTTCAGCCAGTCCCAGTTGTCCACACTGACCTGCAAGAGTCCCTCACACAGGGTCTGACAGGCTTTGGCATCAGTTGGATCCAAGGAGAAGTGCTTTTCATACAAGACCCGTGCGTGCTGGCGCATCTCACCTGGATCTGTGAGGGGGGTGCTGTCACCTGCCAGAAAGCAGGTGATGTACTTCTTGGCCGCCCCCTGCCTCCTCTCCAGGGCATAGAAGTGAGAGCCATGGTCCATCTCCCAAAGGAGCTGGATGTGTGAGCGGACAAATGCACCATGGGTATGGTGGCCGTCTAGAGCACAAAGCTCTTCCCACCTCTCCTGACACTCTGCAGAGGGACGGGTTGGTTGGGTCAGTGGCCGGGCACCTCTCCAGCTCTAGCACTTCCCTGCTCAAGCTGCTCCTGGACCGCCTCCCTCTGCCAGGTGTGCCCGAGTGTAGCCGCAGCAAGAAAAGCCAGATGTTCACCTTCCCCACATCCCACCATCTCCAAGCTGAGGGGAAAGCTGCCTGTTGCTCCCACCAGGCCAGCCAGAACTCCTGGAAAGCCTCCCTGAAGCCCACATCCTCCAGCAGGCTGGCACTGAAATGCCAGTAGGCTGACCCCGGATGCCCAGGCCCCAGCATGGCCTGGGCCCAGACAAGGTGGTGATTGCTGAAAAGGGTTGGCTGGATGCCAGAGGAGTGGGTTCGGGGAAAGTGCAGCAAAGAGATATAAACTCGGTCTAAATGGAAGTGGCATGCCTGCTTCTCCCCTACCCTTACATAAGTGAAGGCAGGGGTTTCAGTGGGGTGACAGGCATGCCAGACATCCACCTGGGAGTAGTTCATCAGGATCTCCCCAAGGATGCCCACGGTGGCCTGGTTTCACTCCTTGTCTGACTGGTCTTGCGCATCTAGGGTGACACTAGAGTCCCCGCCAAGGACCAGGCACTTGAGGGTTGAGGGTGCCAATGTATGTAGCTGCCTGGCAAAAAAATCCTCTAACTCTCAGTCCTTCACAGGGGTGTACACGTTCAGAAGGTTCAGGAACAGCCACTGCATCTGGACCCGGAGGTGCAGCAGGTGGCCTGGCACCACCTCAACGTCTTGGAGAACCTCCAGCTGCAGGCCTGGGGAGAACAGGGTGGCCACCCTACACGAGATGTCTAAGAGGTGACTAAAAAAGACCCTTCCTTGCCACTCCAGCCACCAATTTGGTTCGTTGGACGGAGTCATCAAGGTCTCCTGCAAGAATACCATGGGGTACTCTTCCTCCTCAAGGAAGGAGAGCACCTGGCACCTCTGGAGACCCTTCCTGCAGCTGTGGACATTGAGTCATGATCTTAAATGATCTCTTGGCTGGGGGGGTGTAGTAGATGGTTCAGCAGGGGCCTTGTACATCTCAAAGCCTCGTGTGGGGCCTGCTGGTTTGTGTAGTTCCCTCCCATATGTATAGAGGGCATCTATAAAACTGCGGGCTTGCCTATAGATCCAGGCATTGCAGCTTTTGGGCCCCTTGCCTTCCCCTGCCAGTGCCCTTGCTGTGGCGAGGATGCTGTCAAAAACTCCTCAGCAGTCCAAGGCCAGCTGTACCTTGCTGGCAGACTCGTGGGTGTAGTCACAGTCAAGAAATGCAAGTAGTTCATCCATGGGGACTGCGAGCTCTGTAGGCTTCATAGAGCCTGCTGGTTCTCAGGCATCCTCCTCCTGGTCCTGGAGCTCAGAGGGCTCCTTCAGCACCACCTGAACCCCACCCTGACTCTGGTTGGGATTGAGAGATCTCTGCAGCCCCCTGGGACAGGGGTGGGGATAAGGGTGGGGGTGGGACAGAGCTGGAGCCCTGGGGGGCCTTTGCAGGGTCCCAGATGAGACTGGCCTATTGATTAGGGGACCCCACCATGACCCCCACTGGTGCAGGACTATGGGGCAGGCTGGAGGTGAGGTTTTGCCTGGGAGGGGGAGGGAAGAGACCTACCAGGCATTGGGGTGGCTCTGGCATCTGCCTTGGGGTCCTGGGAAAGGGGACCCTCCTCCTCAGGACTCACTGGGGTGAGCCCCAGTGCCTCTGTATCCCCCAGATCAGAGGGAGGAGATTCTGCCGCCAGGCCTTCCTTTGGGTAGGCCTCAGCCTTAGCACCTGTAGTTTCAGGGGGTTGGCTGTGGTCAGCAGAATGAAGAGCTTCCCCCATGGGCTCTGGTTTGGGGCTACCCGGCAGCCCCAAAACCTCCTCAGTGGGAATCACCCATTTGATCTCTCCTGGGGGTGGGGTGTCAGGCACAGCTGGGGAGGCCTCTGGAAGCTGGGCTGCTCCTTCCTCCCATGTGGTGGTCTTGGGAGGGGAGAGTCCTCCACTTTGGAGGGCTCCAACTGGGCCTGAGCCTTCCTTTTGCCCTTATGCCCGGAGGGGACCTGCACCCACTCAGCCATGGGGTGGTCCTCAGGTGGACAGGCTCCAGCAAGAGAAGGTGAGGGTTGTGGGGGTGGGGCAGCCATGACAGATATATGACTAGGGGCAGGGTGGCCCTGCTCCCTCTCTCCCCCCAGTCGCTGGTGCCCTCCCTGGGACTCTGCTAAACTTGGTTGAGGGGTAGGGTCTCCTGAGCTCACAGAGGGGCTCATAGTTATGTCTGGGGTGCCAGGGGGCCTGAAGGGGTGGGGCAGTGGTGGTAGGGGCACCCCTCTTTCCAGTGGGACCTGCAGATGCCCTCCCTGCCCACAGGGCACTCATGATGCAAATGCCCCAGGGCACGGCACCATAAGCACCACAGGTCCTCCAGTGTATAGAAAATCCTCTCCAGGGCCCCCTGATAAGGAATTACCAGGCACCCCTCAGCCTCCAGCCATGCTTCTGCCACCAGCTGGATCATGACCTGGCGACAGAAAGAGCACACATGGCAGAGGCCAGGGTCTCAGCACCCCAGTGAGAGGGCCACCACTGGGGAGATAACTCTCCCAGGGTTTGGAGCTGGGGGAGCAGGGCCCAATCAGGGATATAGTGAGGGATGGTGCTGAGGACCATCTTGGGTCCCAGCTCTTTTAGCTTGAGGGGGACATACTCGCCCTCCATCATAAGCCCCCTCTCCACTGCCTTTTGTGCAGCAGCCTCTGATGCAAGTAAAAAGACCCCTTGCCATGAAAGTGGGAGGCCACCATGATTTTGGGGGCCCCCACTACCTGAGCTAGGGCCTGCACCCAGGTCTCAAAATGCAGGTTCTCCCACTTGGGCTTCACCCCATGCCTGCGGGTGAGTCCCAGAAAGGGGGCCCCGCCGTCCGAGCTGGAAGGGCCAGTGGTGGAGGGTCCAGACCTCCTGGCTTTGGGTCTCCCTGCAGCTTCCTGTGCATAGCTGTGGTTCCCCAGGGGGCCACGTTGGTTGGGCCGGGGCTAGGGCCAGGGCCAGGGCCAGGCTGAGTGGGTGTGCTGGTTGGTGTAGTGCACCTGGTCCCCTCAGGCGCTGGTGGTCTAGGCTTCAGGGCAGGACCCTTGTCCTTCCCACCCTCAGCTGTGGAGGAGGCTGAAAAGGAGCCCTTCCCATTGCCCTTGCCCTTGGTCCCTGATGACAGGAGAGAGGGCTTGGGAACCCCTTGGGGGGGAGGGCCTGGCCAGGGGTGAGCTCCTGGCCCTGTTGGCTCCCTCCTGGAGTCCCACCTGCTCCTGCAGTGGAGGTTGTGGTCTTCTCCACCCCTGGAGGAGGTTGGTTGGACTCTGCCTCCGGGGTGGAGGCTGCAGGGGCATGCATCCCCTTGGGGGCTTGGCTGCGATCCACCCCCATAATGAGGGCTGCAGGAAGCTCTGGGGGGGGCATCTGCCCCCCTGAAGGTTCCTGCCCTGCCATTGTTTCACAAGAGGGCAGAGAAGACAGTAAAGAAAAACAAAATATCCTGTGGGGCTGGTGAATCTAGTAGGGGCAGAAAGGGGATAGGGAGGAAGTGGGCTGAAGCTCATTGAGCCACAGCCACACAGGAAAAAACCAGAAGGCCTATGCTTTGAGAATGTGGGGGGAAGGGAGAAAACACACACACATGGGCTGGGAAAACTCAAGCTGGCTTACTCAGCTACAAAACAAACACCAGAACAGGGGAAGTGGACCACAGGACTTACCACACAAGAGCAAAAACATACATGGAAGGCTGCTGATGCAGGTGTAAAAGATGGCTGGAGCAGTGGGGGGCTTTGTTTGTGGAAGATCTGTCCAGAAGCCCCTCAGACCTCCATCTGGTCACTCAGCAGCAGACAGGAAGACAAATCAGGATCAGATGCAATGAGGGGAGGGGAGGAGCAGTCAGTCAATTAGGAAGTAATCCATTGCAGGTACAGTGTCAGGTGGTGCAGCAGAGAATCTCCCCCTCTCCTGAAAGGGAGCAGCAGCAGAAACCACAGCAGTAGCAGTGATGGTAGGAGCTGTCCAGTTCATCCACTCAGGGTGTGCTTCTGGTGGAAGTGGAAGTGGAGGTGACCTGCCAAGGCAGCTGGGGCAAGCAAATTTCCTTTAGGCTTTGGCAGTGATGGTGGGGGAGGGGCCCACAGTCATTGTATGCTCCCTCCCCAGGCTGCCCCTGACCACGGCTTGGTGGTGGGCTGGGCAGCAGGCCGGAACAGGGGTGCAGAAGCTGGGGTGCAGTGCAGTGTAATGGGCCCCTCCCTAAGGGGGGCAGCGGCATGCAGCAGAGGACCCCCCCAGGGGGGCAGTAGCAGCAGCCCAAGGCAGGAAAGGGTGTGGCCAACCCACTTCCAAAAGCTCTGAGAACAAGCCAGCAGCCAGCAGGAGCTAGAAGCAGGAAAGTCCTAGCCATCTTCTCCCCAGCAGCTCTTGACAGCAAGTTTATAGCAACCAGCAGCAGCAGTCTGGAACAGGAAGGACATGGCCATTTTCCTCCCCCAGAAGTTCCTGAGGGCAAGTAGCCCTGAACTACCTGACAAGGCAGCTTTTTGTACTGATGGGGCCAGGACAGGGCAGCTTTTTGTACTGATGGGGACAGCACAGGTGCTGGCCCTGGGCTCTAGCTCCCCCTGGCTGCAGATCTGGGAGGAGCCAGGCAGGGTCATTTTGCCCCAAGAGGCACAATTTGCTCCACAACAAAGTGCAGGTCTGAGCACGTGCATTGAGGCAAAAAGCCTTGGCTCAAATTTGCACCCCTTTTATTTGGGCTGCTGCACACGCATGTGCTTGCATGTGTGGATGTGCCCACTGAGGGTATTTTTCTTAGTTCAAATTATTTTTAATTGAATAGTAGGTGCCCTGAAGATTGGTCTTTATTTGTCTGTATGGTAACTGTTATATCTAGTGGTTAAGTCTGATGAGGATATTAGACAAAGCTGTTGTATACAGTTTCACTATATTTCATCCCCTATAGTTTCTGTATCACAGGGGGTAAGAGTCTTATATTCATTGAGAATAATGAACTCTGATAGACAAGATGCTTTTAAATACATAGAGCAGACTGTATGCCAGCAGCAAGTATTAAGGTTTGGGTGATATTGTCAAGCTACCACTCTGTATCATAGTTCATTATTTAAAGAACTGTTTAAATAAAGAGCTTATTTATTTAAACAGTTCTTTTATTTATATTAAATATAGGGAACCTAAATTTGCCCACCACAGGATGCAAATAATTCTTTATATCTATGGTGGGGAAAATCCAGCCTCAGGACTTATATTACTCTTCTTTTTGGGATCCTTAGGGGAAATTACTTTTTGTGCAGCAGTACTGTTTCTCTCCAGAGCCTGTCTCAAATGTACTGGCAAGAGGAGCTTTGCATTTGTCTACTTGATTCTATGACATGATGCTCATGTTTAAACAAAAGCATGACAGGCAATGAATGAACAAGTGTCTTTTTGCATTTACCTGAACATAATGGAAATATTATTGAACAAGCTCAATGAGCACCTATTAAGACTGAGCAGAGCCTAATGAGGGATGGGGGTTGTGGTTGTGTGGCTTGGTACAGTGATGCTGTTAATCCCAGCATGAAGGAGACTTTAAATATTTCACTAAAGGCATTGCATAATCCTCCAGTGATTCTGTAGAAATCACAACTAAGTGAATATTGTGGCTGAGAGAGAAACATTGTAGTCTCTGTGATGTTAGGGGCCTTTCTCTCTCTCTTTTTTTGCTGTATTCCACATTTTAATGCAAATCCTAAGCCAGTTGTCCTAAACCTTTCATCTGATAGAATCCCAACCACCTGCAGTTCATTAATGAGTGGATGTCACCTATCTTATATTCTTTTGTAACATGCCTTGTCACAGCTCCTGTTTTCTCTATTTCTGTTCATTTTATCTGTCCTTATACTGTCTCACTCTTTATTCAGTACATACTTTGCATTCCTTCATAAGCGCTTTCCTTTGTTTTATTCTCATGGTGGACTTTCCTTTCATTGCCATACTTGCTCCCCAAAAGTGTCTTAAATGGCCAGGAGGGTTAGTATTCACACCAGGGTAGAGCTGAGACCCAGCAGACTTACTTCATGTTACACCAGGCTAGAATCCTGTGGCATTCTACCAGACTATAAAACTGTCTTTCACTGGAAGGCCATTTTATTCACTGAGAGAAGCAGGAGTACAGTGGAAATGTGTGTTCATGTAATTAAAGACAGCATCATAAAGCAAATGCACAAGATGATTGAATTAAGGTAATAAAAAAACCCAACCTTTTCATTTGGTTGACTTTGGAACCCTAAAGTTCTTTTAATCTAGTTATTTTAGATAAAATATATAAGCATATATGTTTATATCTATAAGATGCATATTATATCTATATAATAGTTATACACACACATGCCCAATAGCTGTGTGCATAAATGCAAAATTATACAGGATATAATTACTACCAAAGAAAAAGTATAGACATCCAAAGCTTCTTGAGAAAATAAAAGCTTTGCAAAAGAAAACAAGATCATGTAAAGATTTAATACATCTCAAAGCCAACACAATTTGGTTTGATACATGACCCTTTTATTTTGCTGCCTTAAAATGTCTCCCTCCTGCCAGAACCATTTGTTACCTTCTTCCTTGGGGAAATATGCAAAGACATGCAGTTACACTCAGACCTCCCCACTGGAAGGTTTTTATTTCAGTCCTATCAGCCTCTATTCTTGCCAATCATTTTTCTTTTGTTCTCAGTATCCATTGTTTCCAGTAATTCATTTGAGCTACAATATCCAAAAAATACTGAGAGCCACTGTAATGTAAAGGCAAAAATCTTTGCAGGCTGATTTTGTTTCAAGCAGCAATTTGTGGAAGAGATTGTTTATCTGTATGGATTAATTAGTGATAATAAACTTCAGTCAATGTATTTAAATGTCTGTAGGCTATAAACCAGTCTTCTTTTATCCTTGGCAGAAAACATCCTCTAAAGCGTCAGCTAACATTGGGTACAGCAACTTGGTGAGCATTACTATATGGTCTATTTAAGTGAACACGCAATAGTCACCTGCAGCAGCTGCAATACAATGGTAACAGAGTACAGTAGGGTAGCAAAAGCAAAGGGATGAAATCCTGACCCATTTGAAGGTATAGATAGTTTACTTCACTAGAAGCCAGATTTACCTTGGATCAGAATGTATCTGACTATGGGTACAAGCAGTACGAACATCCTATGCCACAGCTATAAAAAATAGTTTTTCCTTTCTACAACAAAGGATTGAGAAGGATGGTTGCAAATGACGGGCTAGATAAACTGCCTGGCCTACTTTAGTTTAGTTCCAGATTCAAGCAGCTGCCACGATCATCTTTCCTCCTACTTCATAGGCAACACTGTTTATATCTAAGGCACCAACTCTGCATGGAAAGGAAACTGAAGAAGGTAAAGGTGATAAACCAATCACGAAGAAGTTTTAGAGCTATGAAGGAATTCATTCCACCAGTTGTGAAGCTGACTGGTAAGAACCACCAGGGAAAGCTCAGCTGTAATAGTGATTGTACATTTATGCCCTCTTCACTCATAGGGTACTGTTACAGGTTACCTTTAAAATATTTTAAATCTGTGGAATGTTATGTCATCATAAAGTTAGAACAGTTTTAGAGTGGTAACTGATTAAGGTTTAATGCCATCTCAGATTTGCACAATTGTGACTTCACATTAGAGGGCCTAGCTAGCAGGGGTGATGACAGGAGCCAGAACTCTATCCCTCCTCTGGGGTGAAAGGAGGGTGGCATGCAACTTAGAAGCAAAGAAACTACCGTTGTGGCTGTAGTTTCCCTTGCTCTGCAGCCAGCAATGGGAGCCATAAGCAGGAGGGGAAAAATCTTTTAAAAAAGTGAACGAGTAGGGCAAAAAAGTAAAGAGAGACAAAGAGAAAGGAGTGAAATAATAATAATAATACCACCAAAATCTTGCATGTTTCACTGAATTGGGATCAGATTGGGGGGCCAGGAGGGTTAGTATTCACACCAGGGTAGAGCTGAGTCCCAGCAGACTTACTTCATGTTATACCAGGCTAGGAGTTGGGTTAGCACTTAGAGTAGGTCAGAGTGAGCTCTCTACATACATGCATGCTACACTGGCCATAGGTAGTAGGATTGCTGTTGCTGTTTGCACAGGGATACTAGAGCAAGCAACAAACTGGTGAGCTGTGCCTGGGTGCTCAGAGTGGTCAGGGTGTGCTGCAGTTAAACCCCTCGGGGAAGGAGGGAGCGTTGGCTTTGGACCAGCATTGCCCCTCCCCTCCCCCCCCCCCC
>NW_017729004.1:52106957-52111710 GCF_001723915.1 Gavialis gangeticus | reverse complement strand
CTCCCCCCCCCCCCCCCCCCCCCCCCGCAACATTAGAGTTCAGGAGGGTTGGAAGTTTGCTCATAGAGCAAGTCAGAAGGTCTGGGAATAGTGCATCCTAGGATACTGGATGAATGAAAACAGAACAGATTAACTGGAATGACCTGGGTGAAATGGATCAAAGATAACCCTCACTTGGAGTGGCATAACTTTAAAACACTTAGGACACTTTTACACATGCTCTGGGGGTGCACGTGCAGCAGCACTTTAATTAGAGTGGTTCAGAACCTCATGTATCAGTGTGCTTGCACTTCAAAATGGAAGCAGGGGTGATTGAACTAAAGCTTGTAGAATGAGCTTGGATGCTACTTTATAACTTGTTCAAATTGCTATGCTAGCTTCCTAAGCAGGACAGGCCAATCTGAGCACATCATATCCATGCTCTAAATTCTATTCAAGTGGTTACTTATTACATTCTGACTTAATTTTAATGTCTTGATCCTTATCTAAGCGGCACTTAATGTTTTGAACTTGGCTATGTGAGTGATTCTTTCTCTAGAAGCCTTGATATGAAAACTGGTTCATCCTAAACTGTAGTTTTCAGAAACAAAGAGCAGGGATTTCATAGAATCATAGAAAATTAGGGTTGGAAGGGATCTAAGGAGGTCTCTAATCCAGCCCTCTGCTCAAAGTTTGACCATCCCCAACTATGGGGATGAGAAGTTCTTGGCAGAGTAAAGAGTCAACTTAGTATTTTTGGAGAGGCCTAAAAATGATTTTACTACAAAATATAACCAAATCTTTGTTGGTCATCAACACACCACATAGGACCAGACAAAGGATTATGGGGAGAGGCATCAAGGTGATTCCTTGAGACATAGAATATGGCAGCATCAGAAATACTGGCCTCATTACTAGCTACAGAGGGTATGTATCTGAGTGGACCAATGCATGATGATGATATCAACCTTATACAGGAACAGGCAGCTAAAAGGAACCTGAGCAATATATTATAGGACCTGGTGGCTGCCTATAAGTATAAAAGGGGTACACATCAGGATCTGGGAGAACGCCTGTTCACCAGAGCACTCCAAGGGATGACAAGTTCAAACAGTCACAAACTCCTCCAAGACCATTTTAGGCTGGACATAAGGAAAAACTTCTTTACTGTCCAAGCCCCCAAAGCCTGGAATAGACTGCCTTCAGAGGTGGTGCAAGCACGTACTCTGGACTCTTAAGAAACATTTGGACGCCTATCTTGCTGGGATCCTTTTACCATAGATGACTTCCTGCCCCTGGGCAGGGGGCTGGATTCGAGGTCCCTTCCAGCCCTAATGTCTATGAAATCTATAAATTAACCTTATCTGAAAATTGGCTGGCTATGTTAATGTTGTGAGGATGGAGCTCAAGAGATAGTGCAAGGTACTCAGGCAGCACAGAGGAGTATGAAGGTGGATAGTAGACCTGTGTGAATAGGGAAGTATACGATTTAGATTCAGCCGATTTGGAGGACAATGATTCGATTGGGATCACTGTCCTAAATCGATTTGGCCAAATCGGCTTTGGAAGGTTCGGCACTGATTTGGAGAGATTTGGCCACAGACTATAATAGGGACATTCTGAAATACCTATTACTTTGTCATTTTTTGGCTGATTTTTGCCTAAAACTTGCAGGGATGGTAGCCTCTTCTGAGGGAATGAAGCCTGCCAAAATTCAAGGAAATTGAGGTTTAGTTTCCCAGAAACACCTGCATCTAACTCCTGAAAGCTAAACTTGTGCCGTGTGTGTTAAGACAAATTTGGATGAAAATAGCAGGGATGTACCCCTTCTGAGGGCATGAGGCCTGCCAAGTTTCAAGGAGATAGGTGCAGGGGTTTCTGTGAAACTCCACCTCAAGATGCTGGCAAGCAAAACTTGTGACATTGGTGACACAGTGTGTGTTAAGGTGTGCCCTCAATGGCACTGGGGCCTCTACACAACACAATGGTGTACCCCAGTAAGCTCTCCTCCTCACCTACAGCCTCAGCCCAGTCCACCACTTTAAATAACAACAGGTAAGTAAGCAGCACAGTAGCACTAGCATCTCAGGCAGCCAAACTGTGACAGAGCCCTTCTTTTCTTTCCTGCAGGAGTTTCTTCTCCAGCAGCTGCCACAGAACTCTCCCTGCCAGCCCCAGCCCTGGGACTTAGATGTGCTCAGGGCCCTGCCTCCTTCCAGTCAGCTGACCGGGGACAGGTGCTAGGGGTGTAGGTTGTAGCTGTGTTGGTCTAAGGACATGGCAGTGGCAGACAAGGTTCTTCGGTCAAACTGGTATCTTTAGTAAACCAAATGAATGGTTAGAGAAATATATCTTAGCAAGCTTTTGGGTTGAAAAACCCTTCATCAGGCTGAGGAAGCACCTGAAGTTGGTGTGTGTGCTCTTCCTGGATGGAAGGAATAGAAAACGAGCCAGAGGCTGGCATACAATGCAGGCAAGAAAGCCAGTCAGCGAAAATGGAAATGGAGGAGTCGGGGTGAGAGAGAGGCTGGGGTAGAGGGGAAGGGGGATGTAGCCTATGAAGTGGGCTAGGAACCTGTGGGAAAGCATTCCCTTCCATCTCTACATAATGGGACTAACCAAGTTTCTATGAACATCCATTCTGAAGTACTGATAGACTCTAGCTAGTTTACCTCCCCTTGGGGTCCCTAGCCCACTTCATAGGAGGGTATTATGTCTCTATGCCTTCCTTAAAGGTACAAGTGGAACTGAATTTCCTACTATCTTCTGCTCATTTATATTGGACAAAGTGGATGTAAGATCTGGTATAACTGATGTTTGTGTTGTCTAGGTATAAATGAGAAGGCAGTGAACAAAGCTGTGGACAGACGAGCCACAGGGTTCGGTCAAACTTTGCTTAGATGGGTCTCCCTACCCTGGTTTGGTTCAGCCTTGCAAAAAAGAGACCACCATGTTTGTAAAATGCTTTAAGAACCTCAAATAGGATGTGCTATATAAATGTAAAGGACTGAATCCAGGTTCCAGATCAGAAAAGTTAAGATGCTATATTCCTTCTACCAGCTGGGGCACTGGTTCTGAAACAGGGTGCCATGGCATCCTGGGGTGCTGCCAGATATTTTGAAGGATGCTATGAGGTGTGAGGAAATAAGTCTAACATTAGGACATAAGCTGATAAACTAAAAAGGTACATGTAAGCTCAGACTTTCCATGTCCGAATGATCCTCCATCCCCACTGCCAGGCCCCTTTGCGAGGAAGCAAGCACTATAATTTATAAATTCATCTTTAGAATTGGGTACCACTCAATTCTTAAGAGTTATGAAGGAGTGCCTGGATCCAGAAAGGTTGAGCTAGGGATTTGGTTAAATATAGGGGGAACTCATCCTTACTGTTGTATAACAACAGCTGCTCAAAATGTTTTTAATATTAAAAAAAAAAATCATCAGAAAATGTAGTTTCATTAAAATAAAAATTTTATAGGAATGTTTTAGCTTTGAAAAAAAATTCCAGAGGGAAGTGTCACAACATTACTTTGATTTTCTCAGTTTGTTTTAACAACTTTGAGACATTTTACTTTCTCTTGTTATATATACTTTATACTTTGTTTTAGCATTATTTAAACAAAATATTCCGATGTTTTAAAACACATAAAAAATCATTAAAAGTGTTGACATTCTCTATAGGATGGGAATTTTTTTTTCAAACTCACTTAACTTTTAAGTGTCAAAATAGTTTTTCTATTAATATGTAGTTTGTATCCATTTCTTCCCATCCACCTCTTTCCTCAAAAGCTTCATTTTTATTTTATTTCTACAGTGTGAACAGAGTTCTGCTATTGGCTGTACTTTGAAGGGGTTCAGAGACCACCCACAGAGTCCACAGGGTCTCAGTTACTCAGCAATTAAGCTGATAGCTGAGCTCAGCATGAAGGAACAGTAGGAAAAATAACAGAACAAAGAAGATGTTAGCCTTCCTTTTTAAAAAGGCAGTTTTATTTTCATAAAATGACTTTTCTTTCTTAAGCTTTTTATACTTGTGGAAAACCTAATGTCTCAATAGTGCTAGGAACTAAAATACTCTATTTATCCATAGACTAGATATGGTGCAGTAATGTGTCTCAACCCTGAACTCCAGTGATCAGGTTGGGATTTATACACTTCTAAATCAGGTGCTACAATGCTTAACTTTCAGTTTGCTTGGCCTAAAGAGTGGGATCCAAATCTGACTTAGGCACCAACGCTCCCTCTACAGGGCATGGGGAATGTTAGGTACTTCTGAATGGTGCTCCAAAAAAACCTGCACACCTAGCAGAGAGCCAACTACAGCTGGCCAGAGGGTGAGAAAAATCCTACCCATGGCAACCTTGAGGCTGAGAGAGACAGGAGAGCCCTTCATACACTGGTGTTGGAGCAAAACAATTTTCTCAGTAAGCAGCAACTCTGAGGAACCCTAAGGAAATGCTCCTTGTGAAAGCACAAGGGTGCTTTGTACAAGGGTGTATGTACATTGTATCTGTTGAAATTAAAAACAAGGATGCAGTCAGGCCCACCTCCCTTCACATATCTCCACATTACTTGCCTGACACGAGTCCTTCAGACATGGCATTTCTTGTATGGTTAACTTTGTGCTCTGAACCTTCAGGCAACAGACACCACCAAGGCAAATGGAAGAAACTACAAGGAGAAAGTAGAGAAGCATGTGGTTGCAGCGGGGGGGGGGGGGGGGGGGGGGGGGGGAAAGGGGGGGGGGAAAGGGGTATAAACAAAAAAAAAAAAA
>NW_017729004.1:52096454-52106889 GCF_001723915.1 Gavialis gangeticus | reverse complement strand
GGGGGGGGGGGGGAGGCTTGAGAATGAGGAGGGTTCAAGGTGTATATACAGCAAACACAAAGGAATGCAATAGACCTTTTCCTCAAGCCCAGTATATCTACTGACCCCAGCCATGAGACTTTGTGCCAGAAGTCAACCTAAAACTCTCTTTAGAACACACCAGAAATAATCTATATCTCATCATTTGAGCCCTGTGGGGTCTATACCTTGGAGTTACTCAAATACCTAGTGTCCAGAGAACTCATCTGGCTCTGGAAGGATGTAGTATCCTACCACAGGGGAAGAAATAGGATGCCTCACCACAATGTGGCCTAGTGCTCCAGAGCTATGTTACTGTCCCAAGAGAAAAACATCTGATCCAGAATAAACACACTGTTGAGCTAAGATATGGTGAGTTTCTGCACAGTACACTGACCCTGATCAGGAAAACTTATCTATTCCTGTCTCCTTTCTAGCCAAGCTTCCCTCCATCCCTGTACTTCACCAGGCTACCACTCCAACCAGACAGCGCTCTTGGACTACTGTACGACCCAGGTTCTACACAGAACACACCCACAGGCAGTTGCCGGGGTGGGGGATGGAGAGGGTGGATCCAGGGGCAGCGTAGCCAAAGAACCTCTAAAACAGAATTCTCAGTGGCATTCTGGCTATCTTGCCAAAACTCATAAACTCCCTTCCATACTAGCTGCACAGTTCTCTATCAGGGATATGCCAGAAGAGTGCAAATAATGGAAGATACAGATACAATTTGCAATGCATGCTCCCAGGCAAGCTAGTGGCATGCAAATGGTACAGCTTTGTTTCAGAAGTCCTGGGATTTTCCTTTTCCAGGGATTCAGTTCTGACTCTGGCAGTAGAACCAGTCCCAGGTGGCTAAGTGACTCTCATTAGCAAGGGGCCGTGCTGCCAAGTAGCTAGTATGACAGGCAAGGAGGGTGCTCACAGTGCTGTGCTAACAGTTCCTGTAGGTGTTTCCTATATTTTCCAGGATTAAAAAAGGTACCAATATAGGACTAAGGGCCTGTGTGGTGATTTTATGCTGTTTACCTGTGTATTCTCTACTGCTCTGTGGTATCCCTGTGAATGGATGCAACTAGCCTGTTAGTGCTCCTGTGTACAGACAAATTTTATCTCTCTGTGCTTGCATACTTCAGAGGCAACACCTTGTTAACACACCTGCCTTGTAATTTTTCCATGGTATACTCAGCTTCTGAAAGTGCTAGATTAATAAAGAGAAGCCCCAGGTACAGAAAGGTATTCATATGGTTCTAGTGTAAAGTTCACACTAAAGTTTGATAATGATAAGTGTGTGTGTGTGTGTGTGTGTGTGTGTGTGTGTGTGTGTGTGTGTGTGTGTGTGTGAGAGAGAGAGAGAGAGAGAGAGAGAGAGACAGAGAGAGAGAGTGTTAATTCATTCCACAATTCAAAAAGGATGTGGAGAAGCTTGAGAGAGTCCAGAGCAGAGCCACGTGCATGATCAGAGGTCAGGAAAACAGACCTTACAACGACAGGCTGAGAGGCATGGGACTCTTTAGCCTGGAAAAGCTCAGGCTCAGGGGTGATCTGACGGCCACCTATAAGTTTAACAGGGGTGACCACCAGTTTTTGGGGGAGCATTTGTTCACCAGAGCACCCCAAGGGATGACAAGGTTGAGTGGTTATAAACTACTGCAAGTTCGTTTCAGGCTGGACATAAGGAAGAATTTCTTTACTGTCCAAGCCCCCAAGGTCTGGAACAGCCTGCCATCAGAGGTGGTTCAAGCACCCACATTGAACACCTTCAAGAGTAAGTTGGATGCTTATCTTGCTGGGATCCTATGCCCCCAGCTGACTTCCTGCCCTTTGGGCGGGGGGCTGGACTCGATGATCTTTTGAGGTCCCTTCCAGCCCTCATGTCTATGAAATCTATGAAATTTCAAATCTCATCATAAAATCTAATCATGGCATTTTTTGGTAAAGCTCTTGAAAGGAGACTTACAACAACACTGATCGTTGGCTTTTTAAATAGCAACATAATTCTTAAAGGGTTTTTTTTAATGTTAAAACATTTATCAATGCAGTGTTTAAATATACTATGACCTATATAGTAATAATAACTAAAGCACCAAAGGCAAAGTACAAATTACAAGGCACAAAAATTGTCAGTCCCTTTAATACCTGAAACTCATAGTAAAACAATAATGATGGCACAGCAAATTCAAACATGTTCACAAGAGGCGCATCTACACTTGCAGTGAATTTAGTGTGCAGTATATTAATTTACTGCACAGTAAGTGTCTGCACGTGTAGACAGTGCCACTTTACTGTGCAGTAGATTGGTCTACTGCTCAGAAAAGTGTCCTGTGTAGACATAGCCAAAGTATATGAAATTAATCTTTAGAAACAAACTAAGGTGTACCGATAAAGATTTTCTTGGTCAGTACTGAGCTGATTATTCACCAGGCATATCAGCTGATACTGATCTGATAACTGATTTACAGGAATGCAGCCTGGCAACATAAAGAGCAGAGCCCTGCAGGTAAGTCTGTGGAGAGGAAGGTGCGCATGTATGTATGTGTCTGTGTGTGGAGGGAAGATCGAGGCCCCCAGGGTGAGGGAGGAAGGGAGTGGGGCAGGGGAGTGAGATGGACCCTAGAGCCTGGGTGGGAGCTGTGGGCAGCTTGTTCAGGGGTCAGTGTTCCAGTCCTTAAAAATAGTAGTGGTGGCACTTGAATTAAAACCCATTCAATGAGTTTTAGTTCAAACATCCAGCTACAATTTTTAAGCGCCAGGATGCTGATTCCCTGGACAAGCTGCCTACAGCTCCTGCCCTGGTACCAGGGCCCCATTCACTACCCTACCGCATCCCCAGGCCTGACCCACTCCCTCCCTCACAGTGGACGCCTCAATCTGCCTCCTCCCTCTGTGCCCCTTCCCCTCGACAGACTTACCTGCAGGGCTCTGTTCTCCATGCAGCCTGACTGCATTTCTGGCTGTGTGCATGCATGTGGCTGTATGCATGCATGCAGTGTCTGGGGGCTCCAGCCAGAAGGCATGTTATATTTATTGGTACGTTATCAGCTACACTGGTCAAAAAAAGCCAATAATGTTAATTTTCCTTTTATTGCAGCCAATCTGATATGGCACTGATATATTGGTGCACCTCTAAAACAAAATGTTCTGGTAGGTCTCTAATGTTACCACTTCTTCCAGTCATGGTAATCCCATGGCTTTCCTTGAAGTTCCCCAGCAATAAAGGAAATACAACCCAGCAACAAAAAATGGCATGCAACTTACTATACATTAGTTATAGATGCCAGGGAAATTTCTTTCATGAGCACAGGAGTAAGGCAGGTAAAGTTATTTGTCATCTTTAGGGCTTCCTAAGACTGGGAAAAGGCTTTGGACCTGGCAGTCAAACACTGTGGGGTGAAAAAAACTTTCTGAACAGTAACTACTTATTTCTCCTCTTGCTTTACAATGTCAACCCCACCACTTGGACCACTCCTCAGTGGTGTTAACCACTACCTTATATTTGGCAAACTTGAGGGCAAAGAAAAAGAAAACAGAAGAGGTGTTAGGTTGTTGATGCCTCTGCAAAATGTGGCTGGGTGGCTAAGGAGCTGAGCGTATCACTGAGACAAAAGAAAAAAGATCATCATAGTTACTAAGGCTATGCACACATGTTCAAATAATCTGGGAGAATTCTTCCAGGTTTGTTCTCCTGGTAGAGAAATTTAGCCACAGCCACATGTGGGGGGAAAGAAGGGGGAAAGAGTGGGCTGTGCACACATCTCATTGTGCTCTGCAGGCTCTCACAGTTTGCTTGGAAACCAATGGCAGAAGTATGCATGGCAGCCCTGACTGGCTGACGCAGCCTGCTCAGCGTTGGCCTGTGTCTCTCTGCAGCACAGTGTAGGGCAGGGGTGGGCAAAATACGGCCTGTGGGCCAGACCTGACCCACCAACTGACTGGCTCTGGCCTGTGGCTTCCCCCACAATGCTCCATATGGGGCTGAGCCCCACCTGCTCTCACTGGAGCAGCTCACACTGGTCTGTACCCTGACCAGCATGCAGCTTGACCAGCATGCAGCTTCTGCTTGACTGGAGCAGTAGAGTCCAGCTCAAGTCACACTGTCTCCTGTAGAGGTGTGAGAGCAAAGCATCCTGGGATACTGGAGGATTGTATTGTGGCTTCTCTTAGAAGGCCATGTGTACAGACCTTTATTCTCCCAGGAGAAACATTCTGAGAAAGATTTAACCATCGCACTCTGAGAAAGATTGAATACAACCCACATCTATACACTCATGGTTTCTACTGGGAAGCCAGCAACTCTCCCAGGAGAAACTGAATGTTTGGATGTGATCTAAGAAGTTAGTACAGAAGGAGCTTGATTTGATCTGGGAGATAGCAGAAAAAGATCTTGTAGTAAGGCAGCAAAGACAGGACAATCAAATGGATATTGAAATACAGAAGCAGCTCAGGAATGTCATGAACAGGCAAAGACTATATTTGTATAATAAACTCCAATGCTGTCACTCACTCTTACCAGTATCTTCCCTCTTATAACTCTTCAACATAGCTAGGACCCACAATGGCAGGACATGGTAACACCTTAGGGACTAAGTGGTTCAGAGAAGCATGAACTTCCATAGGCAACAACTTTGGCAAATACTATGAATGAACTAAATTGAAGGAACTGAATGGTTCCTTACAGGAGCTGAGCTCCTTCACACCTAAATGCTGGCTTGCTATCATCCCATTCCAGACCCTAAAATTCTCAACTGATTTCCAAGGCTAAGTACAAATGTTCAAAAAGCCCCTGGTAGAAGCGCTCTAATCATACTTTACTTACAGGTCTATAAGTTAGATTGTGAGCGAACCAAACAGAAATTCTCTGTTCAGTGGCAGGAGGGGGGCTTGGAGCCTGCCCACACTGGTCACAGGGGGAGAAAAGCAGCAGTGGCATCCCCACCCTGGGGCCTTTGCAGGAGGCTGCTGGAGTGACCCCTCTTCCCAGCTTCTCTCCAACCCTGCCAGCTGGCAACTGTCAACAGCAGCTGGAGAGGGAGGGACCCTGGACCCCTTCCCCCGCAGCATGCTGTGTGGGGCCAGGGGTTGCTGCAGGGAAAGAGACCCCAGAACCATTCCCCTGTAACCTCCCTAGCCAGGCAGCCCTCCTGGCCAGCCAAAGGGGCTGTGGGGGAAAGGGGTCTGGGCTTGGTGTCCCCACAGCAACCCTGGCCAGGCAGCAGCATGCCGTGGAGCTGGGGCTGCTGCAGGGACAAAGAGCCCAGACCTCTTCCTCTACAGCCCCCCAGCCAGGCAGCAGCATACCATGGGGCTGGGACTGCTGAAGGGAGAGAGACCCTGGGCCCCTTCTCTCAGCCCTTCCAACCAGGCTGCAGTGCACTGTGGGGCCAGGGTAACTGCAAGGACAGAGACCCTCCTTTTCCTTCCACCACCCCCTGCCAGTGGAGGCTCACAGTTGGTAGGAGGCAGAGCTGGGATCAGAGGCTGCCACCCTAGCACTCAAGCAGAGCAAAAGAGCTCTGCATGAGGCTAGAGCACAGCCCTGCACAACACCACCTGGGATGGCAGCAATTATGCTCTGAGTTGACCCTTGATAGGATCTGGCACAGATGTTTGATAAAGTGGTCTAATCTACCACATCATCCATCGAGGGTTAACTTGGAGTGCAATTCACCATTTTAAAAAAGCATTCTAAGAGTCATGAACATCTGGTCAATTATGGTTGGAGTGCTTTCTCTGTGCTTAAAGTCCAATAGGTGTAATGTCTGTACCTAGCCCAGGAGAAGAGGCGGTTCACTGTGGCTAAGTCTTCCTATCTCACAGAAGTCTTCAGTTAATTCCACTCATTTCTTTCAACCTCCTCTTCCTGCCCTTGTTTGCCTAGTTCAAAACATTTGAAATGTTCTCAGTGTTTCTCTTGAACTATTGTTCCAATTGAAGGGAAGTCTGTTCCCTTCACATTTTAAGGAAACTTTGTTTTTTTCCCCAGTCAGTTAAGTCATTGTTTGTAAAATAAGAACATAAGAACGCACAACAAACCATAGAAATAGGCAGTGAGACCACCGTGGCCTTCAAACCCTGTCTATGTGAGTACCTGTGTATGAAAACTAATGGTATATGATGTTTAGAATTCAAGAGAGCTTAAACCATATACAATGAATCCAGCAGATTGCTTAAACATACTCCTCCACAGCTGACTGAGACATTCAATTTTAAAATTCATAGAGGTGTACAGAGCATGCAAAACCAGCACCTCGTAGCCAAAAATCCATAAACAGGATTCCAAAACCATTATGTCCTTTCCTCAAAGCATGTCCACAAGGCATCTCAGATAACACAACGCTTGTAGATGTTCATTTGGGAATCTCTTTGGCTTCCCAGTCTGGCCTAGCAGCTTCTGAACCTCTACTTCCCAATCCCTGGTTAACCTGGCTCTCAAGAATGGCGTATAAACCTACTATGCAGCGATGAAGCAAGCCATGTATTGCTAAGCTCCCTCAAGCCTTACACTTGCTTCTGCCATCTTCATTCGATTTCCGAAAGACAAATACCCTTATAACTTAGTACCTGCTTAGAGGGAAGTTAGTTATTTCCTTTTTATGATCCAAACATCCAATAGAAAACTTTGATAACTAAAGTAGTATTGGGTAAGCAGGGTCTCCTAAGACAAGAGGGGGAACACTGATGCCATTAATGCCTCTCAAGCAAACTACCCCTTTTTCATTACTAGAAAAAAAGTTCCTGAAATATTAGCATAATTGACCACTGGGGTGGTCAACCAGGTCTTGCAGCACAATGAAGAAATACCTCCAAAAACTCCAAAGCCTGGTTGAGACTTGGGAGCAGTGTGTTGGGAGTGGAAGGGGTGGGGGTTAAAATAATAGAAACTGTAGCAATGCAATCAGTGAAATCTGTGCGCAAAGCACTCAGTTTGTTGAGGACTGGCAAGTTTTGCAACTTGTGGCAGCCACACCCAGTGCCCTAACAATTAAGTTTGGTGCCTGGGGCAAAGCTTGTAGTGGCAGCCCACCCTCTCCCAGTGTGCAGATCTGGGGGGCACATGGCCCCCATGTTTGCCTGGGAGTGCACACAGAGGTGGGAGCCACCCTTCCCCTATGCCCCCCAAACAAGCTGCTCATGGCTCCGTCCTGCACCCCACCCTGGCTGGGCTGGGCAGTGCTTGTTGGCGGGCCCTCACTTGAGTACTTGGGGCAGTTGCCCCCCCTTATTCCTTGCTATGGCACTGACCACACCTTTATAAACAGTCATGTCTCTCATCTCCCACACAATCATCTCAAAAGTTGTACCCACAGACATTGAACTGGTCAGCAACTTTCCTGTAGCAACTGGGGACTGGAAATTTCCAGATGGTGATGGACATATGATTCAGAATGGATAAGGGAGCTCTCACGGTGGTGTGCTTGGGGCAGCTCTATACAGATGCCTGAGAAAGTGCTCTCTTTGTCATTCTGAAGTTCTGCAGCTGCTGTTGGTCATCAAAGCTCTTCAGCACAGTCCTCTCTTAGAAATGTATTCTTGTTTCTTGAGCTCACAGATGGTGCTGTACAGTGGGAAACTCTTCTAAGACAAGTCTATCCTGAAGCCATGTGCAAGCCTACCTGTTGTCCTTATCTTTTTTCCTGTTGTCCTCTAGGTGTATCTGCTAGTGGGAAAGGAAAGATTATGGCTACTGTTGCCCAAACAGCTCAGTATCATAGATTTGCTTGCACAGGTGCAGCTGTCTGAAAGTGGCTTGTCAAATAGATTCACACAAACTGTACTGTATTCCCAACTACAGCATTGAGTATGGACAGCAGCCCCGTCCATAGTGGTCTTTTAGGAGCCTGCAAATAGTGCTGGTTACTGAAAGAAAGGCAGATACTGAGCTTGCAAGAGGGGAACTGGGGAATTCTGGGGTTTGCCTTCTGATGCAGAGACTAGCAACCACCTTCCCCTACATATGCTATTAATTGTTGTGGGAACAATCTCTCCTGGCATATAGGCTATCAGCAACTCAAAGGAGTGTTTAAAGATATCACCCTAATGTCGGGGAGTGAAGACTGAAGGGGATAGTCTCTTCCTTGCTCCCTGTGTGAAAGCAAGGAACTTATAGTGAAGAAAAAGCAATCCGATTTGATTCAATTATGATGAAATAATTACAATGAGACTTCCAAAAAGATGTTTTTTATCAGGAAGTAAACCTGAAGACAATTCCTTATATTTACCTTTTACATCTAGTTTATTGGACCTCTTTCTATTCTTAGTTACTGAGTTGTATATCAAGAATATCTGCATTATGATTTAAGAGGATAATAGAATTCACCTGTTGGGAGTCAGATGCTAATATACTATGGGATAGGTGTGGCTCATTAGCCTTCTCCAATTATAGGAAATAGGAAGGAACATTACTGTTTGGGATAGCTCTTGAAAGAAGGATCCTTAGGCAAGGTCAAGTAGGAGGAGAACATTTAGGCTGAGGTTTGTAATTATCCTTTGGTTAATTAAACTATACTTCAGGCTGATGACTATTTAAATGTATTATATGCACAGTGAACACTTATGCAGTGTCTCAGCCCCTCCAGCATATTTTTAAAGATATACTAAGTCTCCTGTGAGTATGCAGCTCCATCAGCTTGCAGTAGATTTAAAGATAAAAGAAAAATAGTGTAAATAAGAATGAAAACAAGCCTGTTGCATTTTAGAGCCCTCTGGAAGAATAGATCTATTTCATGGTTTTCACAGAAGATAACAGTAGTTTATCTAGCTGCGAAGTTAAGAGTTATTTTTAACTAACGTTCAATTTTTGTTAACTACATGAAAAGCTACTTGTTTTCAATATGAATTGTCATGTTATAAGGGAGAAAGGGGTTACTAGAATCTCTCCCCATTGTTATACAATAGAAAAATGCAATATCCCAGATTGATAGAAACTGTGCTATAATAACTGAATTGAAAAAAACCCTGCTCCACAAAAGGAAGGGGAGGAGAGGGGGGAGAAGTGCTGTTCAGCCACTCTAGGTGGGTTTGTAAAGATTTATTGGGCTCAGAGCAATCTGCAGTCTAGTAAATTGGTATTTGAGGGTGTCACAAACAATAATGTACTACATCTTGCCCTACAACATACAGGTGTCCAAAAGCTATTACATTCCAACCACTGCACTAAAATTGTATGAAAGTAATAGCCTGGCCTGTATGAGTGGTAGCCAAAAAATTTCTATTTTATTTTTCTGTCTTTTTGGTGCTGTTATCAAAGAGGCCCCTACCCCAATAAAACTCTAGTAAATGGAGAAATTAAATTTTCTGCTCCAGGTTCAGAAGCTATTTTTGCCAGTAATAAGTCAATGGGAAAATAATTGTATATTGAAAATATGTTCTGAAACTTTTGGTAGTTATACTATCACAAGCACCTGCAATAGATGGATGATACTGTAAGAACTTATACTGCTCTGTGGTATTTTAAGTTCGTAGCTTCAGTATGATGAAAATGTTCCCTCTTTTCATCATGATTGCAGCTGAGTTAATTTGCTCTTTCTGGGGGTATGGACATGTATATTTGGAGCCATTTAAAAGTTGGGGGTGCAGGGGGATGAATTGTAGAACATTACTTTGGCTGCACAATTGATTTTTAAATGTAGAAGCGGAGAATGGTATAAAGGTAGCAAACCACTCCAATTTTCTGCAGTTTCATCCAGAATTAAAGTTGGATTAGCTTGCCATGTTTGCATCACTTCCAGCTTGTCAATGTAACTGTTGGAATGTAGCAGATGCTGTGCTCTCCTGGTCAGCACAAAAGGCTCCCCTTTGGAAACAGCACCAAATGTCTGTGGGTGCGTCCACACATGTAAGCACATGCACTTAGAGCAGCACAAGTAGCAGCAGCACAAATTTGTGCTTGAGTTTTGTGCCTCAGCGCACGTGCCTGAACATATGGGGCAAATTGTGCCACTTGGGGCAAACTGACCCTGCCCAGCTCCTCCCAATCTATCATTTCTTCATTAGCGACCTGGACGAGGGTGTGGAGAGCACCCTGTTCAAGTTTGCTGATGACACCAAGCTGTGGGGTAAAGTGAATACACTGGCAGGCAGGGACCGCATCTAGGCAGACCTGGATAGGTTAGAGAAGTGAGTGGATCTGAACAGGATGCGGTTCAACAAGGACAAGTGCAGGGTGCTTCACCTGGGGAGAGGGAACCAGCATTATGGTTATAGGTTAGGGGCTGACCCTCTCAGCAGCAGAGAGGGATCTTGGAGTCAGGATTGACTCCAGGGTGAATATGAGTCTCCAATTCAAAGAAGCAATAGGCAGAGCCAACCGCACCCTGTCATACATCAACAGGGGCATCACTAACAGGTCCAGAGAGGTCTTGCTCCCCCTCTATGCGGCGCTGGTCAGGCCACAGCTGGAGTACTGTGTCCAGTTCTG
>NW_017729004.1:52083350-52091454 GCF_001723915.1 Gavialis gangeticus | reverse complement strand
CCCTTGCAGCCTGCCCAGACACCTAGTGGCAGGAGCTGCTCGGTAAGGGCATGGCTGGGGCACCCCAGTGGCTGAGTTTCATCGTTTCATAGTTTCTAGGGTCAGAAGGGACCTGAGTAGGTCGTCTAGTCCGACCCCCTGCCATGGCAGGAAGAGCACTGGGGTCAAATGACCCCAGTAAGGTGGTCATCCAACCTCCTCTTAAAAACCCCCAGGGTGGGAGCCTGCACCACCTCACTTGGAAGCTGGTTCCAGACCCTAGCCGCCCTGACCGTGAAGTAGCGCCTCCTGATGTCCAACTTAAACCTTCCCTCCGCCAGCTTGTGACCATTGTTCCTGGTCACTCCTTGCGGCGCTCGGGGGAACAGGGACTCCCCCAGCGCCTGCTGATCCCCCCTAACCAGTTTATAACAGGCCACAAGATCCCCCCTCAGCCTTCTCTTTTGAAGGCTGAACAGGTTCAGGTCCCGCAACCTTTCCTCATAGGACCTACCCTGCTGTCCCTTGATCATACGAGTGGCCCTCCTCTGGACCCTCTCGATGCTGTCCACATCCCTCTTAAAGTGCGGCTCCCAGAACTGGACGCAGTACTCCAGCTGCGGCCTGACCAGTGCCGCATAGAGGGGGAGGATCACCTCCTTGGACCTGCTCGAGATGCATCTGTGGATGCATGACAAGGTGCAGTTGGCCTTCCTAGCCGCCTCCCCACATTGCCGACTCATGTTCATCTTGGAGTCAATAATGACTCCCAGATCCTTTTCCACCTCCGTGCTGACAAGAGGGGAGTTCCCCAGCCTGTATGTATGGTGCCGATTGTTCCTCCCCAGGTGCATCACCTTACACTTGTCTGTGTTAAACCCCATCCTGTTCTCCTCCGCCCATCCTTGTAACCTATCTAGGTCCAACTGTAGCCTGTTGCTCCCCTCTATTGTGCCCACATCCCCCCACATCTTAGTGTCATCAGCAAACTTGAACAGGGTGCTTTGCACCCCCTCATCCAAATCACTGATGAAGATGTTGAACAGGGCGGGCCCAAGGACCGAGCCCTGTGGGACCCCACTTCCCACGTCCTTCCAGGTCGAGAAAGACCCATCCACTACCACCCTCTGGGTGCGACTCTCTAACCAGTTGGCGACCCATTGGACTGTATGGGTGTCTACGCCACAGTCCCCCAGCTTCCTAATGAGAATGGGGTGAGAGACAGTATCAAAAGCCTTCCTGAAGTCTAGGAAAACTATATCCACTGCCACCCACTACCACTGCCAGTCTGTACTCCATCCTCATCCCACGAGCCACTGGGGCCTCAGCTGGCAGCTCCTCCATGGAGCTGTTGCCATGGGTGTGTATGTGGTGAGTTTCACAGACACCCTAGTCGCCTGCCCCTTCTGCGGGCAGAGGGAGACCCTGGCTGCATGTGTGCCTTGGGGTGGACAGCAGGACAGGGGCTGGGGTTGCCCTGCCCCAGGCCCTTTCCCAGGCATGTGCCATGAAACATGCATGCAGCAACCAGCAGCAAGTCCAGGTGTGGGTTGAGCTTGGGGTGTCTTTGGCACTTTGGCCAAAAAATGATGCTGACCCCTGGAGTAAAGATTAATCTCTGTTCTGTTGATTTTAGAGGCATTGAAAAATAATGTGGCATGTGACAATTGTTTTGGCAGTCAGAACCATGAGAGACCAGAGAAGCTATCCATCTGTTTTTGTATTTAAACCCCAATGCTTGCTCATGACCATAGTCAGAGCGGGAACGCAATACCACTTTGGCAAACAAAGAGATGAACAAAAAAAATTATGAGTTAGAAGGCAGGACTGGGACCAAGTGTACAGCAGCTTACAATGAGTAACTGTTCATACGCCTGTTCTTAGTTTTCCTACAAGGGAAAACTAAAGTGTGATCACTCTCCCTCTGGATGGACTGCAACTATATTACAGTGATTACTGTGATTCAACTTTCCTTACCACCAGGTAAAAACTGAATGTATACTGGTACAGTGTGACAGCTGTTCTTCAGGAATTTGTTTCTCTTTTAGCTCACTAGAATATGTTCATGCCTAAACTTTTCTGCTGAGTGAAGTGTTGAGGCTTTGCTCCTGAAAACTCCACTGGTAATCTAGCACAGCATCCATGCTGTGTAATTTGGGGAAAAGGCAAAAACTGAGTTAGTAGAGGAGACCCTAAATTATGTACTTTTGCACTGAAAATTCTAGAGAAATCCTTCTTGTAAGATTTTAATATAAACACCTTATAGTAGTTCAGGGAATAATGACAGACAAGAGCAATGAGATATTTTTGTAGTGCAGGTGTCCATGAAGCTGGTATATGTTGGTATTTAAGATTTTCCCACTGGGAACTAAACTGTTGACTAACAATATTTGTCTATTATTGTGAGCTTACTTCCATGGTCCAAGGACTTGCTGCTTATTTTAAAACTAAAAAAGAATGTCTTTGGAGATTAACAGCTGCAGCTTTATATGACTAAAATATAAAGCCAGATTAGCTAGCTTGCTGCGTGTACAACATAATGGCAAATTCTAGCCAGGTTGTGGTGGGAGGGAGGGGAGATCAGTGAGGATTTTATTTGTTAAGCAAAAGCACAAGGTAGAAGGAAATGAGGAAAACTCAAAAAGCTGAAAGCTATCTACAAAATGAAGAAACTTAGATGTAGTGAGATGTGTATTAGCATACAAAAACAGTGCTTAGTGTCATTGAAGGTTAAGGTACATTGGATCTCATACATTAAAACTTTAAAAGAAATTACATAAATTAAAGCAGACTGGTACACTTGTTTTCACTTTCATAATTGCTACACTGTGTCTACTAATATGCTCCTTAAGGCTTTTACTTCCATCTCCAACAAATGCCCAGAAGTCATAGGAATCCTGTTGTCATCCAACCTGCACTATAACAAAAAGCATTGACAATAAACTTGTAAGATTTTATATTCTTTTAATATCCATTACATCATTAATTCTTTCAAATGTTGCACATTCTAGAACTTGCTGCAGAGGTCACTGTTTAAAATGTTGCCCTTCTCATGGAAGTGACAGATGCTATTCATAACACAGCATGTTTACTGTCCAGCAAACGCTTCTTGTGTTTGCTTTGTATGTTTTCTTTTTTGGTTAGAAAACTTAAAAATACTCCATAGATAAACATTTGTGATATGGCTAATATTCTAGCAATCAGCCTACAAAAACAACATTGTGGTCAAGGTATGGATCCCCCAGCATTCAAGACTGATTGCAGGAGGTTTACAAAGAACATGAGGAAAAAATGGATAGAAAAAATCACCTTAACTCTTATATTTCTTACTTTCTGTATTAGTTCAATTTCTATAAAGCTCCCATGTAAGATTGAAATGGCACCAAAATATATATTCTGCATTTTTATGTCTTCCAAAAAATTTTTTGTTTTGTTTTAAGCAAAATAAGGCTTAAAACACTTGTTAAAACTGAACTCTAATTCAACCTCAATCATGGTAAAGCTGTAGCTGTACCATTATTAATGTAAGATAGTTCCTATTTTCTTTTTTGGTCATTGATGTGGCTCTGAGTAATGTCTTATCTTAAGTTTAAGACTCTGAGCTAAATTCTTCTCTCACCATAAATGCAAAATTATAATTTGCATAGTGATGGTAGCTGCCTTAGAAGAGAAGTGGAACTCTAGTTTGCTGCTAAATGGATCTATCCCAGGATCACCTGTGGAAGAGCCCTGGGTAAGTTGTTTTTTTTTTTTTTTAAAGGAATGCAACATTAAAGATTTAAACAGAAAAAAAGATGGGGAAGGAAAAAAATAAGATACCAACCATTTTTCTCCAGACTTACTGGATTGCAGCCAGAGATAAAGCAAAATGATTGCCCCTTGTTTTCCAGACACATAGTGAATAAAGAAACTTAGACTTTTAACTATGGGAAAATTAAATTGTAAACACTTGTAAAGACCATAGACCATGCTAACCCCAACTGTTTCAAATTTGTCTTTAGCCTATTTGAAATCATGCATACATTTTGTCTTGTGTCTTTTTCCTTCTGGTGTTTGATCCTTTAGAGTGAACTTAGGAAAACCCTCAAGATTTTATTTGCAAGCACAAGCAGTAGAATTTTCATTTACAAACTAATTTTCATGTAATCACTTACCTCTTGGAGTTTTACATTTTATATCAAAGGAAGTGGAAACTCATGATCAGAATTTTGAGAGTCAGCAAGAGTGGAGGATGTCTATATTGCGGATATTGCAAAGCAAGAGGACAAACATCAGTGCATAAATCCTAACATTGGAGTGTGGAATGATAATGGGTAGACTACTGTTGTAGAAGCTGTTGTGGCATTGGGATACAACAGCAGCTATGGAATAGTTTCACACCTACTCTGAAGCCTGGAGGATATTTTTCCTGCATAAACTAAAACAAAAAATTATATGAAAGAAGAGTTTAGGAGTGACCTGGACCATAGTTTAACAGTAGTTGTTTCCTATAATAATGTTTAATACTTGTTTCTATAAATATTTAGAATCACAGTCGTACATGCTCAGCTTCCTACCCCACTCAACCAATCTCTGTTTCACTGTAAGTTTTAGTCTTCAGCTGATTTACAGTACACCAAAACTTCTTTTCTAAAGCTGTTTCAGTGTGTTTGATCACTCACGTTTTGTTCAGTTGCTAAGAAAAAATGACTTAATGGGCAGCGCAATTGATTCTACCTGCCTTCCTCACAAACCCCTTTTAATTTACTGTTTGTTCCATCATCATGGTGAAAAGGTATTGTGTATTTGTTTTGTTCTGAGGTTGAGACATGAACCTCAGAAGTATTATTTTGGAAGGGTTTCTTGCATTAGTTGTTAAATGAATACAATATCTACAACTACTAATTTGCTTTCTCATATGCAGTAAAAACCTGAAGATTAAATTTAGATTTAACTTAATATTATACCAATCAGATGGACTATAAAAGCTGACATAAGTGGTTCTTGCCATCAGTTTTTGCTTTGGATCAGAATGACAACCTTAGAAATTAACAAAGCATTAGAAACAAAAACAGTCAAATTATGTTTCAAGGTCACATTTTGTGAAAAGAATTTGATGTCTGGTTTATGAGAAATCAACTGAATATTAATAATATATAGGCCTAGATTCTCCAGACCAGGGGGCTAGGGACAGACTTACACATAAACTGGTACACATAAACAGGTTTTAAGTGATCAGAAACTAGTTTAAACCTGTAACAGAACAGATGTTCAGTGCACACAAACCTGGTTGAAAATAGGTGAAACTGGTTTGAGGTAAACCTGGTTGAATGTAGTATCAGACTTAACTGGTTTGTGTCAAACCAGTTTATGTAACATCTGTCCCAGACCCCTTCTTGGTTTAAGTTAAATCAGAATCATCCAGCATCCCAGATGCTTTGCAACTCTGGGCAGGGCTCTGCTCCCTGTTCCAGCAGGGCTGGCCCCTCCCCTCTGTTTCCTGGCTGTAGGTCTGGCAGAGACTGCAGGTATAGTGGGATCTGTCTGGCTTCCTCCTGGTCCCCACCGCTCCTCACCACTCCCTGCTCAAGTAGGGATTCCTCCCTCCCCTCTGCCTTACACAGACACCTCTCAGCATTAGCTAGCATACCACATGCTGACTACAGTCTGTGCTATGGGATAAAGGCAGACTTGTTGCTCTTTGGAGCTAATCAACAGGTAGCTGGTAATGTCCCTCCATTCCTTCCTTGGAAAAAGTCTGCAATGTTCTGGGTGGGTTCTGACTGCTTGCCCATTCACCATGGGGCAGAGCTGGAGGGTTTGTTTGTGCTCACCAGCTGGCTTCTGCCCCATATCCAGCTTCCAGTGGAGTTTTTGAATCTCCCACAGTGGTGGCCTCAGCTGACGTAATCAGCTGGCTGCCACCCAGCTTAATCGATAGCCACTTGAAGAGTCGGTGTGACGTTGGCTTGTGCAGCTCTTTCTCCATCCCAGGATGCCTCCTAGGTAATTTTGCAGTGGCGTCAGGGTCCCTATTCCCCTCTCTGGGAGTGTTGGGGTCTGCCCCCAGTGCTTCAGCCCCTGAGGGTGTACCCCACCACCACATACTTAATTCTAAAACAAAGGGTTTTCCCCCCATGTTAAATGGGGGGAGGGGGGAGAAAAACCTTATCTTAGAATCAAGTACCATATTTACTTGAATACAAGATAAGGGTTTTACCCCCAATTGGCATGAGGAAAAAAGCCCCATCTTACAACCATATACAAGGAAATATCACTGAATACATTGTCTATCATTAAAGTACTTCCAAACACAGCATGTGCTCAGCAATGGAAACCAACTACTGAGTTGATTCAATGCAACCAACACTGAGTATAACTGTAAAACATATGGCCCACATTGGACAAACACCTACAACAAAAAGGTTAGTGTAGGTCATGTAATAAGATGTGGTAGTGCTTGTTAAGCTCCGTCTCACTCACTGCTGATTTTTTTCAAAATCATGGTGAGCCACGACACTGTAAACATTTTTATTTCCTCTTCACTCCCACAGCTGAGCTGTGCCTTACTTCCCCATTTCCAAGGATTCCTGTTTCTTCACCAACCTTAAATGCCTAGCAAATATCACCAAATGGGGCCCCAAACAGTTCACCCAGAAACCCTCTGTTGCCTCCTTTCTCAGCCTGGTGCATATGCTTAGTGTGCCCTTGCCCTCCATGAGGTGGAGCTGGACCAGATTACCCTGCACCTCATCTGTATATACATTTTTGGAGCATCCCAGGACTTGTGAAAAGAACACCTGGTTCTAGTCATGAGTGGGGCTAATTAGCACATGGATACTTTGTGCAGTATCTGGAGTACACACGCATACTGAGCAGTAGGGTCACCATGGCTTGAACTGCTGTTGACTCTGGTGGGACCTAGCCTTTGGCTTTGGACTGATATCATGCATAATTTGCACTGCATATAAGTAGATGCTGAAGTGCTGCTTAAAAGTGCATTTATGGAGAACCTGTGCTAAGACTTGCAGCAATTTTTTAAAAAAAGGTAATGTATCAATTCTGGATGAACTAAGTGAATGGGTATGGCATAATTGCTGCAGCCCTGTTTAATTTCAAGGTTATTGTTTTCAAATTTGTTTTTCATTTCTTTGGTTCAGGGAGAGCAAGGTCTGATAGTAAGGAGACAGGGGAAGGAACTGCCAGGAGAAGGAGAGAGCAAAGGGGTTCCTGGACACTCCAAATTTATTTTCCCTGCTGTAGCAGTTGGAGTGGGGCAAATTTAAGGCAAACCTCCAATAATTAGATTCTGGACCTGCAAAATTATAAGCAATTTTTAATTTTTCCATATATAGAATTGAAGTATTGGGGGCTTTTCTTATAAACAGAGTAATCTTCTATTTAAGTAAATATGGTAGTTAATGATAGTACATTCTTTATGCAGTGTGCTTGTTTGCCTAAGTCCTGTAATATTACCTGATTGGAAGTTAGAATTTTTTATTGGAGGACAGTGAATAATAAGCAGCAGAATGTAAAACAGTCATTTCCAAACCCCCAGGCCTGTCTATAGTTAACTATATATAAACATGAATACTCATGAATAGTTGAGGAAGAATGTCTTTCACTCAAAAGCTTGTTTAACTCTGTGCCAACTACATATTGGTCCGATAAAAGATATCACCATAAGAGATTCTTGCCTGGGGCATTGAACACATTTTGCTCAAAAAGCTACTTGGAATTTAAGCAGTCATTTGTTTGGAAGCATTAACCCACATATTAGGAACTTAATTCAGAATTAAGGTAACATTACAAAAATGTTCATATAATGATATAACTTGGTGTAAATAATATATAATAACAATTGTCTTGGAGATTTGCTCTGTGAGTGTTGCCAGTGCAGAGGCTATCTTGTAAGCGTCATAGTAACAGGCCCTGCACGTGGCCTTTGCATGACCTATGGGCCTGTCACTCAAGGGTGACCTAGTTTCCCTGTCAGACGCATGCCCAGTGTGAGGGAGGATAACAGTGCGCATGCCCAATTATGTTATATAATCAGACTAGAAAGTTCTGTGGAGTTTACATTCTGATTGGCTACCTAAATTCTGATAAAAGCCTAGTGAGCCCCCTCCCACGGGGGGGGAAGCGA
>NW_017729004.1:52066152-52083216 GCF_001723915.1 Gavialis gangeticus | reverse complement strand
CTCTCTCCCCGCCTGGCATTCTGTATCGTTAACTGTATTGATCTTCGGCTTCCAACCATCTTCGACCACGATTCCGGATCACCCCTACGGACTTTGACTTCAACCTCGGCGTGACTTACCTGGCTCCTGACTTCGGGAATCATCTTGGCTACCCAACTATTCTGTGGACTGGCGACACCGATCCGTTACAGTTCTGTTCGTTATTTGTCTTCCTTTATAAACTGTTGACCATCCCTGGGATTTACCTGACAGGCAGCCGCACCTATTCCCGGGCTCCGGCACCGGGAGTAGAAAGCAAGGGCCTGTCGGCGAACCCCGTGGGACAACAGGTTCCCCCTGTTGTGCGTTATTAACTGTAACTGAAGACTCCGTACCTGCGCTCTACCAAGCGTAAGTTAATAAACCTATTCAATTAAGGAACATCCAGCTTCCGTGTCACTCAGAACTCCACCGCTGCTAGACCCAGCCTGTTCGTTCGGGTTCCACCGTGACACTTGGGACCCTTTCTCTGGGGAGGGAAACCCAGCAACAATAAATATAAGAAATTAATTAACAGCTTTCTTTGCCTATTTTGGGGGGTAAGTTGCAAAGATAATACTCAGATGGTTAAATGCATGAAGTTCCCATCCCTCTGGTTTTTCTTTTTTCTGCTCTTTACAGAACATGGTTGTAGACTGGAATCAGATTCTGCACCAGACTCTGTATTTAATAGGATTCTAAGGAGCTATGACAGCAGAACTGGGCCCTTTATTCACATCTGGAATAAAAGACAGCGAGTGTGGGTTTGGGTCTTTTTTGTTCCTTCCCTCTCACCCCTCAAAACAATCAATGCAATGACTCCAGAAAATGAAGTGTAATTTGTCAAAACCTAAATCACAATAATCTGTGTTGTTTTCTTCTTATGCCTGTAGATTACTGAGGTGCTTATTAAAATGCAATGTAACAACAACACAATACAGGAAAGAATTGCTTTAGAGAGAGCTAATATTATAAAGGGACTTTTTAGCACTCATAAATGGTAACAAATCAACAGCCTAGAAACTGAAGTCTATCCTATTTATAAAACACCTTTGGTGCACATTTAGTGGCTCTGAAGTTTCCCAGCGATTCCTCATCACTTTTGTATCTTTATGGGAATAGTTTTAGAGGGGGGAGAAGACTTAAGCTCCATTCCTATTCAAACCTTTATCTCTCTGTTGAGACAACCTAGTGGGGTGCCAATTAATTGAGAAATATGATTGTAGGTGTTTTGAAACCAGACAGAGACCTCCAGCAAGCAAACAGCCATCAGTTGAGGATAACTTTCACATACTTCTAGCCTGGGACATACTTGAACCAGTGATCCATAAAATTTGTATTCCATTATCCTCCATTCCACTATCCTTGCAAATAGTCTGGATTAGAGAGGTGGATCATATATTGTATATATAAGCATCTCATTTGTTTGGATTTGATTATATTGTAATGAACACTTTAAATGATCACGTGAATGTTTACAATGTTAACAGCTTTCTTACCTTTTGTAGATAATCCTTCCCACAGGCCACATCTACATGAGACACTGACTGTGTAGCTTATTACTACTATGCAGTAATGTCATGTGGCATGAAGAGTAATGTGATGCTACCGTGCAGTAGTAATGGCTACTACGCGGTCAGCATAGCCAAAAAGCCATTCAGGGACGTTACTGTGAAGTAACTCTGGTTACTGCTCAGTCATTTAGTACTGTGTATGCAAATATGAAATGACTGTGCAGTAACAACCGCGCAGTTCACATCTCATATAGACATGGCCACAGTGTCATAAGCCTTCCCATGTGTGATATGAAACCAAAATTCAAATAATTAGCTTTACATTAGTGCCTCTTAGCTGTTGGTAAGGGAAAATGAACTCCCCTCTTCCCATCCTTAAATTTGTGAGGCAGATTTAGAGACTGCTCCCTCAGACTATGACAATGGACTACTTCAGTCTCCTGCTGTTGCAAAGAGACTGATATAGTAGGTCTTTCTATCACAGAGACTTATATGATATTCTGGTAAAACCACAGAATGTTGAGGGTAGTAAAGGCAACTGGAGTGAAAGCAGTTTTGTACCTACAGTTTAACAAAAATAAAGAAAGGTTATTACATGGGGGAGATAGATGAAAAAGGGAATCTGATATCCAATGAAATCTCAAGCTAATTACATTCCTATCTTGGGGAAAAAAAATTGAGAGAGGGTGTGAAGTCCATAGACAAAAAATTTGTCTTTTGGATAAACTGAATACCCAGTCACTCGTGCTCTGTGTGGATTATTCTTTGGTTGCTCTTTGAAGTTGAATAAAGACAAGAAAATCCTTCTTTCTAGTGATCAGGCAGAGCTTTAATTTTTTTCTAAAACAATCTACAATAATTTTTCCAATCAACATCTTCCCTAAGGAAGAATATCAAATTTGATAGCACTTCAACATCATGGACAGTATTTTGAAACCTAAAGTTCTGATTCTCAGCATATTTCTGGCTTGATAATTATATGTGCCAAGCACTCAGAAGCTCACCACCTTTGAAGAAGAAAAATTCTGTTGTCTAGATATGAATTTAGGAGCACAGTTAGAAATTAGGATGTGAAAATTTAAGATGGGGTCTGAGTGTGACCATGCCTATGCTGCAAGTTTAGCTAGACTGCTGGTTTTCATATATGTGTGTGTGTGTGTGTGTGTGTGTGTGTATGTATATATATATGTATATATATAAAATCACACCTCAAGACAATTCTGGGTAAAGGCTGACTTTATCAGTTAAAGATTACTTTTTTTAGCTTTGTTTTGCGGAGGTGAGGAAACTGTGCTGGTTGAGAAATTTCATCTGTTGCATGGATTGCCTCACCACAAGGGGGCTCTTGCTGACCCACTAACTAATACCAGTTAGTGTTGCTGACTTAGTTATTTTTGTCACTGGACCTAGTGACTTTTTGCTGTTCCTAGTAATAAGATACATGCATTAAGCATTCTGTTTATGTTTATTATGGGTAGAGACCTACCTAAATCACACGGCTGCCCCCCAGTTTTGGAGATGGAGCATAGTGGGCCCCCCCACACCTCTGGTTGGTTGAGGGGCCCCAATGGCCCTGTCCCTTACCACTGATTGGCTATTAGGGATGCTCATTATGCAGCTCCATCCTTGCTGCCAGTTGATGGAGAGATGCAAAGCCACATGACCGCAGCCCTCCCAGCCAATCAGTAGTGAGGGGTGGGGGTGGCAGTCATCTAGCCCACAGCATTTTGTGTCAGCACTTCTCCCTTCCCCACCCCAGTGAGCTGCCACAGCACTCAGTAAGACTCCCTCCCCCCCAACAGATTTTGTGAGCATTACCCAGTTTTCATGGGTAATGGCAGATTTTGCAGAATCCGTGCAATCTGCAAAATTGCAAATTGGGTAAGTCCCTAATTATGGGTAATGCTTAGTAAATTGTCTCCTGATGTCTTTAATAACTGTAGAATGTCTGCTTAGTGCCACGTCACAATGGTTTGAGGTTTGACAAGTTCCAGATATGGCAACCCTGATGTTGGCCTACCTATTATGGCAGAGACTCTTCAAATGTAGACAATCCTTATGTTATTCATCAGCAGTTGTGCCACTTGCTGATACACTTGCACAGTAGGAGAAGCTTTGTTGGAAAAAAATATGAAGAGAACTTCATTTTTCTAAAACAGATTCTCTGAGAGACTGTTCAGCTCCTCACTTTTACAAAGCCCTGCATAAGCCTAACAAATCAGCACTGAGAGAGTACCACCTATTGCTTCCAAAACTTTTTAGAGGAAGAGACCAGTGATTCTACTTGGTGATTGGATTCAGAGACCCTTTTTGGGGGTTGACTGTTTCTTTCCTTAAAAATACATGGAAGGAGCCTGGATATCATGTGGTTGATTAGGGGTAATGTCTAAAGTGGCATCTATTCCTTGCACTTTAAAAGGCATTTTAGTAATAGATGATTGTGGTGGCGAGAAGCCCCCACAGGAGCCGAGGATGCCGGGGGCAAACCCAGGCATTCCTGGGGGAAGTGGGAAAACACCCCATACCCTGGCAAACTTACTGCCAGGACAGGCGGGAGCAGAGCAGTTGCTATACGAGTCGGCATTGCGCTGGCTATTCAAGCGGCTGCTTTCCAGGCAGGGCAGTGGCCAGCTGATTGTGGCAGCTGATGCTGCCACTGCGGAGAATTAAAAAACCCTGATGGAAGCCAACAGGAGGGAGCAGAAAGCCAGCTGGGAGCACGCTGGGCAGGCAGTGGTTCCAGAGGCTAGTTGTGGCGGCCCGGAAGACACTGCCCTGCAGCAAAGGAGGGGGAGCAGTGTTGGGCATGAGGCTGGGGACAGACAATCCCCAGCCCCACAATTTTCAAGCTTTATAGAGGCATCTCTTTTGAGGGAAGGATGCCTGGGACTCAGCCCCTTGGGATCAGGTACTGAGGCTCCAGAGATATCAACACTCAGGCGATGGGCTGGGTTGCTGACACTGATGCCAGACCCCATAGTAAAGGGGCTTATGGAGATTGTCAGAGCAACAAGTGGAATACCTGAGCAGTTGGCGAGTGGACAGGGTGTAGGGAAGGTGGAGCCCTGAGGAACACCACAGCACACTTGTGAGTACCCTGTCTTCAGGTCGATAGGGGAAGAGAACACCACTGAACCCCCTTCTTCACTTCAGATACCAACAAGTTGTGGCAAGAGAGTTGGGGGATCCTGACCTAGGGGGCGATGTTCTACTCACAGCACCTACTAGAGGTGTGACAACGTTATACATCAAACTACATCATGTGTGCTGGAGACCTGTCTACCCTGAGGGTACATACAGATGGTTGGAAAGTTTAGATTGAATTTAAAGTGGCCAACTGAGCTAACTTAGTTCTCCTAGGTGCAGACCTTACGCTTAGATCCCTAGTTAGGTTGCTCTAAGTATGAACTCTACAGAAGTTCAGGGAGGTTGGATTGGTCTAAAAATGGCTGACCTGATCAAAGCTTACTGTACCTCCAACAGTCTAACTTGGATCTGGTATGATGAGATAAATCTAATTGAACTTGTGTACAATTCTCAGCAAAGCCCCAGGGCTGAGACAGCCCAGCCACTGGCCCCAGCCCTGGGGCTGTGCTTTTCCTACCCCCACCTCAAGCACTGTGCTATTTTTAGCCCCTAACCCCACACACAAACAAACAACCCCACTCCCTGCAGACCAGCTAGCCCACCTCCAAGCCCACCAAACTCCCCATCTCACAAGCTGCTCCTGGTGCTAGTTTTATAAGCATTTGCTGGTAGTGGGAATTGAGGAAGTAAGTTGGGTGAAAGGAAGGATGGTTGGGATGGGGTGAGGTGTGGGCAGCATGGGGGCATGGCTTGGAGCTTCGGGGGTTAAAAATAGCCCCTGGTTGTGGGGAGGGGTGGGGAGAAAATCCCCACCCCACCCCACCCCCCCCCCCCGCAGATTCTACTAGTCCCCCATGAACGCTGCTTGTCCCCCTGGTCCCTCCATTAGCTCTTTCCCCATCCTGATTTAACTTAGATTGCCTTATTTTTAACTTGATCTAATCTCCCTGAATGTCTGTACAGGCAACCCCCGCTTAATGCTGTATCGCTTAGCACTATTTCATAATAGTGCTCTTTTTACCTTGATATCCAATTCCACTTAGGTCTCAGCGAGTTTCATTATAACGTTCACCGGCATCATACAGCTGGAGTTGAAACCGACATGAATCCTGGCAGCCATGATTCTGGTGATTTTGGTGGCTTTAGAAAGTGAAAAGTGAAAGTTGGCTTCACTTAACGCTTGGTTTCGCTTAACACTTGTTTTTTCAGGAACCAATTAAGAGCACTAAGCGGGGGTTGCCGGTACATATTCTGAGATAGCATATATGTAATAGATATATTGGGCTTGACTTCAGGGCAGTAAACACAACTGAGAACTATGGATTGACACTCCTCTAATTGGTGAGTCTTTGTGATAGCAATCTGATCAGTAGGAGGAACAGAGGAATCCAAACTGCTCAGGGCTTTAAAATATAGTTTCTAACTCTTGCACTTGCTACCAAAATACCCCATACTGCTCTCTTGAAGGAGAAGACTGAAACTGAAGTATTTGTGGCTGAATTTTGTTTGATTCCATGCTCTGGTACTTCAAAGGGATGTTTTTTTCTAGGCCATTTGCCTGAAGCTTTTGATTCAGAGCCATAAAATATTCAGAAACTACTATCATTTATAAAGGGAAGGGAAGGTAAAAGAAATGTGAGATTTCCCTGACTGTAATTGGCTATATGTGCACAGGAGTCATATCTGACCAACCTGATTGCTTTCTATGATGAGATGACTGGATCTGTAGATGCGGGAAGAGCAATGGACATAATATACCTTGACTTCTGCAAGGCTTTTGACATGGTCTCCCACAACATTCTTGCAAGCAAGCTAAGGAAGTTTGGGTTCATTTGATGAATGGACTGTAAGGTGGATAGAAAACTGGCTGGATCATCAGGCTCAGCGGATAGTAAACAATAGCCCAATGTCTAGCTGGCAGCCAGTATCAAGTGGAGTGCCCCAGGGATCAGTCCTGGGGCTGGTTTTGTTCATTATTTTCATCAGTGACCTGGCAGATGAGATGAAGTGCACCTTCAGCAAGTTTGCAGATGACACTTAGCTGAGGAGAAAAGTCGATGCACTGAAGGGTAGGGCTAGGATTCAGAGAGACATCAACAAAATGGAGTATTGGACCAAAAGAAATCTTATGAGGTTCAATAAGGACAAGTGCAAAGCCCTGCACTTAAGCCAGACCAATTCTATTCCCCAGTACAGGCTGGGGACTAACTGGCTGGGCAGCAGCTCTGCAGAAAAGGACCTGGGGTTTACAGTAGACAATAGGCTTAATATGAGCCAACAGTGTACCTTTTCTGCCAAAAAGGCTGATGGCATACTGGGCTGCATTAGTTGGAGTGTTGCCAGCAGAATAAGGGAAGTGATTCTTCCTCTCTATTGAGCACTGCTGAGGCCACATCTGGAGTACTGTGGCCAGTTTTGGGCCCCCCCACTACAGAAAGTATGTGGGCAAATTGAAGAGTGTCCAGAAGAGGGCAACAAAAATGGGTAGGGGTCTGGAACATATTATGAAGAGAGGCTGAGGAACTGGACTTATTTAGTCTGGAGAAGATAAGACTGAGAAGGGATTCTAATAACATGACTGTTCTCAGTAGTAGCAGATGGCAGAACAAAGAGCAATGGTCTCAAGTTGCAACAAAGGAAGTTTAGGTTAAATATTAGGAAAAACTTTCTCACAAGGAGGGTAGTAAAGCACTGGAACAGGCTACCCAGAGAGGTTGTAGAATCTCCATCCTTGGAGGTTTTTAAGGCCCGGCTAGATAAAGCCTTGGCTGAGATGATATAGTTGGGGATGGTCTTGCTTTGAGCACAGGGTTGGACTAGATGACCTCTTGAGGTCTCTTCCAACCTTAACTTTCTATGATTCTATTGGAGGAGAGAGATTAAAATTTTGGGGGTTTTAATTTTTCTGTTTTGATTTCTGTGTGTTTCTTATTTTTCCTTTTGGCAACTCTCAGCCTGGAGACAGAACATTAAAGAATTCTTTCACCTGTGGAGAGAGAGACAAAATGAAAGAGCAGAGACCAATCCAAGGCTAGGTACAGACATTCAAAAAGCCTGAGGTGGACTGAATGAAAGTTGTGCAGTTTTCTGTAAGTGGTAAAGTTTAGATCAGTAATGGACAGAACACAAATTCACCCTTTATTGGGGGGAGGGGCAAATCTTAAACTGGGTTCTGCCATTTTTAAACCAATTTATGTGTGCTGAACTTCTGTTCAGTTACAGGTATAAGCAGACTTTGTGTACCAAACTTCTGTTCTGTTACAGGTATAGACTAGTTTCTGATCATTTACACCAGTAAAAGTGTAATGTCTGCACTTGACCAAAGTGGTTACACTTCAATTACATATCTGTCTCCTGCTGATGGTAATCTGTATTCTGTAGTTCTGGACTGGCACAGAGAACACGGTACAGAATAGAATTTTGATTATGTTCTCCAGTGTTTGGCCGTCATTTTCTTATGAGCAGTTTTGAGACCACATTTGTTACAGCATCACGTTCTAAACAGAGGTAAGCAAACGAGCAGCTAAGTTTATAGTGTGATTGCCAGAACTCCTTCAGTGATTGTACAAGCTCCAGTAGCAATGTGACCTATAAGCTACAGTCTGCAGAAGTAACTGTGGAATGAAATGTTTTACAAATCAAAATCAGCTTTTTTTAACTGTCACCTACTGTGGCTTGAGTGTTCCTTATTCACATTTAATCATGTTGACTGAATTATAATTACAAGCATGAGTCAAAGTTGAGTGTAACAGGAAAGATTTTTGGGAATAAATAATAAAAAAGCCCAGTTTATGACTTCCCCACAGTTCTTCTCCCCTTTATTGTGGTGCAAAGAGCAAATGGTTTAAGCAGCCACTGTGGATTTACTGGGTGAAGGTAAATATTCTGACATAGCTGTACAGCATCCTTTCCCAACCCTCCCTCTGTGCAGTGGATGTACAACCTGGGAATATTTTGCCCCAACCATTCCAGGATACCTATTGTCTCCTTAGGAACCATTTCTAGAAGAAGTAACTTAAAGCAACCCAGAGGCTGCTATAAGTGGTGTAACCAGTACCTACTGCTTCCAGGATAGGGGGAGGGCAGGAAAGGTGGCATAATATTAATTTGCCAATTTTTCTCCCACTCTCTGGTACTGCACGGTTGGAACAGTTTTGAGGATCAGGTCTATAGTAATGGTCTTTGGTGAACATGTGTAGGACTGTGCTGCTGTTGCCATTCCTTTTTCAGTATTATTTTCTATTTCATGCCTTCCTAGTTGTGTTTGGATTCATTGAACATGAAGCCTACATGGCTAAAACTGATGTTGCTGTGCCCTGTAAAGTGATGTCACTAATTGCTATTAGTGTTGCTAATAGCTAACAAAAGGCTGGTGAGCTTGCAGAAGGGGGGAAAAAAGCAAATTGGATATTTTAACCAGACTAATATAGAGTAAAACACAGCTAATAAGCCTCATGTGCAATGCTTATATTTAAATTAGAAGTGTCCTTCTTTTTGTGAAAATTAGCATTCCATTTAAAGGGCTGTGTGTGACTTTCCATTAGCCACACAGGGGCTATATATTACGTTATTCATGATAATTGTAGAGCAAAGAAAAGAATCACTTTAATGAAAGGCTATTTCTTTATATAGGCTTTGCCCATTTATATCTGTTACAGTATTACAGCTGATATCATTAAAATATTACTACGGGGTGAAAATTATAATGTCTTCATGTATTTTAGTGAGTCAGCATTTTCTCAGTGATTTTAATAGATTTTTTTCCCTCTCTACATATTGAAATAAGGCTATTAGTTAAAAAGGTGAGTTTACACTTTAAAAAATTGTTTTATGATTGTATTAGTTTGCTTGCAAATTATGAATTCCAATATGATGAATTCCAGTATATTCTGTATATATAAAGGGCTTACCCCATCTGTCTGTGAGTCTGTCTGTCCGTAATGCTCTTGAAGCACTTTGATTGGATGTCTTGGCAGCCAATCACAATGCTTACTGAAAAAAACAATCAGAGTGCTTCACATAGACAGACATACAGATAGATGGCCAGACATGGGGGGTGGGGGGAGAGGGGTGTTGTGGGGCTGGATGCGGAGTGGGGGGAGGATTTGGGAACTTTTGGAACTCTCAAGCTTGGAGGTGGTGGCGGCGTGGGGTGCTGGTGGAGGGGGACTGAGGGAACGGCAGGGATGGAGTGAGACAGCAGAGCACTGCCATGATGGTGGGGACAGAGGAGATGGAGCAGATGGCTGGCCAGCAGCACTGGCTTCCCCGCCACCTCCCCTCAGCCCTGTCTTGAGAGGCGGCAGCGACATGGGGTGGTGGGTGGTGGCACTCCATCCCTGCCCACCCCCCTGTCATTCTTGATGGGCAGTTCATTAGTTCTAGATATAAATGCCTTGACTGCTTCACTTACTTTGTTTGCTATCTATGTGAAAGACAGACAGAAGGGGCACAGGCAGAAGTTACTTTTGTTACATGACCAACCCCTTGAAAGCACTGTATGGCTGTGCCCTTACAGAACAGCACAGCTGCAGAGCACTTAAAAGTGTCCGGTCACATGACAAAGTGGAGCGCCTTCAGTAATGTCTGTCAGTGTGTGGCAGGAGCAGAGCTGAGCTGGAGCAGCTCAGCTCTGCCCGCAGTGCTTTCTTGAGAATGGGAGGGGGAGAAGGGAGGAAAGGAAGTTCTGTCCCCATGGATTGGAGGTTGGGACTCCAGTTCTCCCTCCAGCGTAGGCTGAGCAAACCCTAGGTCAAGCTCCCTCTCCTCCCTTCGTCCCCTTTCATCCTGAAGACAGCACTGGAGCTGGGGGAGTGGGCTGGGCTAGGAGAGAGTGGCTGCATTCAGTACACAGCCACTTCAAACTGAAGCTCACTCCCACAACACCCACAGACCCCACGGTGAATGTCTGTTGGGTCAGGGCGGACACTGTAACTCATGGCACTTTCTGTGAAGTTGCACATCTGTCAGTGCCCTGGGATTGTTGGTAACTGCATTATCTCCAACATTTAATTCATTAAAAATGTTGTGTGTTACTTACAGACAATAAAGAGGACTACTGCTAGTTTTAAATGGTCAAAGAAGGTATTTCAGTTACCAAACTCAGATTGTAAAGCAGTTACTGAGATGTCTTTTTCTCATGAAGGGAATCCAAAACACAGCACTCTTGTTAAGACACCTATAGGGTGTCTTAACAAGAGTTAGGATTCATCACTATAGCTTATTTTGCTTTTGTTCATATCCACCTCAGCACCTTCCCTCAGTTATCAATTCCTGATAATTGGCCACTACTGGATAATTCAATCAAATTTGCATTCCTACAAATTTGAGACTTTTTGAAGTCTCCTGGACTGTCAACAATGCTGTCATGTTTAGAATTCCAAAAGCTGTTTGTCAAAGTTCCCATTTGTCAAAATGGGGAATACAGTAAAAATGGTATTAATGGGGGGAAAGGGGAAGGGGTAATCATTGTTAACAATCAAAGCACTGACTGCCAACGAATACAAAAAAAAAAAAAAAAATCCTAGTAAGACATCTCTACTCTAAACCCTTTTTTGAGTAGATGAAAATCTCTTTCTTATGTATGTCAATCTGGTTTGGACTTGTCCTTACCTTGAGAACTGACAGATTCTCTCTCCTGTGATGCTCTGCAGATCTACTCAGCTGAGCATTCCTCCATTGTAGGGAACCCTCTGCTGGTAGACAGATTTTGTCCACTCCATCTCCCTCCTAAGCCTTGGACAACCATTGAGGAACAAGTCCCACATATTTGCACCCTGGCTACTCCCAAGGAGAGGAGATGACTTACAGGAGGGGTGTCAAATTTCTAGCCTGTGGGCCAGATCCAGCTGTGGATGCATTCTATCTGGGCTTCCAGGCTACTGGAAGTTGTGGGGTGGGATAAGGGTCCTGCTTCAGAATTCAGGGCCCTGATGGATGTGGCCATCAGCAGCAGGCATGTGAGGCTGGTTCAGTCCCACTTATTCTGAAGCTAATTTGCCCACTGCCATTACCACTACTACAGCAAATGGATGCGTGGCCCGTATACTTGCCCTACCTCCTTTGTCAGCCCTGCTGCTGCCTCATGCTGGAGCTGCCCTTACCTCATGTTGCATACTAGAACTGGAGCTACTGCCACCAAATGCCCCAGGCTGAATCTAGCCACAAGGAACCCTGAAGTTTGGATCTGATTTGAAGCGTGACATGAGTTTAACACCCCTGGTTTGGAGGAGTCCTTGAAACAGCTCCAAAGTACACGCTCAGGACCCCCTAAGTCATCATCTCCAACTAATTGGGCTTCAGCATGCACATGGAGGGGAATAAGGAGGTGAAATTTTTTCTTGCTAGTGATCCTAGGCTTGGGGGGGAGAGAATATAAACATGGTCATAGGTAGCTCCTACATGATCTCTCCTTCCATGTACAACAACATATGGGGCCCTTTTCAGGACCAGAAAAGAGGGTAGCAAAAGAGCATTTGGGGTATTCTCAGCTAGTGGATACCACTTTGAGGGCAGCGTCAGAACCAGTAAATCTAATATAATATCTGTACAACACCATTTTACATTTTACTATGTTCATGAATTTTGTAGAATAAGCCTCTGAATTAGCAAGCTGCAAGTAGTTCCTTTGAGCTATTTCTATCCATACCACTTCAAGTATAATGGACCATTATAAATTAGGTGCAATGGAGAAGTAGCTGAAGACATCCCATCTATAGATTCTAGCAAAACTGGAAATAGGGTGGATAATGAGAGGAAAAATGAATTCAAAAGCATTTTACTTATTAAGCTAATGCTGCAGCAGATGCTCAATGTATGTCAATGCATATAAATGCAAAATAGAACTGGGAGCAGAAAACAGTCAGTGAATATGTGCTATTTCAAAATTTGCTTGATGTGGTACCTGTGGAAATTATGGGCAATGATCCTCTGTACAGTGCAAAATAGTAATGAAAAACTAAGTTATTAAGTTGCACTGAGGTAAAGCTAGAATACAAAACATAACAGGAGATGATGGATAGCATTGCACTTCTTAGACACCAGGTGCAGTACTGTGTGAGGTGCTGGTTACCTACAAACCTAAGGAAATAAAAGGTCCAAATAATCTAATTCAAAGAAAAGATTAAAGGAACTTTTTTTTCTTGAGTGGGGGTGGGGGAAGGCATCAAGGTTGTCTAAGAAAATGCTTTTGAAACTTATGAGAAATATGCCTCTTTCCCACTGAATGCAGAAGATGCAACTTTAAAGGTTAGAAATAACCATGGGAAATGAGTACCAGTGTAAGCTACTGAAATGAAAAATGAAGATTACTACAGTAAGTTTTTTCTAAAGAAAAATAGAAATGCAAGTTATGGAAGAAATGTAAATAGTGGGATTACAATAAACCCAAATGAGGCATTGGATGACTTGGGGAAGTAGTTATCACAGCCTTTCACATCTAGGGCCAGGTACAGAAGCTACACTTATTGTGCAGTTGGCATCTAGAAAGCACTATTCAGCTGTAACTGAACAGATGGTCAGGGCCCATAGAGTACTGTAAAAATGGCAGATCCCCTTTAGCAGAGGTTCTTAAACTGTGGTCCGCAGACCACCACTGGTCCAGGAGCTCCACTCAGGTAGTCTGCAGAAAGGTTGTGGAACAATTGAGAATATCTATACTTGTAAGGTAAGACTACTGATATTAAAATATGAGTAGTGTGCTTTGATTTGTAGAACAAAAAAAGTTTATTAAGTGGTCTGCTGAAACACTCAGCAATTTTCAAGTGGTCTGTGGAAAAAAAAAGCTTGAGAACCACTGCCCTTTAGGATAACTCTGAATGGATGTAGTATCAGACTTCAGCACTGCAAATTAGAGCACCATAACAAACACCTGTACCAGATCCCTTCATGACACATTGTAGGTCGCATTCCACTGACGTCCCATGGAGCATTGCAGCACACCACTCGCACCTCCTTATGAGGTGGCAGTCTAGCCTCAGCCAGAGCTTGTCTCCTCTTCTTGAGTGCCAGGCTGGCTCTGCCCCTGGGCTGTCACTGACAAGAGTTAGTGAAGCCCCTATTTCCAACCCCTCCCCCACCCCTTGTTCTCTCCAGCCAGTTATAGGCCACTGTCTAGTATTATTGTTCATTGTGTGGATTCCCCTACCCAGTATGGGCATTTCTAAAGACTGCATCTTTTGATTAGGTGCTGTGCAGCTTGCACAGCATTCATAAAGGAGGCTGTCCAAGATGTTAATCTAGTACAGTGTTGAAGCATCTGTATCCACAACTCTGTCTGCTTAGCTTGATCCACCCTTCTCTGTCAAGGTTGTGCCCAATGGGAGATTCATTTGGTGGTGGTATAACAGCTGTAGGAATACATTTCATGATCATTCCTAAAAGCTGCAGGAATACAATTCATCATTCACCCCACCCCTTATCTAAATTTAGCACAACACACAAGGCCACACTACCCAGCCTGCTGGACTCCCAACTGATCCAGAAACCTGACAGCAGGAGAGTGGTTAGCATAGGCAATGTGTAGGCGGGGCACGTGCCCTGCCTTGAAATTGGCTCTCACCAGCTGGGGAGTGGGGAGCGCTGGCTGGTGCCCCCCTGAGAAGCACCGGAAACACTTCCAGTTTTGCCAGCAGCAATTCTGGCTTGCCGCCAGCACTTCCGGGGTTGGCGGTCAGCTGCTGGGGGATCCCCCCCACCCCACATCTGCAATTGGCTGCTGGTGCTCCTCCAGAGCCAGGAGGCATCAGTTGCCCATGGTGGTTAGGATCTGTCTTCTTATACCACTTGGTCTAATGCCCTAGAGTGCAGGGAATACATCTCTGTGTGTGCAAGTTGTGCAGCCTGTTATGAGTCTCTGTGCATTGTTAAGTATAGTGTCGAGCTCTTTAGTGTGGCAACTTCTGGACCATACAGTAGCAAAATGATCTTCTGGGGGGTGGGGTGGTACCATTGGAAAGGCAGTGATTCTGTGCACTTTGAAGTTGGCACACCATGTTGTGCTGGCTAAAGCTTTTAAGGCGTCTACCCTTACAGACACTTTACTGCTGACCTTCTGCATGTGAAGTTTATAGGAGAAGGAATGGTCTAATGTGACTCCTTGGTAGCTTGAGATACGTTTATAGGCAAGGATGTTGCCTACTCTGATATTCAGCCTGCTTTTGGCTTAACGACTGTAGACATGGAAGACTGATGATAATGATTTATTTATGCTACTCACTGACCACCTCCCCCCGTTCCTGCTATCCCCATGCCAGTGGCCTGGAACAAATCACAGGCACCAGGGCTAATACCTTCTACTGTTGTTGGGGGCTTATCAGTCTGTGTTACACTGAGTGGGGGCATAAATCTGGGTAATTGACAACTGACTGCCGTATCCCTCAATGTCATGTTGCCTTCCTGAGTGAGGCCAGCCTGTTTACCCAGATCTATCTAACACAAGCCCTAACCCAAACAGACCCTGATAAACACTAAAAGCTTTTTGTGAGCCCTGCAGCCAAGGTGTAACCAACAGGCTCTGTGAGTCTCTTTGCTGGTGGTCCTCCAGGTGCTATTTGACAAAGCAGGTATGAATGAGCACCACTGCAGGTAAGATGCAGTGGGAAATGGAAATTGTCTCTAGCAAAAATCCCCCACTTTCCCCCTGCCTCTTCTCCTGGAGAACTGGAGAAGGCCCATCCCTCCAGGCCCTGATGTTTGGGTATCCCAGTCCTCCTGGCTCCTACAGCAGGGAGATGGGACACACATGTCCAGGTTTTACCAGCTGGGAAGCAGATTGCAGGTGTCCTGTGTCATGGTCAGCATTGGGTTCTGAGCAACTGCATGGGTTCCAGCCCCATGAGGGGAAAAAGGTCCAGACGGGGGAGTCACCAGAGGTCCCTTGGTGTCTCCCTTGTCTACAAGCTTCACATGTGTGCATGGGAGGCCCACTAATGGAGCCCAAGATGCAGGATCCAGGATGGACAGCTTGACACCTTCAGAGTGCCAGAGTCATGTGCCTAGATGGCACTGGCAACATGATGACCAAAGGGGACCATTGATGTGGGGGGTTGGAATAGACATATTGGTGACTGCTTGCACCTGAATTGCCATAAAACTTAAATGAGCTATCCAGGACCCAGAATACACTGTAAAATTCCAAGAATGAGGTCTACAGATGGCCAGTCACACTCTGAGGGAGGTCACATGCACCACTATGGAGCTGAGAGAGTTAAAGGATTAGGAATTTTTGGATGAGGTCAAAGACCACTTGGGATTCAGCTACAACACCCCTGATTGGCATCAGTGCCACCTCCTGTCAGGAAACTGTTTCCTTCCTGGGCCAGAGTGGTGGGACAGGCTACTGCCCAACCCTGGCCCCTGCCATAGACAGCCCTTCTTTAGGGAGTCTTGGTGACATGGCTAAGAATCCCATGGGGATGGCTCTTGATGGTGGCCATGGAGGAAAGCTCCACACTGTGCATTGTTCATGGGATGCTGGGTGGCTGGAGGCCCCAGAACAGTTGCTTTGGCATGTGGGAGCCACATGATCCGAGAAGCCAGGAACGCAGCCAGCAGGAACCATTCCATGGAGGAGCAGTGCCAGAGGGGAAGGGAACCAGGTTACCTGAGACCCAATACTCAACGCATTGACTCAGGCCACCCACCAGGGCCAACTTGCTATGCCCAGCCACTGGCATTTACTGGTGAAGGTGCAGGGGCCAAAGAGAATGGGGGCTGTGGGAGGCGCCCCACCAGCCCACTGGGCCAGGCCACTGTAGGTCTGTTTCCCACTGCAGGCAATTGCAGCCTCCTGGGCACTGGAGCTAAAAGTTTGGCAGCTTCAACATTTGATTAAAATGAGGCATATCTTTTCCTTGCACCGCATTCCCTTGTGCCTTGTTGTATGCCCCGGGGGGGTGGGGGGGGAGGAGAAGGGCTAGAAGCAAAAAGGGGAAGAAGGACTGTGCTTGGGCAGCCTGGGTTGTAGCCAGTGGTACCTGTGACTCAGGGCCAGAGAAGCCCATGGTAGGAGACATGGCCCTGTGCCAGGTCATGGGCATTCAAGGTCCTTGGATCCTACTCATTCAGGGAGGGCTCCTGGTCTATACAGGTGAGGAGGCAGTTAGCTCGGGTCTTGTGGATCTGGACAGCCTGCTTGGATGTGGTAGTGGAGCTACAAACATCAGCAGGGGACTTGCCCTCACCACCATCCAGTTTGCCCTCTCCACTGTAGGTGCTTGTGGGGCCAGATCCAGTCTGTAGTTGGAAGTGCTCCTTCTGACAGTCCAGCTGCCCCCCATATGGTCTCATGATCCAGGACAGGCGAGGGTACGCCAGGCCCCCAACAAGGATTGGGTAGAGATAATGTAATCAATGATGAAATCGGGGACCCTGGGAGTGTAGCATCCCCTGTCTATCACCCTAGGCACACACCATCCTCATCAGCCATGTGAAAGTCAGCAGCAGA
>NW_017729004.1:52057946-52065665 GCF_001723915.1 Gavialis gangeticus | reverse complement strand
GACAACTGGTCCCTTGGTATATACTTGAGCTCTTACCTGGGCAGGTTCTACACCTGGTTGATGTCTGGGTCCTCTGTGTGTGTGTGTGGTGGGGGGAGCATCCTAGTGGGTGGCCGTGATGTACTTGCTAGCCAGTCAGGGTGGTTTAGCCCCTTAGCTCTGCTGTGGAGTCTTCAGCAGCTCAGGGAGCCCATTGGGCACACTGAGAGACAATGTGAGAGCCCACCTTACCTGCTGTGCTCAGGCTATGCAAGCATGTTCTGAGGCAGGGGTGGGCAAAATATAGCCCGCGGGCGAGATCCAGCCCGCAAGGCCATTCTATTTGGCCCGCAGGGCCCCTAAAAAATATCAAAAATTAATATTTCTCTGCCCTTGGTTCCTGTCAAAAATGACAGGAGACAAGGGCAGTAGGACCCAGGGGAAGCCCAGAGGGCTCCAACAACAGTGGGGCCCGCCCGACCCTGTCCCCCCAGCCAGAAGCCCCTCCCGGGTCTTCTGGCCTGGGAGCACATGGCTGCCCTGCCCTGTGCTAGTACCACAGGTAAGTCGGGGGGGAGAGAAGGACAGGGGGGACCCCAAGCAGGGAAGGAGTGTGTGGGGGGGAAGCAGCCCCTTCCATGCCCCATGGCCGGTGCCCCATGCTGTAGCTGCTCACAGCCCATTTGGGGCTGCCTGTGCCTGCTCCGGATAGCCCCGCTGGCTGCAAGCAGCCGCAGCAGGGAGCACTGGCCATGGGGTGGGGGAGGGGCCAATTTCCCCCCGTGCTCAGCTTTTGCCTGGGCTCCTTCCCTATGTGGAGAAAAATGGCCCCTTGCCTGCACCATGGCTGGTGGTCCCTGCTGCAGGCTCTCGCAGCCCACGCAGAGCTGTTTGGAGCAGGCACAGGCAGCCCCATGCAGGCTGCGAGCAGCTGTAGCATGGGGTACTGGGCATGGGGCTGCTTCCCCACTGGCCCCGTGCTCAGCACCACCTTGTAACCTGGCCCTACTGCCAGGCTGGCAGCAGGGGCAGGTTGCAAGCTGGTGCTGAGTGCAGGGAAGAGTGGCCCGTCACTCACCATATGGCTAATGCCCCATGCTGCAGCCACTTGCAGCTGGCCTGGGGCTGCCTGTGCCTGCTCCAGACAGCCCCACATGGGTTGTGAGCAGCTGCAGCAGGAAGTGCCGGCCGTGGAGCAGGTGAGGGGCCACTTTTCCCCGTGCTCACCACCAGCTTCTTTCCTGTTGGCAAGCAGGGGGTCAGGGCTGTGCACTGCCCCCTGCCTGTGCTGCGGGGCTGGGGGGCACTGGGTGTGAGTGGGTGGGGAGCCAGTGGGAGCATGGGGCCCGCACCGGTGCCCCAGGGCCAGTGCCTGCTGGGCCCAGAGGAGGGTGGTAGGAGCACAGGATCCCAGGTAGCAGGGGCTCTATGGAGCCAGGCCAGCTCCCCCCTCTCCCTGCTGGTGCAGCCCAGCCTGACTCCACAGACCCCTGCCAGCCTGTGCCCTGCTTTGGGCTCCACTGGTGCTGGCCCTGCAACATTGTTCCAAAGACATTGGGACACTGGTCCCAAGATGGTGACCAGGGGGTGGGGCACCTGTCAAGGGGTGGGGAACCTGTCAAGGGGTGGCACTACCCATGTGGCCCTCCACAGCCTGCGAAAACTGGGTAAACAGCCCTCCACCCAAAATAATTGCCTGCCCCTGCTCTGAGGTCTCCCCCCCTACCCTCCACAAGGGCTAACATATGTTCTGCATTCTCCTTACCTAAATGGGGGTGCTTATAGTAAAGCTTGAAAGTTAGGGTGCTTCCACAATGGGCTTCTTGAACATTTTTACTTTGCCTAGGACAGTAATTCAAATGGGGCTCTGGTCACCAGCATTTAAGTTGTTACGTCCTGAAAATGAACTACATGAAAAGGGGAGGTGGTCTTGGCTTAGATGCTGCACACTCCAAATATTTCAATTCCATTTAAGAGTGTAAAATAGCAGCAGGGCATCTTGTAATTTTTCTAATTCTTTGTATTTCTTATGTCTGTTTCCATTATTTGATGGATAGTTGTATTTGTATTATTGTTTTTACTTTTGAAATAGGGGCTGGAACAGGTTGCAGGAAACTTGGTCTTTAAATACAATCAATGGAACATGTACAGTACAAGGTAATAGGGTATAATTAACATAATTTTGCACTTACTGTCTTTCTGTTGTCATTTGCAACATCTTGAACAGAAAGGTCTCTTAAAAATAATTGCTGTATTCTTCAAGTTATGATTTTAAAAATAATTTTATATTAGAAACAAGTGAAGTGGTTGTTTTACCAGAGTTGAAACAGGTGCAAATGAAGCTAAAAGCTACAATGATTACTTCCTGATATTTCAAGCAACACTTGAATAGTTTAGGAGCTTCCTTGCTCTCTTCTTTTCCAAATTAAACTAATAATTTCACATTTGATTTCAATTAAAATCAAGGGCCAAATCACAGTTTGGACTCTAATTGCATCCTTGCCATCTACAGACTAAGTTCTTCTCTTCCACAAAAAGCCTAAATTTTCTCTTGCAACATGAGAATTCATGCACATTTTGATAGCTGGTGCATGCATCTACATATGCTGTTAGGGGCGAGCAATAAACTGCAGAGATTATTACTCTGTATTTTATTGCTCCTGGGAAACTCCCGGCTGCTCATCTGCATGTGTGCCAAGACCACAGCACACTGAACTGTGTCACAGCAGCTCTAGCTAGCAGATGGCCTTGGGGGGCTCAGTGTGCTATGATGGGGCACAAGGGTGCTTCAGTGAAGGTCTACACATGCGCTACTGTATAAGAAAAAACTCCACAGCAGTATGGGACTTGTATTTACAAGCCCTACCCTGCTGCAGAGTTTATTATTTTCATGCTCCTTAATAGGGATGTGTAGACACTGAGATGTTTATTGCACTGTTAATTAGGCAACTGCGCAGTAAACGTCTTGTGTAGATGCACCTGGTGTATTCATTCATTGTTGCTGCTAAACTGGCTTTTGCCCTCTCTCTTTAGGTCATCCTTGCCCTGCATCTTGAAATACAGATAACCAAAAAAATGAAACAACAAGAAATGGAACTCGATCTCTGGTAGCACAAATTACTCTTTGAATGGGACAGTTGACAGATTAAGGGTTTTTTAAAAAGTTTTATGTTGCATCTCTTTATACTGCTAAGAAGTTTTTTTTTCTCTTTCACTGCATGTATAATAACCTTTGTAGTCCTGACCAGTAGTTTTATTCCTGATGGAAAAAAGTTTAGAAGCTCTCATCAATCAGAAACAGAGCTGAGTATTTTGTATTATTCAGACTTTGATTCTCCTTAGAAAACATGATAGATTGGTTTTGGAATAGATGAGCTAGTTCTATGATAGCAGGTCCATTTCAGGAATCCAGCTGGGTGATTTCTTTTCTCTCTCTCTCTCTCTCTCTCTCTCTCTCTCTCTTTAAAGCAAATAGTAAATTCATTAAAACAGGGCTCTCATCATCTCCAAGCTATTTGTGAATTCAGATTGAATACACTGAAGAGTTTTCTCTGCAGAAATTGTTTTTAGAGATAGATTCAGTCAAGAGGGGAGGGTGGTGAATTCTTTACCCAATAGCTCAGTAGATTGCGTGATCACTTAGGATATGAGAGGCCAGGGTTTAATTCCATTCTCTGCTCTGGGGAGTTCAAACCCACATTGCTAGTGAGTGCCTTATAGGGTTGGGGCTGATTCTTTCTTTCTCTCGCTCCCTCTCTCTTTTTCCCTCTTGGTGGTGTTGGGTTTTCTTTTTTTCATTTTGTATAAATTAAGTTGTTGGAATAGGTACTTAAACCCAGTTTCATAGTTTCATAGTTTCTAGGGTCGGAAGGGACCTGAGCAGATCATCTAGTCGGACCCCCTGCCATGGCAGGAAGAGCACTGGGGTCAAATGACCCCAGTAAGGTGGTCATCCAACCTCCTCTTAAAAACCCCCAGGGTGGGAGCCTGCACCACCTCACTTGGAAGCTGGTTCCAGACCCTAGCCGCCCTGACCGTGAAGTAGCGCCTCCTGATGTCCAACTTAAACCTTCCCTCCGCCAGCTTGTGACCATTGTTCCTGGTCACTCCTTGCGGCGCTCGGGGGAACAGGGACTCCCCCAGCGCCTGCTGATCCCCCCTAACCAGTTTATAACAGGCCACAAGATCCCCCCTCAGCCTTCTCTTTTGAAGGCTGAACAGGTTCAGGTCCCGCAACCTTTCCTCATAGGACCTACCCTGCTGTCCCTTGATCATACGAGTGGCCCTCCTCTGGACCCTCTCGATGCTGTCCACATCCCTCTTAAAGTGCGGCGCCCAGAACTGGACGCAGTACTCCAGCTGCGGCCTGACCAGTGCCGCATAGAGGGGGAGGATCACCTCCTTGGACCTGCTCGAGATGCATCTGTGGATGCACGACAAGGTGCAGTTGGCCTTCCTAGCCGCCTCCCCACATTGCCGACTCATGTTCATCTTGGAGTCAATAATGACTCCCAGATCCTTTTCCACCTCCGTGCTGACAAGAGGGGAGTTCCCCAGCCTGTATGTATGGTGCCGATTGTTCCTCCCCAGGTGCATCACCTTACACTTGTCTGTGTTAAACCCCATCCTGTTCTCCTCCGCCCATCCTTGTAACCTGTCTAGGTCCAACTGTAGCCTGTTGCTCCCCTCTAATGTGCCCACATCCCCCCACATCTTAGTGTCATCAGCAAACTTGAACAGGGTGCTTTGCACCCCCTCATCCAAATCACTGATAAAGATATGAGTAGGTTGCAAGCATGAGATAGAGACACCAGGGTGGGGCATAGTGTAGAGTTGCCTGGTGAGGGGCTTGGGCAGAATTAGCCCAGGGTTTGACACAAGGCCATATCATGTAGAGTAGGGGAACTCGCGGGACCTGAAGGACTGAATGGCGTGGCCAGTATGTGAGTAGCAAAGCCTAATGGCTCAAGAGGGGCCACTCAAGGAGAAGCAAGGGCAGTAGAGTGTGGCCCAGTAATAGGCGCTATGCCAGAGGCCCTGGTGAGAGGGGGGCAGAGTGGAAGAGGCCTCCTGTGAGAGGGGAGGCAGTGAGAATGAGTAGGTGTGTGTTTCATAGTTTCATAGTTTCATAGATTTAGGGTCGGAAGGGACCTAGTAGATCTTCTAGCCCGACCCCCCGCCAGGGCGGGAGAACAACAAAACCCCAAAACAAGAAACGGGACTCAAATGAGTCTAGCCAGTTGTTCTACTGTCTGGATTAGTGTCCTCACCAGGGGCAGATCCGGTGGCAGAAGGAAAGCACTGTGATGCAGTTTCATATTTCACAGCCCTGCAGACTGTTTCTAGCTCTTGCTAAAAACCTTAGTTCAGGCAAAGTAATAATAACGCAGCTGAACATTAACTGAGATGTGGAAATGACTGAAAGTGAGGTGTAGGATGTAATGTCAAGATGCTCAAGAAGGCTAGATTTTGTTTTACAAATCTGAGGAAGAGATATGCATTTAACTATAACGACTACAAAACTAATAAAACAATTTAATTTGACTTTTTTTACCTATTTTGGTTTTAATTTTTAAACTTTATATAAACATTTAGCAAATTATTGCACGTTTTTATACAGGTTTTTTTTGCTTTAATCTTAAAATACCCAAATCCTGGGCATGGCCCCCCCTTGCCCGAAAGCAGCTTCCCCAACGGCGGGCCCACTGTGCATGTGCACAGTTTAAAAGGGCCCACCAACAGCGAAAAAAGCCCCAGTTAGGCTCCAGAGTGGTGAGAGACACGTGGGTGAAAGCCTGCTGTGCCCCCGCTCCACCAAAGCCCCCCAAAGATCCCCCAGCAGCCGCGGAGCCCCCCGCCGACCCCCAGCACAGCTGGAGGCAAGCGGGGCCTGTGGTGGGAGGGGGTTAACCCTTGAGTGAGTGGGAAGAGGCAGCTGAGTGGAGCCGGGCTGGGTCAAGCCCCACCCAGGCCCCTACTTCGCCCAGCCCCCAGGGAGCCACACGACCGGAGCCATGCGAACAGGTTGCACAAACAGGTGCACTTGGCTGCTGGTGCATCAGTTAGCATGGAGTTCATGCAGGAGGGTGCATGGGAGGGTCCGAGACCCTGCCTGCAAACCCCCAGGGCAGACAGTCCCAGCCGTAGCCAGCCTACCAGAGGCATGACATGGATGGGCACGTGCCACCCCCTGAGGGTCCCCTTGGGCTCTGCGGCCCCCCCCCCGGCACCTCAGAGATGGCCACTCAGACGGAGCCCATGGTCCCGGGATCCACGCAGATGGAGCCCCTGATTCTCAGCTATGTGGGCTGCCTGTCCCTTTTTCAGGTTCTGGCAGCTGGAAGTGTGGCCACCTCCCCATGTGGGGTCTGCTCCCTTTTGGGTTCTCTGGCACGCCAGCTGGAGGAGCTCCAGGCCACAGTCCAGAGACTGCGTGCCATTAGGGACTGTCAGCAGGAGATCAACTCCTACTGCCAGATCATTCTCCCCTGGGAGCCAGAGGGTAGACCCCAGTCTCTCTCCAGGACAAAGGAGGGCTCTGGGACCTCCCACTCTGTCCAGTCAGGGGCATGGACCAAGGTGGTCAAGGGCCCTATGGCCTGCTGCACCAAGGCCCCTGTCCTGCTGGAGCTTAGCAACAGGTATGCACCTCTTGCTGCTCCAGCAGAGCCTGCTGAGTTTTCAGGTCCCGCAGGCAACACAGGCTCAACTGCAGCTAGCACCCCTGCTCTCCCCAAGACAAAACATAAGGTATTTGTTGTGGGAGACTCCATCCTGAAGGGGACTGAGGGGGCAATCTGCTGCCCCGACCCCTTAGCACAGGAAGTCTGCTGCTTCCCGGGGGCCCACATCCAGGACATTGCACAGAGGATCACAAAGCTCCTTCTGCCAACAGACCACTATCCTATGCTCCTTATTCATGTGGGCACTAATGACACTGCTCAGAGCGCTCACGACCAGGTCATGAGGTGCTACAGGGATTTGGGAGCAGGGCTAAAGAGTCTGGGGGCACAGGTGGTGTTCTCGTTGATCTTCCCAGTCTCGGGGTATGGGCTGAGGAGGTAGAGGAGGATCCATGTAGTCAACCAAAGACTGCAGCACTGGTGTCATTGGGAAGGCTTTGGCTTCCATGACCACAACCTGCTCTTTGGCAAGAGAGGCAGTGAGCTGCTGGGAAGAGATGGCCTCCACGTCTCTCCCCTGGGGAGGAGGCTCCTCTCAGCCAGACTGGCTGACCTGCTCCACCAGGCTTTAAACTAAGCCCATTGGGGGACGGGGGGGGACTACCACCACTGCTGGCCCACTGAGCAACCCTTGCAAAGCCAGCAGCCCGAGGCACTTAAGGCAGTCCACCCCTGCTCCAGCCCTGGTACAATCTGTGGGCAAGGCAAGAGGCCCCAAGGGGACACTTGCCTGCCTGTACACAAATGCCAGGAGCTTGGGGAACAAGCAAGAGGAGCTTGTCCTCCTGCTCAGTGCAAATAATTATGATGTCATAGGGATAATGGAGACCTGGTGGGACTCCACCCATGACTGGACCACGGGTATTGATGGCTATACCTTGTACAGGAGAGATCATGTAGATAAAAGGGGCGGGGGTGTAGCTCTCTATGTTAAGGAAAGCTACATGTCCCTGTAAGCTGATCTTGGTGACCAGGGTGGATGACTGGAGACCCTCTCGGTTAAAATCCATGGGGAACACGGCACAGGGGACACAATGGTGGGAGTCTGCTACAGACC
>NW_017729004.1:52052701-52052946 GCF_001723915.1 Gavialis gangeticus | reverse complement strand
TCCTGAGCTTGACCAGGAGTTCGCCTGGGAACTGGCTGAGGCCGCTTGCTCCATGACCATGGTTGTCACAGGTGACTTCACCCGGACATCTCGTGGGAGGATCATTCAGCAAAATCTGAGCAGTCACAAAGCTTTCTTTCGTGCATGGATGACCTCTACCTGACTCAAAAGTCTATGGGCCAATGGGAGGCAAAGCGCTGCTCAATCTGGTACTGGCTATTGGGGATGACCTAATCAGTGACCTA
>NW_017729004.1:52048540-52052690 GCF_001723915.1 Gavialis gangeticus | reverse complement strand
GAGGTCCCTTCCAGCCCTAACGTCTATGAAATCTATGATGCATGCCAGAGTTCTATTTGCTCTATTGATGACTTCATCACACTTGCGGTTCATATTCATCTTCTGTTGATAGGCACTCATAGGTCCTTTTCAGATGCAGTGCCAGCCAGTGGACCACCACCCATCGTATTCATTTGGTGAGGGTTCTTTCTACCCAAAGGAAGGACCTGGCATTTGTCCCTGTTGAAACTCATTTGGTTTTGTTCAGCCTATAGGACCAGCCTGTCAAGGTCATCTTGAATCCTTGACCTGTCCTCTGATGTGTCCACTTTTCTCCACAGTTTGGTATCATCCGCAAGCTTAAACATTGCACTTTTCACTCCCTCATCCAAGTCAGTAATAAAGATATTAAAAAGCAGTTGGAATCCTCTACTTCATAGCTTGTAGAAATAGGAAGTTAGCCATATTAATTTGTAGTTAAGTACAAGGCAGGATGGCACCTTAGAGATTAACTCGTTCAGAAAGACATGTTTTTTCATAGGCAACAGCTAAGTCATCAGATTCATATAATCCAGGTAGGCTGATGTCTATGAAAATGTATGCCTTTCTGAATGCCTTAGTCTCTAAGGGTATGTACGCACATACTAAGTCAACTTAAAGTAAGGCGACTCAACTAAATTGGCTTAACTAAATTGACTTAAATTAAGCCATATTAGACAGTACAGCTCCTTGACTTGGTGGCAGCCATCTTGGCTACATATACATGTACTAACTTTCTGGCAGTTAATCTGACTTTACTTTTTAAAGTTGACTTAACTGTCAGACCTTACACATGTATGTGGAACACAGTTGACCTAAATGTGGGGCAAGATAATACACTTCCAATGTTTATTATCTTGAGTTGTATTAGTGAAGTTGACTTAGCTCACAAGATGGTTGCCACCATGTCAAGGAGTGTATGTTCTGATGTAGATTAACTTAAGTCACCTTAGTACATGTGTAAGCACCCCTTAATTTTTTAAAATTTTGATGGAATTTCCTAAGGGAAATAGTTCTGTTGAATTCTTTCTAACGAATATAAGGTGACATGAATGTGTTGATGCTGATCCTAAAATACTGAAATGCCTGGACTCTAGCCAAGGTGGAAAGAATTGGTGTTGAATGGCTCCTTTTCTCCCTTTGAAAGTGCTAGCTTTCTTCAAACAGCTTTTTAGTGGCCCTCTGCAGTTTGCTTTCATGTTTAAAGTCTACACTGGCCTATTAGTTGTAATAGTGAGAATATTTGGGCTCCTGGGTTAACACTAACCTGATGATGCTCATTTTCTTTGTGTTATTCTCTGAGAATCTAGATGCTGTCACTTAGATTTTTATTTTGTTAGTACTTAACTAATTTGAAATTGGATAAAATCAAAGGTGACTGAAATTCAGTGCAAGTAAATGGAGGGATTGGCTTCAGGAGAAAACATGTGGAGAAGAGGTGATACATTATCTCATGCCTGTAATATATCTGTGTTAAATAAAGAAGATTCACAATGTTAAGGGTCTGACAGGATCCTGGGCTAACTACTGGATTTCTAGAAAAAAGCTCCATGAAATAAACATTTATATTAATTTTTGCTTGACAAAAAACAACTTTGACTTTCAGCTGTAAGTTCCATAGATCTCCAGTTAGGATTTTGTTGAAAAACAGGATCTTTTTTGAGAAATATGAACCAATTTTCAAGCTGTTCTAATTTTAGATCTTAAAAAAAGATAATAAGAAGTCACATTTTTTAAAAGTGCAGCTGATTCATTTTGCTACTTTCAAAATGAAATGTAAAAACTTCTCATTTCAAAAGTTTAATTCTGTATATTTCACTCACAAATACAATTGTGCCATGGCTATTTAAAGTTATCAGTCTGAACACATACAATGGTAATAACCAAATCCTTGGGTGTCTAGCTGGAAATTACTTAGCCCTTTATTCCAGCAAATCATCAGTGAAGTAGAGCAAAAAGGGAATCAAAATAGGCAAACAGTGTTGGGGTGGGGAGAAGTGGGGGGGCAGAAATGAATAGTTACAATGAATGTTTATTCAAACGTATAAGAGATCTGGGTTTTGGCCCATACAGAAGACAGACTCAGTATGGAGACATCAACATCTGTTTTGCTGAAGCAGATTGATATGCGCTTTCAACTCAGTGGAAGAAAATTCCAATCTATAACATGAAGCCAGCACAGCCCTAGGCCACAATAAATTCAAATATTCAAATTTATATTGCTATAAACTTAACAGGCATCTGCAAGTGATTATTAAGCATCACTAACCTGACATATATGGAACAGGATTTTGTTGAAAACACTGTAAAAATAAATAGCACTGCCCTGAAGCAGGACCACAAAACAGTAACTTTGCCAACACTACTGAACAGTGAACCATTCAAATCATAGATTTTCTGTGAAGTGCATATTCCTAATTATAGATGATTATTTTAGGGAACCAATGGTAAAATTGGCAGGTTTTTAAATGAAAGAATGTATCATTTTTCTAGAAAATATATTATCTGCAGAAGTAATGTGGTATTTTGAATAGAATTGCATACTATTGGCCCATAGACCTCCAACAGCTTTTGATCAGGGTAGACTAACATCTATTATTGTTTAGGGTGAACTATAAAGCTTGAGGAATACTGCCCATACAGGGAGGCTAGAAAGCCAGCAGTCTATCCATGGCATTGGATGTTTGGCAGAACCTCTCAGTGAAATGGTAATGAAACACCACCTGTTCACCTCTGAGGCATGTATCTTCCCCTTTGCCTCCTCTCAACCATAGGCACAGCCACATCCCCTGTGAAGACTGGTAGTGCACTTCACATCCTTCCTGTGACTGCTGTCAAGCCTATTGTCTTAAAAGCAGACATCCTATTCAAACATAATGGAAATGATTGTATACTGTCTGAGACAGAACTATGACTTGGAGCCCTCGGTGGCTTTGAACAACCCTTACTCCCTAGCTGCAGGTGGGAGGTGATGGAGGCTGAAAGAAATATGAGTGACATGCTAAAGAGATGTTAAGATAAGAGTGAACAGCAGCATGTTGAAGCAATTTATGAAGAGAAAAGAGTTTGGTTGGAGGACTGAAGCACATAGCTGCTTTTGCTAGAACACTAAAAACGATGTTAAACTTGTACAGGCATTTGCCCAGATGGCTAGTGGTAAAAGGCTACTTTCAGCCATATGGTTGCTGAATATCTTGAAGAGCTGCTAAAATATTTTAGTGTATCCTGGAGGCATCTACCTGTGGATTTGCTGTGGCACCAGTTTACTTGAGAGTAAATTACTCATGAGTAAATGGTGCCAGGCAGATGTCTACACATGCAGAGAAGTGGAAGCCGATTTGCTGCCAATCTTCAGCTGATTGCTGCCAATCTTCCCAGGGCCCTGCAATGAGACCCTTTTCAAAAGGCAACCGCACTCTCTGCTCTCTGGTCAGGCACTTCCCTGGCCAGAAGCCATGTGCACAGCACAAGGACAGAATGCAACAGCACTCTTTCTGCCACCTCTGCCTCCCTGCACCATGGCTACTCCTGCTCCTGCCCTTAGCAGCAATGACCACTGACCAGCACCCCACATTCGTGTGGCAGGACTGGAGACCCAGGAGAGCAACAATGGCATCCTGGAGCATGTTGTTGGCATTCCTGCTGGGGTCTGATCAGGTGGACGGATTCAAGGTGGCAGGTGTGCAGCAGTGTGCGGCAGGCAGTCACTGTGTGTGGGAGGGCCCAGACAGCCAAGGGCCAGCAGGCAGTCACTGCAGCAGGCCAGCAGGACCAGCACAGCAGCCAGCAGGATCATATGAGTGGCTCTCCTCTGGACTCTCTCAAGCTTTTCCACATCCCTCCTGAAGTGGGGGGCCCAAAACTGGACACAGTACTCCAGCTGTGGCCTCACCAAGGCTGAGTAAAGCAGGAGGATGACATCCCTGGTTTTGCTTGAGATGCACTGGTAGATTTGGTTTACTTTACCAGCCACAGCGTTGCAATGGTGACTCATATTCATCTTGTGGTCAATCAGGACCCCCAAGTCTCTTTTAGTCTAGTAAGCATAGCGCTGCTGAGCTTGTAAGTATGTTGAGGGTTCTTCCTACTGAGGTGCAGCACCTTACACTTCTCTACATTGAAGGCCATCCAG
>NW_017729004.1:52040707-52043540 GCF_001723915.1 Gavialis gangeticus | reverse complement strand
GCTATCTGGTTTAGGTCAGCTCACCTTGACAGTGTGTCCAAGTCAGCCTGTATCCCCAGCCTGTCCTGCCAGTTCGCATCTGACTCCCGACTCCAGATCATTAATGGAGATGTTAAAGAGTACCAGACCAAGTACCAAGCCCTGTGGGACTCCACTGGTCATCCTGCACCACACTGATTTGCTCCCGTCAACTAATACTCTTTGGGTCTGACCCCATAGCCAATTATCTAGCCGTTGGACTGTAAGGTGATCAAGGACAGTTCCCCAGCTTAGCCATGAGGACATCATGGGTAACTAGGTCAAAGGCTTTCTTGGAATCCAGATATATGACATCCACATAAGCTCCCTTGTCACCTGGTCATAGAAGGAGATGAGGTTGGTCAGACAAGACCTGCCAGTCACAAAGCCATGTTGGCTGGCCTTCAGAAGCTTGCCTTCTGTTAGTCTGGTGTTGATAGATCCCTTGACAATTTTATCCAGGATTTTTCCAGGGATGGACGTCAGACTGATTGGTCTATAATTCCCCAGGTCATCCCTCTTCCCTTCTTGAAGATAGGGACCACGTTGGCTTTTTTCCAGGCTTCTGGGACCTCATCCAAGTGCCATGAATTTTCAAATATCGTTGCCACTGGAGGGTGCAATGATATCTGCCAGCTCCTTCAAGACTCTCAGATGCATTCCGTCTGGGCCTGTGAACTTGTGAATGTCGAGTTTCTCAAGGTGTTCCTTCACCTGATCCACATCAATTGTGGGTCTGCTACCCCCTCCCAGGCTGGTATGTGTCCTTTCTGACAGTGTGATCCTTTTGGGAGGGTGAAAAACTGATGCAAAAAAGTCATTTAGGAGATTGGCATTTTCTTGGACATTGGGTGTCAGCTGCCCCATTTGGTCTCACAGGGGCCCAAAGCTATCTTTGTTCTTTTTTTGACTTCCCACATATCTGAAGAAGGACTTTTTGTTTTCCGTAGCTTGCCTGAGTTCAGTTTGTGCCTTGGCTTTTCTGGACCACTCCCTACAGGGGTGGGCATGTGCTGAGTAGTCCTCTTTGGTGATGCTTTCCATTTTCCAACGGTAGTAGGCTTCTCTTTCGAGTATAATGAGGTCCAACAGCTCCTTGTTCAGCCAAGGGGGCTTCCTGCCCATTGATTACATTTCTTGTGAGATGGAATGGCTTTCCGCCTCAAGGATTATGTTCTTGAGAGATGACCATTCCTCATGTACTCCCTTATCTAGGAGGCATGGCTTCTAATTGCCTAACTAACCAAATTTCTGAGTTTGCGAAAGTCAGCCTTCCCAAAGTTAAGGATTTCTGTTTTACTAAGGGATTTGCCTGCTCTTCAGTGAACTGAGAAGGTGACCAAATCATGGTCACTGTCACCAAGCTTCCCCTCAATCCTCAGAGCGCTCACCAGGTCCTTCCCTTTGGCCAGGACCAAATCAAGCAATGCCTTTCCCCTAATCAGCCCATAGACCTCCTGTGTTAGATAGAGATCATCAATGCAAACGAGAAGGCTGCACAAACTGTCAGATTTGGTCATGTGCTCATCCCAAGAGATGTCAGGGAAGTTGAAGTTTCCCCATGACGATCATGCATTGGGAGTGTGTGGCCTCAACTAGTTCTCTATTGAATTCCTGATCAAGTTCTTTCTCTTGATGGGGAGGTTTATAGTAGACTCCTACAAGTATGTCATCCTCCCCATGTTCTCCCTGTATTTTAACCCAGAGGGTCCCAAGACACCCTTGCTGGTTAGAAAATTCAATTTGCAGGGAAGTGAACTGATCCTTGATGTAGAGAGGAACACCCCTACCCCTCTTCCCAAGATGGTCTCTCCTCTACAAGGTATAACCCTCCAAAACAACAGATCAATCATAGCTTGAGTCCCACTAGGTGTCTGTTATCCTTACAAGGTCATAGTCATTTTCACATAAGGGAAGGGCCAGTTCCTCTCCCAAGATCCTGGCGTTCATATATAGGCAGTTGAGTCTGCCATGAGAAGCTCCATGCTTCCCTATGGGGTGAGGCAGGTGAGGATGTTCATACCTTGCTACATAAAGGGCATGGACCTATGGGCACTCCCCAGTGATTGTGGTCAGTGATGGCAATCCACCGTGCCTGCAAGGCCTTGACTTTTATGCAGCACTGTCATACCGACCAGTTGTGCCCACACTCCCATATCTGGCCTGACAGTCTCATAGATGTGGGCGTTCAAGTGCCCACCACATTTGAACTGGCATTGCACCTCTGTCTCACCCCACAGCACCATGAGGTCACCAGTCTCCTCTGTGGACCAGTTAGGGCCCTGGGAGGTGGGCACAGGTGTAGGCATGGGCATCGGTGATGCCCAAGGTCATTGTGAGTCCTGCACTGACTTTCTGGGTCTCCACATGGCTGTCCCTGTGCTGGTAGGCTTGGGAAGCTGCCTGCAGCATCCAGCACAGAGCACCAGAGTGGAAATAGTAGCCATGTGGCAGAAGCAATGCCCTGCAGCAACTGCAAGCTCAGGGCAGGCTGCTGGGGGTGGACTGTGGGCAGATGGAGCTGGCCTCAGTAGGCAGAAGCTGCCTGCAGCTAGGCCTGTGTGCTGGCAGGCCTGGCTGGAGCCTGGAGCAGCCTGCAGGCCTGGAGGGTGCGGGCCTGGCAGGTGCATGGCACTGCAGTGCTAGGCAGTGGTGCCGGGGTGCAGGCAGGTTGGTGAGGCTAGCCTGCAGCTTGCCCAGGGGGACACAGGGCCTGGAGTCACCTCAAGCTGCCTGTTGGTATGCCCCAGGGCTCAAACTGCCTGCAGGGTTTTAAAGGCCTGAGGCAGGGGCTTCCATAGAGGCAACCTAGCTC
>NW_017729004.1:52034561-52035707 GCF_001723915.1 Gavialis gangeticus | reverse complement strand
AGGGTGCGGGCCTGGCAGGTGCATGGCACTGCAGTGCTAGGCAGTGGTGCCGGGGTGCAGGCAGGTTGGTGAGGCTAGCCTGCAGCTTGCCCAGGGGGACACAGGGCCTGGAGTCACCTCAAGCTGCCTGTTGGTATGCCCCAGGGCTCAAACTGCCTGCAGGGTTTTAAAGGCCTGAGGCAGGGGCTTCCATAGAGGCAACCTAGCTCTGGGGCAGGAGAGCATCCCAGCCCGGAGCCCTGGGGCTATCCTGAGGCCAGGCCCCTAGTGGCAGGGCTGACCTGGAAGCAAATTTTCTCCTGGGTTGTGTCTACGTGTGCATTACTGTGCAGTAACTAATCACGAATAAATATGATAAATCATAAGTAAATTTGATACCTGTATCAAATTTGATACCTGCAGGTACCAAATTTACTTGTGATTAAGGGTTTTTACTGTACAGTAAGCATGTGCACTTTAAGGTGCATGCATTTACTGGGCAGTAAACTACACTACTGCACAGTTAAGAATCTTGTGTAGACATGACCCCTGTCACCTACCTTTCTGGCCTCCTTTGCATCACTCCTGCCTCCACTTATACTTTTACTGTGTCCATGCAGGGGGGTGAGTAGCTAACTCCTGAGGTGCCTCCCAACCCTATTATTCTATATCTGCATGTCAATGAATTAGTGGGCCATCAGCAAGATTCTGTTGATGATTCATTGTTCCAGGCTGGACTCCTGTTTTTAATGAAAATGAACTCTCCATTACTGTTTGTTATTGCCAGTCTGTGTTTGGCCCTAGCATTTGACTGCATGATGAAAGAAATCCTCATTGCCTCCTCCTCTATTGGACACCTTAGCAGAGGCTGCAGCTGTGCCTCTCCTTTGAGGGACACAGGGATTGATGCTACATGAGGCACAAGGTATTTTGAAGGTGATGGCATCATGGTTCTGCCTCCTTTCTGCATTGCCTTGCAGGTATGTTAATAGGAGCAATATACTCCCTGTAGAAGAGATGGTGTAGCATGTGGATTGCAACTGGGGAAACAACACTAGCATTCATGTTTTTCAGACTGCATCCCTCTGGATTTCCACACTCTCTTTAGAATCTTGAGAAATAAAATTCGGGAACACACACACACACACACACACACACACACACACA
>NW_017729004.1:52032145-52034548 GCF_001723915.1 Gavialis gangeticus | reverse complement strand
ACACACACACACACACACACACACACACTATGTATACATATATTTATATATATGTATTCAGGCATATGGGTTAAGACTGTCCAGAAAACAATTATCTTCTTTGGGGAAAAATGTTGAGGATCTGACATTTGGGTTTTTACCGCTGGAATGAATGCACGTGTGATGTACCAAATTCAAAACAGGATTTTAATTTGTTTTCCTAATCAGTGAGCAATTCCCTGACTTAAACAACAACAACAACTCATCCTGAGTCTGAGAGTCATTTTCACCTGAATCAGATACTTTTTTCTGAAAAGCTTAGCTTTGGACAAACTAACACTTTTCAAAGAAAAATATTTTGGATCACCACTGTTGAGGGTAAATCTCTTGTTACTCGACTGTAACAGCTTGCTCCAGTGACCTCTATGCTAAACTAAGCTCCACTGTGGCTGACATTTTGGGTTATAATATAGTGTCTTTTAAAAGGACAAATTATGATATCCCCTCTATAAGGTTTTGCATATGTTCCAAAAGATAATAACCATATCTGTATAATATTTGTTTTTATACAAAGTTCAATCACTGTTAGAGCCCTAATCCTACCAGTCCCAGTATTCTTGGAGTTTCTTCCATAAAATTCTTGCTTACTTTCCTTTGTCTTTTAATTAACCAGACTGTGAGGCAGGATGTACTTGTCCTATTGGCTCTATCTTTTATCTATTGTACTGTGAACACAACAATTTAATTTTTCCTTTGTCTATGACTGCTATCAAATTCTCACCCCTTTGGCCTGCACAGTTAGGCAAAAATTTGTGATATTCCAGGTACTTTCTATTAGAAACAAAAACTGATTATATGAATCATCATTTCTCTGGAACAAACCTATTTATTAAAAAAGGATGTACTCAGTACTGAAAACAGTGAATGGAGACAGCAGCAGGCAGTTCCCTTGCCTACAGTTCCCAAACTTTCTCTTTTTGTACTCTGTCTTTCTGGCCTTGTAACTGATTGTTTCATTTTCTACCTCCCACACACACTAATGTGCAGACTGCAACCAAGCAACCCCTTACTCCCTGTGTTGGCAGCCTGTCTTGGGGAAATCTCTCAGCCCTCTGATTGGCATTTCCAGGTGACCCATTGCTTTGGGTGCTGGCTTCCTACTTGTTCAGCTGTCATAACAGAAGGTATTGAACGGTTCCTTCAGTTAAGCCCAAAGAGACAATGAAGGATGAAAACCATATGTGATTGTTTGTAGATCAAACCCCTGCTTGATGATAGCTGTTAACACCTTCAGCATATTATTCCTGACTCTACCCCTGCTGTCTCAACCTAAATTCACTTTATTGCCTCAATCTCCTTTAAGCTTCCCTCACTTTTCGTAGTTTCATAGTAGCTAGGGTCAGCAGGGACCTGAACCAGTCATCTAGCCTGAGCCCCTGACACAGGCAGGAATGAATGCTGGGTTCACAAGACCCCAGACAGGTGATCATCTAGCCTCTTTTTGAATTTACCCAAGATAGGTTTTAGGACCACTTTCATAGGAAGTTGGTTCCAAATTCTGGCCACCCTAACTGTAAAATATTGCCTCCTGATCTCTAACCTAAACCTATTCTCCATCAGCTTATTACCATTGTTCCTCATCACCCCAGGTGGTACTGGGGAGAATAGGGCTCTTCCTATTTGCTGATGATCTCCCTTGATAAGTTTGTAGGCAGCTACCAGGTCCCCCCCTTAGCCTCTTCTTGTTGAGGCTGAACAGGCTCAGGTCCCTCAGTCTCTCCTCATAGGGCCTGCTGCCCTCTCACCAAATGGGTAGACCTCCCCTGGACTCTCTCCAGGCTGGCCACATCCTTTTTAAAGTGGAGTGCCCGGTACTGGACGCAATATTCCAATTGCGGCCTGACTAATGTCGCATAGAGGGGGAGTATCACCTCTCTGGACCGGCTTGAGATGCATCTTTGGATACATGACAAGGTATGGCTGGCCTTGCTGGCTGCAGTCTGGCATTGGCAGCTCATGTTCACCTTCTCCCAAGGTGCAGCACCCTGCATTTATCTATGTTGAACCCCATCCTATTCTCATCTGCCCACTTTTGTAGTCTGTCTAAATCTAGTTGCAACCTATCTCTCCCTTCAAGTGTGTCCACCTCGCCCCACATCTTAGTGTCATCAGCAAACTTGGACAATGTGCTTTCAACCCCCTCATCCAAGTCGCTGATGAAGATATTAAACAGTGTGAGACTGAGCCCTGGGGTACCCCACTGCTTACATCTCGCCAGCTTGAGTATGACCCGTCTACCACTACTCTCTGGGTGTGCCCCATCAGCCAATTTTTTACTCATCCAACTGTGCAGGCATCAATGCCACAGTCACTTAATTTATTGATGAGGATGGGGTGACAGACAGTGTCAAAGGCCTTCTTAAC
>NW_017729004.1:51997074-52027145 GCF_001723915.1 Gavialis gangeticus | reverse complement strand
CAAGGATTTAATTACCTGGTCATAAAAGGCAATCAGGTTGGTCAGGCAGGACCTGCCTTTGATGAACGCATGCTGATTGCCCCTGAGCATGATCTCCCCTGCTGGCCCCCCACAGATGTGCTCCTTGATGATTTTCTCCAAGATCTTCCCGAGGACTGTGGTGAGGCTTATGGGCCTATAGTTACTTGGGTCCTCCTTCCTCCCTTTCTTGAAAATTGGGACAACATTAGCTAGTTTCCTGATTTCCTTCTAGCAAATGGGAGGGCTCATAGTTATTGGGCTCCTGATGGGTGTCTATTGCATATATGGAGTGGGTTGACTCCAAAAGACTTCACCCATTCAGTTCTAATTAGGTAATCATTATTGTCATAACTCTTCTAGGCTCAGCTTCCTTGGTTTCATACTCTATTTCTAGGGTCAGCCAAGCTCAGATTCTGTTCTGCTGTACCTTCCCAGGTGGTCTTTGTCAATATTGCCCCCATTCTGTATCATTGGTGCCCCTTATGAAAATATTTTTAAATGCTTGAGGCTCAGGAAAGTACAATCACAGGGTCCCCTTTAACTCGGAAAATGCTAAATCCCAGACTAGCTACTAAAATGTTTAGTTTCTCTTTCTCTCACAACCTAAGCAATGCTTTTGAATATTGAAAAATATACAAAACCACTTCTCTAGGGGGAGTGAAAACCTACAAAATGCTAACCATGTGTCAAAAACTGGGTCAGGATTTGTCTGCTTTGTCACAGTGCCTGCATTTTGGCTTCCAATTTCCTCTTCATATCATTCTATTGTACATTTTTTGTACAAGCATATTGTAACTAATTCTGCTGGGATGCCCTGAGATGCTTTGTTTTCTTCTAATTCTGTTTTCAGACACTGCCCCTTAGCTATGCCATAAAGTGTCCTTTGATAACCTTCTCTTCATTAGAATCCTTATCTCATCTGGTCCTGTGTTGTGGTGCTCAGAAATCACCCAGAGCCAAGAAGTCTGCCAGAGGTCTGCTCATTCCATGTCTGATTTCTAACTGAACAAAAGAACAAAACATGAACCTCTCCACAGCACAAGAGCTGGATCCAAATATTTTTTTTGCAAAGAGCCTTATGCAGTTTTCCTCAGCTTGAACATGCAACCTATGGGCACTTGTACATGTGATACCATTGCCATGTACACATGATGAAAGTGTTCCCTTGTGTGGCTTAATGGTGTCACACTGTACACATGCAGAAGTTTTGGGGCTTTTAAATGAGTTTTAAATGAATTATTGCAAACTGAACTACCTTGAGGTCTCCTCACCTCCCAGCTGTGGGAGAGGTAGGCAGGATCTGTAGAAAAAAAGGACTGGTGGGTTTCAATTAAAAACCCAACATTTCAATTTAAGGGGCACAGAATGCAACCGTAAGGACTAAACCCCCGTTATGTGTACAAAGCACCCTGTTGCACCTTCTGTTTTGGAAGTTAGTCACATTTCTTAAGATGTGATCTTCTGGGACTACTGACTTGTTTTCTATCTTTAGTGTCTGTGAATATCATTCTCATAGCTTATCTAAAATCAGAAAATCTGGCCAGACTTGTCGTTCACTAAACTGTTCTATATAAATTGGCTGGAAAACTATTTTGATTATTTTTATTTTGATCTCTTGGTGTAAGTCAGTAAGCTTTTAGAGCAGTGCTAGTTAGCAAAATCTAACATAACTTGATGACTGTTCTGTTCAACTGAAGAAAAATATTTCATGGATTACATTCTATTTTGGGGGAGAAGTGCCCCATTCAAACACTCAGTACCTTCTAACAGGTATTCTTCACTGTCTGTTGTCTTATCAGATGATAAATCATAAATGACATCAATAATGACCAAGACCCAAGCAGAAAGAGACAGATATAGTGTTGCTACTATTATTAACTGGGCTCCAGGAATCTGGTCCAAGCTCTAAATATTTATGCAATATGCTATTTTTCAGTAGTGCTAGGATTTTTAAATAATAATGTGTTCTTAAAGAGTTACATCAATACAAGAACCTGTGACTCTCTTGTACAAGCTAAACTTGTTGCTGATAATAGTTCCCTGAGAAAAGTAATGTTGTTTCAGTGGGACTTAAAGTTGCATAATTTCAATAAAAAATTATATATATTCCTGTTTCCCTGCTAGTGCATCAGATATTGATTTTTTACAAATATATATCAAAACAAATGTCACAACTAAAAACAAATATCCCATGCACATACGTCTCTTGTTGCTATAACCATATGCAGGTATTATATTCCATCTCAGGACAAAGGAAAACTTCCCATAGTTTTGTCAGTATAAGGTTCTTTGGTTCATAAACACAGGGTGTATCTACACATGTGCTTTATTGCAGAATTGACTAATTAGGTCCTCAGTAAAGCTTCACTGTCTACACATATGCTGGTTTTAGGGCACAGTAAATTAACTCTGCTATAAGATAGTACTGTTACTGGTGGAGTAATTAAGTGCAATGAAATTCACATAGACAGTGACGGGGCTGGCTGGAGCACCATGGACATTTTTATACATGCAAGTGCCGCAGCACTGGGTGCTTTGAAAAGGGCCCAGCTCCGTGACGCTTACAGTTGCATAAGTGGCAAAATGTGAGTTAGTGTTGACAAAATGGCAGCAGCACGCTTTTGAACTAAAACACATGGGAAGTGCCTTAGTTGAAAAGCACACCACCGCCATTTTCTGCGTAGTGATTCATATTTCACCACTTACACCATGTTTACATGCAAACGTGGTGCAGCGCAGATTGCATCAGCTCGTTCTCAGAGCAGACTTGATTAATTGAGTCTGTTCTGAAGCAGCAGATCTCCAGCACACTGTGGGACAGAAAAGTATGTGTATAAATGCTGGAAGGTGCTAAAGTGCACAGGCTGCCTGCTGCATGGCTCCACGCTTCAGCACTCTCGTGCTCCAGCCAGCCCCTCTGCCACCCAATACCACCATCTGGAGCCTGAGGCTGAGTCCCCAAGCCTGCTGCCAGTCCAGGGTTACTCTGCCCCAGCTCAACCTGATGCTGTCCCAGGTGCACATGCAGATGAGGCACCTGGGAGCAGTTTACTCTGGCATGAACTACACTGGAGTTCATCACTTCACCTTAATTGCTCATGTAGATGCACCCAGAGAAACCAACAAGCTTGAGTGGTAGCTCTGCAAATGAAGAGAAAATGCTGCTCCTTTAAATTCATTCAGAAGCCTATTTTACCATGGAAAATCTGAACTGTGGTTAAAAATAAAGTTTTTAATTACAGCTGGCGTTTCTGAGACTGCTCCTGGCAATGGCTAGCTTATTAAAATGAGAGACTGTTTGTGACACCATAATGAAAGTAATACAGTGCAATAAAAGCAGGCTGTATCCTTGCTCAGCCACCCACCAGCACCTCCCACCAGCTATCCCCTCTCACTCCCCGTGTCACCCAGTTCTCTACTCACACATCCAGACATGGTCATCAGTGCCTTCTATTGCATTCTTAGTGACAGTTACAGTCCCATGTCATATAACTCCTGATCTTTTCTGTAACGTAAGCTCACTGCAGGTAACTGGAGGCCTGAATAAGAGTGTGGAATACATTTTAAACCCTCTGTTCCCTGTCACATGACATACACAGGAAACTGCTGCAGAAAACAGTTATTTTGAGAGGTCGTGCTTGCTGAACCTTAAACAGATTGGACAGGGAACCATATGTAAATATACTGGCTTTGCCTTAGAAGCTGGGTACCCAGGGGCAAGGGAGGGAACTCTGACCTAGACAAGAGGCAAAATAAGTTATTTTTTTTCCTTAAACAGCAGCATTGTGTTTAAGAGCACATTGTTGCATTTAGTCACTTTGTCTAGGACAGAGGTGCTGCAGAACTGTACTGCCAAAGTTTTGGCTGAATATATTAATAGTAACATTCAGCACTGGCAAGTGAATGGGTCTAAAGACAAAAGCTTATTAAAATGTGACCTATTCATTCCTTCTTCTCCTTCTTCTCCCTCATTCCATCATCTGTTTGATTTGAAGCCATTATCTATGAGTTTGTTGATATTCCATGCTAATGGGGTTCACAGAAGCTGAAAAGCTAACTGGGAAGTTGCTTAAGAAAGCCATGCCAAGGAGAAGGGAAATGTTTAGATCCACTCCCAAGGGTAGTTATGGTCTAACTCTGGACTTCAGGGAGAAGCACCATTGGGGTTCACAGCTATGATTCTCTCCAGGTGTTAGGTACTTACATCAGGTCAGTCCTTTCTTGCCAGAAAACTGAGCTGATGGTGGAGGTGTTTATGCCCTACCCAATGGTTTACTGGTGATGACATATCTCAGGTGAGCACTAGGCTATTGACTATTTTGGTGGAGTGTCCATTTCCGTCTTTCTTACCACTTTGCTGAATTTTGAAAAGTATTGGGTCTGTCCAGATGCCAAACAGGAAACATTTTGAAAAGACTCAAATAGCTGCAGGATGAGAAAGCTACTACATTTTGTGTCTCATTCTGCTAATTATGATAGGACTCCTGTGGCATATGATCTGGGCTCTTGTTGTTAATAACACATGGCAGAAGGGTTATATTGCTATTGACGTGTAAGCACACAAGGCCAATCCTCAGCAGTTTTCAGGGGAGCTGTGCCAGCTAATACTGAGGAAGAATTAGTTCATTGTGCCCATTTCAGGTGGTGGCTTGGTGGCAATTTCCTAATATGAAAGCAGGATACAAATGCCTTGTGAAAAGGTCTCCAGTAGAGAACAAGAGAAAAATAAAATTCATCACAGCCTTTCCATGTGATCAGATCCATGCTTGATACCCTTTAAAAATACATAATAACCCAGATTCCTTCTGAGGTAACTCTTGAGGAGCTGCACTACATTAATGAATTAAATAGTAAGTTCAGATTCTAAATCCACATATTTTTACCTTAATTTAACAAACAGACCTCACCTGTAACCACTCATATTGGTTTAAAAATTCCCATTGATTTTACCAAAAGTTGGCCCAGTGATTTTAAGCTATCTTACTTTAAAACAATTAAACAAACAAACGGATGCTTTGTCACCAAATCTGTTAGGCATAATTAATGGGTCCAATCTAATGCCCTATGAAATCAATGAAACATCTCTCCTTGAATTCAGAGGGCTTTAAATTGATCCCAATCTACAGGAGGGCCAATGGCAACACAGAACTCGGTGATATTTGTTTCATTATATTTTGTATGAATAAATCTTTTTTAAGACAACTAAAAGGCAGTGAAGGGGATAGGCAGTAGACAAACTGCTCTTAATGCAGAAGAACAGGCAGATGGAGAGAAACAGAGTTGTAAGTCTTGAAAGGTAATGGCAAAATAAAGTTTTTCCTTACACAGGCCAGTTTGTCTGACTAGATACAATATATTTTGTTGAATTAAGTCACTTTAATTAATTTGAACTATTTTATGCATGTTTTTCAGAGTCCTTCAGAATGCTTCAGACAGCGTTTTACTGATCAGTAATAAAGACTCCTAAGCAGCAACATTTGCTAAGAGTGTTACATTATATCCTGACATTTGTGTGCTGTTTAAAGAATTGTCCTGTCACAGAAGGACACTAATGACTTAACAACCTAAAGCTTGCCAGTATGTGAAACCTTGGTGTTTAATCGAGATAAATTTCCTAGTTTATGGAGCTGTGTAATCAATGTGGGCAGGAGAGTTATGGTCTTATGTAGCCATTAGTCCTGCTTTGCATAAATATTGTGTTTTATCAGTGAACAAATGTATCATTTTATACAGCAAGGCACCAAATGCAGAAATTTAGAATTTTAAATAAGAACTTTCTGTTATGCTTTTTATGGCATACGGGATGTTTACAGGATGCTGTAAAAAATTGTCACAAAGCCCCATGAATCATTCCAGCTAGTCATTGATTTCATGTAAATTGAAAGATTATTTGGCTTGGGAAGATTTGATCTTTCTCAGCTATAGCTAATTTGTTTACTTTCATAAAATTAGTTTTGTGAACAGAAATCTTTCAAACTAGTAGAAGGTTTCTGCATGTTCTGTAAATTTGTCTTATCACATAAATGCACACAATGGTTTTAAAACATTTTTTAGCAGAAGCTATTGGTGAAAGTGTGCTGCAGCTATCTATTACTCTGATCTCAGTGGTAGGAAAACCACAAATAGGGCCATAAATAAAAGACTTAGATTTTTCAATCCAGTATCTTAAATTGTAAAACAAAACTATTTGCATTGGATATGAGTGCAATTACCCACACCTCTTCAGTTTTACTTCAGACTGTAAATAGTTAGATCTCTTTGGACAAAGGAATCTCTGCTGCCAGATATAATACCTATTGGCAGAATATGCAGGACTCCAACATATTCTCTAACAATGAACCCAAACATGAGGCAAAAGACATTATAGGATACATTTTATATGATTCTATGTTAATGGGGGTTGCAAGGTAGGGTTGTGCGAAGCTTTGATCCCTGATTTGATTTGGTGGAGATTTGGCCTGATTCGGTGGCCAAATTTCCAAATCCAAATTGAATCAGGAGACCCTTTAATCTCTCTGAATCGAACTGGAACCCTCCAAATAAATTCAGAGAGATTCGGAAAGATTCGACTATTTGGATATAGACACAGCTGTGGCGGCAAGGAACCCCCATAGGCTCCCAAAGGGGAGAAGGCAGTCCCTAGGGGCCCCAAACCCCATAAACAACCCCCCCACAGAGGAAACTTACCTCCCGCTGGGCAGCCAGAGCAGGAGCAGGAACTGCGGCTGCAGCTGCGTGAGCTGGCATTATGCCGGGTGTTTAATCAGCTTTTCCCCGGGCGGGGAACAGCTGGACCAATCACGGTGGCTGTTCCTGTCACCACGGGAAGACTTAAAAACCCCGCCGGAACCCCGGGGGGTAGGGGAGCTGGAGAGGGAGCGTACTGGCGTGCAGCATGTCAGATGCACTGAGGCTCCTGCATGAGAGAGGAGCAGTGCAGCCGGTGCAGCACCGGCAGGCAGAGCAGGAGAGGCGTCTGAGTCCCCTGTGGCAAGCAGAGCAGGGGAGGCATTTGAGCCCCCTGCAGGAGGCTGGGGAAAAGGAGGCAGCTCCACATCCCTCTCCCCAGGAGTCTATTTCTTTTGAAGAAAAAAATGGAAAATAAGAGAGAGAGAGAGAGAGACAGAGAAGAGGCATAGGAACAAAGTGCCCTACTCAATGGCACAGCAGTAGGTGCTGCATTATGCCTATATAGCTGGCCAGCCTCGAGGGAGGAAAGGTTACTCATCGAGGCAGGAGGGGTGGCCAGTCAAATACCAACCAAGCCAGCTCAGATGTAGGATTCCCCTTGAGGCAAGATGTGGTCGAACCAGCAAGACCGAACCACCATTGTGCTGATGCCCATCTGGTTGGTGAGTGGACAGATCCCCTCCAAATTCAAGTTAACTCAGTCCCCCAGTATCCCAAGATTCTCTACACCTCCCCTGCAAACCCTCCTCTCACAGGGTGGGCAGGCTAGCATTGGCTCAATCTCTCTGACCTAGTTTAGCAGGGAGGAGTGCTCTACAGCCCCCAAGCTTCTGGCCTGGGCCACTGCAGGCATGTAACTGCATTTCCAGAATAAAAAAATTAATTTCTATTCACTTGCTTATGGGTGCTTAGACTAACCTGTGAAGATTGAATAGATTCAGCCTCAGGCTTTTTGACTCTCTGTACTTAGCCTTATAGACCTGCTGTTTTTTACAGGGACCCTTTTTTCATTTGCTATATCTGGCATTTATGCCACTTGCATCATTGTGGTATCTTGTTACAGAAGTATATGTTTTTGTGCATTAAATTACTTTAATTTGTAAGTTTTATTTCAGTTACTTTAATTAGATTGCTGTATTATACATATTTGCAGGTAGGGTGGGTACAGTTGGCATCCAGGATAGGGGAAAATCCAAAGATCAGGTCAAAATCTGAGCCAAGTGTTGGGAACAGCCAAAAGCTGAGCCAAGGGTTATGTTTCTTACAAGATGTTAATGGAAGACTTCAAGTACAAAAGATAAATTAGTGATCAGGATGCTGCTTTGTGTGTGGATACTACATGTGTGTCCCTCTGACTCCCCATGTTTAAGGACCAGCAAAGACATGTTGTTAAGCACAGTGTGTTGGGTAAATATTAAAGAGGCAGTATGTATTCCTTAAAAATGTGTGGCCCAAGTGAGGGGCTAAAATCCATAAATCATGATCCATTTAATTAAAATATCGGGACCAGGAGATCCAAGCTATTGGAGCAACAGAGCTGGAACAAAAATAGGTACAGGGAGGATCCAAACAAAAACTGGAAGCTAGACAAATGTTTAGAACCAGGACTAGAGATATGCAGAGTCAGGCAGCTATGTCAGGAGTGATGAATATTGTACAGTCATTTGGGTTGTTATCAAGTATGTGGATACAGCCAAGCAGGCAAGCCTGCTAAACAGAAGGTGGCTAGCTAAGACAAGGATGGAATAAAACGAGACAACTTTATATAGAGGCGGGCACAATTCTATTGATTAGAAACATACCCATACTAAGCTGTACAAAGATTACTAAGAAACAGTATACCTGATTGGGCGTTTATATGCTTATTTAGGAAACGCACTTAAAGATGCATTTAATTTTATGGATGTAGTTAAGTTCAATTGGACTTCAGAAAATGCTTTAATTTAACGTGCTTATGTGTATTCGTAAAGCAGGGCAGTAGCTTGTAAAATCTTTGGGCAGGGCTTCTGTGTCTGTTAATATCAGGCAGGGTGATGATGTTATGAAAATACTAACATTAAAGTGCTGGAGTGTTCACTTGTTGCCAAGTACTTTATTCTCTCTATGTTGGTTGCTAAAATAGAGAATTACACACATCTTGCAGACAGTGACTGCATATTTTTTAAACTGGGCATAATATAGATCAGTGGTCTCCAAAGTGGGGTGTGCACACCCCAGGGGGTGCGCAAGATGATCCCAGGGGGTGCGGGAAGAAAATATTAGAACTTGTATTTTTATTTATTTTTAATCTAAAAAAATAAGAAAGAAATTAAGCTTTACTAATATTTAATATACAGATTGACACTGGCGCCCTCATTCAGTCCGTATGTTGGACGGTCATGTGTCACGTATGGTACGTGAGGTATCCTGAGGGAAGAAGCGTTTGTTCACTTTCAGCGTATTGCAACGTATTGCAGTTTACATGTGCCTGGTTAAGCGGCTTTACAGATTATATTATCTAGTTTTAACTAAACTAACCCTCACAAAATGGACAAGTGGCTTAAAAAAATTCCTGCAAAGAAACCGCAGATTGAAGATAATACCAATAATGCGAGCACAAGCGAACAACAAGAAAATGGCAGAGCTGACACTTCTACTCCTAGTATGAGCTCTTCGTTAGCCACATTACGAGGTAAAAACAATGACGATTTAATTTCTATTTTTTGTGTATGTTTTATAATGTACATAATACATGTACAGTAGTACATGTATATAATTTATAAATAAATAAATATACATATATTAGGGGTGCATGCTCAAAAATTTTTTACTGATGGGGTGCGCTATCAAAAAAGTTTGGAGACCACTGATATAGATTTTTGAAGAAATGAGTGCTTATTTAGCAATCACCTAAGATGTTTGGCTGTTCCATTCGTTATGTCTGTTTTTGTTAATTTGGTGGGGAGGAGAGATAGGGAGAGGGACAGTGGGAGGGAAGAAGGGGAAGGTGATTATTTCACTCTTTTTTTCCCACATTTTCTGTGTTCTGTTCTAATGCTGCCCTATCTTTGTCTTCTTTCCTTATTGCTTTTCTGTGCAAGAGAATATTCAACAGCTGGTGAATGACATCATGACATGCTGCACCAATCTCAACATTAGGAAGAGGCCTTATAAATTTGATCACTTTGTAGTTAATCTGAGAATTTCCGTTCTCCTCCAACTGACATTAACAAAGGGATCAAACAATTTAACATAAGATTAATAGCTCTAGTAAGTGCTTCACAAAGCACAAAATAAAATCCAATGGATCTGCTTGAATTTTCTAAGTTAGATTATTATCTGTTTTCCTTTTCTTAGGAAAAAGCAGATTTAAAATAAGCCTGAAACAAATTCCTGAGAAGACTACCTGACCAACCTTTAGAAAACTTCAGAAGTAGTTATGAGACAGACACTTTCATTAAAAGAACCAAAAAAAAAAAAAAGTCATCACTGAGTGTCAAATTTTCAAAACGATCCATAAAAATCATGCCATTTGGTATGTATATGTTTGTGCGCAGGTTTTCACACATTCAAAGCTTGGAATCAAGCAGCCAGACTTTTTTTGTGTGAATATCAGTCCCTTACTCATTTACACAACCTACACATATACATCCATGTTTCTGAATCCAGAAATAATAGGCACAAAAACATACATGCAAAAACTAGTTACTCAGATTCAGGAGCAGGTACAGAAGCTACACTTATTGTGCAGTAGGCATCCAGAAAGCACTCTACAACCATAATTGAACAGAAAGTCAGGGCACATAGTGTGCTGTAAAAATGGCAGATCCTGCTGTAAGATAACCCTGGATGGATGTGGTATCAGACTTCAGTACTGTAGGTTACAGTGCTATAACAAACATCTATACCAGATCCCATCATGACTCCTGGTAGGTAATATTCTGCCAGCATCCCATGGAGCACAGCAGCACCCCACTCAGCCCCACCCCCTCCCAGGGTTGAGCTGTAGCCTTGGCCAGAGATTGTGTGGCCTACCCAAGTGCCAGGTCAACCCCAACCACAACCTGTCACTGATATCAGTCAGCAAAGTCCCTGTTTCCAACCTCCCCCCATCCCTTGTTCCCTCCAGCCACCTATGAGCCAGTGTCTAGTATTATCACTCAGTGTGAGGATTCCATCTACTGTATTTTTAAAGATTTCAACTTTCGATTAAATGCTGTGCCGATTACTGGACACTGCATTCACGCAGGGGGCTGCCAAAGATGTTCATTTGGTAAAGTGTTGTTTTGAAGCATCCGTATCCAGATCTCAGTCTGTTCAGCTTGACCCACTTCTCTGTCAAGGTCATGCCCAATAGGGGACTTGTTTGGTATTGGTATAAAACTCGGTAGTGTCATGGTAAAGTTTCATTTGACTGCTGACACCACAGGAGTTAAGGAACTGTATAGATCAAAGTTATGAGCAGGCGCCATAGAAAACAAACCTAGTGTGTGCCCCCTAGGTGACCTCAGAAGCTGTCAATCAGCTCTGACCTATTTTCCACTCCTGCGCAGGCTCAGTTGCTACATAGACCTTATTGCAGAGCATGCCCAGTGTACAACTGGAATGAAGTAATCTCTCTAGAAATTTCTGATAGCTAAGCAGCCTGATTGGCTATGGGGCTGCTATAAAAGTTCTGGGAGCCCCTCAGTTGGGGGAGAGAGAAAGAGACCAGACCCAGCGTGGGTACAGAGACTGCTCTCAGCAGAGACTGTCTCACATGTGGGAAAAGACCTAGAGAACTGGGAACAGAGGCTCCTTGTGAGAAACTGTTCTCCAGTAAGGTCCTGTGGCCTATTGGTCTCTCCCATTGCGATTTCTCCAATTCGTTCTGTGTTTACCATATTGATCTTTTGGCTTCTAATTGAACTGATCCCGGCTACGACCATGACTCCGATTTGTTCTTATCTGATTAATGGACTGTCAAATCTACTTCGTCTTCACGGCTTCTGACCTCGGCTTTCGTCTCCCACCATCTGTTTGCTCTTCATTGTACTGGACATCGGCTTCGGCATCACTCCTCACGAGCTCTGGACATCGATCACTCCTTTGGATTGGTGTCACGATATCATCTTTTCGTTCACCGTGTTACAGTTTTCGTTTATTTGTTTTCCCTCTAATGAGCTGTTGACCAGCCCTGGGACTAAGGAGTGGAAAGCCGCACCTAGCTCCAGCTAGAAAGCAAGGGCCCACTCTGGAACCCCGTGGGCCAACAGACCCCCTTTGTTGTTTGTATTTGTTTCAATTACTGTAACTGAAGAAAGCATCTCGGCCTCCACTTCCAAAGCGTGAGTAATAAATCCATCTTGTCTTAAACCCATACGCCTCCGTGCCGCTCAGAATTCCACCGCCACTAATCCCGCCTGTTCGTAGTCCAATTGCCACCCCGGCCCACCATGACACTGGGGCCTGGTTCATCCCCCTGGGACAGGTAGGAATAAATTTCCGACTGGAATACTCTGAATGATCATTTCAGTTCTATTCACCCCACCTATCTAAACTTAGCGCAACACACAAGGCCCCAGTACCCAGCTTACCAAGCTCCCCACAGGCCCAGAAACCTGGCAGCAGGGGAGCAGTTAGGATACGTCTTCTTATGTCACTTGGTCTAATGTCTGAGACAGCTGGGAATAAATCTGTGTGTGTGTAAGTTGTGCAGCTTATGAGTCTGTGCACTGTTAAGTACAATGGTGATCTTTTTAGTGAGACAACTTCTGGGCCGTACAGGAGGACAATAATCTACTGGGGTGTATACCATTGCAATTGTAGTCGTTATGTGCACTTTCAAGTTGGCACACCCTGTTGTGCTGGCAAAACCTCTTAAGGCAGTTACCCATGCAGAGACTTTACTGCTGACCTTCTGAATGTAAAGGTTATAAGTGAGGAAATGATCTAATGTGACTACTTGGTGAGTTGGGGAAGGCCATGGTTGCATACTCTGATTTTCAGCTTGCACTTGGCTCAATGATTGCTCATGTGAAAGACTGATGATACTGATTTATTGATGCTCCTCACTGACCTCATGCCTCTCTAATAACCCTACCCAACTCCTGTGCCACTGTTCTGGAATAAGGGTATGGTGCTAGGCTTAGTTCCTCCCTGCTGTTGCTGGGGGCTCATTAAGAAGGCAAGGGGGACAGTGCTCAGGCAGCTTGAATTATAGGCAGAAGTGCCTGTGATGCAGGGCCACAGGAGCCCATGGAGGAGGCCCATAGTGTATTGCCAGGATGTTGGCACTTGAAGCCCTCTGGCCCTACTCATCTGGGGAGGGCTTGTTATGCACCCATGGTGCTAAAGGATTGCTAAAGCATAATCAGCTGAGAGTTTTATATGGAATATGCCTCACACAGTTCAACTTAACTAAAATCTAATTTTTATTAATACATTCAATGTTATCTTGATAACTTCTATATATAGAGACAGAGTGTCACAGTAAAATTTATGGTTGTATGCTGACAACACAGAAGAACTGGAACTGACAGGCGCATGTCAGTTCTATGAGTGGAAAATTCCAGGGCTCACCCAGCACGTGCCACCTGGGTGACCTCGGGACCTGTCCGTCATAACTGACCTACTTTCCTCACAGACGCATGCTCAGTAACAGCAGGAGCATGAGGTCATTGCTCCAGAAATTTCTTGAAGGAAAGCAGCCTGATTGACTACGGGACTGCTATAAAAGGCTTGTGAGACCCCTCCAAGCCGGGGGAGAGACCCGCTCGACTGACAGAGGCTGAGACGTCAGGGACTGTCTAGTCAGGAGAGATTACACCTGGAAGCAGAGGCTGCGACAGCAGGGACTGCTCTCCAGGAGGGCTTACCAGCCTACTGGTCTCCTCCCTTCTATATACATGGCTGTTAGATTTCTTTGATTTGATCTCATGGTTACCGGACGGATTGGACTTTTGATTCTGACTACGATTCTGCTCGACCCATGGTTTCATCTCGGCATCCCGGCTTCTGACCTCGGCATTGACCACCACCACCTCTCTTCGTTGTCCATCTTGGACTGGCGTCATGACGTTATTGACGAGTTACAGTTTTGTTCCCGTTGACTGTTATCCACGTATAAGCTGTTGACCAGCCCTGTTCGTTCTCATTTTCCATTTGTTGTAACTGTAACTGAAGAAAGCAGCTCTGCCTACGCAACTAAGCGTAAGTGAATAAATCTCATACATTTTTGAAACCATACGCGGGTCCCGTACCACTCAGACTCATCGCTGCGAATCCTGCCTGTTCGTTCCAATACCACCCTCGGCCCACCGTGACCTTGGGGCCCCTGTTCCCTGACATGGTGTCACGAACAGGATCAACGGGAGGCGAAAGTGACTCTGAGTTGATTCAGAGCTGCCCATGGTGCAGCGGGGTCCGTTCGACCAATGATTCAGACGACCTATGGAACCACGTCGCGTTCCACCAGGCCGCAAACCAGGCCGCAGCTGTGATCCATGGTTTCCTGTCCATCAGTGGGACAAGCGAGAAGGAGAGGGCCGTCCAGCTCAGTCCAGGAGCCCTGGGCTGTGTACTAAGTGACTCCCAGGCCGTTTACCACCCAAGGGAGGAGAACGGGACTACATCCCGGGCCCGAGTAAAATCTCTGGCTGCGGCAAACCTCAGCCTGGCTCAGGAGTTTGCTCGGTGCATAAAGTATATGAAGGACAGAGGAGAGGAGACCCCTCCAGATCGGTTCCAGTGTCCGAGCCTCACGGCCGGATCAAGGGGGCACGAGCTCCTAACGCAGCTCCGCGAGAGCCTGGAACGAGACGGCAGAAAGGCCAAATGGACCGGCCTTAAGTGGAAGAAAGGCCGCATAATAAACGTATTGTTCCGCGAGTACGTGTCATTACTGCGGGAATTCTCGGATCAGGGGATGCAGCTTGAGACTGCTGCTAGAGCTGCAGCCAATAATTTGGCCAAGTGGCCATTACAAGAGGGCGCCGGCAGATCCGAGAGCGCGCCAACACCCGTGCCGACGTCACTGCCTGCTCCGCCCACTAAGAACCCTCCTCCCGCTGCAACATCACCTGTCGCTCCACCCGTCTGGAGCCCACCTCCCGCAACAGCGCCACCTATTGCGAATACGCCACCACCCCTGTACGTTGGCCAGCACCACGTGGAGGACGTATGGGAGAACAGGAACCTGGAAAGCGAAACCACGACGATGAATGCAACCAAAAGCAACAGTATGCAAACCACTGTAACCAACACGATGACGAAGGCATTAATGTCAATCAGTGAAACCATAAGCGAAAGGAATGATATGAATGTAACCATAAGCGAGCTTGAGCAACTGCAACCAAACGATTTAGTAACTGCATATCTGATTGCAGTTCAGAGACTAGTCACCGACCCTCAAGGGGGAATGCAAATAACAGTAACCACACGATTGAGAACCCGCTCTGAGATGAGCGAGCTAAAGAAGGATACTGCCATCTGTAGTGATGAAACACCTATCGCATGGGTAGGTCGACTGGTAGCAGAAGCCAGTAATGAGATGGTGAATCAAGATGAGGCGCTGCAACAAATTCAAAGCTCCGCCTGGAGCAGGTCCAAGGTTGTTGACCCAGTTCCAGTATTGGCAAATTACTACTGGCCAATACCAGTGCCAGCACTAGCAGTAAAAGCTTTACAGCGTCAGGTCCATGCCTGGCACGAAGGATCAGCAGGTCGTGCCAGTGCAACATCATTGGTTTATGGCATTATTGGGGCATCCTACGCGCTGTGGAATCCCGCGAACCAGGCCCTGAACTTAACACCTGTTCAGGTGCAGGGAGTGTGGCCCCACAGATTTGCTGTATCACCTGGGGATGTGCCATGCCTTGCCGAGGCGATAGAAGCAGCTACAGAAATTTACGGTGGAAACCAGAGTATCACCGCTTGTTTGCTACTGAGTTCATCCATCAACAGCCCTGTTATCCACACATTGGGCCAGTTGGACCAGTTGCAGGGAGCGATGAAGGTAAAACAGCAGAAAAGTACGTACCCCGTCTTTGACGGAGAACATGGAACCGCTCAAGCTTACCCAATCGATACCCGTTACCAGACACCATCGAACAAAACATGCGAACGGCAACTGATACGCAACTTTCCTGGAACGAACCGTAACCAACCACGTTATTCACCGCCTCAAGTAAGACGCCGACCTGCTCAATCAAAGTATTCGCCACCGCAAAGACCCGCAATAGAACAAGTGATATTTAGCTTCTTACATGTGAAGTCAGGTCTATCTAAAGAGGAGCTACGATCACTGAGCAACGAAGGTCAACGAGCCCTAGCAAAAGCCCTAGGCTTCAATGAATACAAGCCGAAGCCAAAAAACGAGTGACCGCCGTCAGCATGAGTCCAGCGACCAGCGGCTGTAACGATTCTAGAGAACAAAACAACAAACGGAAAACGGACCTGGAACTAAAACAACCTGAACTGAAACGAAATGACCCAAAACAAAGCGAGTTAACGATAAGCGAACTGAAACAAAACCCGAAACAAAGCGAATGTAAACGTAACGAACCGGTACAAAGCAACTTGAAACGAAGGACTGTAACTTTTCTGACTAAAGAAGTGCAGGAGGGAGTTGAAGAAAACTGTTGTAGACCAGAAACTCAGAATGGTAAGGTGAAGGTAGTTGTGGCAGCGAATCACACAAAGTTTTTTAATGACGATCCAAGACCGTATGCCTCAACTGAGATACAGGATCCTGATGATCCACTTAACGTTACGATAGCAAAGTTTTTGTTGGACACTGGAGCACAGGTAAATGTGATAAAACCATCAGTCCCACACCAACGGACTAACAAGCTTATGATGGTTCAAGGTTTGAACGCAGTAACCGTGACAAACCATGTCAAGTTCCTTGTTAAGGGTCACGGTAGATGGTTGGATGCACTGTTAGGGGGCATTAACCTCTTTGGGGTGCCAGGCATTCGAGCACTGCAATTAAAATACAAGGTACTTGAAGCGCTACCAGTTACCACCATATTGGAAAGCAAATGGCACAGACCGACCCTTCGAGTAAATTCCACCTGGAGGTACACCCCCATACCCACCAAGCCGGACCTCCACGATCAGCTTGACCCTCTGCTTGAAGGATTAGTACAGAAACACTCTATTACACCTGTACATGCGAGCAACCGACTGTCTCCGGGATGGGGAATCCCCAAACCGGGGAAGCCACACGAAGTTCGTCTCGTGGTGGACTACAGAAAGGTTAACAAGAGGTGCACGATACTCACTCAAGCAACACCTTGCACACTCCTCCGAAGTTTGCACGAAATGGCTCAATATCAAGCCACCAAATGGGTTGGAACGACACTGGACTTAAAGGATATGTTTTTTTCCATTCCCATAAACAATTCTGAAGGCATCCTAGATATGTGTGTAAGAGGAAAGATTTATAGATGGAATGTGTGCCCGCAAGGTTATTGTAATGCTCCAGCCTTGGCTACAAGTGTCATCAACGATAGCCTCCACCGATTCTATGCTGCTAATCAGGACAGCCGATTAGTCCGAATGTGGAGTTACATTGATGACATCGCTATCATGGGAAGAGATAAGTGATTAGTGCACCGTATCACGAATGATCTAATATGGCATCTTAACACCGACGGTTGGGTTGTGAATAAAAGCAAGTCTCAGTTAAACCCAACGAACTGTATAAGTTTCTTGGGTACCATCTTTGATGGAACTACACGCCAAGGAGTGGCTCATGATGCCATCGATCTTAACATCTGGGAAAGTAAGACACCATTGAGGAAGGCCGACTTTCAGTCGTTGTTGGGCAAGCTAAATTGGTTTCGGCACTACATCACGCCGACGCATTTACCGATATTAGCCCGCATCCAACAGCAGATCCAGGAGAAGACACGGCAGAGAACTCCCTGGACTCCAAAAGATGCCAACGCTCTACGTGAGTTAGTTACGACATAAAGGAAACAACTCTCCACGCTATCGATCTAAGTACGCCACTAACCGTCATGATCGGATTTACAGAAGAGCATCTTTTCACCACCGTTAAGAATGTCAAAGGAAATCTTGTTTTCGTCGCGCACCACACTATACAGGCAGCGCAACATCGATACGGCGCAGTTGGGAAAAATCTCTTAGCTGCCCAACTTGCCGAACCATTGGCAACTGGAAAAGGCAAGTTCGAAGCAGTGGGGGCAACCCTCCTACCCTGATTGTTACACGATCGGCAGGACCCATGCTTCCAGGGCGAACCATCTACCTGGAGTGCCTTGGTGCTCAATCACCTGTACCAATGGCAACACTGGAAGCATGCGGACCTACCACCAGCAACGACCACTGATGAACAACGGAACATCGTACTATATGGCACAACACAACCAGTGTGGATGGCATCGGATGGCTCCACCCGTAACAACGGGAAGTATGGCTTTTACTGCCACCCTTGCTCTGAACACAAAATCCACCCTGGCTGTGAATCTGCACAAAGGAACGAATTGTTGGGGTTTCGGGAAGTCGTGTGACACTGCTTACACCATCATGATGGGACCCTTTCCGTTCCCATCATTGCTATTGACTCCCAATATATTTATAAGATCGTAACCAGCACAGCCTCCCCAACAGAACACCTCGAGTTGTGGGACGAAAACTACACATTCCTATCTCACTTCTCCATACCGCCGTTAGTGAAGCACACACGTTCACATCGGGTCGATACCAATCCAGTCCACCAGCAAATCGACCAACTTTTACAAGATCCCACCCGGGCCAATGTGCATGTCACAAAAGCCATCGACGAGCTTGTTTGCGTTGACCCATACCTCAATTGGCTACATGAGAACTGGGGCCATCCAGGTCCCCGGGCCTGTCACCAAAAATGGTGCCAGGCCTCCGACAGCAACCCAATATATGGTTCTCATAGAGACTGGAAACGAGTCGCACAGGCTTGTGAAGCCTGTGCCATGGAAAAGGTTCATCCAACAGGAAATACAAAGGGCGCCCTGGACAAAGACACCTTCATACCAGGAAAAACATGGCAGGTGGATCTCCTCGGTCCCTTGCCAGGGGCGTCGGTCCCTCATAAAGGACTGATCGTTGTGGACCTAGGCACACGTCAGCTGACTGTCGTGCCCCTCTGGAAAACACACGCCACTGCAGTCATCACGGCTCTTATGAGTGTTTTTGCAGTATGGAAGGTGCTGACCACCATCCAGTCGGACGGGGGACCGCCATTTACATCCACTGCAATCGACAAATTTGCCACACTCCATAATATCGAGTGGCATCACCATCTACCCTATCACCCCCAATCAAATGGGGTCGTCGAACAGGCTGTAGGTCTGTATAAAGAAGCCTTATGTGTTAACGGTCACGGAACATATAAAAACTGGACTAAATTAAATCATCAAGTCGTAACCAATCTGAATTCAGAGAAACGGCTGTGGATAGAAAGTGATTTAAAACCAACGGAACCATGGAAGAGAAAATTCAAAACCGCGGAACTTGTATGGATCTCTCTTCCAGACCCTAAGCATCGCCATCCAAAAGTTTTGAAAGGCGTGATCAGATCAGCAGAGAAATTCCCCAATACGTATCTGGCCGAGTTGGAAGAGATCCAACGAGCTATCCTTGTACATCATAACTGGTTGGCCAGACGAGCTGTCACGGACTCGGTGAAATGACCCACCTGTGTTCCCAGCAAGGGGGCATGTTACGGTCCCGCCTCTGTAGTATGCTGGAAACACAGAAAGAATAGGCTCGTAGAGTAGTTTGTAAATAATTTGTACCTTGGAATTCATTCTGTCCTGTTTGTTTTATTGTTTCAGGTTTACCGAATTAATCGTGGCCAATTCCAAGTCACTGAGGGGCGTCACCTCACGTTCAACTCGAGGGAACCCAACGCCCGGACCGGCTCAATGCCCAGAAGTAGCGGACAAGCCAGGACACTATGGCAGCGGGACCTAAGGACTCAAAAGTGACTTTTGTTCTCTATTGTATATATTGTATATATCTTAGGGAAACGTCCGAGTTTGATTACTCATCAAACACGGTGTTACAGTTGTTATCATTATGGGCAAATGCAACCGGAGATGACGGAACCGGTGACAGGTTAACTGCATGACTCAGAGTCCCTATGTCCGTGGAGGACTTATTCCTCACTCCGTACCCCATACCATTTAATATTTTGGACTGGTTCACCAAGGTCTTACAGAATCAGGAGACCTCCATAAATGTCTCCATACCCCTAGGAAGCGGAGGTTGCGTTTCGATTCACTACACCTGGTCCCGTAATCTCACCCTTACGGACCTTTCCAGCTATCTCCGTCGTGAAGGGTGTATCACAAACGGGAAACCGTACTCTTGCTCCGCCATTCCATGGGGGATGCATCCCAGGGGCATCGAGTGGTCACGACTTGATGTGTCGTTGAGATGGGACCCTCGTTTGGTCAGTCCGCCCTGGCATATCGATTTGGAACCCCATGGAATGAGGGTTACACTGATGGTGACCCTGTCACCTCTGATAGAAGCCATTCCTATCATTAAATGGGACGAACCATTGGCTATTAATCTAACCAAATTGGGTCCTCACGGGAACGACTCATGGTATGGGTTTTATCCAGCGAGCCATGTTACTAAGCGCTGCCTGCCACAGTGTGAGGTCACCAGTTAAGCAACGTGGGCCGCCGGAACGCTCCAGACATGCCTTTCCTTTCCCAGGCCCATGTTCTGATTTAACAACACCAGCGCCATTAGGTTTGGCCTGGGCATGTTTGGATGGGTGGCTATATACCACCCTGCCTGCCACCCTGACGAACGTACAATGTTTCCTAAGCTCGATCCTATTTTGCCCACCGTTGAAGGCTTCCACAGTTCACCCACTGAATCCCATCGTCACACATTGCAACACTCGATCTACCACCCTGGTGTGGAGTTCCCTTACACGTGGGGAGAAAATGGCACAAGGGCTCAGTTGGGCCTTCGAAGGGCTGTTCCTCTGGGGCCTCGCGATAGGGAAAGCCCGAATAGCCCTTGCCAAACTGGCTGAGCAGGTAGAACTCTTAGCCAATAATACGGCGACTGGTTTTCAACTGATTGACCAGCAACTTCAAGCCACGTCCCGTATGACACTTCAAAACCGGTTGGCCTTAGACACACTGCTGATACAGCAAGGGGGACTATGTCAGTACCTAAACCTCTCAAGGGATATGTGCTGCATGGCAATACCCAACATTTCTGTCCCTTTGCAAAATCAAGTAATTAAGATCAGAAAGATTGCAGAAGACGTAAATGCTGTCTGTCTCGAGTTTTCAAATGGTTTGGATGGAACGCGTCATTGTGGCTACTAAATTTGTTGACCCCATTGTTATCTTTCTTATTCGTTCTGCTTATCGTTGTGTGTATGGTCACCTGCATCTTTAACATTTTAAAATGGAAGGTATTGAAGTTATCGGTTTATGTTTACTCAACTATTCCAACATACGAAACCTTCCAAAATGAAAATGAAGCCGAGGAGGACGAAGTTTAATTCGGATGTCAAAAACTTCTGTGTTGACAGTAAGGGGGCATGTCACAGTAAAATTTATTGTTGTATGCTGACAACACAGAAGAACTGGAACTGACAGGCGCATGTCAGTTCTATGAGTGGAAAATTCCAGGGCTCACCCAGCACGTGCCACCTGGGTGACCTCAGGACCTGTCCGTCATAACTGACCTACTTTCCTCACAGACGCATGCTCAGTAACAGCAGGAGCATGAGGTCATTGCTCCAGAAATTTCTTGAAGGAAAGCAGCCTGATTGGCTACGGGACTGCTATAAAAGGCTTGTGAGACCCCTCCAAGCCGGGGGAGAGACCCGCTCGACTGACTAACAGAGGCTGAGACGTCAGGGACTGTCTAGTCAGGAGAGATTACACCTGGAAGCAGAGGCTGCGACAGCAGGGACTGCTCTCCAGGAGGGCTTACCAGCCTACTGGTCTCCTCCCTTCTATATACACGGCTGTTAGATTTCTTTGATTTGATCTCATGGTTACCGGACGGATTGGACTTTTGATTCTGACTATGATTCTGCTCGACCCACGGTTTCATCTCGGCATCCCAGCTTCTGACCTCAGCATTGACCACCACCACCTCTCTTCGTTGTCCATCTTGGACTGGCATCACGACGTTATTGACGAGTTACAGTTTTGTTCCCGTTGACTGTTATCCACGTATGAGCTGTTGACCAGCCCTGGAACTAGCGAGTGGGCAGCTGCCCCTATCCTTCGGGGTAGAACGCAAGGGCTCGCTCGTGAACCCCGTGGGCCAACAGACCCCTCTGTTGTTCATTCTCGTTTTCCATTTGTTTTAACTGTAACTGAAGAAAGCAGCTCTGCCTACGCAACTAAGCGTAAGTGAATAAATCTCATACATTTTTGAAACCATACGCGTGTCCCGTACCACTCAGACTCATCGCTGCGAATCCCGCCTGTTCGTTCCAATACCACCCTTGGCCCACCGTGACCTTGGGGCCCCTGTTCCCCGACAGACAGAAAAACATTTAATCCAAAGGTATCACCCAATCTCAGATGTTACTCTACTTCACAGAAAAGGTAGCCAATCAATTCCTGAAAATAAAGGATGGTTGTCTGGGGGTAATGGCTGTTTTTCAGTCCAGATGTTGTTAGGCGACAACACACACGCAACTCCTTGTTGCCCCCTTTTATGTTTTTTCTTTAACTTTACTCCTCTGATGACTCTTCATTTCCAGGTACCATTGATTGGTATCCCTGTGATCATTATGCTGTTCATGTTTCTATCCTGTCAGCATATTCTTTTCTTCCAAGAAACCCATCACATGCACACATCTTAATTTGGTCTTTTACCAATGTCTTAATTTAGGCATGACCCAGACTCCTAATTTGGTCTGTCCATCAAAACTAGAAATTCCAAGGGCTCTGCAGTTCGGCAGTGTCCAGGTGGTCTCCTCTTATAACCTTTCATTAACGTATCCAAACATATCTCCCTCTGATTCAGTTGGTTAATGGCAAGTTCAGTTAATTTGAGCTAGTAACTGGGCTTACATTTCACATGCATATGTTGATAACACTGATAAGCTCCTTTTAAAGCAAACTAAAAGTTAGCTGATAGCGCAGATACAAAATACAAAAGAAAAGTTCAAATAATAATAAAGCTATACAAAACTTAAGCAATAGTTAAATAAGGCTGAATATAAGAAACATTCAAATAGTAATATAATTCAGCACTCAACTCACCATTCAGATGCAACTAAAGCTAAATGTGACAAGCTACCCTAACAGGCTCCCAGTCCATGCAGATGAGGAACTACTCAGTCAGAACTTCATAGATCCAGACAGCCTGCCAGAGTCTGGGGCTGGGGCCACCAATATTGGCAAGGGTAGGAGGGGGAGTACAGGCATCCAGGACACATGAATACACAGACATGAACACACATGCATAGAACCCAGGCATCTGGAACACACACAAACACACTTGGCAAGCACAGGGTGTGCTGGGTGGGCATACATGGGATGACTGGCTGGTGACCATGACAAGCTACTGCTGCATCAGAACCAGGTGAGCATCCATGATGTCCCTGTTAGCCAATAACTCCTATTCACTTCTTCTGGAAGTCTTCAGCAGCCCAGGGAGCCTAGGGGCAGGCTGGTAGTCATATGAGAGCCCCCCTACCTGCTGCGCTCAAGTTATGCAGACAAGCTCTGAGCCCCCCCACTGCTCCTCCCACAAGGGCTAATGTTTTTTGTTTCCTCCCAATCTAAACAGGGGCACTTAGAGTCAAGTTTTAAAGTTAGGATGCTTCTGCTGAGGGCTTTTTGAACTCCTGTACATAGCCAGGAACTGCTAATCTGATCCTGCATATTATAGAGAAGCACGTGTATTTTTCCTCTTTTTTCTGCTTATATCACCTATTCTTTTCTTGCAACTTCGTCCTTCTGTAACTGGTAATAGAATGCAGATCAAAGCTGATTGCTTCTAAGTGCTTTAAAAATATTTTAAATACAAATTATTTTCTTTCCAAGCCTTGATCTTTGTTCTCAAGTCCCTAAATATGCCAAGAAAGGCTGGCCATTTTTTGTCATTTGTTTTCATCCAAATACATTAGTAATATTATTTTTCTATCAATTAATTATGACTCATCTTCTTTTAACTGAACAGATAGGCAATTTTTCCTGTAATTTTCTTAGCTCATTATTTGTGAACTAAGGGACTTGACAACTTGCTATCACGGTTAGACAGTACTGGACACTTTTAAAATGATCTGTCCTTGAAATTACTCATTTGTGCATATTTTAATTTCAAGGATGAAAAGAATGATAGAAAGGGAGGTAATAAAATAATAAACTTATTTATGCTGTTTAAAAGTGAATGACAGCAGCCCCAATATATAGAAGTCTAAATAAGCACACGTTTTGGTCCAGCAAAGAAAAACTTGGTTTGGAAATGCTGAAATATACTCAGTCAGACTGAATAAGACAAACTTTGGAAGCAGTCCTATTTTTTTGTACTATATAGAGATTATGAAACGCCATCTGCCACTTCCTGAGCAAGACTCTTGGTTGGACAGAACACAGTAAGCAGTTACAACTTTATCTATGCACCTTGGCTTAGCTGGCTACTCTGTGTGTGTGTCTGCAGTGCCGCATACTGCATATTCAGTTGTTTTCTGCACTGCAAGGGAGCAGTGCAGGAGTTTTTTTAACCCCTGGATATTCAGGGGTCAAAAAAAACACACAAAAAGAAAAGCAGAGCGGTTCCTGGCCACCCAGAGCCATACAGGGATCGGCAGGACTGCCACAGTTGCAGCCCTAGGATGCCCCAGAACCCCAGGTAAGGCTGCTGGGACCAGTCTAGTGCTGGCCCCCGCCTCCCCTACCCCACCCAGGCTTACCTGCCACATGCAAGAGGGCATGTAGCACAGGTACTACAACTAGTGGTGGCATAAGGACAACTAGCAGTGGCATAAGGTGTGCAAGGTGTGCCACCGCTAGTTGTCCCTGGGGAACCAAATGTCCATGCTCATGTGGATATGGCCTGCATCCCACAGATGCCTGGACTGTGGTGTGCATGTGTGTACCACTTTCTCCCCTCAAGAAAATAATCTTTCTTCCACTTTCTGTGTAGGATTTTTTTTTTTTTTTTTGCCTTCCTCTGTAGCAGAGTCTGGTCCAGCTTCCTATGATGAAAGTGCTTCCTGGTTGTGGTGTGCATAAAGGGCTGAAGTTAATGTTCCTGTGGACATCTTTGGGAAGATGCTGATTGTGTGGTTGGTTGTGGGGCAGGGACTTGATAATAACTCTGGGGATCCCTTCTAGCCCTGTTTCTTCTTATCAGTACCAGCAAATTGTCCAATTTCATTAAAGATAATGGGGCAGAAAATTTGAGCACCGTAACCTTGTATTAGCTTCAGTAAACCTATCATGATGCACAATGGAGAAAAATATCCTTTTGTGTTTGTGAATTATAATGCTTGAAGTGGGAAGCAAATAATAAAAATATGTGTTTTCTCTACTGCAGCAATGAAATTGGTGGACCCAGGTGGACAAAGCCATTAATAGCTCCTGAGGATTGTCAAGCCTCATCACAAGATATTTTAGATGGTGGTAGATAAGCTTGAATGGTGTATTTCTCAAGATGAATTGAGAAAAAAGGCAATGGATGCAGGTGTTGCCGTGGACGTAGTCTTTCTAGACTTCAGTAAGGCCTCTGACACCGTCTCCCACCCCATCCTCATTAAAAAACTAGGTGACTGTGGCGTTGATGCCTACACAGTCAGATGGATTGCAGATTGGCTCAAGGGTTGTACTCAGAGGGTTGTGGTGGACGGGTCATATTCGACCTGGGGGGAAGTGGGCAGTGGAGTCCCCCAGGGCTCGGTCCTGGGGCCTGCGCTGTTCAATTTCATCATCAGCGATTTGGACGACGGGGTGAAATGCAACCTGTTTAAATTCGCTGATGATACCAAAATTTGGAGCGAGGTGAGCACGCTAGTAGGGAGGGAGAGACTGCAACAAGACCTGGATAGGTTACAGGAATGGGCTGACATAAACAGGAAGTGTTTCAATACTGACAAGTGCAGGGTGCTGCACTTAGGCAGTAGAAACCAGCAGCACACATATAGAATGGGAAACTCCCTTCTTGAGAGCACGGAGGCAGAAAGGGATCTTGGAGTCATTATTGACTCCAAGATGAACATGGCCCGACAATGTGAGGTCACGGTTGGCAGGGCTAACCGGACCTTGTCGTGCATCCACAGGTGCATCTCGAGTACAGCCAGGAAGGTGATCCTCCCCCTCTGTGCGATGCTGGTCAGGCCACAGCTTGAGTACTGCATTCAGTTCTGTGCGCCCCATTTCAGGACGGATGTGGACAACATTGAGAGGGTCCAGAGGAGGGCCACCCGCATGATCTGGGGACTACAGGGCAGACCCTACGTTGAAAGACTGCAGGACCTAAACCTGTTCAGCCTTCACAAGAGAAGGCTGAGGGGGGACCTGGTGACTGTCTATAAACTCACTAGGGGGGACCAGAAGGGTTTAGGGGAGACACTGTTTCCCCTAGCGCCCCCTGACATGACAAGGAACAATGGACACAAATTATTAGAGAGTAGATTTAGATTAGACATCTGCAAGAACTACTTCACAGTTAGGGTGGCTAGGAGCTGGAACCAACTTCCTAGGGAAGTGGTGCTGGCTCCTACCCTGGGGATCTTTAAGAAGAGGCTTGATGACTACCTGGCTGGACTCATTTGTGTCCAGTCTTTTCTCCCGCCCAGGCGGGGGTTCAGACTTGAAGATCTACAAGGTGCCTTCTGACCCTACTTCTATGATTCTATGTTTCTATGAATTAGTCAGCAACTACATAGTAGTAATCATGGTTTGCACATTTTCAAATTGGCAATGGCCAGTGCCTAAGGAAACTCCTATAATGGCGCATAGCTTCTGTAGTAAGTCCTACACAAATGTCAAGGGAAGTCCCCTTTGGCATTCTGAAGTTGTTCAGCCACTTCTGGTCATACCCGGCTGTCGGGGAACAGCGGCCCCAAGGTCACAGTGGGCCGAGGGTTTCAGTACGGAACAGGCGGGATTAGCGGCGAGGAGTCTGAGCGGTACGGGACACGTGTGGTTTCAAATCAGATTAGATTTATTGACTTATGCTTTGGAGCGTAGGTTGAGACGCTTGCTTCAGTTACAGTCACAACGAATTGAATGAACGACAAAGGAGACTGTTGGCCCACGGGGTTCCCGAGTGAGCCCTTGCTTTCTACCCCGAAGGATAGGTGCGGCTGCCCACTCGATAGTCCCAGGACTTGTCAACAGCTTATTGATTGGGATGACAAACAACGACAACTGTAACACGGTGTGACGCCAGTCCAAGGTGGACAAACGGATGATTGGTGCTGAGGTCAATGAAGAGTGATGCTGAGGTCAGTGCTGGGTATGGTAAAACGAAGCCGTAGTCAAAGTGAGTTGGGTTGATCAGAATCGTGGTCAGGATCGGTGCCAAAATCAGTCTGGTAGCCAGGAGATCAATACGAAAACGAAGGGGAATCGAATAGCCAATTTGCAACGAGGAGGAGACTGGTGGGCCTGAAGCCCTCCAGAAGACCAGTCCCTGCAGCCGCAGCCTCTGCTCTCTGGATCTATCTCTCCCTGTCTCACAGTCCCTGCCAAGGCAGCCTCTGCTTACAGGTTGAGCACAGTCTCCCCTCACACAACCACCCCCACACTGACAGAGAGAACCACACTGATAGCCAGAACCCAAAGGTGGGAGCTCATAAACCCTTTATAGCAACCAAGTGGCCAATTAGGTTGCTCTGAAGAATTTTCTAGTTCTATGAAGTCATGCTCTTAGCTAAACTGAGCATGCCTCTGTTCGGATTCTGTATATGACTGAGCATGGCATGGTGGAAAAGTAGGTCATGCTTGATTGACAAGCTAACAGGTCACCCAGGGGGCACATGCTGGGCATGCTGTGGAATTTTCCATAGGCCTTGCCTGCTTGTCTCCGCATGATCAAACTTAACTCTTGTGTTGCCAGCATACATTCAAAATTTGGTCCGGACACCGGCATACAACACAGGTCATAGGATACAGAAAAAAGAATCATAGGGAGTTTCAGAGTTTGATTTCCAGATGTGGAATACAGTATTCCAGGTACCTTTTCCTATGACACACAGGCATTATACCCATGCTTAGGAGAAACTCTCCTTTGCACAGAAACTGTGACTTGTGGAGCAAAAGGTAGCTATTCACTAAGATGTATTTGTTCAAGCTAGTTCAACTGAAACTTTTGTACTAATGCATTTAACTTTGAAATAAATACCTCCACACAGACTGGTTCTTGGAATGCTGTTAACTATTCAGTCCCTCAAATCTTCCTACCTTTTCTAAAATTTACTGCTGCATTTCCTCAACCTTTAATTTCCCATCCCCTCAAGAAAATAATCTCTGAATTTTTCATTGTACAAAAAGGGTTCTGGTGTTGTTTTCCAGATTCCATTGCTTTCTTACAATAGAGGATGATTCTCATTGCTGCAGCATCCTGACTCATGTCAACAGCTCCAATCAAAAAGACTTCTGGGTGAAGATCTTTTTCTAGAGTCCCATTAAACTGGGTTTTTTTTTATATATCCCTTACCCTTCCCTTCAGCCTGCATCCACTTGGCTTGTTAGAGAAAGGCTGGTAGTGTTAGAATGCGTAAGTGAGAGAATTGAGAGTATTTCTTGCCTTTTCTATTGCTCTTTAATACTAAGCATGAGCAATCAGAAAGACAAGAGGTTTTTTGATCTGGAAATATGTTAGCATAAAGGAAATATTTTATGAAATATATGTTTTAGAGAGAAAGAAAATGTATAATGGTATATATGAGACATCACGTATGTCATAAAATATGTTTATAATACTTTACGCAATATCATGTTTTAGATACACAAACACATGTATGCCTCATTTAGCAGGACATCTTTGATCTAGTCTTGAGAGATGAGACATTACTTCAAACAAAATGCAAACAAAAACGATAAAAGGAAAATGAGTAGACATCTGTGATTTCACTGTGACCTTGATTACAAACAGAAGCCATTTTAAGGGATTCATTTCCAGAATTTCTAAAGGCATATTTTAATTTGTTTTATGAGGGACTTCTAGACAATTTAGAGAGAAATAAGAGCAGAACAAAAGCTTATACTATATTATATTAGTGAGTTTAATCTCACAGACTTTCAAAGACCGTACTGATGAATGCAGGCCAAACTTCTTACATCTTTTTTTCCCCATAGTAACTATACTATGCAGCTTTGGGGACATACCTATAAGCATTGTGTCTGACAGCAGTATTTCAAAGAGTGACACCCAAGTGACAGGTTGGCTGATTGGCTGAGTCTCGATAGCATAGACTGGGCAATTTAAATTCTTACCAATCTTTTCAGGATTCCTCTGAGATACCTGTAACCATGATAATTCAGGGCCATGAACAAGTTACTAGAAAAAGTTGCCTGAAGAAGTTGCCACTAAATACAGTTGCTCATTTCTTTGTCCTTTCTGGAAAAGGTACTGGGGAAAGATGAAGGAGGGAATCTTTACCTTGATCTTTGCTAACATACTACTCAGGCATTAACATGACTGAACCCTTTAAATCGTATCATAGTCTGTCTTTTTCTCATAGAAAAATATGGTTGGAAGGATCCTCAGAAGGCTATCTAGTCCATACCCTGCTCACAGTAGGACCATCCCCAAATATATCATTCCAGCCAGGGCTTTGTCTAGCCAGGCCTTAAAAACCTCCAGGGATGGAGATTCCACCATCTCTCCAGGTAACCAGTGCTTCACCTGTGTTTTTCCTAATATACAATCTAAACCTCCTTTGCTGCAACTTGAGACCATTGATTCTTGTTCTGTCATTTGTTACCACTGAGAACACTCCAATTCCACCCTCTTTGGAACCACGCTTCAGGTAGTTAAAGGCTGTTATCTCATACAATTTAAAAAATATATTTGTGAATTTTTACAGTTATTGTGATGCTCCTTTAAATTATGACTTGAGGTGTGAGGAGGATCCTGTGCTTTCATAGATTTCATAGGCATTAGGGATGGAAGGGACCCTGTGAGATCAGTGGGTCCAGCTCCCTGCCCAAGGGGCAGGAAGTCAGCTAGGGTCAAAGGATCCCAGCAAGATAAGCATCCAAATGTTGGGGGCTTGTCTATGAATTCCACAGGCACAGTCAGTATAATCCAAGTGCCATAGGATTGGCACCCGAGGGCTGCCATGCTGCCCCCTGGTGGCCACCCTGATTCTGCCAGGCTCTTGCTTCTGCCTCGCAGGGTCTCACCCCGCTTTCTTGCTGCCATGCTTTATTGTTGAAAGTAAT
>NW_017729004.1:51989579-51992074 GCF_001723915.1 Gavialis gangeticus | reverse complement strand
TTGGGGGCTTGTCTATGAATTCCACAGGCACAGTCAGTATAATCCAAGTGCCATAGGATTGGCACCCGAGGGCTGCCATGCTGCCCCCTGGTGGCCACCCTGATTCTGCCAGGCTCTTGCTTCTGCCTCGCAGGGTCTCACCCCGCTTTCTTGCTGCCATGCTTTATTGTTGAAAGTAATGAGGGGAGGCTGCCCATGGAGACTGGTGAGTCTAAGTGCACTCTCTCTCAGTCCCAGTGTTTGCTCCCATAGGCCTCACGAGCCTTCATATCTACATTTGTGACCTCCTTCCACCCTTATAGCCATGCCCATGCCTCACAGATGTTACTCTGTGCAGAGTCCAATCCTTGTGTACAGTCCTCAGCCCTCTTGGGTTTAGCTCCCCTTTTCTCTGGCTGCAGGTCTTCAGCCCTGGCCCAATGATCTGGGCCCAGCTCTCTCGCCCTCAGCCCTCTCAATTGTCTCTGGTCCTCCAGGCCCCTTGGCCCTGTCTTGTACTTCATCTCAGCCCACCTTCCCTCCCTCCCAACCAGTGTCGGTGAGCGAGGGAAAGGGTGCTCCCAGTTCAGCTCAGCCCTTGTGATGTCCTTTATCCAAGGCAAGGCTTTACATTGGGTGCCCGTGTGGCACCCCTCTGGGCTTCTTATCACCCCTTATAGCCATACCCACTCCTGCGGTTCCATTAAATCACAATATAAATATAAGCCACAGATTCTTAACAGAAAAAAAACCTACCCAGCTCTGGGTTCTTACCTCTCCACAGGCCATAAGCTCCCTTTAGCTCTCCTGGGAGCCTTGGTGTCACCTCCCCTTTCTATCGGGTGTCTTCCCCCAGCTCTGCACATGGGTTTTCTCTGTTCATTTAGAGCCAGCCTGCGCTCCTGCAGCTGTGGTCCCACAAAGCTGGCTTGGTCTGCTGCTCCCTCTTAAAAGGACAGGAGGCCCCTGACTCCCTGTTACAGTCCCCTCTCCTCCCCCTCCATTATGCCCAAGTAGCAGGGTTTGAGTCCCCTGTTACACCAAGTAATAACAGGGTATTTGCTCTGGAAAGTCCTGCATTTTGAAAGTATCTTGTTTGGTCTGACAGAGCCTAAATATGTTAACATCATGTGTGTAATGCAATGCTAATTTCTTTCCCTTAAGCATTTCATATGAAGTAGACTTGATAAACTGAGATAACAGGGTGTTAATTTTTTTTTGAGGGGGAAACCAAGTTAATTATTGAGTCATGGATGTTTTGATGATTAAAAAGCTATTCAAATTAGGTACCTATGAAGTTAGTAAATTGTTTTATATCTAAAAAGAAAAGTTATACTAGGTCATTTTTAATCCCAGATTTTGTATCCTACATTGAAATATGTTTCTGGCAAAAATCTATTTTTAAAGAGCTAAATCAAGAAATAAAATATATATTTTTATATATTTATATTTATGTACAAGCGCACCCACATGGCTGGAAGCCCACATCAGCTGTGAACTCCCCACCTCACAGATGGCTGGAGTGCCCCCCTGGCTGAAAGCCCGCATCAGCCATGGACTCCTAGTTGCAGGGATGTATGGGGCATCTCTGTGGCTGGGAGCCTGAGCTTGGTGAAAGCTCTCAGGCTTGAGGGTGCACACAGTCCCCCAGCTGGGAGCCCTGATTAGCTGACAGGCTCTCAGCCACAGGACCCCTTAATTCAATTAGTGGCATGATAGGAATAATCTATAAAGCTATTACACATATTTTGTGGGATAACTTTGTGACTTATTCTTCCTTTTATCACACCATTAATGGACTGAATGTGTAGTCAGGTGGCAATTTAAAGCATGATTAACTGATTAATCATGTCTTAAGTGCAACATGTAGATGGGTCCTTAGTATTACCAGTTGAACAATTTACCGTATTTCACAAATCCTGCCTGTCTTCTAATAGCAATTGATAGCTTTCATTTGTTGTTCTTGCCTCTTTGTAAAACTGCCACTGTATTCTCCTCTCATGTTTTTTTCCTCCACCAGCACTAAGAACCCTCTAAAATTGTGTGACATGGTCAGAATGGGACCAGAATCCACTACAAAATTTCCCATTGGTTTTGACTGATCTTTGATTTTTGATTTTTGTATTTATATGAGGAGTGGATGCTGGACAGTGGGACTGCTTGAAAATATGAACTATACTGTGTTGTGTTAGGTATTTTTGGGAAGACCTGTTGGAGATTTATAAAGAAGTGTTTTGTGACCTTTAAATTATAGTGATGAGGGAGTTTTACCTTTTTTTTCAGGTGGTAGTAGCAGAAGTTGTGTGTGGCTTTGTAATACCTACTAAAAACAGGATTGTTAAGGAGTGCAACTAGACATTACTTAGTTTTAAAAGTTAAAAGCAATGATGAGCATAAGATAGTGAAATTTGTATTTCACAAAATTCTAAGGGAAAAGAGGGGGTGAATTGTTATAGAGATCTAAAGCAGCAGTCTGCAACCTTTTGCACCTTATGTCCCACCAACCATTTTGTCAA
>NW_017729004.1:51985906-51989487 GCF_001723915.1 Gavialis gangeticus | reverse complement strand
CAATTGGGCAATGAGTTGAAGTCCCACCTACACGACCTTTGTGTCCCACTGGTTGAGAAACACTGATCTAAAGAAATACAAACACTTAGCATTGAAGGAAATATAGAAGGACTGTCAGAGAGTAAAAGGAAGAGAAGAAAACACACAACTTGTGGACAATGACTAGGGCTAAGGGAGGTATCTGGAGAATTGAGGGGATTCTGCACCCAGACATAAGTGTAAGGGAGCATGAATGGGAATACCCCTGTCTAGCACCAGATGTTGGGGCACTGAAGGGGCCACGTTTTCTTTGACTTCCATTATTGTTCAGGGGGCCATCCCCACTGGAAGACCAGGTACCTGGACTGCCTATGATCAGAGATACCCAGAGAAGGGTGGTAAAGTGCATGTATTTTGCCTGCTCCAGCAAATGAACTAATTGAGTTTGAGTTCTGTCTTTGACAAAATTAATTTGATTACAGAACTTTGAAGGGATACTAACCAGGATCCTGAAAATAAGTTACGGGCATGGACTTTGTTCACCCAGGGTGACTGTCTGAGACTGAAGTTGATAACATAAGGGTTAGGTCTAGACGTAACCAGCACCCCTTGGGTATTTCTTTTGGAATTATAATTTAACACTTTTGATTGAGGGACCAAGCCCAAGGCTATTTGGGGCAAGAACTGATCCAAGATACAAATTCAATTATTTGAGTTGGGCCAATAAGCAGTCTGTGATAGCAGATGCCATGTTCGGTGACAGCTGGCACAAGCAAACTTGCCATATTGTATCGGTGACCAGTATGTAGACCATGGTTGCATCAGCTAATGTCATTATGCACCATTTTGGTAACATCTGGTTGGCATGTGGAAGGGGTGAAGGGGAGGAGGAGCCCCATGAAACATGCTTAAGGACAGCATCCCTGATGTATCACCTGTTGTTGGAGCCTCCCTCCCTAGTGTTCTCTTTTCTCCATTGAGTCATGGTGGGTGAGTAAAGAGGGAACTCTTTCAAGGGAAACCCTCCAGATACCCAACAAGAAGAGGCCGTTAGGCACTTGGCCAATGTTAGGCAGTCTCCAATGAGCATGTTGTTCTTTGTACTGCCCCGGCTGGGTACAGGAGGCACTGTTGATGGACAATAAATATCTGTCTTACATATTTTTTAGGGGATTGGATGCATCATTAAATGTTAAATCTGTCATTTGATAAACTGAATCTCTTAATAGATAAAGTTAAAAGAAATGATGTCGTTTCATTCTCTTGGTTCTTGTGATATTTTTTCTTACTTTTCATCCTTTCATGACTTTCAGGTCCCACATGTGCTTAAAACCCCTTAAATTGAATTACCTTTATGCTTTGTAAATATGTTAAATTTAAAAAATGTAAAGAAATTAAATGACTTTTATTTTTGTGTTGTGTGTCACTTTTTGTCATCTGGCTGTACCTTAATTTTATCCTCCTTGCTGTATGGGGGATACTATAATTTCTACCCTGGTCCTCAGATGTAATCAGGCCCATCATTATATCCAGGCAGTCAATCTTTAATGCCTGCATGGAGTCCCATTGAACCCAATAGGACTCAACTGTCTGAATAGATCTAGTTTCAGGATCCAGGCTGGTACTGATGAACATTTGCTTATCCTGGTTTATATTTGGAGCTCATGGGGTGAGATGGTTTTAAAATTGTAAATCAAGGCACAATTAGTGTATGAAATGTGGTCCTCACAGGACTTTCCCTAATATAGACAAAAGAAACTAGATAGCCTTCTGACTATGAATAAATGAACAGGATTGGGCATTTTGGAATAATCACAATCCATTTCTTTACTTATGGATGACCTTTCTTTGCTTGCTTTAAGAGTGTTTCACAGTGAACCTGTAGCTCTATCTAATCAAGGAACTGCACTGAGATGAGATGATCTAATTTGTTATTTCCATTGAACCAGATTCTGGAAATTGAACAGATTTTCTTTTTTTTTCCTTCATACTGTTTCTTACCTGTTTTTTTAAAAAAGCATCACCACACAAAGAGAATATTGCTTTGAGCAGATTATTCCAGATGTGCTAAAATAGCTCTATCTTGCAGTTTTTATTCATTCTCAAAGTACAAGTTTAAAAGGCTTTACTGTACAAGATAGAATTCTATCTGAGGCTGCTTCCTCGCTTGTAAAGAAGGTCCAATTGCTGAACAATATGTCCCATTCATAACCAGGATATTACATTTTTCTAAATAGCTGCTGTTTCATGTCTATATATTACCATTCAATAGTGAATTAATTAAGTTTGAAACTTTTTTGAACTATATTTTGAATATTCCATGGAACTGATAGATCTATAAATCTTACATCATTTGGGGTTTCATTATGTGCCTCACAAACAAAACCTGTTGCCTTAAAATTTCTTTCCCTCTCCTTTTTGTTTTTTGCACATGAAACTTCGTAGACATTTAATGGTGTTAAATATAATGAGAATAAATAATGGAGGCAGAGCCTGAGAATTTCATCCATATGCAAATCTTTTATATCTTCTAATGCCCAAGAATCACAGGGAAAGTTGAGTTGTCATATTATATACAAACACACACACAAATAACTATATCTTTTGGCAGTGGATTTACCTCTAAGACCTTTATGATGCTTGTAAATCCTGGTAATGATGACCTGAGAGACATTATTAGTAGATCCTGAATCATGAATTTTACAAAGCCACCCATCAAGTATCTTCTTTGCTGTATAGCTTCAGTACTAGACTGTAAAATCTAGAGAGATGAACAGAATGATGGATAGCTGGATGTGACTGAGGACAGCTAATTAAAGGATCATGAAACTCTCTAAAACGTAAAAAAAATCCTTACAAGTAGCAAGGTTGAAGGAACAGAGATTTTAATTTCTCATAAATTTTCTTTTGACAATACAGTGGGCAACAGTCATCTGGGCTAAAAAAAAGCAGAATTTTGATGATAGAACAACTTGTAACAGTGCTTGAAACCCCTGATGAATTTTATACTACTGGGAACCAACTCTCTCCTGGATCAGTAGGCTTCTGCATCTGGGTTGTTTGATTGATTGACAGTTATATGGATAAAAGAATTTCATGACTCATGTATGATTGATAGGCATCCATCAGGAGGAAATAATGTTCACTTTTTTCAGTCAGAACAAAAGAAGAAGTGTTTTTGTCTAGTCTATTAATTTTAGTCACTGTTGCTATCTGATTTCTCATGTATATAGGCTGGATATATTTACAAAGACAGAAGTCATAAATGAAAAGAAGGTAAACCCCTTTGTTTTGTATATGTCTGTGCTTTTTGTATGGATGCCTCCCTCATCAGCAGCATTGTAACAAACTGTAGCAAAAGAGTAGAGGGACAGGAGAAAAAGAGACAGCTTCAACTATTAATCATTAATGATTCTGAGGAAAGGCTACATATCTCAGGAGTCTGAGCCAGAGCTTTTGCTAATAGATCCTGGGATCAAATTTCTGTCAGAGTCAATAACTGCAGAAAGGTATTGCCAGCTGAAGGTTGTAACTGGGTGCTTGTGAAGCACATAGTATGGCCTCAGTTGAATTTTTAACCTACTTTAGATTAAAAAATCCCG
>NW_017729004.1:51983073-51985895 GCF_001723915.1 Gavialis gangeticus | reverse complement strand
CAGTTGAATTTTTAACCTACTTTAGATTAAAAAATCCCGCTTCTCTGGTCCGCCAACGTGATGTGTACTTTCTAGTAGCCTCATTAGAAGGAAAAGGATGAATGGGCTTGGGGACCAAACTCACTCTTAAAAGTAGGAGCCTTCAAATCAATATATTTTTTAAATCAGTTCAACTAGGGTTTATGGTAAACTTGAAATATCTTTCCCTCTTCTACATTGTTGTTTAGCTAAACTGCTCATTAAGGGTGCTAAAATCAGAAATTATTTTTTCTCTCCATAGAACAGGTACGTAGTGAATAAGTACAGAAGCAGCACTGTAGAGCTTGCCGAGCTAGATCTATTGAAATCAAGACATAAAGAGCTGGGTGGAGCTGGCTGCTAACTGACTGCAATGGCAATGCAACTTCAAATAAATGGCAGCTCACTTTCAGATAAAGCGCCTTGCCTTCAAAGCAGAGAAGAGGATGTGGAGGAAGGAAAAAGAGAGAAATCCCTGTCTACAGATTACTCTCCCCTGTGGAAAGACTTATAACTTCTGTGGGCAGAACTGTGGCTAAAGGATTGGACTCTTAAGTCACCTCAAGACTCAATGAGCCATGGTAGAGATCTTCCTCAAATTAAGGGATTGCTACCACTGCTGATTTAAATCAAGAGAGAGTTCCAGTTGGGAAAGTTCTGCATTGGTGCTTCTCGCTGGGTGCATGTACATGTGCAGTTAATGTGTCTGAATGTTTTGCACAGAACATCAGGCTCATTAAAGTGCTCCCCTGTGCATATCTACATGTGCACCTCTATGGGAAGCAAAATGAATCTGCCCCAGCCAAGTGGAGATTGGGCTGGCCCCAAGTTGGGGAGCTGTCCCAGCTGGGTGGGCAGCTGCCTCCCAGTCTCATGGAGATTGGGACCCATCCCAGTCTCTATGTGGCTGGGAGGCAGAAGACCAGCAGATGCCTGGCAGCAGGGACAGCTTTCCTAGCCACATGGAAATCTTGAGATGTTCTGATGTCCACTTGGCTGGGAAGCAGCATCTCACTGATCTGGAGGAGCTCTCCCCACCCTTTGTGGCCCACTGCTTAGGTGGACTAGGAGCAATTGGTTCCCGGTCAGCATATATATGTTCAGTACAGTGCATTAGTGAATACACCAATTTTCTAGTACCCAGATCTAGTACAGGTACTAGAAAACCATGCATTAGACTAATACACTGCACAGTAATTGCTGTGCATGTATAGATGGTGACACCTTACTGTGCATTAGATTAGTCTAATGTTCAGTAAAACATCTTGTGTAGCTGTACCCACTGTGTACCTACCTGTTCTATGGTGAAAAAAGTGACCGTAGTCTTTAAGACTATCCATTTTTAGCCCCTTTAATGAGTAGTCCAGCTAAACAAAAATAAAGGTGGGAAAGGTCTTTCAGATTCTACATACTCTGTAGTGTAATTGATTCAAAATTTGATTCAAGATGGCACTGACTTGAAGAAACTTCTCAGGACTCTAGGAAATTTTCTTCATTAGCTGCACTGCTTTGAAAAGTTCATATTTTAAATGTAATATGAAAGACACAAAGCTAAATGTTAATTAAGCACAACATCTAATCCATGCTGTCTAAATCTCAAAATGGTTTGGCTATTTAATTCACTTCTGATAAGGCTTAGCTGGTGTAGGTAAAATGTCATTTTTAGAACTTTCTCAAACTCCAAAATTGTTCTGCTCTGATTGACTCTATGGTTTGTTCAAAACCTTTGAAAAAATAAGTTTTCTTTTGCCTACTTTACATAAAAGTGTTGTTCTCTCCTTCCTTTGCAATGGACTCCCAGTGTAAGCAGATGCAATTGCTCCATGCCTCGTTTTTTTCTCTGTAAAATGGAAACAGTACTATTCTTCATAGATGTATTCTACTTACAAAGAGCTTTCGGACCCTCAGTATTTTACATCATATCCAGTTGTATTACTAGACCAGATTCACTACTCTTCTGCAGCTGCATATACTTAACGGGTACATACAAAAGAACATGCATATGAACTTCCCTGGGGACAAGAAGCAGCGGCACACCTTGTGGTGTTGCTACTTGTCCCCAAGGAACGCCCATGCACGTGGCCTCTGGTGTGCAGCAGGTTGCTCTGGATGGGATAGGGAAGGCTGGGGCCAGCACGGCAGTCTTACCTGGGGTTCTGGGGGCCTCCTAGGGCTCCAGTGGCAGTGATCTGGCATGTTGAGTCTGGCCAGCAGGCAGAGCATAGCTCTTGCCAGCCAGGCTCCGGTTTCAGGCGGAGCATGCTGCCAGCACATGCACTGCCCTGCTTTTTATTAGATAGCAGCTTTTTTGCCACTGGGATCTCCCGGTGTCAAAAAACCCCACCATAATGAAAATTAGCAGCACAAACAATGCCCAATGCAGATGGGGCTTCAGTGCTGTATACCAAATGGGTGCACTCATCTGGATATGCCCAACTAGGGTGAGGTTGATCTAAATACCCATCTATGCAGATAGTCAGGGGGTTTAAATCACCCCCCAAATGGCAGGCCTAATCTTAGTTCACCTAAGTACGTAAATTAACCAAAATTGGAACAGATTAATCCAATCTATTGAATGGCTGTGCACATATTGCAGTGTAGCCCTGGGGCTGAGAGCACCCACATGCTCACCCTAGCCCCAGGGTTGTGCTTTTCCTACCCTCAAGACCATGACTGGGCTATTTTTAGCCCCCTGACCCTCTTACCTCCCAGACAGACAGACAACCCTCCCTGCAGACCCACCAGTTCCCCCTGCCCCCCTCCACCTGTTCTTTAGCCACAAGTCTTCTTTAATCTTCCTGAGT
>NW_017729004.1:51950421-51978073 GCF_001723915.1 Gavialis gangeticus | reverse complement strand
CATGCTCACCCTAGCCCCAGGGTTGTGCTTTTCCTACCCTCAAGACCATGACTGGGCTATTTTTAGCCCCCTGACCCTCTTACCTCCCAGACAGACAGACAACCCTCCCTGCAGACCCACCAGTTCCCCCTGCCCCCCTCCCCCTGTGATCCTGCCAAATCTTTCCCTGGACCTGCCTATGCCCTCATGCCCTTTCTTGGATGTACCAATGCCCTCCCCCCACCCTGAGTTACTTACTCTGGTTTCCCAAAGAAGCTCCTGGTACTGGTGAACATCTGTATGTGCCACTCCCGGTCTATGTTCACGTGGCTTATAACTCTGCAAGCATAGACCAAGTACAGTGAACAGCTGGATGCACCCTGTGTAGCTGCCAAAGCTAAAGTACTCTACTTCCCAGCAGCCCTGATTAGTCCAAGCAGTATATCCAGGTGTGCTATCATGGCTATACTGCTTTCAGTACTGACACTGTACTGTGTAGACACACCCAGTAACAAAAAGCATTCCTAGTAGGAACAATTAACTCAGTGGTTCTCAACATTTTTAGGCTCCAGACAGCCATCAGAAAATGCCAGCTCTTGGCTTTTATTTGTTTCTTGACTACAGAAAAATAATAGAGCTATTCTTCTGTTGCAAAGAACTCAAAACGACCACAATGTGGCAGAATATTTTTGACACTGGTTTTCTATTTGAAATCTTTGTTTTTTTTGTGAATCATGTTTACACACCACACAGTGCTAATATTGCATGGCACCCCACAATGCCCCTGAAAAGATCTCGTGGCACTCCAGGGTAACTCAGCACCCTGGCTGAGAAAGTGAATTAAGTGAAATAGCTGAGGAGCTCCTTCTTTTCCTTTCCCAACTTCAGTTTAAATACTAACTTCCTCACACTTCCAAAATTACCTCTATTTCCATTTGGAACGATAGGCATGTATTGAACATAAGATTAGATTTAGATACTTGAATTTGTGCATACATGTGTGCACGTGCTCTCTCTCTCGCTCGCTGTCAGAAATGGAAAGCCTTTAATTCTAGCTTTCTACTGTGAAAAATAGTTGATGACAGAGCCTATAACAATTAAATGATCAAGACATTAAAATAATTCTATTTACTTCCTAATTTTCCTTAATTGAAATGATATACTTTCACTGTTTGTAATACAAATACATTGTAAATTCTGATGCCTTCAGAACCTTATAATGCCTTGATGGTGTTGCAACCAGACTCTACACCAGACTCTTTTAAAGCAAATGCAGTAAGAGGTGAACCTAGTAGCTTCTTTTTGAGCAAGGCAGGTTTTACAATAGCTAATTGGATAATAATTAAATTTCAAAACAAAAGACACTTTTTCCTGACTCATTCATATAGTTGCTGTGGGTACATTAGTAAAACAGACTGTTTGCTGATGTGACTAATAAGTTCTGACCAGGTTCTGTAATAATGGCATGGTGTATTATCACTGTAGTAATGTCTGTTGTGGTGGTAGTAACTGCTGACTCTTATGGCAGGAATGATCTCAGTAAAATACAAAATAACCTTCTGCATTTGGTATCTGTGTTAATCTTGCTTAAACGAATAATTGCAGCATGGCCTGGAAGTCTGTAGTGCACAACTCTATCTGTATGTTAAGATAAAATGGATACTTAAGCTGTCCAGCTTCTAAAAACTTTGGAGAAGATGAGGTTTGGATGTGAGTCTGAATCCAGAATGATGACCTGGAAAAGCACTGGACTGGAACTCAGGGGTGTATCACTTCCGTTCCCAGTTCTGCTGTTGGTGACTGCTCTAGTTGCTTCACCTCTCTATGCCTTGGTCTTTAATTGGAGATAAAGATACTTATCACTATTGTTCTCTAATTAAAATGAATAGTAATTACATTGCTCTTCTTTCTCTGTTTCTTAAAGGATAGGAGTAAGAAGGTTTAGTATCAAGAGGGGCCATGTGGAGGAGCTCTCAGAAAAATGTCATTTTTTAAAGTAATTTTGAAAAACAATTTGTGGGAAACACAACCGGCACACAATCAAAACACAACACAGTCACAACCAAAATCTCAAATTTATTTTTTTATTATTTTTTTAAAACAAAACAGACAAAACACCCCCACCCCAGCTTTAGGATTTTAAAAGAAAATTACTAAACCTTAAACATTTTATTAAAAAATGCTGTTGTTATTTTTATAGTTGATTTTCTACCAGCACTACATCTTTCCATTAAATATTTTGAGGAAAGAAATGTTGACCAGTTCTAATCACCTCATGTGACAGACTATGGATTTGATTGTAATGTATCTTTTAAAAATATATTTGTGTTGTTATACTGTTGTGTGGTCTGTTCATCCCTAAAGCTAGTGCACTTGGGAAGAACAGGTTAAAGAAATAGTGAAGCCAGAGTTGCCTACTTGCAGGGGCAGGACAAGATAGAGCTTCAGCACCAACACATTTGAATAGTGTTGAAGTGTTAACAAAGGTGGGATAGAGGAGACTGCACTAGAGAAGTTTTAGGACATAAGCATGAAAACAGGCAAGGAAAGTGGGAGAAGGAGTGTGTCAGCTGAAGACAAAGACCAGCTAAGCAGGAGTTGGGTAGCCTGGAAAAGGAATTGCTGAGAAACTTTGGGGTTCTCAGGATTGTGAGGCTTGGACTGAGGACAGATTGACGGTTTAACCCATTTGGAGGGGGCAGGATCTCCTTGCTCCGCGGCCTTTGCAGCAGGAAGCTTTGCTGCTTGGAACTTTGGGTTGCCCTTGTTCTCCCTGGTGAGATGAAGTCTCTCAGGAGTGGAGCTGAGCATTGGCTCCAATAATCAAGGAAGATCATAGACCAAAATTCTTAAGTCTCAGAGTGGGGAGGAGTCAGGACTCCCCTCCTGCTCTAGAAACCACACCTTGGCTGGCTTCTGGAGGCACTCTCAGACAAGGTCAGGGTGGTCCAAAGTAAGTGTCCCCATGACACATGAATAAGTGTAGTGCAGAGAGGTAGAATGGTGAGAGGGGAAGGAATAGCACCCAGGAGGAACAGAAATAAGAAGCTGGAGGGAAGACAGGAATATGGAAAATGGTATGGAGGCAATTTGGAGGGGCAAAAATTTGGATACCACAGTGAGCATAACCTTTGATATAGGATTTGGTCCTGGAAACTCTTATGGATAATTCCAGTTGTGAACTCTTGGGCAGTGATGACCTCACTAAAACACTAAAATAACTTCATGTTCAATTTCCCTGCTGATTTTTTTTGTTAAAAAGAGTAACTGGGACACAAAGGGAACAAGAAAGAGTGCCTTGCTTTAACCTCATTCAAATAGCATACTCAAAATAACACATCAACATCTTCAAAAAACTATCCAAGCATCACTTTCCCCTTCTACGCCATAGGAAACAGCATGCATGTAAGCCACCAGAAAAAACTAAAACCTTTGTGCTTCATACAAATACGCTGACTGCCAAAACCCTTAAGCACTTTGGACATGATTCACTTTCACTTGGCACCAAATGTAGCTATTTGCATCAGTGCAAAGTAGGCATAAAATATTCCCCAGAATAGTGGCCCCTTACCCTGATTTAAATGATTACCCAGCAGGTAGTAGCAGAGAATCCATACATCTTTCCAGTTGCTTTTCTTTCAGTAGAGAGTAAAATATGGATGCAATGAGAATTGGTGATGAACGCTGTTCCTTTGCTCTATTTAGTTTTTAATTCATCCACAATTTTCTGTTCTCTGTTGGGAAATGGTCAACCAGTGTTTCAAGTAAATCTTTCATATCTATGCCTCAGGTCCACTCTGCTTTGATAATTCCACATCCTTTATTTATAAGCAAAGCTAGCAATAAATAATCAGAACATAGTTTTATTTTGTAGTACAAAAAATGCAGAGGTGTGTGGGCATGGTTTTGGTAAAGGGAAATTTGTTTCATTTTTTAAGATGAAGTGCCTTTTTATGGAAATGGTATATGTTGTGATATAGAAATTATGCAAAGAAAGTAGGGAAATGCATCATAAATTGTTTCTTCTGAGTCTTCAGCCCTCTCTTCTCACACAAAAAGGAACTGGTCACCTTTTATTTATAGACTTTAAAAAAGAGTATAAATCTCCCAAAAATGGAGTCATGAAGAAAGGGGGTAGAAGAACAATCCCAGAAATGTATTCATGAACACAAAAAAATTGTAAAAATGAGTTTGTAATTTACTGCAGCTCAGAGCCAGCAGTAACTAATACACTGGAAATTTACCCATTTTATGCATCTATTTTGCTTACTTTACTACTTTGCTGTTCATAAAAAGAACATTTATTTTTGCAACTGTCATGTCACTTGGCATTTATGTGATCTCTGAGCGATGTGTGAAAATGCACATTTTTCCAGTTCCAATTTTTATTGAAAAGTTATTTATTTTAAAGTTGATATCCATGTGATTTGTTCTCCCATCTATCTAGTTTCACCATTCTATTTTTATTATGTTTATTCTTATTACTTGGGAATCTGGATCATATATCATTTGTTTCTGTTTACTTTTAACATCCTTTTTCCTACTTGTGTGTTTCACCATCTTTACATTGGTATCTTAATGCCACTTACCTATTAACTGGGAGAGCAACGTGAGTTCTATTTTACTTTAATCACCTTCTCTGACAAACTATGGTTCAGTAGAAGTTTTCCATTGGCAGTGTCGGTCCATTGCCAGGCTCTCTCCCCTGCTGTGTTGCCTTCTACCTCAACTGTGTTGCCCCAGTAAAGCAAGCAAAATCATTTGTTTGCATAAGGTAATCATTACTTTTGCAAACTAAATAATCGTATGCAACTTCCAGTTTTCCCGCCATTATTATTATTATACATCTGTATTGTGCTAGCACTTTGGCATCAGCAAAGGGTTAAGGCCTCATGCTTGGCATTGTTAAAATACACAACAGAGCAATGATCTCTATCCACATTGGGCTTAACATTTTAAGTGTAAGAGCAGAGAAAATAGGCACATATAACAAATACCAGTAGGTGGGGGAAATGCTAGATAATTGTTTCATGAATAAGAATAGTATAAACTATGCTCCAGAAAAATATGACTATGAGTTGACTTTGCAGATGTTTATGGGAAGTATGAGAGAGAGCATTGGAGTTTTGAATTACTGAGGAATGATTTGCTGCTTCATGTTCCTGTATTTCACCAGAAATAAGGCAAATGTGTCCTGGAAGCAAGGAGGGGGTGAGCGGGCAACCACCCAGGTGCTGAAGCGAAGGGGCACCAACCCTGGGTGGGGGTGCAGGACAGAGATGAAAGCGGGTCATTTGTGGGGGCGCAGGGATGGGGGGGCAGGGCATGTGCCCTGTGGATCTGTGCCTGGGGTGAGGGTGGGCTGCCACTGTGGGCTTTGCCCTGGATGCCAAACTTCCTTGCCACACTACTGCCTGGAAGGCTATGTGGCTTCTTGACACCTCACCCATCTTGTCCTTGGAGCATGCCAGGTGCCTTCCCGGATAGCCAAATGCCTAGATGGCCTGGGAACCCTGGCTTTTGGCAGTTTGGGATACCACAGGACCCAAGCTTCTCAGTTCCATGGCAGCCTACTAGATTGCCCTCATGTCAGGGTTTGCAGCTGTACCAGAAGCAGTATGAGAAGTGCAGTGCAATTTGTGCCATTTTCCAAACTGGAAACAGTGATCCATCTGTGTGGTGCTGCATATGAGCCAATTAACTCTCTTTTACCTGCCCCACTCAGCGCTGCCCGAACATGGCTACTCAGCTTTCAGTGTGGGAGCGAGTGGGCACAGCACGTTCAAATACAGTTTATAGACTTAACCTTATAGAGGTTCTGAACAGAACTGACAGAGTGCTGGAGGTGCCAGGCTGCAGTGACTTTGTTTTTTGCTAAAAATTTAAAATTGTATTTCTCTTCCCCACAACTGGAAGGAAACCAAATACTGGTGTCTCAATATCCTCTACAAAATGAAATTACTGCCTTTGTTCAGGCCTGTTTACAAGCAGTGAACTAACTGCTACCTGCAGATACCTGAAAATTTCTCCCTTATCCTAGGCAATTTACACATCTCGTAGAGTCTATAATTCAAGTCCAGTGCAGCTGCATAAGTGCAAAAGGGCAACTCTGTGTGTGATTGCATATACGTTAAGGGTGTAGAAATATGAGACATCTAAATTAATTTATAAAAACTCTGGGACTTTACATGGTTCCATAGGTTTCCTATCACCTCATACTCACTTTTACTGGGATTTTTTTTATTTTTTTGGTGATCAAAGGGGTTATATAGGGTGCATGGAACCAATGTATAGGGCACCTGGATGACAGGAATGTTTTCTGTTTGAGTATTAGTTCCCTTTTTCTATATAAAGTACAGTGTTTGCAGTCTGAAGGCAATTTATCTTAATCCTCCCTTGCCAGAAGGCTGACTCCAAATATTCTGGAAGTGTTCTTATGGTAAACTGAAGGAATCTTTCTGTTCCACCTTGCTTTTCCAATTTGCAACAGTCTTTTGTGGAGGTCAGTCCATGTAGGACAGAAAGACATATGCTGCTATCAATTGTTGATAGCTCCATTGACTCCAAGGGACGATTTTTCTTCTCTGTAGAGAAGGATTTACCTTCCCTTTTTTACAGGGAAGTCCCACAGCATCCACGGAAGGAAGTATTGTGCTCCTTGATTGGCATTTGAGGTTCTTCTAAGAGACAAAAGCTTTAGAGCAGAGGTTTCCAAACTTTTCCATACTCCTTTCAGATTTACCAGCTGCCTGCATGCCCCTACCAGCATTTGATTTATATTTTAACCCCTTAAATACCAATTTTTATTATAATGAAAATTAAAGGAAAAGAAGGAAAAACTTCTTTACTGTCCAAGCCCCCAAGGCCTGGAACAGACTCCCCCCAGAGGTGGTGCAAGCACCTACTCTGAACACTTCCAAGAAACATCTGGACATTTATCTTGCTGGGATCCTTTGACCCTAGCTGACTTCCTGCCCCTTGGGCAGGGTCTGGATCCGATGATCTGATGAGGTCCCTTCCAGCCCTAATGTCTATGAAATCTATAAATCCACCATTGCAGAATTTATCCCATGTACTCCCCGGAGATGGCTTGCATATCCCCAGGAGTATGTGTACCACAGTTTGGGAACCCTACTTTAGACTCTTTGGTGTAACCAACATGAGTGCCCACTGGAGATGAACCTAGAGCAACCCCAGCGTGACCTTCTGAGTTTGAAGCAATTCAGTGAACTCAGATAGAGGGACATGCTCAGTCCTGTGACATCATCACTACAGTACAGACAAACACACAGAAACCATCAGTTTGTGAGTGGCTTGAAATAAACGTTTAATCCACCGGGAGGCAATGATTTCTTAGGGCAATATCTTTTTATTGAACCAACTGTGTAGCTGGGATAGGGTTAGACAAGCTTTCAAATAAAGACATTCTCTTGCATAATTTGTGGACCATCATGGATACAATATGACTCTTTATCCTATGGCATCTTTCTCCTAAGACAGAGAAAACACCACAAATGAACCTACCTCCCACCATCACAAAGCAGAAAGAGAGAGAAAAGTAGCAAACCTGCCCAAACCACAGAAGAAATGCAAATTCAGTGAAGCCACTTTGGTCAGTCCATATTTACAACCACACTAGTTGTCCCACAATAACAAATGTATTTAAAGGACTTATTAAAAAAATGTCAGCTGCAGGTTCATTTAACTGCACTTTTACTGTTATTATGTTGTGCTGTCAGCTTACATGGCCTCTTTCTGGAGGAAGACTGTCATACAAACAATGCTCTCCCTGGTTACCTCTAATCACAAACTTGAACCATGCAACAAGGCTAAATTCCTCCTCCCAGCTGTAAAACCCATCACAGAAATAAGCACCAAGCAGCTAGTGACTGGAAAATCTCATCTGTTGCCTTGGCAGTTCCAGTGTATTCAGAATCTGGAAACCCAGATGTGGATTTTCACTGTGCACAGTTGGATTAGGAAAGTACAGGGCCACTCAGTTCTATAAAATATTCAAAGCTTTCCCACTGCACCAGATAATCTAACAGCAACATCTGGGCTAGGTTGCTGTTTGTCTTGGTAGTTTGCAGAATTTGTACTAAATCTGTGAATGAAATATAATAGGAGAAAGTGTATAAATATTACTGCCTTCTCACACCTTTGATTGTCAGTGCAGCTGTAGTCCCTTGGTGAGGAGAGCTGATGTCCAGGCTAGGTGTTTTTCCAACGGCATCCCTCATCCCTGGGAAGAATGTATTGCTCTCATTTGAAGCATTGTGTCGGATGTCTTGAAAATGAACAGTAATTGCATCACTTCCTTTCCATGCTATAAGGATAGGCTGATCACTGACCCATAAAAAAACAAATCCAGAGCTACAATAAATCTATGGAGATATTTGCTCATTTGAAAGGCATTCATAGAAGCTGCACTTACAGTTACATGCCACTGCCTGATTTCACAGATCAGGCAGTTGAGATTCTAGGCACAGACTGCACCCTATAAATAATTGCAGATGATGACTTTTCTATACAAGGTAATGAAATACAGTTTTTAACACCCCTGGTTATGGATGCACCGTCTCCATTCACTATCAGTATTTGTTATTAATACATCTCTCCTTTCATGGAATTTAGGGTCCGAAATGAAGACACTGATGCAGACATAAAAGTGTAACAACGTAGGATTTGCCAGAGCAGAACACTGTTTCATCAAATCTGGTGTTCTGTATTCAGGGGTGGATAATGCCTGGTGCTTCAGAGGAAAGTCAAATCCCTCAGTCTGTGCAATGTTGTAAACAGGGAAAGTACCCCTCACAGAGCCTGCAGTCATCAGCTTATTCCCTGAAGCATGAGATTTGATTATATGTTTGTTTCTTGGGGAGAAGAGCTGAGAGTATTTAAGCCTTTCAGGCTGGAGATCATGTGTTAGATTAACCTGGAGGAATCTGGGGCCTGTATAGAACAGATTGTGGAATTCCCTTGGCAGAAATGAGCAAAGCAGCCATTACTAACATGCTGTCACATTGCTAACTGGATCCGAATGACAAATTCATCCGGAATTTTGCCTTCATTTCTGTTCATGAATTGTCTGTGGGTGGCTTTGCCTTTTTTTTTTTAATGTATGTGGCAGCACTATTCTTTGAACATTTTCTGTGGGTAGTGATTTGTTTGCCATCAGTTCATTCTGAGCATTTGATAGCTCAATGTTGAGCCATGATGAGTGTTTAGATTGGACTCATGGGTCACACGATGTTGCTCATTTCCCTAATTGTGCCCTTTAGGGAAGGACTGGAAAGCACAATGTATTTGCTCTGTTCTTCACTGCACCTGGCTCATGTCTCTGCTTTCCCTTCCAGGCAGTAGAAGTGAGAATATTTGAGCTGCAGTGGTCTATAGTTTTCCAGTGTCTGTTTGTTTGCGCTGGAATGACCTAATCATTGCAGAAGAAATCATGGTATATAACCTGTGAGATTCCAGTCACAAACAGCTTTGGGTTGCACCAAATGTTGTGAAGGGGCTGAAAAGCTGATTTTTGCGGGTCTCTAAGGAAGCCATCCTTAAGGGGTCACGGGTGGAAAAAGTGGGGTGGACATGGGCTAAATATCACACAGCTCTGGCTCTCTCTAGATTCCAAAGAAGTCCTTTGGGCTTTGAGTAGCTGAATGAAACTTAAACCAGATGTGAGGATGAACTGAATGCAAAGGTCTCACTATATCTACTGCCCCACTTTGAGATCCTGTGCTAGCAGAGCTCCCATGGAATGGATCATTACTCTTTCAGCCCCTCACATGCCACTGGATTTATTTAATAGCTGTCAGTGTTCGGTTACACATTACACTTAGCTTATGATAAAAACCAAGCAAACAAAGACATGTGGTACACAAAATCCCTAGGGTCCAGCAGACTCTACATACTAAGCAGGAGGTTGACTACTTGGAGCAGTGTTTTCCTGGCGAATTTGTTTTCCAGTGCATGAGCGATTCAGAGAACCAAAGTCCACCTCAGAGCCCTGCTGTCAGTAAAGGCTGCTTTATTCATGTTTTTAAAAGAAAATATTTCTGAGCAATCATCACTGAGCAATCATCACTTAGCAATCATCATATTGTAAAATGTCTGAAGGTCCTGGAACAGGTCTTCTAAGAGTGGCTCACACTTCAAAATCAGAACGAACAAATTCCTTGTTTTATCTTTTGCAAGCTCTATTTCCAAGGTCAGTACTCAGACTTGCTCACATTTACCCTTTTCATTTTAATTTCTGGGTTTTTATAGGTCTGTTCCACAGAGATGCTGAGTGAACACTTCCTCAAAAGGTGACAAAGGCTTTTTGGCTTCCAATAAGTTGAGGTAGCTGAAAGGTTTTCAATATGTCACAGGACTGGGTGTTAAGTAAACACTTACTTCTCCCTATTTTTTAATTGAAGGGTAAAGAGGTCTGGCAAGCAACAACCTTTATTTATATTCACTTGAATGGGTTCCCAGAACTCTGAAAGTGCAGAGTGGCTTTTATTGTCTTGTGAGAAAATTCGGGTCTGTTTTCAAATGGTGGCCCAGATTGCATCTGAGTTCTGCCCATGGCAAAAACCCTCTTCATGTGAATTTTATCCTGTTCCAGCATCAAAGCGGGACTTCATCTTTGTACCAGACCCTGTCAAGACCTTTTGCTTGGTTTTAATGTTGCACAGAAAAGACTGCAGGCTACCAAGGATGGTGTAGGACTAAAGTTGATGCAGCCTTTCTATAGAGATGGATTTTTTTGTGGCAAACCTTTTGTGCAAATCCACTGGGGCTGTGCCAGCAGAAAACTGAGTACATACTGGATGCCAACTTCCGTATGAATCATCCTAGTTTCTCAGCGTAGGTTTTATTCCAACAGTCTTGGCTTGTAATGGTCCCAATACAATTTACAAGCAATTTTTTTTTTTGCCTGCTAAACACAATCAACATTTTGACTTCAGTAACAGCAAAAACCTGTGACAGAAAATAAGTAGAAAATGTATTATCTCCAAAGCAGCTCTTTTTCCTTTTACTGTAGCTCTTTGGAGTCATACAAGTGATATGCCTGCTTTGTTGACAAGCTGTTTTTGTTCTTGCAACATTGGGAATGTTTATTTCCATAGAAACTTGATTTTGTTGGAATGCATAGACAAATGAAGCAATAAAATGGAATCAAACTTTTTAAAAATGTTATTCTCTGCAAAGCAATTACTTTTCCTGTCAGCAAGGATGAAATTTACTGTGTTAGAAAAGCATAAAAAGTCAAACTTGTTGTTGCAAAATGCCATGTAAGCTAAATATAAATGAACCACACCTTCCAAGACATGTCATCTTTCATTTGTTAAAGGCTAAAGCATGTGAAGAAATCCTAACTATGTGCTCATCTACTATGGCAAAGCACAGAGAAAAGAACAGTCCAGTTTTATGCATTTTGAACTTATGAATCCAGGTTTCTATGAAGATTTTCAATTGCAATTCTCATTTTTTAATTTTCAGGTAATTTAGGTTTCTTTACAAAAATTAACTTTTGTTTAACATATTTATACACACACGCATATGCACACACACACATGTACACACATATCCACACATATATAAATAGAAATCTCTTAATGATTTACAATTAAAAATAAATTAAATTGACATGTAACAAAAGGTTTTCAAACATTCCATTCCTGCTGGAGCTGGTGGCCAAAAGGCAACTCTTCAGTGGAATTGAAAAGAGAAACTGATCTTATATGAGTGAAATGAGGGCCTTATTACATAGTAATTTTGGACCCTCCTGGAGCTCTTAACCCCTGGATTATCTATACATTGACACCTGTCTGAAACTAGTTTTAAACACTCATTAAGCAGCTCAAAATTATACCCCTCCAGGGCAGGATTATCTCTGATCTGTTACTCAACTCCTCTTAAGGCTACATCAGCGGTTGGCAACCACCAGTATGCATTGCCAAGCATGGCACATGAGGCCATTTTGCTCTGCATGCCATGGCCAGCCCCAGCTCTGGGTAGCTCCTGCCAGCGACGGAGTCCGGGCTGCTCCCAGTAGGGCTTGCAGCATCCCAGCTGCCTGCTGGGAGCAGCCCAGGCTCCCAGCTGGAAGGAGCTACCCAGAGCTGGGGCCGGCTGCAGCCAGGAGGCTCCAAACAACTGTGCCAGGCTTTGGGCTCTGGCATCAGCTCCTTACAGGCATGTGCACCTGCACCTCAGAGCAAGCGGTGGGGGAGGGGCCTGAGGCAGTGCAGCCTTGGTCTCTCCCCGGCTCCCAGCACAGACGTGATGGTGGGGCTCCACAGCCTGGTGCAGCTGTTTGTAGCCAGCCTGGGCTCTGGGCAGCTGCAGCAAGCAGTGGTCAGGCTGCAAACAGCTGCGCTGGGCTCCATAGCTCCAGCATCAGCTCCATGCTAGTGGTGACTGCACACACACCTCGGGGCAGACAGTAGGACAGTGCAGTCTGCCCTGAGGTGCCTGTGCAGTCGCCGCCAGCATGGAGCTGATGACAGAGCTGTGGAGCCTGGCACAGTTGTTTGCAGCCTGCCTGCTGCCTGCTGCAGCTGCCCAGAGCCCAGGCTGGCTACAAACAGCTGGGCCGGGCACCAGAGCCCTGCCATCACCTCTGTGCTGGGAGTTGGGGAGAGACTGGGACTGCACTGCCTCAGGCCCCTCCCCCACCAACTGCTTCGAGGTGCACGTGCACGCACCTGTACAGAGCTGATGCTGGAGCCCGGCACAGCTGTTTAGAGCCTCCTGGCTGCAGCTGGACCTGGCTCTGGGTAGCTGCTTCCAGTGGGGAGCCCAGGCTGCTCCCAGCAGGTAGCTGGGATGCTGCAAGCCCTGCTGGGAGCAGCCCGGGCTTCAGCAGCTACCCAGAGCTGGGGTAGCTGCTGACAGCCACACAGCCCAGGCTGGGGGGCAAGGGCTTTGGGTGGGGGGCAAGGGGCACAAGCAGGGCACCCTGCCATGTACCCCTTGCCCTCATTTTGTTTTTCTGGCATGATGTCACTCCGGCACCTTTCAAGGTAGGCGTTGTAGTGTTTTTTGGCAGGCTGACTGCTTGCCACTTATCCTTTGTGCCAGTGGCCAGATCCAGTCATTTTGGGGGCCAAATCCCACCTATGAGCTGCTGGTTGAGCACCTCTGGTCTAAAGAATTATCAGTGACCTAATGGACTTTTAAAAAAGCTAATGGACTTGTTTAATATACATGGGATCAAATCCCCCTTCCACTTCAGTGATACATATTGAGTTGCCAGCTCTTGTAAGAAGTGTCTTTAAAACCCCTTTTGATTTCCTGCAGGAAGTGTTGTAAACTTTGTAAAATAGCCACAGTCTTCCATTACTTGGATCTCACTGAAGCCAGGCAGTTGTCCACTAACATGGCTCCCATTGCCTTAACCTTTCCTTATGGAAGAATTTTTTAGTATTGCGCTTGTTTGTGATCAGTTCTTAACAGCCTTGGATGTCCATGGTGGTACCTCACTGAATTCATGGGAGTGGATGGAGCAGAGCTGAACTCACTTTGTTCTCTGGATCACAGCATTTTAGCACACAGCTACTTTTATCATTAGGGTTCATTTTCCAAATGCTATTAAATCAGAGCATACTTAGCATTCGACACTACTTTTGTAAGACTTACTATTAACGTGTTGTTGACTGTGCTGAAGCTGTTACTCAATATCTTGGGCGGTGTTTGTTTCCCTCAGGAGAAGAAATAGATGCTGTGAGTCAGGTACTTCTTTGCAGTAGTGTTTCAGTGGCAAAAACAGTAGGCAGTTTTCCTGCTTACAGTTTCCAAGCCAATTTCCAGCTATCTTGCTCTACAAAAGAGCTTAATTGCTCCTTCCATTTATCCCAAATGAAGAGTGGCTAGCACACCCATCAGTTTTAACAAGGTCTGTGATTGCCTGTATATCAAAGACACGCTTGATGGCAGCTATTAGCACCTTCTGGCATAACAATAAAGTAAGGCTAGTCTGTGTCTAGAAGCCAGTGAGCAAAAGGTTCTGAATAGCCGTGTCAGGCACATGTTAGCAGATTGCTTGATCTTTCAGTTAAAATGAAATGTTCTCAGACATTTCCATTGCATTCACGAAACTGAAAGGGCTCTGCCTAGTTGCTCATTATGCCTCACTATTTCCCATCTATTTTTCCCTGGTATTAGATTGTCAGTGTAATTATAAAATGTCTTCTCTTTGAAAGGATACCTAATAAAAATATTTCACATCTTAGAAGCCCAGAGTTGAAAAGCACTGCACATTTATACAAAAGACTGACATTTATGAATGCAGCCAAAATATGGAAAGGTGGGCTATTTAAATGGTCAAAATTATACAAGGGGAAGTTAAGACTAATTTTTACAAATCCCTTTAAAAGCAGATCACATTATTAACCCTTTTCTATTATGCAATATGGCTAAATTATATCATTTCCATTCTTTAGGATATTGTAATTTTTTTTAATGGCTAATTATGGGCCAGATTCTGCAAACCTTATTCACAAGAAATAGTACCTTACTATCAGACTTATTCAGGTCAGTTATATTCACCAAGGCAGTTAAATATATATTATAGTCAGTGGGAAATGAGCATAAACTTGAGGCTTAGCATTTCCTTAAGTAGTTTGCTAGAACAGTGATGTGATTTAAAAACATGCTTAAATCACTTACTGAATTGGAAGGGTGTGTGGAAAATCAGTATATTACTAATGGTGATGAAAATGGAAGAATTGAAACCTATGTTACTTGCTAATTGTATTGGTAGAGTTTGCAAAGAAAGACCACACCTCAAGATTATTGGACAGTTCCAGATAAGTAGTTTCTACATGCACATTTAATAATCTGTTTTGTGGTTGCATTGAAAGCAGTATTGATACAGCATAACATTACTCCAGAATCAACTATGGTAAAATCAAAGTTTGGAGTCTGTGACTTGAGTTAATCCCCAATCTTTGCTTCCAAACTTCTTTTTTTTTCAATTTATAAACTATCTTGACCTTCCTTAGATTATCCATTGACTCCCTCTACCGTTCACCTTCTTTGGCTCACAAACTTCTTATTCACTAGAAATGTCAATAGTTATTCAGTTTCATTGTCTGAGTTCCTAATAAAAAACAAAATTGATGATACTTCACATTCCCTTAGACTTCTACAAAGCAAGCACAAAATGTTACTATCCAACCCAAATGCATTTTTATGTTCATGTTGCATTAATGGGAAAGTCTACAGAAGGTTCAAGACTGATGAAATGGGACTTAACTGTGTTATTTGCAAAATCATTATTCTTTCATGTTTATGGATTTTTTTTAATTTCTGCAAAACAAATCTTTTGAAAACATAAAAGAATGGTATTAACATACAAATAGAGATGAGTTATATGTGAGCAATGGAAAGAAAACTTCTGAAATGCTTTGCATGATAAGCTTTCTCTTGAATTGAATGTCTAGCCTAAATTACACTATATAATTATTAACCCCCTAGATCCAAACTAGAATAGTAGAACAGCGTAAAATCAAGTTCATAAGATTTATGCTGCTTATTTTCCCTCACACTGATTTGCTGTTAGTTTCTTTCTGTAGCTACTTCCACAGCTCCTATGTGGAATCTGATCCAATGCCTAATGCAGTCAGATGCCAATACCTCTAGCATTTACCAATACTGAATATCCATCAGAGGTGCATTTTAGTTATGGTGTTAGCCCTAAGACTTTGATTAAAGTAATCTTTAGTTATTAACATTAAACCAGTTCTTTTGTCTATTAAATATATTCTTACTTCCTTACTTTGTTTTTTCCTGATCATTGCCATATCAATTTGTTCTCTCAGAAATGCATATAGATAGCAACAGATGGATATAAAGTATTTCTCTGCAAGTTGTGGCATTCCTTTAATTCTTTTACCTTCTGTTATTTTATTTGAAGCATGTTAATACAGCTCTCGCACCTCTGTTTTGTAATTTTTAAAAAAAATTTCTGTGTTGTAATTGGCCTCCTAAAATTGAGCTTTTATTTTATAAAGACTATTATTTTGTACACTGACCAGGTAGAAAAAGGCATGGAGTTTCTGGTAGTGAAATTTAAAATGGTGCATTCCTGTATTAGCTTGCAAGAGAATAGAGGGAAATATTGTAATATTCTAAATTGGCCAGGTGATGTAGGCAGGAACAACTCAATATCAACATATTTACCTATATAGGTATTAAATATACACTATAATTCAATCCAAGCTCCCCCTGCCCATGAACTCTGTATGAAACAACCAAAATTTCATGTCAACACTTCCACTGCTTGAAGACTTTGTCATATACAAGAAGAAGCAGTCTGAGGGTGGCTGTAGATATGCGGGGATGCAGCTTCAACATTGTAGCATTGGAGCAGACTTGATTAATCGAGTCTGCTGGACCATGCTAATTAGCATGGTTCAGCAGCCTCCATCTCTTGTTTATTTAGTGTCTCTGTGCTTCAAAATGGTGGTGGAGGTGCTTTAACTAAAGTTCGTTGACTTAGTTTTAGTTAAAGTGACCCTGCTGCCATTTTGAAGAGTGGGATGCTGAATACATGAGATGCTGCTGGCACTGTAATTAGAGTGGCTTTCAGAGCTGCTCTAATTGAAGCGTCTCCCCCACTCCACATCCAGAATACAAGTAAAGATGCCCTAAATGAAAAATAGAATGTTATAAATCATCACAAACTAGGTGATAAAGAATACAATAGTCCAAGAATAGTCTCTAATATACTTGTGCAAAATGTTCAGTGAACAACTTGGAAGAATCAACAAATTCAAACCAACCAAAGTTTTCTAGCAAAATAAATAAATACATAAAAACCTGCAGAAGCTTCATCAACTCAGAGAGCAGTGGTTAGGATATTATACTACTATATTCTTTCTTAAAAGGTTCCCTTCATATTCAAGGTGCTGTTTCAACAGACATCCCTCAATATAAGTATGTCACATATAAATACAGTCAAATTAGTACAGATAAGGTGAGTCAGAAAATCTACCTAGGGAGGGATGGCAAATGATATAATTACGATTACAGATGATGGAACGTGGCAATACTAGTCATACTTCTGTCACATTAATGAGAGAAAGTGATTGGAAAACTAAATTAAGCAGCTTCTCAATAGTCTTAGAAACTGTAAAAACTAACAATCCCATCAGGGAAATCAGCATCCAGAACCTTGCAGTAAACATAAGAATAAAGTTGGGACATTTAGGTTGCAGTATGTTCTCTAGCACAGGTGAGAAATAATGAGTCTATGCTAAATTGGATCTTAAAATGTAAGCAACTATGCTGAATTAGTAGGAAACAACCACCCATCCTTCCAAAGGATAGGATGTATTAGTAGCTTATCTTGTCAGAGGAAAACAGGCTGTGGGCCTGTGATATGCACCATACAAGAATGATGAACTTTTCAAGGTGAATTTCAGACCTAGACAGCCCAAAGACCTATATACCACTTAAATCCCCCTTAAGCCCTCAAAACAGGCCTTTAGTTTAGGGGCATGAAATATATAGAGTGCGCAGAATGCCTCTGCTTTACTAAGTAGCTTGCATTTATGTGAAAATGTGCACTTCTAGCTCTTTGGTAAAATATCAGTGATGCATGGGTATGCTAGCACTGGCTTCCTTTTGCTTTGGAGAGGGCACCTAAGTACAGCTACACCTAGCTGTTCCCCCTTGCCATGAGTCACACCCAGAAATGCCCCAGTAGCTGCTGTGGGGATACTCTTCATTGTTCTATATTAAGCAAGGAAGGGTGGCAGGGAGAACGGTGCCACCAGGGGCAAAGATAGGACTTTTGTATCCTGGGCAGTAGTGGTGCATGTGCCAGCATCAGTGACTGTGCTAGTAGTGGTGGTCAGGACAGCAGTGGGACAACTGCTATTTTTATGTCTGTCTCCTCTTACACCCTCCCCAACCCAGCTCCTGGTTACCCCAACTCATGTCCTGGTTACCCCCCAGAGCTACATTACTGGGTGTGCCATTTTTGTGTTTGGCCTGTGCAGAGCTGGAGCTAGTTGGTGGAGCTTTCAGCAGCAGCCTTGCGCATGCTGGGGAAGAAATGTAGACATACCAGCAGTAACTTAGGGATCTACGGCCCACTCCACAGGGTACTCTGAAACTGGATTAAACAGGGTGGGTCCAAATGGGGAGAGGCTCTGACTCATTCTGAAAGCCAGGTATAAATCTCCTGTAAGTCTGTTCTTCCTGTAACTTGACACAAAAGCCAATCTAATTTAGTTTGCAGTGATGTGTGAGATTAGATAGGACTAATTAAATGTGTAGGCTGCTTGTTGTTTTAAAATTTGCTTTTCTTTAATGCTTTCTTCCAATTACTAAATAAAAATACACATTTTTAAAGAACGTATTGGGGCTAGATCCACAAAAGCAGTGAGGTCTCTATTCCTACCTAACTATCCCTGTAGGTACCCAAGTCCAAAATTTATATTCTCCAAATCTCTTGTTAAAAAGCATTAACTCTTGGACATGTTCAGAATTGCCTAAGTTTTGGCAGTGCTGAGCAGCACTACTATAGTATTTAACACCCCAGCAGGATGTGCATTTCCTTGAGTATTTTGCCTACAGGACATAATCCTCAGAGCACGGTCACTGGAATCTCACAAAAGCACTGCTCCACCTTTTTTTCTAACAGCTAGGTAGTTATGGCACTCACTGGGATGGCAGGACAGGCAGGTTCAATTTCCTCTTTTGTTTCAGGAGACTTGAACCCACCTCTTCCACTTCACAATGAGTACTCTAGGTGTGAGGCTCTCAATTTTACATGGAACAATTAAATGTTCATTGGGCCAGAGAGAATAACTTTATACCCTAGTGGTTAAAACATTTACCTGCAGGGGATACAAGTGTTCTAGTCCCAGACTCCAAGGGTGCCTGTACACATGCGGTACACACGTGGAGCAGACTTGAATAATCGAGACTGCTGGAGCATTCTAATTAGAATGCTCCAGCAGCCTCAGTGTCATTTGTATTCAGCATCCCTGCATTTCAAAATGGCAGTGGGGGCTCTTTAACTAAAGCTCATCAAACAAGCTTTAGTTAAAGCACCCTTACTGCTATTTTGAAGAGCAGCACACTGAGGGTGTTTTAATTGTAGCAGCTCCCAAGAGCCACTGTAATTAGGATGCACTTCCCCCACCCTGGAGAACATGTAACGATCCCCAAAGATTGCAGCCTTGAACCTGCCACCCAAGCCTGCCACCCCATAGCTGGCTACCCAGACAGAACAAGGCTTATCTGAAGCCTACACTAGGGAATAATTCTTCACCCACTCCCTGTCACTGGAGTGACTGGCCAGGGCCATCTGATCTTCCTCTATAAAATCCCTGAGCAGGAATATGAAGTGTCTAGGTAGTAGGGTTCAACCTGCCTTAAAACTGCTTTGCTGGGGCCTTCAGCTTGCTTGCTGGCTCTGCACTCTTGGCTTCTTGACCCAGATTGCTCTGACTTTTCTCCTTGCTTGACCTTCTGGCTTCCTGACTTGGATCACACCTGAACCCTGCTTTTGACTGACCTAGCTTTTTTCTCTTGGATTCTGCTTTCTTCTCCTGATCCTGGTCAGCACACTCATCTCCAAGAAGCCTCAGACCTGGCCGCCCATATCCTGGTGTAACATTAGTTTACAATATGTGAGCATGAAGAGTGGCTGGAAACAAGATATACCCCTTTCATCCCCCAGGGGAATGCCCTATCTCTTAGGCTGGAGGCATCAAACACCCAGCCTGGATATGGCTCATGGAGGTGGATTATTTGGCCTGCAGGGCTTCTTTCAGTCCAGAAGACTCACCACCAGATCTGGCCCACTGGGTCAGGAATTCTGCAACTTTGTCACTGGACGTGGGTTGTTCGGCTTGCAAGAAGGTCCATGGTCCAGATTTGGCCCACCAACCAAATTAGTTTGACACCCCTGCTCTACGTGATAGATTGAGAATTTACTACCCTAGAATACCTGCTAGTTCAACAACTAGAACATTTACTTGGAACATTCAAGTGTGCTCGGGCAGAGGACAGAAGCAAAACTATATCTCCCATATCATGGGTGGATTTTCTAACAAATTTCTCTATTAGAGAAGCACAATGTCTGAAAGACCATGGGATGTCTTTTAAAAGAAAAGCCAGATGTCAATTAGTGGTACCTAAGTGATACATAATCCAGGCAAGGGTACTGAGCTGTGAATCCCAAGTGGGTGAAGTCACTTCCCTGAAACCAAGTGCTTAAGTCTTGGAGAGGGGTAGATGACCTTCTTCTCAGTATGTTCTTAGATGGGTATCTTAGATGACTCCCAACTCACTACATTGCCTGTTGTGGATCCCATTTTAGGTACCTCATTCTTCCAAGTTGTAGTATGGAGCATGTGGATGCATGCAAACCTCACCACAGGGAATAAACTTAAGTACCACAACTGCGACAACTGTGACACCTTTGTACATCTAGCTCTCAGTATGCTTATTTATCAAAAGCTGTTAAAGGAAACAGTTGCAGGGGGCCAAAACTAATTCAGACTTGTGATATGTTAAGTTGTTGGTATAAACCAGACAATGCCCCTAGACCCCTGTCTAAGTGTGGACAATTCATGCAGCTGCTCACCAAGACAAGTAAAGGCAAGAGACCAGTTGGCTGAGGTATACACAGAGGAGACAGAGAAGCATCTAACCATGGTAGATTCATAAGTTACTTAGCAATAGAAGAAGAAAGCAAAACTTTTGAAAATGCCAGTTAATGGACCCCCACTGGTGATAGATAAAGGGAATTTTCTAGATTTTAAAGTGATTTTATCTTTTTTCAAGAATATTTTGTTTCTTCTCCAATTAAATTATCTAATTTATAATTATGTGTTTGAGAGCTACTGTGACAGAGTGAAGTAGTAAAGAGTTCTCTGTGTTATGAATAAAGGTCAAGGGCAGGCACTTGCTATTATTGTTTCCAACACCCAGCAATGCTGAGTGATTACAAGTGGGGAAAGCCACTGAAAGGTACACCGAAAAAAAGAAAGTTCTCAGTGCCAATAGCTGTAACCCATCTTCTACTCCACAGCAAATAGGTCAGACCCAGAGAGTGGTAGCTGACGAAACCAAATCTACGTGGCACTCAGTGATTAGTGGCATACCCCAAGGCTCTGTTCTCAGAGAAATGCAAGGTGCTCCACCTCGGGAATAAAAACCCACATGACTTATAGGCTTAGCAATGCTATACTTGCTAGCAACATGACTGAAAGAGACTTGGAGGTCATGATTGACCACAAGATTAATATGAGCCACCAATGCAATACCGCAGCTGGCAAAGCAAATAAAACTTTGGCTTGTATCTACTGATGCATCATGAGCAAGACCCAGGAAGTCATCCTCCCACTGTATTTGGACTTGGTGAGGTGGCAGCTGGAGTACTGCATCCAATTCTGGGCTCCATAATTTAGGTAGGATATGGAGAAGCTTGAAAGAGTCCAGAGGAGAGCCACGCACGTGATCAGAGGGCAAGACAACAGGCCTTATGAAGAGAGGCTGAGAGCCATGGGACTCTTCAGCCTGGAGAAGTGCTGGCTCAGGGGTGACTTGGTGGCAGCCTATAAGTATGTAAGGGTGTACATCAAGATCTGGGGGAACACCTGTTCACCAAAGCACCCCAGGGGATGACAAGCTCCAACAGTCACAAACTCCTGCTAGACCGTTTCAGGCTGGACATAAGGAAAAACTTCTTTACTGTCTGAGCCCCCAAGGCCTGGAACCTACTCTGGACACTTTCAAGAAACATTTGGACGTTTATCTTGCTGGGATCCTTTGACCCCAGCTAACTTCCTGCTCTTTGGGGCAAGGGGCTAGACCCAATGATCTCACAAGGTCCCTTCCAGCCCTAATGTCTATGGAATCTGTGAAATCTATGAAATTTAGAAAGAAGTACAAAAAAGTCACACTGGTTTAGACAATATAAAAACCAGACAATCAAAGTAACTTTGTTACTTGCCTTTAACACAGGCAAGAGCAGAGTCTATTAATATATTTTGAAAGGAAAAAATTGTGAAAAATGACACAGAGAAAACGTGGCTAAAGCACAAAACAACTACAAGACATAAAGATGACCTTTACATTTCAGGGCCTCTAATTTTTCAGTTGTGATTGATAATATTTGAAGATTATATAGGTTTAGCTATCTAATGATCTGTTTGCGGGGAAGCAGACCATTGGCCGTAAAAGAATCACACATTTGCATTTACAACAGAATATAGGACTACATTTATGCACTGGATTTGGTTTCCTTTAAAACTACCACATTTACTTGATTCCAAGATGAGGATTTTTCATGTCATTTAGCCTTGGGGAAAAAAACGCCTCTCATCTTAGAATTGAGTATGAGGCGGCAGGTTGGCAGTGAGCTGCTGTGGCTCTGGCTCTGGCTCTGGCCCTGGTCCCAACCGGGGGTGGAGCCAGAGCAGCAGCTGCTGCCTGCTTCCCCACCCTTGCAACTTCTGTACCCCCTTCCCCTCCCCTCTGCCTCCCCGTACCACCTACCTCCCCACTACCTGCTACCCTACCAGTGCTTTCCCTGCTACATGGGTGGTGGAGATTAAATTAAGACAATTCTCCAATAGTTAGATTCTATACATGGAACATTTTAAACTAAATGTATAAATTTTCCATATATAAAATAATTGTCGGGGAGTCATTTTAAATTCAGGGTTGTCTTGGATTCAGGTAAATATGGTATAATACACAATATGAGCAGTTCAGTAGTATACTTACTGCAGGTACTGTAAGATCCAGACTCAAACTTTGTGATATAATACCAAGTTTACTTTCTTCAGACATTGCTGAAATGTTCTTTCTAATAACCAGTGGTGCCATTGCTTACCAACAAGGAGTTCTTGAAGGTATGCAAAATTAGGGTTTAAGCACAAAAATAGAACACTGATGTGCAAAACAAAGCTGACATCTGGAAACGTGTATGATTTGATTTGTAAAATGTGGTTTAAGATGGACCAAATTTAAAAACAGTCAAGATGTCCACCCAACATGATGCACTGATACACAAGGCGCTGCTTATTGTGGCTGGCAACTAAGAAAGTCACCCCAGAAATTGTATGCTGTTGGCATAGACTAATGGTGTCCTTACTGTTACATTAACACAATTTTCTCAGAACCAGCCATTATAGGATAACAATTTGGTCACAATCTTAATAGCAAGTATGGGTAAAAATGGTAATTTGGTAATTGCGGGTGATGACAGTGTCTCACAGCCAAATCTTTGCAGGATCCCAAATCTACTCCTTCAACTTTATACCTGCAATTTTGTGTGTTCTCAGCCCTAGTTGGTTGAATACTTATTCCAGAAACTGGGATTTGAGTGCAAAACAGTAAAAAATGTACCCTCAAAACCTGAAATTTGAACTCATAAGCCATAAAAAAACCCTTAAAATGTGGTGGATGCCTTAGAAAATTTTGGGAGCCTTTCTTTTCTATTTTTTATAATCCTGTTTGTTGTTTTATCATCACAAGGATATTTGCATGGAGATGAGATCTGAGTTTGCTAATGACTCATCTGCTTCTTCTCCCTCTATAAATACTAACAGTGGCTTATACGTATATTCTCAAGGCGTACACAGCTGGTCTGACAATTTGAAATGCAAGCTGAGTGTTTTGAAATGACCAAGGACTTTATTGCTGGCCACAAAAATGTGCTACAGACTATGGAAGATTGGATTAACAGCCTCCCTAGTGACAACCATAGTCACAGAATCCCAGCTGGGAGGACTGTTCAGTCTTTGTGTATCCACATGCCCATTTGAATGCACTGAACAGGTAGTTTATAATAGAAATATTCTGGGGAGAAACTTTTGTGATGGAATTCTGTATCTTTATAGTCTACTTTGGGAGCCCCATCATCCACATAGTAATTATGCAGTAATTGTCAAAAATAGATTTTCAAAAGAAAAACATTCAAATAGAACCCATTATTTTGTAATGACATAGCCTTTGAATATTTTTATGCCACTAGTACTATCTTTAGTCCTTTACAGTAAAATGTCCTTTCTTCTTATTATTTACAAACTAACCTGGCCCAGCTCTCTTCCCCTGTATGAATGAGCACTTTGCACTGACTGGACCTAACTTAAATCTCATGGACTGCTAAGCACACTTTGAATCCAGGTAGGGGCAGGAGTGTCTCTGGTAATGATCTTGTGATGTCCTCCATCAGAGTTGTGCCATGCAGGCCACCTTAGCCTTTGAAACAAGTGCTCAACACTTCCTGAGTACCTCATAGTTTATTTATGCTTCCCATATATGCCTCACTGTGCTGTGAGTTTCACAATAATGTCTAATGTTATGTTGGGCCAAAGTATTTTTCAATAAACACTGGATGTCCTAATCCAATGTGGACATTACAATATAATGAATGGTGAAATACAAATTGAGTTCACGGCTTGAAATACCATATTCCCAGTTTGCCACAAATTTAGGTTCATCACATATTTATTAATTGTACTTAGCATTTCACTTCATACTTTTAAAACTATTTAAGTATCAAGTGTTTCTGATGGTAATTTGTGAGTCACTGAATCTCAAGAGAAAAAGGTGAAATATGATAAGTTATCCATTGTTACTACGTAGAGGAACAGAGTTAAATAGGCAAAATTTGAAGTGTTATCTTCAGCTGGACCAAGAAAGGATCCACAACATATTCCAAGTTGATTAGTCACCTGGGAAGATGTGGGTGAAAGCAGGCAGCAAAGGCTGCACTGTTTAGGAGCCTGTTAAAAAAACCTAAAGTTAGAGGTTATAAGGAACAGAAGTCTAAGTAGATAGAGACGTAACTTATTTTAATTAGCCTGTGCACAGAGAGAGGGAATAGACTTTTTACTAAAACTTGGCCAACATTACAGAGTTTTGCAGACAGAACTCCAGCTCTGTAAAACCTTGGGCAAGTCAACCTCCAAAGTTTTTTCGCAGCAGTAAAAACTGCCTTTCTGCCAGCAGACATTTTCCCATCTCTACTGAGCTGAGTAAGGCTTCTGCTGTTGCCCTGCTCCTAGCAAAAGGTATATGTAGCTACTCTTGTATCTTCTGCAAATTGTCATAATTCCTTCAGCAGCTCGAACCTGGGCGTGCCTCCATGCTCAAGCAGCATAGCTACGTGGAGCTATCAAATGAGCCTGGCATGTGTATGTGCTCAGCCAGCTTAGCAATGGCAGCTCTTGTCCATCTTCAAGACTTGTAGGAGCAGGGTGGGGTTAATCTAGACAAGGACTGAATTTTAGCTGGCAATAGCAGGGAACTGAGATTCATCTGTAACAGCTGCTGCTGGATTTGCAGCAGGGCTTAGGATCCCTGCAAAGGCAGAGCAGGAAAATTTGCAGAAAGTTGTTGCTTGCAAGACCATGCACTTGTTTTTGATTGGCTCCTGAGGCAGGAGAGGGGAGGAAACTCAGCCAGGCTCAGAGAAGGGAAGGAGCCCCAGGATCACAGAGCTTGGGGAAGACCCACTCTGTAGCCTGCCTCTGAAGGGAACCTGCCCTTAATGACAGGGAGAAGACAACCTGGTATCCTTTTTTCCTCTGTGAGGCAGAGGGACGTGCGTGGAGGGGAAAGGGTGGTAGGTAGACTTGCCTAGGAGGGCAGGGTGTTGATCTGAAAAGGCTCTGGGGAGAGTTAACTGAGTAACAGCCCGGGGCCAGGTGGATGATGAACCCAGGATTGTTTCAGTTATTAGCACAAGGGACCGTGTTTAGGAACTGGAGAAAGGTGCTTTTGGGGAGGGGAGACTAAGTTTCTTTGCAGATACCACAGAGAGCTGGAGTGGAGGAGAGCTCCTCTTCCCCATGCAGGCTGTAGCAGAGAGCAGGACTTTTGAAGCAGCGGCACCAGCCATGGTTATTGTGCTGCCAGTGTGAAGGAGACCTGATGTTTGTGTTGACCCTGTGTGTTCCTGAAATTCCCTGGAGTCCCAAGGTTTAAGCTGGGGAATTGTACTGAGGGTGTCTTTGATTCAGGTTGTATAGAGTGTTTTAGTTCATTGATACCTGCCTTTGACAATTAGATTATTGATACCCTGTTCTGCTGTTAACCTCATTCATATGTTGACTGTTTTGAAAATAATAAGCTGTGTAAATAGTTAGCCTGTATGTACTCCAGTGTGTGGAGAAACCATAAGGAAGCACTCCACGGAGAGGTGGCCCCAGCCTAAGGGGCTGGGGGTTGACTGAGGCTATTTGATACCCAAGGACCCTGAATCCGGACATGGCCACGGGTACTACTGTGGCTAGGGTTACACATCATTGTGCACTTTCCCTCTTTCCTAGGATGGGACTGGGCTCATGGAACAGAAACAGTTGGCAGGAACCATGACAAAAGCTATTGATGTCATCATGTCAATGACTCCATGATTTTTTTGTTTTTGCTTTGAAGTCTGAACCTTCCCTCCCTTTTACTGACTGGCTTTTTGCTCTCAGACTCTTTCTTTCCTGCTTCTTAACTCCCACTTCACTCTGTCTCCTGTGCTACTTTTTTTTCCTAACCTCCATGTATCTCTCTCCGTTCTTTAATATTTCTTGTTCTTGCTTCTTCTCTTTTCCCTCTATCCAGGTCTCCACCCCCCCACCCCCAAGAAAAATCAGTGTACACATGGTGGCATTTACATTGCGTTTACAGCTATCCCTCTATTCATGAGTTATCTCCCTTCCCCCATTGCTTTTTCTGTCTTGTCTATTTAGATTGTAATTTTTTTGTGATTAGGATTGTTTCTTATTCTTAGGCAGTGCCTAGCTCAGTAGGCAAAGCATCTTAGTTGAGTTCCCACATACTACCATAGTACAAAGAATACAGGGTACAAAAAAGTTTCAGGGCAGCATTCCAAGAGAAAAGAGATCTTGGGTTTCTTTTCCAATAAGATGCAAAATCAGTAACTGAACCTGAGCAAAAGTATTCTCAGAGGAAAGACTAATATTTAGAACTACCCTAAGGAGGAGAGTTAGATTATAGGGTTGAAAAATCTAGAATGTACTATATCTACCTGAATCCATGGTAACTTCAAATTTAAGATGACCCCCCCACCCAATAATTAGATTTCAGACAAAGAAACCTGTAACCATAAATCTGATCTATTGCTGCAGTAGGAAAGTAGTGGCAAAAGGCAGGCGAATGCAGAGGTGAAGGGGGTGTAGAAATCAGGAGACAGTGGGGAAGGTGGTAGAGATGTGCAAAGCTTCGGTTACTGATTTGATTTGGAAGAGATTCGGTGGCTGAATCTCTGAATTTGAAACAAATCAGGAGACCCATTAATTCTCCAAGTTGAATCGGAGGCCTCCGATTTGATGCAGAGAGATTCAGCAATTTGACACACTTTTATATGTTTTTTCTTCATACCTCGGGGTACCAGGCAGCTCATGAATGCTGAGATGGTGGGGCAGATGGAGCATCCCACAGAAGCATGGGGGGGTCTCCAGCGTGCTTGGTGGCAGACCCAGAAGTGGACCAGAACTTCCAGGTCCACTGTGGAGCGCACGGGAGACCCCTGCCCCCCAGCTCAGCAACTCAGGTGCCTCCTGGGTCTGGGGGGGGCACCTGGGATCCCCCCACAGCCAATCACTGAGGTGTGGGGGCGTTCCCCCACATGCTCTGCAGTGGACCGGAAGTACTTCCGGGTCTGCCACCGAACACACCGGGGGGGGGGGGC
>NW_017729004.1:51948189-51950283 GCF_001723915.1 Gavialis gangeticus | reverse complement strand
GGGGGGGGGGCTGTGCTCCTGTGAGACACTCCATCTGCCCTACCATTGCAGCGTTCACGAGCCACACCTGATATCTCGAGGTATGTAGCAACAACATATAAAGCTGTGTCTATGGCCGAATTGCTGATTCTTTGAATCAGAATCAAATCTTCAGATTCGGATTCAGCCGAATCCGAATCAGAACATTGATCCAAATCAGCAAATCGAATCACTGTCCCTCAAATTGTGCTGACTGTGAATGGAATACGGCCCACTTTGCACACCCATAGAAGGTAGCAATGCTGGAAGAAAGGGGCCAGGCAGTGGGGAAAGCAGAGGCAGGGAGCAAGTGGAGGGAAAGCAGAGGCAGGGTAGATGGTGGGAGGTAAGTGGAGCAGGCAGACTGACTCCTGCTTCCTTGGTGCCTGTTCCCTGGCACTTGCCTCCCCACTTGTCCTTCACTTCTGCTGCTTTCTCAGTGCAGAGAAGCCCCAGAACCACTCCTGACCTGCTTCTACCCAATACTACAAAGAGCATCTGTGCAGGAAGCCTGGCTTGGCTGGAGAAATTGGGGGCGTTGTGTAGGTTCCTTCTTCCCTGCCTGAATTCCCACCCCTGTTCCCCTTGCTGGCTGGGAGCAGGCTGAAAGGAGGAACAGATGCTGTACGCCTCTGATACTCTTCCCTGGTGAGCTGGGCTCCCTGCACAACCACTCCCCATGGTTTCCAGCTGGAGTGGTCAGACACTTGATTCTAAGATGAGGCTTGGTTTTTCCCATGATGAATGGGGTGGGGGAACCTGTCCTGGAATTCAATAACAATGGTAATATATAATTTCTTTGTTTCGCATCTCTCTGTGTATTTCAGGGTTCAAAGTGGGAAGCTATAGAAATGAAAAAATCTGAAGACTGCAGTGATGTTAAGTGATCCATACTGATTTACTAGTGGAGAAGAGGTATCACTTCAGCCTTGGGAAATGACATTACTCAAACCCAGATGCAGAAAATGATGAGAGAGAGTACCACACACAGCAAAGCTAGTGAAAGTGATTACAGATTACCTAAAGAAGGGCTGTTTCAGTGCCTAGTGCAAGAGTCAGTCCCCTTGCACTAGGATGAAAGATGTTACTGAGAACAGACAAAATAGGCACTAGACTGCTAATTCTCTGCATAATAAAATCAAACAAAAAATCCTCCAGGGACAGCTGGTAATTAGAAAATCTCAGAAAGGCTGGTTCATTAAGTCATTTGCTGGGCCAATAAAAAAATCTGAACAGAGAAAAGGAAATTACAGTCTGTTTTAAATGTCATTATATGTTGCAAATGTCATTACAACCAGCTAAAAGAGCTAATGGTGGTAGAAATAGTGCCTACATCTCTGTGGGAAAAGCAGGCACAGACTGATTTCATTATACAGTAAGCGGAATGGCCATTTGTTAGCTACGGATTATTATTCCAGCTTTCTGAGACTGCCGTGCTGTCAAGTGCAACATGTATTTCATGTGTTTATTACAGCACTTTTCAGTGGCTGCATGTGAAATTCTGGAAACAGCACCCATGTGTGATGCAATTGAGTGTTCCATTGCATAATGCAAAATATACGCACATACCAATACGTAAATTCTATCAGCAGCAGTCTATATTATTTCCTTAAGTAAATGGCAAAACAGAAATGAGGCTACAGTTATTCCTATCTTCTCTGAGATGCTTACTGTAAAAAATTGTGTCATATGTATGTTCTGTGTGTACCTGTTATAAAGAGAAATATAAAAATATAGTGCCTCTTGTGCTGTGGGCAGATCAACCCCAGCTGAGCAGGGGGAGTGTTGGTGAATGCTATAATTAAAATTGTTTGATTGGCTTGGAGAATATTTTCCCTAATTGAAAGTGACAGACAGAAAAGTGCACCTGTTTAAGACTAAAAGCCATATGACTCATCTTTCTTCTTTAGGATAAAGGATTTTAGAAGAAGTATTTATAACTATAGTGTTGCTGTCACCTGGTTATCCTGAATAATTTTCATAGGTACAAGAGAAAAAGCAGAATTGTAATTGCTGTCATTATAAGGGAGTTCTATTAAAAAAAAAAAAAAAAAAAAAGGGGGGGGGGGGGGGGGG
>NW_017729004.1:51924761-51943189 GCF_001723915.1 Gavialis gangeticus | reverse complement strand
GGGGGGGGAAGTAGAATTAAACAAGAGCTGAATTCCCCATTGGCCAAGCTGCAAAGATACCTACTAGCTCTTCTGGCTTTAAAACATTATGTATCTATGAGAGAAAATCCCCTGAGTTTCTAGGCTTCAGTTTTGCACAGCCCTTACACAGGCAGTACAATCTAATGGAGATTTCCCCCTTCTGTGCCTGCCTCTATGCTCATATACTGGTTGCACAGAAAATGGGATATGACAGGAAAAAGGGGAGCAAGGCTGGCTGAAAACTAAGATTTTCCCCCTCCTAAAATTGGGGACATTTCAATACCTGTTTTCATTCCTGTGGGGAACATAAGTAAGACCTTTGGCTATATATTTCTTTTTCATTCTAAAATAGTCAATTGGCTGGGTGTCCCTTGTCTGTCTGAACAGATTCAGGAACTTAACCCTGGGTCTGTCCCTTCCTAGCAAGTGCTGTTGCTAGCAGGCATTTGATTTTTCAGAGGTGAGCTTATCTGCCTGTGTCCTCCCACCCCCTTTTGCTAAATAGAATGAGCAAGTTTCCAATAAAACCTCACTGAAAAGTTCCTGACTAGCTGTAATGCTGAGGTCAGGAAAACATTCTGAATGGTTCCTATAACTAACTGTGAGGCAGTTTGTAAACTCAGGGAAACACCTCAAGATATCATTTGTCAATATGATACACCAAAAAGCAGAAGAGAGAACCAAAATATGGTTTCCCCTTGATGAATCTGAGTTTTATTCTAGAGTAATGCTAGTTAAAACATTTTGTCAAACTATTTTAATGAAAAATAGTTTTCATAGTGGCCGCGTCTACATGACACGGTGACTGTGTGGGCATTTAGCACATATATAAATGACTGCACAGTAACTGGAGTTGTATCGCCAAGTGGCATTTAGGTGATGTTGACTGCACAGTAGCTCGTTACTTCTGCACAGTAGCATTGTGTCACACTTCTTGCCATACAGCACTACTGTGCAGTAGTGACAAGCTACTGTGCAGTCAGTGTCTCATATAGACACAGCGAGTGCATCCAGATGAGCATGCATGTGCCTCTTGCAGCATCTCAAACCCCTTTGAGACGCTACAAGAGGCACGTGGGGGAACAAAAAAAGTTCCCCGCACTGCAAACTTGCAGTTCCCTGCATTCATTTCCCCCCAACTCACCGGCAGTAGCAGAGAAGGAGCAGGAGGCAGGAGAGAGACAAGACCCTGGAGATAAGCTGGAGACTTCCCCTGCTCTCTCCAGCCTCCTGCTCCTTCTCTGCTACTGCCAGTGAGTGTGAGCGGGAGTCGGGGGAACAAACAGGGGGCAGGGGCAACAAGCCTCCTGCTCATTCTCCTATTCTCTCCAGCCTGCTGTTTGTTCTCCCGCTCATCTTCAGCCTCCAGAGGCTGGAGAGGAGGAAGGGAATGAGCAGGGGGCTGGAGACCAGCAGGGGCCGGGGGAAGCTGTAGCCCTTGGGAGGGGCTGGGGCCCAGCAGGCAGGGTAGTCCATGTGCTGGGGGGGGCTCTGCCCTATGGGGGGCAGGGGACCATTGGTGACCCGTAGGGGGTGTAAGCAGGTGCATGTGCACCCCCTGAGCGTGGCCGTGCACCCCCTCAGAAAAGGTGCCACCGACACTGTCGACAGTGCCTGTGGGCAGTTGCTACTTTCCACTTCCCCCCTGCCAGCGGTGGCGACCAGTGGGTTGGCGCTCGCTACCCCCTCTACCACTGGTGGCATCTGCGGGAGCTTCCCGCTTACCACCACGCTCCCACCGCTGCTGGAGCCACCGTGCCCCCACAGCAGCCAGGGGCACACAGCATTCCTGCAGGGGACCCACCTCTCCTAAGCAGCCCCTACACCTACCCACCCACTGACTCACATCCCTCCATATCCCCCCCACACACACCGACACACATCCTTCCCACCCCTTCCTGCAAACCCCACATTCACCCATCACACACCCACCATGTGATAAGGAAACCCAAAGCAAACATTAAAACATAAATATTTAGGGTTTATTCTATTATGATGCTGGTAGGCCTCCAAATTTCTTTAAAACATTGCCCATTTGATCAATCCCTCTCTTTCTCTCTCTTTTGTTCTAATTGTAAAGAATGTGGATTTTGGGGTATTTTAAAAAGTGAATTTGGGATGCTGCTTCAACAGTTTAGGTGAGACAAGCAGCTAGTGTCCCAAGATGCCAAGTGAATGGGCCTCTGAGGATCCTAAGGGCAAGTAGCCCTGAACTTCTGGCCAGGGCAGGTTTTTATACTGCTAGGGCTAGCACAGGTGCTGGCCCCAGGCTCTAGCTCCCCCTGGCTGCAGATCTGGGAGGAGTCAGGTGGCACAATTTGCTCCACAACAAAATGCATGTCCAGGCATGTGCGCTGAGGCAAAAAACCCTGGCCCAAATTTGCACCGTTTCTATTTGAGCTGCTGCAAGCACACGCGCTTGCATGCGTGGACGTGCCCAGCCAGTATCTATGTTACACATGATATTCTGTTTTTAATGAAGCAATGCCAGAAAACTAAAATATTTCAGCTGAAAATATTTGATTTTGGTGTGGCATCATAGCCTCAGAAGGGAAGTTGAATTTTGGTTGCTTTATATTCCCAGTCGGTTGTAGACTGGTCTACATTTCCCACAGAGCTTAAGGCCAGAAGACAGCACTGGATTAAACAACCTGCTCCTCTGTATCATAGGCCATGTAGTTTCACCCATCATGTAAGTCCAAAAATTTGGATTGGACTAATTCATTTCAGCTCTTGGGAGCCTAAACTGTTGTATGTCACTTCAGGAGAGACAGAGGTGCTACCAATGGCTAAAATCTCACAGAGACAAAGAACTGATAAGTTGAGATGTGCCTAGTTGATCCTGGTAGGTGACCCATTAACATTTCTGTATAGAAGAATGGAAAGCCCTCAAATATGGTAATGATCTCTGACCTGTGAGCAAAATTCCTTCCAGACCCCAAATGTTCCTAAGAGGTTGATCCTAAGTGGAGTTGGAAGTAATGTCCATCATTAAAGTTGCCTGAGACTTCCCATTATAAACCTGTAAACATTTTCCATGCTGGGCTTGTGTTCTGGGGTAGAATTTATATAATTTAAACTTAAATAAAATCACTGTCTAGTTCATTTTTATATTTTCAAGTAGAGGTGTGTATTCTTTAATCCACCTGTGTAAATTACTTTTGTCTGTTCTCAAGACTAAAGGTATGGGTAAACAAACAAATTACACTCATTTAAGTTGGGAGTTACTGAGAGCAGCAAACATGTGGGCAGCTGCTTTGTGTATCTGCTTCCATCCCATGGTAAGTGAAAGCTAACCCAGGGTAGCTATTTTGTTCAGGGGTAAGTTGTTGCAGTTTAATTTGCATTTATTAGGGGTGAAGAGTAGAGAGATGAAATCGTTACTGCAGAGCAGCTGATAAAAAGCACACTTCACCTCTTTTTAACCCACTTTTAAACTTGTTTGTTCATATCTACAATCCTCTGTCCAATGCAGTAATTGACAGGACCTGTGCGCTGCTAATAGGAGACTCCCACAGACCTGCAGGAGACCTCAGCTGAAAAATGAGCAACACATAGAACTGCCCATACAGATCACAGGGAAGGATGGGGTTATAGTCAGTTCAGGACTAGCCCATGTTACGAGACTAGGCTGAGAGAGGTATTTCCTGGGCATGTCTACATGTGCGTTTATGTGCATTAGTTAGTGCCTAGTACAACAAGGACAAGTGCAGAGTGCTGCACCTAGGGTGCAAAAATATCCAGCACACTTACTGGCAGCACAGAAGTGGAAAGGGATCTTGGAGTCATAGTGGACTCCAAGATGAACATGAGTTGTCAGTGTGACGAAATCATCAGCAAAACTAACTGCGCTTTATCGTGCATCAGCACATGCAGAACAGATAGAACCAAGGAGGTGATAATTCCACTCTGTGCGGCATTGGTCAGACCGCAGTTGGAGTACTGCGTCCAGTTTTGGGCACCGTACTTCAAGAAAGATGTTGATAGACTCCAGTGTGTCCAGAGGCGGGCCACTCGTATGGTTAGAGGCTTACAGGATAAGCCCTATGAGGAGAGACTGAGGGACCTGCACCTCTTCAGCTTCCACAAGAAAAGGATGAGGTGATTTTGTGGCCACCTACAAACTCATTAGAGGGATGCAGCAAGGGATTGGAGATGCTCTGTTCGCGAGGGTGTGTGTTGGGGTAACAAAGAACAATGGTCACAATCTGACAGCAGATTTAGGCAAGATATCAGGAAAAACTTCGTGGTAAGGGTGGCCAAAATTTGGAATGGGCTTCCAGCGGGGGTGATGCTGTCCCCTACCTTGGAGGTCTTTAAGAGAAGGTGGGATAGGCATCTGGCTGGGGTCATCTGAAGGTGGGATAGGCATCTATGAATCTATGAGGTACTAACTAAATGTGTTGGTGCTACTGAGCAATAATAATGGCACAAAGTCTTTTTGTGATGCTTAATGCTCGGTAGACTAATTCTGCTGCACATTAGCACAGCTTTTACTGTGATGTGTTAATGATCAATAGAATTAGTTGACTGTGCATTAATGCCAGGGAAGCCAGGGTTGCCATTCAACATGAGAATCCACCTCGTGTGCTACCTGTGGCTCCACTATGACGTGCTTACACCCACGGACAAGTCTGCAATTGCCATCACTATTGACACCCTGCTGAATCCATGACTCAACCTCAGGAGAGGTTCCCCAGACACCAGCTGCCTAAGAAGAGTCCTGCCATGCACTGCCATTGGCTTTCCAGCACTGTTCTACTTTGAATACTCCAGGAAGGCATGGGATTAGGGGTTCCTTTGCTTTCAGGGATTGATGTTGGGAAGGATGGTAGAGGTGCAATTGCAAGAGCAGATTAGGGGTTTCCTTGAGGGGCTGGCACTATGGCTGCCTGTGCCATGAGACTTAATTATCTGGCACTCAGACATTTTCCAGGGATTGGATCAGAGGGGATGCGGGAAAGTGCTGGAGTTCCACTTGCAAACCTCTCCAGGTGTACAACTTGGGAGTCACCCAGGCAGTGGGACTAGATCAGCTGGTATCATAGTTCCCATGTGGGATTCCTGCCATCATGTCTATGGTTTTCTTGAACTGGGAGGGAGGGAAGAAGATAGGGAGGGGGATTGTTTAGAAAGGTGGATTTTTTCTCATTTCTGCTGTACTGCAATGCCAGTGGTTTTCACAGATAGGTGCATGTTATCTCCTGTCCCCGACCTTGATGTCCCTTCTGCCACCTGGGTCTGTGGTGCTGACAATTGGGGTGGTGCATCAAGTGCTGGCACTTGTATCCTTTTTTATATTTTGTCTGCAGAGCTCAATAAACTCTTGCAGTGCCTTTCTGTAAGTGCAAGGGGGAGGGGAGGGCTGTTTCATCACTATGCTTTTGCCACCTGGGAGAAGGCTTGGCTTCTCCCATTACCTGAGCATGGCCCTGAGATATAGGACAGGGAGGTGTGAATGAGGCAGATTTATGTTCCCATAGGAAGGGAGATGGGCTACTAACTGCTCATGGCTGGGGCAGGGAGCCTGGTGCCTTGGCTGCAATCTAAAACAGAGAGGAGGAGAGGAGACAGGAGGTGACTGGTCTGCCCAGTGCTGAAAGACAGAAACTTCTTGATCATTTAGCAGTCTAGGACTCTGTGCTTTGAGCAGTTTAGCAATTCACCCATCCACCACACCCCTCCATTCCTGCTCTGGCTTCCCTCCCACCCCTTCTGGGCTTCTTGCCCGCAGCGGCCTGAGAGACAGCTGTGATTGCAAGGATGGCTTGTAGCAGCTGTGGCTCCCTCTGGGCATTTGGTCAGAGCAGCTGAGAGCACACCTCCCTGTAAGGGATCGGTAGCAAAGGCCACAAAGATGGCTGGGATGCTGGAGGACAGCAATTTCACTTGAATTGATAGAAGTTCAATGCACCAGTCTAAACTAGATCAATCTCATTTGAGTGTACCTCAAACCAGGTCTATCGTAGACCACTTATGCCATTTTTAGACCAGTCTACATACACTGAACTTCTGTACAGTTACAGGTTTAGATCAATTTCTGATCACCTAGCTCAGTCTAAGTGTAACGTCTGTACGTGGCCTATGAGTTAGCGTTGTCTCATAGGAGGTTTTCCCAGCCTGCTCCCCTGACTGCTAATTCTTTAAATCTGGAAGAGGAGGGAAGCTTCCTCCTCCTGTGGTGGTCGTTTTGTATGAGTGTTACAGGCTGCACTTCTCTCTTATCAGGTAAGACTTCTTTGTTTTCATGAAATTTTTGCTTTTCTGTTCCTGGTGGGGAGTTGGCATGTTCTCCCACCAGATATTTAGAGTGACTTTTTTGGTAAATAGTTTAGATCTAATTACCAAATGCTTTACCAACAGGGGTTTGTTTGCTTTTTTGATTACTCAACAGTGACCAAGAGTGAGCTGTAAAAGTTTGCTTTTAGCACCAAGTGCACTTTTATAAGCAATTCTAAGCATCTGTTATTAAAAAAAAGATCCTGGTGGGCATTATAGTCTATCATAAGAGTACATAATTACTCATTTGAATAAGACAGACAATGAACATAAACAAAAACTGCCTTTGTATCATTTTAACATATTTAAATTCTAGATTTTGAAAGCATGCTGATTTTCTTACTGTAAGACATCTTTTATTGAAATTTTTATGCCAATGTCTCTAGTAAGGTAACTTGTTAAAAAAAAATCATCCAGACCAGCATGACATGGTTCCTTTTATGTTTTCCTTACTTATGCTGCATACTGTTTTATTTGTCCAGAATTTATTTTCAAATACAGAAAACCTGCGCGTCTTTTTTTCCAGTTTTGTCTTTAAATGACTATATACAGGACCTATAATAACATATCATAATTGAGCAATATGTATAGACTGTACCTTTTGATCTTTCTCCTGCTAATAGATACCTACCTAAACAAGAATTTCTGTCACATTTAATTCAAGTTTCAAAGCTATCTGGTAAAATCTTTATCCACACTAAAACAAAACTAATAGGTAGAATACTTGGTAACCCAAAGTTGCAAGCTGATATTTGCCCTTAGTTAGCTCTTATTTTCAGTTGCAAGTCCATTGATTGGTATTGACTCATTTTAGACCACAAAGTACCCTCCATCCAGGAAAGGAAATGTGCACAGAAGATGGCATCCCATTGTTGATTTGGGATGGATACTTGCAGCCTAGAAGTTTTTCTTGAGAAAGAACTGATTTTTTTGGGGGGGTGGAGGTGAGGGGGTGGTAGTGGGGAGTAAGGATGCAGCCCAAATTGAGATATGCTCAAATATAGACTCAGTAAGGCCTTCAAGATTTGGCCTTGAGACGCCAAGCAGATCTTCAGTAAAAGGTACTTCACATAGAGTTTCCTTATTATGTGGTGTCCTGAAAAAACATTGAACTAACCGTGTTAAAGGACACAAACCTTCACTTTTTGTTTTGCTATACAGCAAGTTGCCTGTAGACAGTATCCTGTAAACATTACTATATCTGCAGTTTCATCTATTCTGCATAAAACTCTGTTAACAGACAAACAGGAGAAAGCATGAATACATTATCCATTAAACAGGATCTGAAATAGTAATTTATAAAGGTTTTCAGCTGTTTAGATTTCCAGTTTTATGAGCATCTGTATTATGGTTATTTGCTACATCAACAATGCTACTAGCTCCTCTGATTGCAATAAAGACATTTTCTGGTTCTGCAGCTGATCATATTGATACCAATCTGCAAAAGATAGAGGAGAGCAATAATAGTTTGTGTTTTTTTTTTTAAATTTGATGACTTTTATATTGGAATCCCTGACACAAAAATAATTTTAAAAACCTATCAGTTCCCAGCAGTAAAATATCCTGATACTACTTTCTTTATGCTATTGCTTTCCTGCCTGCATATATCAACTAAATGTTAACTACCTTTGCCACTACTAATGAATAAAGTGTAGAGTCTTGAAGAGGTCTCTGGGGAATGGAGCACATAAATTCCGCCCTTTCTTTGCCTAAGTCAGCTGCATATGCCTCCTTTAATGAAAGAGTAGCAGTAGTATGATCCTTAACTGTTCCACATAAGTAATCTGACCTGACATTTTGTAGTTCTTGCAATCTCTTTCACTTCAGAAAACTTCCCTGGAAATGTAAACTGCTGCTTCCAGGCCTGATATAGTGTCCGGTGGAGTCAATGGATAAGCCTTCCCTTGACTTTGTTTGCGTTCTCCAAATAGAGTCTACCCATGGGTCCATGCAGTGCTGGATTTAGGCACAAGCTAAGCAAGCTATAGCTTAGGGCCTCACATTATGAGGGGCCTCTAAGCATTGGCTGCCAGACCTGAACTGATTGTAGACTGGCAAACCGTGGCCCCACAGAGCCGGGTGGAGAGGCTGCAATGCCTCCTGCATGGCCTGCATTTGAGATTTGGCCCACCCCCCTACCTGGGGATGGAAGTACCTTTACCTGTGCTCTGGACAGAAATTCTGGCCATGGGGCTGCATGCAGTGGTCCGCAGTTTGCCGGGCTGCAGCTGCAGCCACTTCCAGTCTGCAGTTTGCTGGGCTGTGACATGGTAAGGGTGGGAGCTCCTATCTTAGGGCCCCACCCTGTCATAATCTGGCCCTGGGTCCGTGGATAGACTGGGAGAACAGTAGATGAGGGTGGGGATGTAAAGGAAGCTAGATTTTGTAGAGCAGCTGGATCCTAGCAGAAATAGGAACAGCACCAGGTCCTGCATGGGCAGGCTGTAACGACATATACATCTTATAAATGCATTTACAAGTGGGCAGCATCAGTAATACAACTTACAGCACAAAGAGCAAGAATAGGCGTAAGTTCAAGGGGGCTGAGCCACTCATGATGTAATGCAGAGTTGTTCTGTATCTTTGGAAGTTGGGCCAAACCCTGAGAGGTACTGAACACCTTTTGTGAAGTGCTATGCACCCTCAATCTACACGAAAGTACCTGAGAGTTTAGGATGTTTGAAGCTTATGCTCTTGTTTCTTGTGGATTCAGGCCTAGTGACTCCACTAGGACTGGTCCTTTTCATATGCCTGCATAATTTCTATTACCTACGACAAGAATTCTGTGTGAGTTAAGACAAGGATATTATTATGAATTAATTGTAAGACACTTATTCAGTGCCAGAAGTTCATAGCACACATTACAAGGATCAATAATGCATGTTCCCTGTCCTGAATAGTCTTCATAGTAAAGGTGGATGTCTTATTTAAGCACACTAGAAAGGTGAACATTTCTTGTACAGTTTGCTTTCCCAGCCACTTATTCTTACTCTTTTATAACATAGGAAATTCTTCTCTCAAGAGAGTGCTAGCAATCTAATGAGATTAATGTACACAGAAACACTCAACAAATTCTCTTATAGTTCTGTCTTTTTTTAAAGTGAATTTAGTGCTTGCAAATGGGCCTGGGTTGGTGGCCTTGGAAACAGCTGACTTAGCCCTCAAATACATGCAGCGTATACAAAATGGCAGTTTCTAGGGCTGTGCAAAACAGCAGCATTTCATTTTGACTTGCATTTCGCCATTTCGAAGGGACAGTGTTTTGTTTCATCATTTCATTTTGTTTTGAAGCACGGTTCTGTTCTGTTTCATCAAAACTGTTCCGCTGTTTTGACATGTTTGGATGCTTCTCCCATAGGCTATAATGGGGAATCATGAAAATGCCTATAACATTGTCATTTCTTGCCTGATTCAGATGAAAATTGCAGGAATGGTAGCCCGTTCTGGAGGCATGAAGCCTATCAAGTTTCAAGGAGATAGGTGCAGGGGTTTCTGGGAAACTTCACCTCAAGGTGCTGAGAGCAAAACTCGTTCACTTGCTGGCAGCGGCAGCCTGCTTGTCATCCTGTGCGCAGATCTGGGGGCCTGCACCCCTGGGAGGGCTGTGGGGCTGTGCCGGACTGCTCCTGGGGATGCGGGCCCCTGGATCTGTGCTCAAGATGACAGGAGGCTGCCGCCTGGGACCAGCGCTGGGTGCAGGCCCTGCCCAGTGTCAGGAAGACTGGTGCTATCATTGGCCCCAGGCAGCAGCGGCAACCTTCTGCCATCCCACACACAGATCTGGGGGCCCAAACCCCCAGGAGGAGTCCAGCAGTACTGGGAGGGCCAGTCCATGGGGTTGGCGGAGCCACTCAGAGTGCAGCCCTAGGTCTCCTTGCCTCCCACCGCCGGGCTGCACTCTGAGCAGCTCTGCCAGCCCCATGGAGCTCAGCAGGGTGGTGGAAGAGCCAGGGGAAGAGCCACTTGAAGTGCAGCCTGGGCAAGCACAGCCCTGTGGTAGGAGGCTCCACAGCCCCACAAAGCTGAACCGGGAGGTGGGAGTTAGCTACTGGCCAGGACTGTGTTCAGAGCAAGTGCTGCACTTGGAGTGGCTCCGCCACTGGCTCTCCTGCCACCAGGCTGAGCTCCATGAGGCTGCACTCAGAGCTAGGGCTGTGCTCCAAGCGGCTCCACCAGCCCCATGGAACTCAGCCCAGTGGCGGGAGCCAGTGGTGGAGCCACTCTGAGTGCAGCCCTGGCTCTGGGGACGGTCCTGGCCAGTGACTCTCTCCCACCACCAGGCTCAGCTCTGTGGGGCTGGCAGAGCTGCTCGGAGTATATCCCGGTTGTGGGAGGCAGGGGAGAGCCAGGGCCGCAATCTGAGAGGCTCTGCCAGCCCCACAGAGCTCAGCCTAGCGGCGGGAGAGCCAGTGGTGGAGCAGCTTGGAGCAAAGCCGTGGCAAGCGCAGCCTGGCAGCAGGAGGCTCCACAGCCCCACAGAGCTGATCCTGGTGACAGGAGGTGGGAGAGAGCCACTGGCTAGGGTTGTGCTCGGAGTGGCTCTGCCACTGGCTCTCCCACCACCTCCTGCCACCAGGCTGAGCTCCGTGGGGCTGGTGGAGCTGCTCAGAGCGCAGCCCTAGTTTTCCCCCACCTCACGCCACTGGGTTGCTTTGAAACTTGAAACGTTTCAAAACTTTTGAAATGTTTAAAGTGCTCTCATTTTATTTCAAAGCTGTTTCAAAGCCTTTTGTTTCATTTCAGTTCACTATTTCAAGCTTGAAACGCATCAAAACAGCTTTGAAACAAAACACCCTTCGAAATTTCAGTATTCATCCTCTGATAATTCAATCATTAATAAGATAGAGAGTGCCACTAGATTTCCATCTTGGGTGTCACTAGAGTATCCGAACATCTCACAGTCATTAATATTTACATCCTCACAACACCCCTCTAAGGTGGGACAGTATGACTAGCTTTTTTTTAATAGATGAAGAAACTGAGGCACAAATGGCTAAGGTCATGCAGGAATCCTTGGCAGGGCAGGACATTAAACTCAGGTCTGCCAAGTCCTAGATGAGTACCTTATGATCTCTTCCTGAACCCAAGGCCCTTTCTTGACAAAGGCCACTAAATAGTCATATAGGGCATTTATACATGTGTTATGGGAAGGTGGGGTGGAGGCAGGGGGAGCTTTAATTAGAGCGCCTGGAGTCTCTTGTGTATCAGCGTCCCCACACTTAAAAATGGCAGAGGGGCTGCTTTAACTAAAGCTCATCAAACAAGCTTTAGTTAAAGCACCCCCACTGCCATGTTTAAGCATGGAGACACTGATACACAAGACACCGGAGTCTGCAGAAACATAATAATTATCATGCTTCAGCAGACTTGATTAATCGAATATTCTCTGATGCATGGTATTTACAGCACATGGGAGCAGTCTTGATGCTCGTGTATAGGTGCCCATAGGTTTTCCTTCTTTTTGAGTCCTCACAATTAATGTAGTGCCACCTTGCCCGTGATATAGCTCACCCAGTACAGTGTACTAGATCACTTGAAGAGCACTCATTTCCAAGTAGTTGGCATATTGAAAGTGTTGTACAGTTTGTGGTTTATAATTTACACCCACACATACTTGAGTTGTGTATGGCAAAGTGTATATGAAAGTGTATACTTTTGGTTGTTGTGTATTGTGGTTTTTTTGTGTGTGGTTTTTTTCTGTGGGTAAGATGGCTCCTGTTGTTCTGGCCATGTGCTCTGCACATAGAAAGCTGGGCCCTCATAGCTGGGCAAAATATGTAAAATCCTCTGGCCTAATTAGCCAGGGGGAGCAAAGACTTTTCAGGCATATTGGTTGGAGTGAAAGAGTGGAGTGTGGCACTTCCTCACTGGACAAGGCCAGGGCGACATCATGTGGAGAGATATAAGGTGAGCTAGGCTGGTTTATGGAGGAAGAGAAGCTGCTATGGGCTGCTAAAGAGTGGCGTCTCCTCCAAGGGAGAAGGAATTTGCAGACAGCAAAAGGGGAAAATCAGGTAGAAGAGAGGGAGAAGGAGAATTGTCCTTGTGTGTGGGAGCTCCTCTCTCCTCCTTTTCTTTCCCCTTTTATGAGGTTTTAAAGCATTAATACTGGGGAAGAGGGTATTGGTTCCTTGGGTTGGCTGGTTAGGAATTAGACTTGGCAGTTTTAAACATGGTTGAAACCTGGGAGTTTCTAATCCTGCCAGTTTTGGACCAGGGTTACGGTTTGCAACTTTCTGCTCCCAGTGGAGCTGTGTGACCCAAATTACCTGCAGCCAAGGCCTGGAAGGTGAGCCTGGCTTTTCCCCCTTTGTTTCTTTCGATGGCTCTTTGCTCCAGTCAAGATGTGTGGTTGGGTCAGCTGTAGCCAGTAATCAACCTGGCTCCCTTTTGAGTTTGTCCTGCCGTGTTAATTTCAGCAGACCATATAATCCAGCCTAGAAGTTTTGGGGGGTGTGCATGCTGGGTTGAGCCGCAGTCACCCCCCACTCCCTCACTGACATACAGCCTCTCCGTGAGAGCAAAGATCCGCACTCTACCACTTCTCCAGGAGCAGTGGAGCCCCTTGCAGTGCAGAAGGACCCACTCTCTTGAGCAGGTCCCCACGGTGCAGTGAACCCAAGGAGCCGCTCATCGGACTCTCCAGTGTGGGCCCCACTCTCTAGCCAATTGCTCAGTATGCATGCCTTGTCAAGTCTATGATCAGTTCCTCTTAGACCAGGTACAGACATTACTTTTACCGTATAAGTGATCAGAAATCAGTCTATACCCATAACAGAACAGAAGTTTGGAGGACAAAACTAGTTTAATCTTGTAATAACTTAGATCAATTCTGCCTTGGGCTTTTTGAATGTCTATACCTGGCCTTAGTGTCTAGTATGTTATCATGAATACAATATGCAAAATTGGCTGACAGGTGGATGAATGAGGAGTTTAGTCACATGCATGACAGTGCCTATGTCTTGTGTGTGCATTAAAAATGCAACATATTATCTACCTTCTGAATCTGTTTGTTTTTGTGATCCATATAGCTCCAGGGAATGTTTTTTTGATAAATAATTAAGGCCTAATCCTGTAAATGCTTTGTGCGAGGAACTGCTGTTGAAATCAATGGGTGTTCTGTACATGAAGCACTTGCCCTACTGGGCTCTTAATCTTGGAATAAACTAGGGAAGCATTCATTTTGTAGCTGACTGTTCAGCAGGATAATGAAAGCATAGTCAACCTAGATTTCATTTTTCATAGCTCTCTGCAGTGAGGGAGGACTCTGTAGTCCTAACTAAGAACAAATACCAGTGAAATATGGAAAAATGAAGTATGTGTCCTGAGAGAAGATAGCTTTCTAGGGATATTATACACTGTGGTTTTTAAGTGGTTGATTATTAGCTATTAACAGATATTGGTTAAAATATTTTTCACGCAGCAGTTGTTGAAATCTTTACAATTCCCATTTGTAAGTAGTTTACTTCACTGCTTTTTAGTAGAAATGCCATGGTAATTTGGCAAAACTTAAAACTGTAAAGATGTAAAAAGGGACAGCTTCACCACATAAGGAACAAGAAAAAATAGTGAAAAGGAATCCCAACTTATTAGGTAGAATAGTAAATTAAAATATAAGCTTTATTAGAAGCTGCAATTCTAATAGCTCAACATGAAAAGGGGCATATTGTTGCTTTATCATTTGCATCAATACTAGCATGATGTTTTTAAAAAAACATTGGTTGTTTGTTATAATGATTGTTGTTAGTTTTTAAACCTAGCAATAATTGAAATAAGAGGCCATGAAAAATAGTGTAAGTGAGATCCATTGCTAGAGTAATGTGCCTATGCATTTGAAACAAATGTGCTAATGCTCTCAGTAAGCAAACAGATCTTTGTTATCTTTTTTAATCTTGTGTACCTGCAGAGTGAGAAAAACAAAAGCCTATGATGTCCCAATAACCTGTGAAGGGATATATCAGACCATGGAAATGGTATCTAGGCACATAATCCGAATCTTCACTGCTTCCTTTAAAAAAGAAAGGAATAATGCTATGGAGATTACATTTTTTATATCAAATACAAGCTGGAGTAATTATATGCAGCATAAACTGATAGACTACCTGCTACTATTTAAGGCAAAATCCATTACAGGCAAAGATTTCATGAAGATGTGCAGATAAGGAAGGCTCATGTCCTTAAGGGTTAAGTACAGAGAGTCAAAAAAGCCCACAACTGAATCAATTCAATCTAGGCAGCTTCTTCTACACTGCATAGGTTGAACTGATAACCTGCTGAACTGACATTCAGTTTTCAATTTGGAAAAGGCAACAAGAGGCCTGCACTGACCCAGGCCAGTAGGCAGGGGAAACTAGAGCACACCTCCCAGCCTGCTGGCCATTGCCAGCCCAAACAAATATCCCCAAAGAAGGTTAAGACGCCCCCTGTCCAGGTGCTGACCCACCTTGGGGGAGCCTTTTCCTCAGGAGGTTTCCCCCAGTTTGCGTTTCCCAGCCGAGGCAGCCCTGGGAGCTGAGGGGAATTCCTTCCCTTCCCCCTTCCCTGCTGCTGCCACAGGAGGGAGGGTGAAGCAGTCTTCCCAGCTGGGTGCCTGCTCACGTAGCCCATCATGGGGGCACTGGGGAGCCCCCACCTTGGGGGGCTTACCCCCACCCCAGCCCAGGAGCCCCAGGCAGCCCCAGGGAGCTGAGGGGATTTCTTTCCCTCCCCAGCCCCTTGCCTGAGCTTCTGCAAGTCTCAGGTATAGCCCTGGGAGCAGAGGGAAATTCTCCTGCTCCTCCCCAGCCAGTTTTACCTTAGCTGCTGTGAGTCTGAGGCAAAACTAATGCAAGGGAGTAGAGGAATGCCCCTTTGCTCCCTGGGCTATCCCTGAGACGTGGCCAGCAGTGAACGCCAGCGATTGAGGAGGGGAAGAATTCCCTTCAGCTCTCTGGGGCTGCCCAGGACTGGGGGACCCTGTGCTGGGGTGGGGGGAAGACCCCAAAGGCAGGAGCTCCCCCGGTGTCCCGACAACAGGCTGCAGGGGCAGGCACCCAGCCTGGAGGACTGTGGCAGCCAGGCCTTTCCTCCTGTGGCAGCCAATGAGACAATCAGCAGCTGGGAAGAGTGGGAGGGGAGAGGGCTGCCAGTGGGGATTTCCGCCCCCCCACCCCCCGCATGTGCTGTGTAGACCATGGTGGGCAAAGAGTGGCCCATGGCCCAGATCGGGCTGGCAGGGGACTCCATTTCCCAGCAGCCCCTGCCCTCCTGGCTGGGACCAATTTCCATGGAGACCCCAGCAGCAGCTGCGCTGTGATAGTACAGGGCCAGAGTTTCCACAGAGACCAGCCCCAGCCGTGCTGGCAGGGAGCAGCAGTGCTAGCATCTTCCTGGTGGCGGGGCTGTGCTGCAGCAGGCTGAGCTGCTGCCACCTATGCAGGGTAGGCAGCAGCGGCAGTGGTGGCCCCACTGGGAGGAGTGGCTATTGGGGAGTATGGGGAATTTTGGGGTGGCTATAGTCCCCCAAGTCCCCCTCTAGTGCCGCCCCTGCTGGCAGAGTGCGCCACAGGGCATGGAGCTGCTCTGAAGCCCAGCTTGGATTTTGCAATGGTGACAGCATGATGCAGAGTTGCAATCTGCAGCCTGCATGCCCTGGCAGGGACATGCAGGCAGTGGGTCATGGTTCTGCCCTGGCTCCGGACCACTCTGTCACCACTGCGAGGAGTCAGGGTACAGCCTCAATCCACTGTGTACATGCTCCTGGCAGATTGCAGCTCTGCCCTGGCTCTGGATCACACTGTTACTGCCACAAGATCCCAGCTGGGCTCTGGAGCAGCTCCGTGCCCTGCTGCACACTCTGCCAGAGCTGCTGGGGCTGGTCTTCATGGAAACCCAGGCTTTGTGCTATCACAGCACAGGTGCTGCTGGGGGCTCCATTGAAACCAGCCTCAGCCATGTGGGCAGGGATTACTGGAAATGGCCTCTGGCTGGACCCATCCCTGGTGTAGACCCTGGCTAGGGGTTGCTGGGTTCTGTTCCCTGCCCCTGTCCCTATGGGCTGATGGACACAGGAAGGAAACAGGCTACAGAGCAAAGGGGTGAGGCAATTCCTGTTCTACTGGAGCAGGAAGCTTAGCCCAGGGCTGCAAAAAATCATGGGATGCTGGGGAACTGTGAATTAACCTGAACGAGGAAGGGATCTGGGACAGAAGTTCCATAAACTGGTTTGACTTAAATCAGTTAAGTCTGATACTACATTCAACAAGGTTTATCTTAAACCAGTTTTGGTCATTTTGAAAGCGGTTTATGTGCACTGAATTCTGTCCCTAGCCAAGGAGTCACATAAAGAATCATCTTGGTATATGTTACTGAGCTGTTTACAACTGTCTCCTGGACACTTTTCTATGTTATCACTTACTGAGGTTTTATTTTTGCTTCCTTTCCTATTTCAGAACCCAGTTATAGTCTGGCTTGTATACCCTACTTCCTCTCAGGCCTCAGGCAGGTTATTTGGGTAGTGATGCATAACTCTCCTCACTTCTGTGCCAGTGGGTATGAGAGAGCAGAAAGGTTTCTCCCACACCTTAGGGTAATGCATAGCATACTTGCATTACTGGAATGGGAAATGCATGCTGTGCCACCAGATGCCCAGCACAGGGTACTCCCCTCTGATCAGGGATGGTGGGGTGTGAGGTCCAAAGCAGATCAAGACTCTATGTATCATAAGCAGATTTCTGTCTGCTCATCTTATTTGGGGTATACAGCACAGTCCCTTTTCTGAAAATCAGTGCTGGTTGAAAGCAGTTAAACACTGAATCATATTTTGATTAAGGGTAATTAACTCTTGCAACAACAATTAATGATGGGGTAAATTTTCTGTCTCTTGGATTCCCTACATTGAGACTTCATATCCTCTATTTTGGGGATCAGCCATGGGGTGGTTGTGTCTCAGAGCCCAGGGACTGCCACACGCCTCATGCCAACAGTCAAGTGATTGCTGGAATTGGACGAAGGGGCATCTCCAAGTTTTCTGCAATAAGCAATCCTCAAAATTGCTCATCCTGCCATGCCCAATTGGCATGGCAAATTGTGCATTTTTTGGGATTGGGCATAATATTTCTTAGATCCCAATCTCATGATTTTATTAACATCTGTCATGGGGCCTTATGATATAATGGAGTGACTCATTCCTCAAATGGTATGAGTTTGTGTGGTATAAGATATGCATACAATTACATATTACACACAATTCTGCTAAAGTAGAAACTTTTGTCTGATAGCATTGCCAAATTTTTCCTTATTGTACCTCCACAAGTTATGCCATTACTCTCTCTCCCACTAACTCTGTGGAAGTAGGACAGTTATTAACTTTCCTAAATATCAATTGCCTTCCTGTGCTCCCCTTCCCTTTTAAGTTGCAGAGCCTGAAATGTTATAGAATGAAATATTCTGGTAAAGGCAATAAGTGGTATATGGATTTCTTTTTTACAAGCACTGACACCTGGCATCTTATAAAAACAGGGAGCTATGTCGATATTGATGAGATGTACATATCTAGTGCTGAATTATTGTTAAACAAATAGAATAAATTGTCTATATATGAATAATATTTTTTCAACATGAACATTCATGTAACAGCAGTTTTGAAAATGTGCTTGAACTTCAAAGTAAAACTAGAAGGAGGTTTCATAGTTTCAGAGTTAGTAGGGTCGGAAGGGACCCGAGCAGATCATCAAGTCTGACCCCCTGCCATGGCAGGAAAGAGTACTGGGGTCAAACGACCCTGGCAAGGTGTTCATCTAACCTCCTCTTAAAGACCCCCAGGGTAGGAGCCTGCACCACTTCTCTTGGAAGTTGGTTCCAGATCCTAGCCGCCCTGACAGTGAAGTAGCACCTCCTGATGTCTAATCTGAATTTACCCTCTGCCAGCTTGTGACCGTTATTTCTAGTCACTCCTGGTAGTGCTCGGGGGAAGAGGGACTCCCCTAACGCCTGCTGGTCCCCTCTGACTAGTTTGTAACAGGCCACTAGATCCCGCCTCAGCCTTCTCTTGTGGAGGCTGAATAGGTTCAGGTCCCTGAGCCTCTCCTCATAGGGCCTGCCCTGCTGCCCCCTGATCATGCAAGTGGCCCTCCTCTGGACCCTCTCCA
>NW_017729004.1:51906035-51924509 GCF_001723915.1 Gavialis gangeticus | reverse complement strand
TTTTAACCCAGAGCACTTCTGTGTGCCCCTCCTCTGACTCTGTGCTACTTGATGAGGATGTGTATTCCTCCTTAATGTAGAGCGCCCTGCATTTCCTCCCTGTCCTGTGCCTCCTGTACAGCCTACAGCCCGTGATATTCACCGTCCAGTCATGCATTGGGTCCCACCACATTTCAGTGAGCCCCACTATGTCCAGGTTGGTGTCAGCTAGCAGAAGGGTAAGTTCCTCCTGCTTGTTTCCCATACTATGAGCATTTGTGTAGAGGCATTTGAAGCCTCCTGAGGATGTGTGCACTGGCCTCCTAATCTCAGCATTGCCCTGGCCCTGCCCAGGTTGATATCAAATATGTTTCCAATACATTGCTCTCTTCCCATAAAACTGTTGCCCCTAAGCAAGTGTAATGCCCATAGCAAAACCTTGCTGTAGGGGGAGGGGGCTGGGGAATAGGGGAGTTGTGTGTGCCAACTATCAGGGAGTAGGTGGAGGGGGTGGTCTGAATTACCTGCTGTGGGGACTCAAAAGACAGCATTGTGGTCTCCCTGCACCTACCTGCTCATGATGCAGGGTGTGCTTAGACCCCTCTAAGGTAGTGTCTGGAGCTGGTGTTCTGCTGGCCCATTTCTAGTTATGCTAATGTCTGCCCAGGTTACAGTAATCAAAACATTTTTTAGCTATGTTGTCTAATTTGCTGCTGTCTAAGTTGCCTCTTGCCAACACATTTTCTATTAAAGAAATGCCAGGATCCAGGAGTTTCTAATGTGATATGATCCTGTTACCTTATCTTCACTGAATTGAAACAGGTTTTCAGTTGTGCAGTTAGCTAAGGAACTAGTCCATATTATTTAAGTCTGAGCACAGCTGGAGGCATGGATGTAAAGGTGCCCTTATGCAGTCCTGGTCTTGATCTAACATCTCTGTGCTGGGCCTGTACCTGAAGCCTGTTTGACATGGTATCAGCTGCAGATAGCTTAGTGTGGATTTCGGGATTGTCTAGACATAAGCCAAGAGTGGAAATAGAGTAGGGACAGCATCACCAGCTCTTTGCCATGTAAACATCCTTTCCCAGTAGTTGAGGTCCTTTATGAGCCAGATCTATTATGTTTGGGCACTGGCAAATTGTCACGAAAAAGTCAAAATAAACCTCAGAGTAGAAAGCAAAATAGAGTTATGCAGGGATGGCACTGTAATCTCTTACTTCTTTTTCTCCCCCTTCTGAGAATCAAACATGTACATGGTGTGGGTTGTGGGCCATGTATCTTTCTTTGACTATTTCATAGTACAACAGCACACAGCTTGCTACCAGAGAAGAGGGGTGCTGGAAAACTGACAAGCTCATCAAAATTTATGCAAAAATTGAAACCCTCAATAACATCTGACATGATACTGTTGCAGATGTGGAATTGTAATAGCCCTATTGCTGCCTAAGCTGAACTAGGAAAAGAAAATTCACTTTGTGTTATATTAGAACTGCTTCTGAATCAACAGGAAGCCGAAGGCCTAATTTTTGCCATGAAATGGCCTCTTAACAGAATTGATCAGCATCAATTTCAGCCCTGTCTGAGGTTAATGGAATAACTTCTGTGCTATATACACTAAGCAATTGGAGAGAAGCAATCCATGGAGAATAACTATCAGTGTGTCTAGTCTTAGATTAGAGGTCTTTATCTAGCTATCTGTTGAATGAAAGCCTTCTGGCTTTAAAAGCTCTAAACAACTGGTGTAGTGGATTTATGGACAACTTTAAAAATAAAAAGTGGCTATCAGTTATGATAGATCCTGTTGAAGGAGAGTACTACATAATGAAATAGGGTGTATACTGTATTACACTTAAGTACACAGAATAATTTATTTTTCTATTCTAAACTAAAGGACCATCGGAATAATATATTATTTGATGGAATGTTTTTGACATTTTTGGTGTATCATGGAAAAGAAACGAAGTTCATTAAAGCTATGACATCATATTAGTAAGAACTAAATTAAGAAACAAGATGATTCTTCTTTCTTATGATGAGTGATAATACCCAATTTGGGCTAGTCTGTTTGTGGAGCAAAGGTATGATTGAACCTGAGTAAGGAGGGAATCATGGACTCAGCACACACATTAATTGAAATAATACTATCAATTTACTACACTGTATTTTACAGCTAAACTATTAGGTTAATGCACAACTGCGACAATTCTATCCAATAGGTTCTTTCAAATTGTAATGCTTGTTGCTGCTTTTGAGGCATGCACACTGAAAAGCATTGAGAGCAATGATTATATATACTAAGCTTCCTTGGCTCTTTTTAGTTTTGGTTGCTTTGCATCCTTCTAAAATATTACTGAAAGCCAAAGATGTGAACAGTTTAGTCTTATGATCCTTTGGTGGTCCTTCCAATTATTCAATTAACGTATCATCCTTAAGTTAAGTGTACCATTTTAATTTCTATATATTAGTCCCTTGTGCTCTCACACAGCCTACTGACACATCCTGATACAGACTTGGTTGCTTATGTTCCTAAAATATTCTCAGGCAGTCAACACTTCATGCTTCAAAAGCTATCCTCCAGTACTCTCTTGTGTCTCTCTATTCTCTACTGTTCAAATATTCTCTTTGGTACGTTGTGTCAACAGGTTTGACCATGTGTAAAGAGGTGCATGACACCAATGTGGCATTACTGTCACAAAAAGTAGACTCCCTTTTCTCTTTTTAAGTTTGCTTTAAATGAAATTTAATAACCATGAAAGATTTCAGGTGGATGATGCAGAAGTATTAAATTAGTTTAATCAGAACAGGTATAAAACAGGAAGAAAGCATGTATTTCTGCATGTAGTACATTCATGGAGCTTCTGCCTTGCCTTTTAATGACTGTCCTTAAGGAATGGACAGGAAGACCTTCTAATGACTGTCCTTAGGGATGGTTTCTATGATTACAGAGTCTTTGGCTTTCCCACACATACTGCCCAAAATGAGTGTTGTATTTCACCAATGTTAATACAATTCTACATTATTCTAAGTTATTTCTCCCTAAATTGAAACAGTGGTTTTTAAAAACCCACCATTTCCACTGCTTCAATTTAGGGAGAATTAAACTGAACTAAACGTCCACGGTGGGTACACCAGGGTGGGGGCTTGATCCTTACCTGCTTCTGTGGCGGTGGGGCGGAGGTGGGGGGCTGAGCTTCCAGCAGGCTGAGCGGTCCCTGAGCTGTGTGGAGCCCTGTGCTTCCTTCTGTGGTGAAGCTCCCCAGGCAGCACCTGCCTGCTGGCATCTGGCATGGGCTGTCCTGGGGGGTGCTACAGCCGTGGAGGGAAGCACCAGGCCTCAGCACAGCTCAGACAGGCAGGCAGGCTCTGGGGAGAGAGAGAGAGAGAGAAAAAAAAAAAAGATCAGGCTCCTTACCGTGTTTTGTTTTGTTTTTTTCTTCAGTGGAGCCTGCCTGCATGGGCTGCCATCATGTCACACAGCCCCTGAGCTGCATGGGGCCTTATGCTTCCCTCTGTGAGTGTGGCTGCGGCACCCCCTAGGACTTCCCGCACCAGGTGCCAGTGGGCAGGTACTGCCTGGGGGGGCACCACCACCATGCAGTGAAGAAATGGGGTCCCCCCACAGCCTACGGGGTCCCACAACCCAGCAGCAGCTTGCTCCCTTCCCTGCCGCTAGAGGGGCAGGTAAGCTCCTGCCACCTCGGACAGCCCAGGAATAGCTGGCTTGCTCCTGGGGCAGAGCGACAAGGTGGTAGGAGGCTGTCTGGGTGTGCTGGTGGCAGGAGAAGGCAGCAGGGACGATGCACGGGGCACTGGAAGCCTGACAAGCCCCAAGAACATTGGCCTCCAGCACCCTGTGCACAGTTGCACTTCGTTAGGTAGCAAACTAAAACACCTTGGAGGTGTTTTATCTTGCTACATACGAAAGTCATTTAAAACAGAATACACTGCTGAGTGTGCAAATAGCAATGCCATTAAAGTGGTGCAAAAGGGCATTTAAGCTGCTTTATAGGCCAATTTTTTGTGTGTACAAAGGCCCTATACGTTTTACTTCAGGGATATCAAATTCATCTGGCCCCATGGGCCAGATCTAGAGTGCTGGTATGCAGGCCAGATCCAGGATGTTGAGCTTTCATCTGTCTTGTGGGGCTGCCTGTGGGGCTAGAAATTTGATGTGGACTGTATCTTTGACACCTGTTTTACTGAAAAGATAATACTTCCAGTTTACTCTGGCTATACACTTTAGCCTACATTTGATTGGGATTAGAAATAGGCAACTCGGAATTTTCATCCTATGGGAACTCTGATATTTTTGTTGAGAATTAGGGAAAACATTTAAGTATAGAAAGGTTTTATGAAATAGATTGATCTGAAAATATTCTGATGAGAAGGGGAAATGTTTGGGGTTGGTATTTTGAATTGAAATATATTAGTCCACAATCTTGTGCTGGCATGTTTTGTTTCAGTTTGGTAAAGTGATAACGTTCCTTTCTTTCCTTTTTTTTTTTTTTTGTTTCAGGACTATTCATCATTAAAATGCATTTCCCACTGGTGCTGCATTGCTCCCAAGGTCTTGTAGTTCTGTGGGTCGTTGCACTAATGATTCAAAGGATCTTTATACACAATAATAAGTCTCCTCAATCTTTTGCACCATTATTGCTGAAATACGGAGAAAAGGTCATGGACAGTCTTACATGTCTCCATCTTCTCCATTGCCACACCTCTGCCATGACACAACCACAGCAATGTGATTCCTTGATGCATTCTGCTTTTCAAAGACAGGGAAAACTATTGCATCCAGAAAGTTTTATCCAGCCAAGGAGTTTGGACCGTAGGGGAAAGAGGGTATATCAGTACTTAAACTAAAACTCATTGGAGGCAGTGCAGCACCAGATGGAAATGCAATTTAATATTGAGCTGAAGTAGGGAAGTGAGCATATCTGTTGACAGTATTGGTTAAACCACATCTAGAATAATTCAAGAAGATATGCAAATACAGGTGAGAGTTCAGAGGGCCATAAAAAGATTCAGAATACAAGCTTAATGCTGTGATGCTTTAGGATCTTAATCTATTAAGTTTTTTGAAGACTGAGTCAAGAGTTGGACTGATGACAAAGTATGCATGGAAAGGATATTTGATGAAGAACACTTTTCTACCTGGAAGACAAAGGATTTACAAGATTCAGATCCAAAGTTGAAATAAAATACAATTTCCTTGATATGAATATGACTAAACATTGAAGCTGACAACTACAAATAGTGGTGGACTTGCCATCAAGACTCCTAAAAGGGTAGTTTTTAATTCAGTTTCTGGGAAAAATTCTACAGGCAATGAAGAGGGAGAGAGACATATGTAAATAGGCTTAATAGTCCCTTCTACCTGATAGTTTTTTTCCGTTGCATTTTTCCACTCTTAAGATGCAATAGATCTTACTTGTATTTCCCAAATATTAATGTAAAAGGTTTAGTTTTTCCCCCCATTCTTGGGTCAGATTTCTTGACTATCAGAGGCAGGTTGGTTCGAGACTTAATGAAGGATAGCAGGCAAAATCTTTCATTCTTCTTGACCTTGCCATTTAAAGCACTTCTAAACCCCAGGCTCTGTACCTACCTACAGTGTGATTTTCTTTCCAGCAGTCTAATTCATCTTGCTCCTCGTTTATAATTGATCCTTTGGATCATTAGTTCAGCAGAACAACTTAATGGCACAGCAAAGATTAATACTGATACTTTGTTTTTACTTTATGAACAGCAGTCTTTTTGTTACAGAAACAGAAATATAGTTAAATAAATAAGCAGATGCTACCAGGAGTGTAAGAAAATGATCAAAAGTACAATTAGGAGCAGCAAGAGCCTAGAAATAATGCTATCCTATCTTGGTTTAATTGCATTCAATAATGCAGTATTTCTCAGATATGATAAATGGATATCTCCCCATCTCTGCGCAGAATATTATTTATCAACTGTTGTCTTCAACATTTAATCCAGCCCAGAAATGCAAACACATTGCATGATATACAGTACTACAAACACAAAAGGAATGAGTACCAAAAGCTTGAAAGAATGAATCTTTCTTGCTTAAAAGAATGTGATTTATTGTCATTTGTACTTGAATGAAAGCTTTTTAATTTCTCTACCACCAAAGTTGCACCATGAATATTAATATCCTGAACGTTTTGGGTTAGGGAGGGGAAGATATTCCAATAAAGAAAAATATGTCTATACGTTCTTTTCCTTGGGTGTAGTCTTTTTTTTCAAACTGAAAGTCTTTAATAGCCTTACATGAAAATGGAAGTGTGTTAATATATAAAGACAGCTACAATTTGTGGGCTTGAGGGGAAAGACTCTTATAGGCGAATTTATAGTCCAGACTTAATAGACTGATCTCAGATAATGAACTGATTTTCTGTTCCTCTGGTTTGAAAGTTCATCCCTTCTCTTCTTTTACTTGATGCCATCTGGCATGTCTTTGCAAATCCCTACATTAAGAGATTCTGTGACCTGGCATGATGAATCGGGGTGAGAGGTCCTGGAATTGTTCATTACTTCTTACCTCTTGTCTTTCCCCTTTTCTGCTTTTATTGATAAGAACACGTTTGCCATTGAATGTTCATCTGGGGCTTTCACAACACTTTACAAATATTAGTTAAAACTTGTGTTTCTCAGTAGTGTTAGGTACACTTTATTCGCACCCTTTTTACAAATGAGAATTACAAGGCACATAGCTGCTGTGTTTTACAGCTTTTGACATTAAAAGCAGCAGCCTGCAGTAGTTGGGCTACAGAGGGACTCCACCACCATTACAGGTCTCCAGATGTCTTAGTATGGAAACAATCTGAAAGGCTCCAGAAGAACTGGCTGAGCATGTGTCCATGTAGTCTGCATCTCCCTACCCAATAGTCAGATAGCCATTGAGAAAAGAGGTTGCAGAACCATAGCTCAGCTCCCATCTAGCATCTGTCTGTGATGCATTGCCTCTTGTGTTCCACATGTGCTATGATTTATATTGTGACTGCTTCCTTTAGAGGCCTGCAAGGAAGGGACATTCTTTGATTGCTTCTCCCAGGCTCTCCAGGACAAAATGCAATCTAACCTTATTTAACTTACTAAAAGTCATGCAGTGAGTTAGAGAGTGAGAAAGTCTAAGAATCCAGGCTCCACTTTCCCCTTGCTCTCTTCAGTTGACTTCACCCTTCCCATGCTGCAAGGCCACTCTAACAGAGCCATTGTAAGCTTGAGGGGGAGGGAGGGGAATAAGTAACCATTCTGTGAAACTTCATTGGCCTGAACAGTTACCAGGGTCAGCAGAATACCTCTCTCCCTCTAACATTGAACCTTGCTGCTCATTTCTCTCTGAAAGTGTTAGGGTAGCTGACTGCTGGTTCTCTTGGGTTTGTTTATTGATGTTTGGCAGTTTTTAAATGGCCAATTGATTAGCTAATGCTGTTCTGCTGTAGAAGTGCAACATTATTTATCCTAGTCACTGGCCAGATGCATGTTCCTTTCTTCTTTCATTTCTATGCTGCTGCTTCCCAGCATGAGAGTCAAACTCGTTCCCACAGAAGCTGGCAATTGGGAGGGCAGCCAGCTGGCATGATGGGGAAGAGAAAACCAATGCCTTTGGCTTTGCTTATGTCAGTCCTAGGAAGACAAAAGTAAGTGGAGGAAATGATGTAAAGAGCAGGAGTGTGGGGGAGGGTAGTGTAGACAGTAAGTGAAGATTGGAGAAGGGTGGAAGGAGGTGCTGTAGAGCAGGGTTTTTCAAACTTCCTGAAGTCATAGTTTCATAGTTTCTAGGGTCAGAAGGGACCTGAGCAGATCATCTAGTCCAACCCCCTGCCATGGCAGGAAGAGCACTGGGGTCAAATGACCCCAATAAGGTGGTCATCCAACCTCCTCTTAAAAACCCCCAGGGTGGGAGCCTGCACCACCTCACATGGAAGCTGGTTCCAGACCCTAGCCGCCCTGACCGTGAAGTAGCGCCTCCTGATGTCCAACTTAAACCTTCCCTCCGCCAGCTTGTGACCATTGTTCCTGGTCACTCCTTGCGGCGCTCAGGGGAACAGGGACTCCCCCAGCGCCTGCTGATCCCCCCTAACCAGTTTATAACAGGCCACAAGATCCCCCCTCAGCCTTCTCTTTTGAAGGCTGAACAGGTTCAGGTCCCGCAACCTTTCCTCATAGGTTGCGGGACCTGAAGTCATGGAAGCCTTTCACATCACTCCTGATCTACAGCCCCTGCCTCTGGCTCTGCAGGCTGTGAGATCGGGTGCAGAGCTAGGCGATCTAGTCCAGCAACGGTGGTGTGCCGCCTCCTGGCCTGCTCTGCCATTACCCCCAGTCTCTGCAGAACCGCTGGGGTTCTGTGGGTCACAGTTTGAAAAACACTGTTACAGAGAATGGGAGGGAAGGAGATATGCTGAAGGGACAGTGTGAGGATATGCTGAAGAGTGAAAGTATTAATTTTTTCCTGACATAAAAGTCAGGAAAGAGAGATTTATAGACAAAAGCAAGGCTGTCCAGTTTCTAAGCCACTGGGGGCTGCATGCCCAGCAGACTACACTAACGGGGGCTGCACACCAGGCAGGCCACACTGGCATGAGCCAGGGGCCCATGCTGCACCATAGGCTTCACTGGAGCACTGTGCCTCACGGGTGCCCTGGGCTGTGGGGTCCTCCAGCCTTATATGCTGTGTAACCTGCCACCTGGAGTGGGGGCAGGAATTGGACACTGGATGGCAGGAGAGTCCAGAAACCCTGGCTGCTGCTGAGCTAGAGCAATGGGAAGAACAGCAGCTGAGTAGCAGCCTGAGATCTGCAAATTAACCTCTTGTGAAATGCCAGTTGGACAGCCCTGAACTAAAGAAAAGAATGGGAAGTGAAAAGATAGAATGTGAGTAAAAAAGAAATTGAGCAAGGATATTTATAGTGAGCAATATGACATTTTATTTATTATTATCCATATGTCATTTTTCCTATACTTTCACTGATGGGAACATTTGTTCTTGGGTTCTCTGCATGGGATTGAGATCATATTATGAAGTCATTCATGATTTTACTACCACTGTTTTTTATAAACTGCAGCACTTAAAGATGCACCTGTTGCTACACCTGCAATTTATAAAGAAACAATTATATGGAAAGTCAAGTGTAAACATTCAATATTCCTGAAACATTTTTCTGTAGAAATCTTCAGTTTTGTTCAAATCAAAAGCATTTGCAGAAACATACTGAAATTTCCTGGAGAGAAAAGGGAAATATAAAAATGAAATGTTTTACAATGTTGAAATATCACAGTTGGTTGTGATTTCATGATACTAATATAAAACAAAGTTTAAATTAAATGAACATGATAAAGTTGAAACATTTTGATACTATTGACACACAACTATTTTATAGTGACAATTTTTTAAAAATTTTCATTTGTCTGCAATCTTGAAAATTAGTTTTCATTCAATTTGGGATAAGAATGATGGGAAATGACAGGATTTCCCAGGCAACAATTGTTCTGTTCAGCCAGGTTAAGAAAACATCACAACATACTGGTATCACATGCTTAGCTAGTCTACTTAAAGATTAGGGGGTGTGTATTGTATACAGAATTGTCCTGAACTTTATAGACTTAATGTACAGTCTTTTGCTTACACTAAACACCTCACATGTTTGATGCATAAGTTATGATGCTAGAAAGCCATGCTTTGATTAACTAGTCAGATTTCTGGTATTATAGAAGCCCTAAACTAATTTTTGTGGACAAAGAACATATATTTTTAAAACAACATTCAATTTTGATCTAATAATCTCCAGTGATGGAGAACTGACTAGGAAACACTGGGGACCCAGCTGGAGGGCAGACGAGGTGGCTGACCTCTTGGCTGTTTGGGGCCAAGAGGACATGTTTTCCCAGTTCAAAGCAGGCCACCACAAGGAGCACATCTTCTCCTTGCACAGATGGCAATGCAGGGACACCCCATCTGGATCTGGCAGGGGTGCAGCCTTGGGGCCACAGGTCCAAGGGAGTGGATGCTGTCACAGGGCACAGGTGGGGGTGGGAGGGGCACAGGCTCCCAGGGCCTCTGCTGGGGTGTACCCAGTGGCGGGAGTCCCCCTCCCCGCCATGTGTCCCTAGATGACCAGATCTTCCACGACCTGGCTGGACCAAGGCCCAACACCATGTGAGCTCTACCTCTAGGCTGAGTCATACTTGCCTAGCGGCCAGATGCACATGGCATTGGGCCCCGGCCTGTACATGGCTGGGACACTCCATGTAGCATCTGCACCCCAAGCACAAGTGCGGGGTGGGGCACGGGACCCCATTCACTCCTGGATGACCAGATCCTCCAAGACCCGGCCAGGCCAGGGCCTGACCCCACGTGAGTCCCACTGCTGCACTGAGCCATGCCTGCATGTGGCCAGCTGCAGCAGGGCTTGAGGCATAGTGGCAGCCGCCTCTACCACCTCCACCCCATGCAGAGATGGGGGGGAAACGTGCCCCCTCCCAGGGCTTCCACCGGGGTGCACCCAGCAGCAGGAGCCCTCCTCCACCCTGTGCCCCTGGATGAGCCCCTCAGGCTCCAATCCTCCCACCACCAGGCCAGGCTGGGGCCCACTCACCTTCCTTTGCTCCTAGCTGGGGCTGCACCATCCGTCCCTCACTGCAGGATGCCTTGATCTGGGCTTGCCCCTTCCCTCCCCCTCAGACTGACCTGCTGGGCTGGGGTGGGGTGCATGCCCAGTCCCCGCCCAGACCAGGATTGACTAAAAGAGGCTTGGCGATCAACCTGTTGATCGTGATGGACCAGTTGGTGACCACTGCTTTAAAGTGTATTCCTCCACCTGACTGAAAAAAGTTACCTTGGTTTAGGGGTCTGCACTACATTTCCTACTTTCTTACACTGGCATAATAGCAGATATACCAGGCAGGCTATGAGTTTATGCAAAATTGCGATATTCAGCATTAAATTAGACATGTGTCTTAAAAATAATTGCTGGACGGCTATCATGAATAAGTGAACGTGTGCACAATGAACCAGATTCTCAGCTGGTGTAAATAGCTTTCATTTTGCCGAAGTCAAACAGACTCTGGCTCAGTAATATTTTGCAGCTGAGTTGCCAATCAACAGTAACTCAAAAATGAAAACTAATTTAGCAACCAAGATTCTAGTGTACTTACTTGTTTTTCCTTCTCCCTGTACTACCTTGAATGAACTCTGAGCATATTTAATTATGCTACCATATGTTGCCCTCCTCAGTAGACATGTTTTTAATAACTTTACCCAAGACAGTTCATGAATAACTTATGCCTTGTTTTTTCACTGAACAGCTCAGCAGTACAGACTGAACAGAAGAGATTCCTTTAGGCAGGCCTCCACCATTTAGGCTTTCCCTTCTCATTAGTTCTGTTTCTCTATCCCAACCATGCCTTTTTTTAAAGTAGCAGTACTTAAAACCAGAGGTACCCAACTATCTGCCAGCACTGCAGCATCAGGAACAAGATTTTGATTGGGTTTTTTATGTTATGGAAATCAGCAAAGAACAGATTTAAATGAAGTCGCAGCTGCTTATTTAGGATAAGGTTCTGTGGCTGAAAGGAGTAAGAAGGAAAAAAGGTTAACATTTTTCATGTAAATAAATTTGAAAACTGGGGAGGTGGATGAAATTGTGTACATCTCTAGAGGGGAAAGACTTCAGCATTCCTGTACTTTGCTTTCCAGCTGTTAACTACAGGGGAATGGGAGGGCACTCCAGGGAGGGAGACATGAAGTAGAAAATGGTTGCATATCCTATTTAATTCTTTAATTGCATTGTCTTTTAATATACAGTTTGCTAAGGAGGTTTAGCATGGGATTTTATAGCTGCATCACAAACAGACCAAGATCCTGGAAAAAATGTCCAGCTTCTGTATTGACAGCTCTGTGAAGCAGATTTATATTAGAGAAACAGTAAATTAAGTTTTCTTCCTGGACCATGAGCTTTGTGAGGTTTTATTTATTTTTTTTAAAATGCCTCCTGCTGTAACCTGTTTTGCTAAACTTGCTCAGTGCCACTCTATTTACTACCAACATAAAGTAGATGTTGGATCAGCTCCGTGCAGTTGAAAAAACCATTGTGCATTAAAACACTTTGCCACCTGGCATGTATTTTGCTACATTTACTGTTTTCAATGAACTAGTCAGCTAATCCTCCTCTGAGGCTGGCACAGCAGAAAATTCAGCAGGAGATGGTCTGACAGAGACATGATTGATGACCATAATTGTCCCTGTCTGGATATAAAGTGGATCACCTAGCAATTTCACCTAGCAATTTTTTCCCTTCCTGCCAGCTAAAAAAAGTGAAGGCCTTGACTTCACTAACAAAATAGCTGAAGGTCTCTGGTATGGCAGTGCACCTCTGCTCCAACTATCAGGCTTCGTTGACACCTGTGTGCTTTATGAATAAAAAAATCCTGGGCTTCCTCAGTAGCTGGACAGTGATGAAGTAGGCTGTACATTGGAGCTGTACTGCAGCATACCCGTACAGGCAGGAAACACAAACAGATCAAAGAAATTATACTCTAGCCCTTGCCTCCTGAGTCTTCAGCATGGTGTTCAAAGCTTCTGTGTGGCACAGTTTGAAAGCAAGAAAACAACTTAAAGCTATTTTATGGAGTTCCCATTACAGTCATAACACTCACAGTCTACCTTGAGATATGTGGATACTGGGTGACCAAATATCTGGATCCACAAATGAAGGTATATTTCATAGAGCTGCCACCACAGAAGTGGAGATGAGAAAAAGTAGGGAGGGAGAAAAGGAAGGATAGCTCATATGAGGGATTTAACAATATTAGCTTTGTTCAGAACTGGAGTTTATTGTTATTGCTGCAAGGCTGTTCAGTGGCAAACAGTCCCCTGCTCTGCAAGAGTCCAGGCTGAAAATACTTTCCTGAGAAAATAGGATGGAGTCATCTCTGTTCCTAGTGTCAGAAAGACTTACCCTGTTATCAGACAGCAGCCATCCCATCTCCACTGCTGTGGAGTGATGGTTTCATTTCTAGTGGTGCCAACTCATGATTTCATCAGGATGTTTCTGGATTCTCCTGCCTACATAAGTGTCAACCTTTATTTTTTTAAATGAAGTTTTTAACCCTTCTACACCCTTTAAAGGTATAGGAAAAAGCTTGAAAATTTGAATTCTAAATGCTCAAGCAACAAATAGTAAATGAAAAGAGTCAGATATTTATTGTTGTCTTAAATTTTGTGATTAAGAACATCTCAAGATTTTCAAGCCAGATTATACTGGTTTGTTTGTTTTTTTTAATGCTTCTGGAGGTCAGTTCCAAAACACTGATAGAAGGTGTATTTCAGATTAACAACAGACATAGTGACTTTATTCTGATAATTTTACTTTAGGGAGGAGTGTGTCTGTTAGGGAGAATGGAAAGAATGTGATGTCTTCTTTTAAAAGGACTGTGTTTAAACTGGGTTTATTTTGGTTTTAAAAATGAACATTAAGTGTTAAAAATGAAGTGCTAAGATTAAATTCAGTGTAAATTATTATTGAAATAAATTGAAAAAATAGCTGTCTTGAAAGGAATTGATCTCATTCATATCTACCGTATTTACCTGAATAAAAGACAAGGTTCTCCCCCCCCACCCTCCACCCACCCATCAGCATGGGGAAAAAGCTCCTCATTTTACATTTACATACAAGGAAATGTCATTAAATACATTGCCTATCAATAAACTGCTGCAAAAGCAGCAGGTGGTCAGTAATGGAAACCAACTATGAAGTTGATTAAATGCAGCCGACACTAAGCATGACTGTATAATACATGGCCCATGCGGGGCAAGCATACTGATGGGAACTTTTTTTTTAATAAACACATTTCTCACCCCACACTTACAAAGCTTCACATATTCAGCATCCTTGTTTTAGCAAAACTTCGTATTCCAAAAACAACTACATATTCAAAAACATACCATTACATATATTAAACCCTTAAACAGTATACATCAACTTTCCACAAAAAACAAATTTCACAGAAATCTTTTTCTTCATACAGAACCCCGTGAAAAAATATTACCTCAGCTTCCACCTGAAACTCTGCCCTTTCCATCAGTCCTTTTTGTTGGTTCAGTGAAACAAGCATGTCCAGTCCTTCCTCCACTTCTCTGCCTCCTCCTCCTCTTCTCTGATCTCTTCCTTGTCCCGATTGATATAACATTTCATTCATGCAGTCCCAGGTTCATGTACTTTCAGTGAAAGTCAACCCCTTAAAAACTCATATTTCTTACTTTTCATAAAGCAGTTTTAACACATGCTAATAAAGTCCTTAATAATGTTTCCTTTGTTATGAATCCATATAGTACCTACTTCCGAGCCAACAGCAGGTTTATTTTTGTGATGCTCAGAAAGCTGTGGACTCTCTCCCACACCCCCTTTGCATATGGGTGCTGAACTTCAATAAGGATGTGGAAAAACTTGAGAGGGTCCAGAGAAGAGCTACCTGTATGATCAGGGACACACAAGGCAAGCTGTATGAGGAAAGGCTGAGGCACCTAGGTCTCTTTAGCCTAAAGAAGAGACACTTGAGAGGGGACTTGATAGCGGCTTACAGCTACATCAGAGATGTGCATCAGGAGCTAGGTGAACAACTGTTCACTAGGGCACCTCTGGAGAGGACCAGAACCAATGAATACAAACTCCTGGAAGGCCACTTCAGGCTTAATACCAGGAAAAACTCCTTTACAGTCAGGGTGTCCGACTGTGGAATAAACTCCCTCCAGAGGTGGTGCAGTCACCTACCCTGAAGGTTTTCAAGAGGAGACTGGACAATCACTTCGCTGGGGTCACTTGATCCCAGTTGTCTCCATGCCTATAGTGGGGGTGGGGCTGGACCTGATGATATGCGAGGTCCAGCCCCTAACAATCTATGAATCTGTATATTCCCAAAACACATGTCCCACTGTTTCTTCTTCTCTTCACCTTTCCCTTGGGCACCTTGATGAGTTCATCAAGCTCCATCTCTGTTGCATCCATCACTGGCAAGATATTTCTTACAACCATCCATGCTAGGTCAGTATGTTCCTCTTTTAGCTGTTTACCCACCAGCATTCCTCACACCTTCTCCACTTGTCCTTCTGTGAAGTTTCCCACTGGTGCCATCCTGTCTCTCCCTTCCCATTTTCATCCATTTCTTACAGTCCTTCAGGGTCTCCAGCCGTACCTTCCCTATTTTATACCTCTGCATGAAACCTTCCATCCTGATATAATGACTTGGAGGTTGCCACACTCATGGACTCTTCAAAGAGATCTTATATACTCCTATTGCCTCAGAATTGCAGCTGTGTGAAATTGGGTGATATGCACTGACTTTCCTCTCCCTCTCCATTACTGCCTTGCGTACCAGGCTTACATATTGTGCATAGACAAACAATCCCAAGTCTGGCAGCCCCTGCCCCCTCCCCCTCCTCCCCCCTCACACACATCTTTTGCTTTGTACAGTTCAGATCTAGCCAATCTTTCTCTTTTGGCACTCCAGAAGAACATACATATTTCCCTCATGATTTTTGCTATCTGCTGCCATGTCAGTGGGAATACAGTTCCTGTATATGGAATAATTACAGCCTTAACCACCACCACCTTTCTGGCAAAGGACAGTGTCCTTCTGGACCATAACTAAAGTATTTGCCAAATTCTTAACATCACCTTTTTCCATGCTGTAATACTTTTCTCCTAGGCATCCATCAGGATCCCTAGCACACTGATTTCTCTCTCTCATTTGAAGGCCCAACTTCTCCAAATCCCTCCAGTTTCCCACTCCCATTATGACGCTTTTTGACTCATTTAGTTTAGCCCCCATCACTTCTCCATACTCTGATTGATGTATACTTTAGGACCCTTTCCATTGAAAGTCTGTCTCTGACAACTACATTTATATAATCCATATATAATATACATTGTATTTCTCACCCCCCTGGTATCTTTACTTTGCTTATGACTTTGGGTTTTTTTATTTTTTGTGCTTATGGTTCCATGCTACACACAAATAGTGGTGGCAGTGGGGGTGCTCCCTGTCTCACCCTTGTATGGATTTTAAAAGCCCCACTTAGACACCCATTCATTTGGATTTGACTCTCCACTTCTCTATACAATAACCTTATCCAACATACAAATTTCTCTAGGAAAGCCATTTTTCGTAGCACCTTGAATATATAATCATGATCCGGTCTCTCATATATTTTTCTGTAATCCAAAGTTTACTACAGCTGTGTTTGTTTTCCATTCTCTGATATGAGACAGTGTATTTCTGATCACTCTGACTGCTTCAGAGATCTTTCTACCTGGTACTGTGCATACTTCATTTTCATGTATTATCTTCTGGAGGTTTTTCCTCATCCTTAATGCCAGCATCTTGACCATGACTTTTTAGTCCATATTAAGGAATGCAATCAGTCTCCATTTTTTCAGGAGTTCCTCCTCCTTTTTCTTCAAGAGCAAGATCACAATGCCCTTTGTAAAATCTTTCCCTGTCTCTCCTGTTACTACTATTTCCTTGAAAACTTGTACTATATCCTTGTAGCAGGGTACTAAGGTGCCTGCTACTTGAAAAGGGCTCAGGGCTCAGGTGTTGGTTGCTAGGGGCAACCAGGAGGAGCTAAGGGCCCACAACTGGTGAGTCAGCTGACCGGAAGGGGCAGGGTTGACTACTATAAGACCCAGACTGGAGGCTGTGAGTGCTCTCTCTGCCTCTGCCTCTGCCGGCAGCCAGGAAGGAGGAGTACTGCCTGACTAAGGCAAAGAGATCGGCCCTGAATGTGGGAAAGAGAATAAGGCCTGAATGTACCAGCTGCTAGTTACACGGGTGAGAGATGTGGTGTGATGTGAAGAATGTTTAATCAGGAGGTTTAGCTTTGTGTTATAGTCCAGGAGCTTGTGTTATTGGGTTTTTATTGTTGTTGTTACACTGGAGGACTGGGTGAGGCTATTAGGGGTTGGAGGAGGCCTCATAGGGGCTCCACGATAGCGTGGGGACCCTGGTGCCAGAGAGGGCACAACATTCAGGGGTGTGCTGACCCCAGCCCTGAGAAGGGGAGCAGAGGATTGGGAGGGGGCCAGGTAAGGGCGAGGCCGCCTGAGACCTAAGGCAAGAAGCCCCAGAGCAGGCAGTTGCGAGAAGCCCCAGAGCAGGCAGTTGCGAGACGAGCCAGAGTGCCAGTGGAGTCACAGGCTGCGAGATGAGCCAGAGAGCGTCCGTGGGGTGCAGAGAGGGAAATCGACCAAACAACATCTGGTACATCTGCGAGGCTTGGGGTGTGGTACAGGGATGGTTGGAGCCACGCATAGCCCATAAAACCGGGGTGTAGCGAGTCACCCAAAATAGAACCGAGACCAAGATACATCAGAGCACTGTGTCAGAGAGGACAAAAGGCAGCCTTCCTTATACATTGTTAACATCAAAGACGTGGCAGACAAGACGTGAGGGTGCTGTAGTACCACACTGGCACAGTAGGGGGCACTAGGGGAGATCACGGCCACCCCTAGGATCCTGTGCTGCTATGATCCCCCCTCCACCCGTGCCCGAAACTTCTTATAAAATTCCCTAAGCAGTCCATCTGATCCTGGTGATTTCCCTCTTTTAAAGGTTTTTAAGTACTCCTCCAACCAAATACCATCAAAATTGCAATGACCATGTCTTCCCGAGAGATGTGCAGACAGTGTCATAAACATGGGCTCTTATTAGAGCTGGCGCTGTCAATCCTTTCATAGTTTCATAGTTTCTAGGTTTGGAAGGGACCTGAGTAGATCATTGAGTCCAACCCCCTGCCATGGCAGGAAAGAGTACTGGGGAAAAACGACCCCAGCAAGGTGTACATCCAGCCTCCTCTGAAAGACCCCCAGGGTAGGAGCCAGCACCACTTCTCTTGGAAGTTGGTTCCAGATCCTAGCCACCCTGACCGTGAAGTAGCGCCTCCTGATATCTAGCCTAAATTTACCCTCTACCAGCTTATGACATTTATTCCTGTTCACTCCTGGCAGTGCTTGGGGGAACAGGGACTTCCCCAGTGCCTGCTGGTCCCCCCTGACTAGTTTGTAACAGGCCACTGGATCCCCCTGTCTGCCTTCTCTTCTGGAGGCTGACTAGGTTTGTCGGGATTAAATGCCCCAAGGTCACGGTGGGCCGGGCAGTGGCTTGGTACGAAACAGGTGGGATCTTTGGTGTGGAGCTCTGAGGCACAGAAGCCTTTGGTTTCAAAAACAAACTAGGTTTATTTAACTTACACTTTTGAAGCGTAGGCACAGAAGTCTTCAGTTACAGTTAAACAGAATGAATGAAACAAAGGGATCTGTCGGCTCACGAGGTTCACCAGCAAGCCCTTGCTATCTAACCCCGGAGGGCTAGGGTCAGCTGCCTGCTGGCTAGTCCCAGAGCTGGTCGACAGCTTATGAAAGGGTGAATACACTATGGAACAAAACTGTAACGAGGCCGGAGTCGTGACGCCTGTCCAAAGGACAA
>NW_017729004.1:51900817-51901035 GCF_001723915.1 Gavialis gangeticus | reverse complement strand
ACCAGCAAGCCCTTGCTATCTAACCCCGGAGGGCTAGGGTCAGCTGCCTGCTGGCTAGTCCCAGAGCTGGTCGACAGCTTATGAAAGGGTGAATACACTATGGAACAAAACTGTAACGAGGCCGGAGTCGTGACGCCTGTCCAAAGGACAAGGAGTAGTCGATAAACGAAGCTGAGGTCGAGAGCCGGAACGTGAAGCAGTGGAGGTGTAGACGAGGT
>NW_017729004.1:51899427-51900806 GCF_001723915.1 Gavialis gangeticus | reverse complement strand
GGGGGTCCCCAATCCCTGCCCCCCCAGGCCTTGCTGGGACCCTCCTGCAGGCCAGGGAGTGAGGTGACGCCAGCCCCTCCCTGGGCTCTGTCTGGGTGGAGGCCTCAGACAAGACCCGGGAAGGCTGTGCCCGCTGGGCAGTGGCCCTGGCAGCACTCTGTGTTGACACCATCTTAGGAGTTGCTGCCTGTTTCTGGCTGAGTGCAGTGCCTTTGCCCCACGCTAGCAGGAGTCTCCCTCTTGGCCCTTCCTGCTCGCCCGCTGGCGTGAATGCCGACGCAAATGCCAGCGTGCTCTTACTGAACGCGCCTGTTTGCGCACTCTGTTCACGTGGCTCCCTACCGGCTCAGTTAAGAGGGATCCGGGGGGTTTCCCCTCCGGATCCGGCTCAGCTGCGTTGGTCCCTCTGCCCCACTTACCTTAGGGGGATCAGCTGCTGCTGCCCCCGCTGCTGCTGCATTCACCTCTGCTGCTGCTGCTGCTGCAGCTGCGTTTGCCTCTGCTCTGGTTCCGGTAAGGGGGCGCATGTGCGTGCGGGACACACGTGTGCCTGGATCCCTCCTCTTCCCACTGCTCCTGGCTCCTTTCAATTAACACTGAAGGATACTTACAGGCTAAGCTAATATCTTGGCAGTAATATCACAAGATTATGGTATTGTGGGCATGCAGGAGACACACAAAGGACCTAATAACTCTTGTCTGATCATCGAAGCGAAAACACTCGTGGCTGAAATAAGACATAGGCAATATGGCAGTGTGGTTTTTGTTAGCCCTGACATGCAAATTGAGCAAATGCATACCAGCACAAGTTAAAATAACACTGAAACCACTGGCCTGTGTGAAGTGGCTAGTTCATACCTGTTCGCTTCAGATTCAGCTGATTTGGGGGCAGTGATTCAATTCAGTGATTCAAATCACTGTCCTGAATTGATTCGGCCAAATCTCTGAATCACCCAGGCCCATTCCCCACCTGCTCTCCCAGCCCTGGTAATGACTGCCCTGCCTGCCCCAGCTCCCTGCACTTTGAAAAAAAGCCCTGATTCACCGGGTGCTGCTGGGTGTGTGTGTGGGGGGGGTGATCCCCACTGCCCCATGCCACATGGGGGGCTCTGCCATGAGCCCACTGTCCCAGTGTCCCCCATGACTGCCCCACTTGCCCCAGCTCCGGCCCTTTAAGCAAAAAAATCCCTCAAAACCCTTGGACTCACCCAGTGCTTCTGGGTGGGGGGGCGGTCCCCACTGCCTCCTGCTGCCCCACATCATATTGGGGGCTCTTCATGAGCCTGCTGAAGCCCCAAGGCTGCTGAAGGAACTAGTGAGTCTCAGCCTTTTTTTTTTTGTTTTTTTTCCTTAAAGGGCTAGAGCTGCACAGATGGGGC
>NW_017729004.1:51888528-51899177 GCF_001723915.1 Gavialis gangeticus | reverse complement strand
CTGCACAGATGGGGCAGCCATGGGGAGGGTGGGGGGGGCTTGTGCAGAACCCCCCTGTTCAGCATGGAGCAGTGGGGGGAAGCATGGATTGCCCCCCCTGCCTGGGAGCACCTGGTGAGTCTGGGCTTTTTTCTTAAAGCACCGGGAGCTGGGGTTGCTGTGGGAGTAGGTGGGGGTTGGGGGTTTGTGACAGAGCCCCCCATGTGGTGTGGGGCAGTGGGGGGCAGCAGAGATTGCCCCCCCCACCAGGCAGCACCCAGTGAGTAGGGTTTTTTTTTTAAGCACCAGCAGCTGGGGCAGATGGGGCAGCCATGGGGGGTGGAACTGGAGGAGTGGGCAGAGGTTAGGGGGAACAGGCAGGGGGGATGGGGCCTGTTGGGAGTCCCCTCCCCCAGCCTCCCTGCCCTTACTTACCAGCATGGGGTCTGGCTCCAGCTCCCTGCTGCAGTGGGTGGGGACTGCCCAAATCATTGAAACTCTTCGAATCGATTTGGACCTTTTTATTAGTCCCCTGATTCGATATGGATTTAGAGATTTGGCCACCAAATCGGGCTGAATCACCTCCAAATCAAATCAGTACCTGAAGCCTCACACAGCCCTAGAAACCATCACACTTAGCCTTAAGAACATCACCATAATATCTATATACAAACCACCATCTAGTACTTTCCAGTGGAATAATCTGCTTGACAATAGCATGCATAAATACAGCTTTGTGATCAGCAACTTTAACTTCCATAATAGAGCATGGGGATAGAATAACACCAACAACACTGGCATCCTAGTTGAACAATGGACAGAGACCAGCAACCTGATGCTGGTACGTGATGCTAAACAAACCAATTATTTAACAGTAGCCACTGGAGAAGAGGATAGCACCTCTTCCAGATATCAGCTTTGTGAGCAATGGAATAAGCCAGATATACAAGAAAGCAGTGCTGGAACCCATACCTCACACTGAACATCACCTTATAAGTATTAATCTAGGGTCCCTGTGCCGGCTGTACGTATTATAAGACGTATGACCCTGGCCCAGGGATCTTCACTCTACTGGTGGTGACAGGACTGGACTATGTCACTTGGTCTGCCTACAATGTTATAATTTCTCTCCTGCCATGACTTTGATGGTAAGTTATGGGCAGCAATTCCCCATTTATGACCTTCCAGTCTCTTCTCCTGTTCTCTCTCATGGGGCTGCAAACCTCCCCTCTACTCCACCCTAACCACATGCAGACTCCCACAGAGATAGATCTTATCTGGAGTCTGATGACTCTAACAGCCTGGTGTTTCCACGTTCACCCTGCAGCAGCCACCTTCTTCCTTGGGCCCGATTAGGGCCTGGTTCCTGTAAGCTTCAGCTGTCACTAATTAAGCAGTACAGCCCTTGACAAAACTCAGTCCTGAGCCCCATGGCTCATGATATCAAGTCCCAGTGCCCATCTTATAGGATGTTAATATTCCTCACTGGCCCTTAGTGTCAGGGTCTAGTCCTAAATTCTGTGGATCACTTTAGATCCTTTGCCCCAGTGCTGTACTCGGCGCTGGAAGGGTCATGAGGGGCTCTGGACTCTTGTTGCCCCCTTTACCCCAATATGGTCATCTATAGGGCCTGTTCAGGCAAAGCACCCAGACCTCTTGCTGGGTCCACCTTCACCCCACGTCCCTCTGCCCTGTAGTTGCTCCCAGCATCTCTTAGTCATTGGCAGGCATCAGGTCCCGGATCAGCTTCCGTACCAGGATCTGTCTGGAGAGTGTTGCTCCCCTGCGCACCCTGCCACCTTGGCTGAGCAAGCAGCTTGGCTGAGCAAGCAGCTTGGCTGCACCCTCCGGTTGTCTTCCACTGAGAGGCACTCCAGCTTGTTGCTCCAGCTACTCGCCAACACTGTGCCACTTTCTGGGGCTGGAAGTCAGCTTCCCCCATGGGTTAACTTCCCCCTCCAATCCAGAGCTTCAAACAGCTCCAGAAGTGCTGCGGCATTCTGGACACACCTTTCCTGGAGCCACTCCATGCTGGGGTAAGCTCATGGTGCTGGCTGTCCTGATCCTCTCCTCCCTCACACTCCCCAGTAACGGTGCAAAACACTCCCTTCTGCAGACATTTCAACCTGTAAAACGCCAATTGGGCAGCCTTCACAGAAGGAGGACTCAGTTGGGGAAATTACAGTTACCCATGACAGTTATAATAATTTTGTGAGGGCTGTGAAGAGAAGTGCCTGCCGGTCCATCCCAAGGGGCTGCCATGCAAGATGCATCGCAGGCATGTCGAACTCAACATATGACCTGTATGCTCTCTACGAGAGAGAATACCATCTTGACCACTTCTCAGAATCTACCATTACTGTGGGAAACATCCTAATAGACAACATAGGAGTAGAGAGAAGCAACGCCTGGAAAGAGATGATTGAGAACACCAATCTGACTCATAACAGCAAGGAAGCTTGGGCAACTATAAGAAAACTAGGAGGTGACAACATCACACCTCCAACTATATCAAATGTTACTGCCAACCAGGTTGCACAACAACTGCTCAACAATGGGAAGTGTTCACATAGAAGAAACACCAGAGAACACCATTGCTGCATTATACCACCTGACAAGCAACCACATAAAAACCTAACCCATTCATTTACTATGGAGGAGCTGACAGTCGGCATAGGCTTACTAAAACTTGGGAAAGCAGGAGGAGTAGATGACATACTCACTGAGATGAAAGAACACCTAGGACCCCTTGCAAGGCAATGGTTCCTTGATCTATTCAATATATGCATGATGAATAAACATATACCATCACTGTGCAAGGGTCATAGCTCTGCCCAAATCAGGGAAAAACTTCCTCACCAAAAAATTATAGACTGACCTCTCTCCTCAGCATCACCTACAAATTCTACAAACTTATTATGCTTCAATGAATTTCACCCTTGGTAGATTCTAAACTTACATGATACCAAGAGGGTTTTAGACCAGGTTGATCCTGTGCAGGCCAACTACTAAACCTAAAACAGCACACTGAAAATGGTTTCCAACAGAAGTTGATCACCAGCGCAGTGTTTATTGACCTATATGCTGCACACTATATTGTCCAACACTGCATCATGATCCACAAACTGTACCTTATGGCTGATAGCTTAGATCTAAGCCAAACCATTTGTAGCTTCTTGGAGAACAGGCACGCTTCTACATGGAACTAAGTGGCCAGAAAAGTAGATGGCACTCCCAAAAAAACAGCTTACCACAAGACAGTGTCCTCGCCCTGCTTTTATTCAAATCTACCTTAAGGATCAGCCACTTCTTGCCAAATGTCAGCATTTCATCTATGTTGGCAATCTCTGCATTACCACACAGCAGAATAATTTTGAGGACAAAGAGAAGATTGATCCTGGAGAGAGTACTGAATGAGAGATGTCAGATTACTACCTAAATAATTCTCTAAAACCCAACCCTAGCAAAACCCAAATCTGTTCTTTCTATCTGAGAAACTGAGATGTGGAATGACACCTGAATGTCATCTTGGGTGATCAGACACTCAAACATCAAAAACACCCAGTCTACTTAGGGGTAACATTGGACCATACATTTAGTTACAAAAAGCACATATTAAATACCAAAGCCAAGGTCAGCACATGAAACAATATTCTATGTAAGCTTGCAAGGTCCAAGTGGGGAATAGATCCATCCACCCTACGCACTTAGTTTCTCTGTGGCTGAATATGCCTGCACCACTTGGGGATGCTCAAGTCACATTAAAAATATTGACACCGCCCTAACTGATGCATGCAGAATTCTAGCAGGCTGCCTAAAATCCACCCCTGTTCCCTGCCTATATGAACTACCTGGCACAGCACCCCCTTACATCAGGAGGAAAGTAGCAGATTATGTTGACTGACAGGTACAAAAGTCAAATGATTGCTACCTGTGGTATGAACAACAACCAGCGCACCATCATCTCTTATTGAGAAATAGCTTTTTGTCCTCTACCATAACATTGACCACATCACTGGAATCAGCCAGAACTACCCTCTGGCAAAAAGAATGGAAGAAACTAGGTGACAAAGCTGATGAATGGAGTTGGTGGGGAATTACCCCCAGTACGGAGTTAGCATTCAGCTCCAATCATAAATGGTACATGGGGCAGAGCCTAAACAGACTGAGTAGGTCTTGGCAGATGCAACTTTTTAATGAAATCATGGGGCCTCTACACAACAGACCAATGTGTCTGTCAAGAGAAGCAAACCATGGATCTCCTGAGATGCCCTGTAATGCCACAATGCACCCCACAAGATCTAGTGACACTGACACCAAAAGCAGTGGCTGGTGCAAAATGTTGGGAGCAGACCATATAGAAAGGTTGGAATGGAGACATGATGAAGAAGGACTCCTCTATTTCCTTTAAGCTTAACTTTTCTTCCATCTTCTTTGCTTTCTCCTGCTTTACTTTCTCTTCAATCTCTTACAGAAAAACCTTATAGATTTCATAGACATTAGGGCTGGAAGGGACGTTGCAAGATCATTAGGTACAGTCCCTTGCCCAAGGGGCAGGAAGTCAGCTGGGGTCAGATCACCCCAGTAAGATAGGCATCTGAGCATTTTTAAAGGTATCCAGAGCAGGTGCTAGCATCACTTCTGGGGGGAGTCTGTTCCAGATTCTGGAGACTTGGACAGTAAAGTTTTTCCTTATGTCCAGTGTAAAATGGTCTTCCACAAGTTTGTGACCATTAGACCTTGTCTTCACTTGGGGTGCCCTGGTGAACAGACATTCTCCCAGTTCCTGATGCATACCCTTTATATGCTTATAGGCTGCCACCAAGTCACACCTGAGCCTTCGCTTCTCCAAGCTGAAAAGTCCCATGCCTTTCAGCCTTTCCCCATAAGGCCTGTTCTCTTGACCTGTAATGATGCACATTGCTCTCCTCTGGACTTTCTCAAGATTATCCATGTCCTTTCTAAAATGAGGAGCCCAGAATTGGATCAATACTCCAGCTGCAGCCTCACCAAAGCCGACTAAAGTGGGAGGATGACTTCTTGGGTCTTACTTGAGATGCATCAGTAGATGCAAGCCAGAGTTTTATTTGCTTTGCCAGCTGTGGCATTGCATTGGTGGCTTGAATTGCCCATTAAGCACAGTCCCCCTTAGCACTGGCTGTTTCTAAGTCATGGTGAGCCACTATATTGTATGCATTTTGTCTTTTTCTTCACTCCCACACCTGAGATGTGCCTTTCTTTCTCGCTTCCATGATTTCTGTTTCTTGAAAGGTGTCCCACAGCTGAGATGTGCCTTTCCTTCTTGTTTCCATGATTTCTGTTTCTTGAAAAGTGGTTTGTAAATTCCCTTTGAGGATCAGGCCTGAGAGATTGGAGAAAGGTGGTATTCTGTTCTTGTCTTTGATAGATTTTTGGTGTGCACTCATTCTGGTGTGCAGTTGTTGCTTGGTGTCTCCTACATATCTTCCATCAGGGCACTTGGTGCCCTGATGGAGGTATGTATTGTATTGTGAAGATATCTCCATACTAGATATATTGTTTGCAGTTTTTGCATGTCTTGTCATGGCATGGTCTGGATCCATTCAGTGTGTTTTGGGCTGTAGGAAATTGGCTTTCAGTGATGAGGTTAACGAGGTTCAGTGCTTGTTTTAATTTACAAACCACTATTCACAGACAAGCCTTTGAACTGCACTTCATCAACCTCCTAGGTATAGAAACTCATATACTCAATATAGACATTGGGATTATGACGCACTACAACCTGCCAGACATCTGACTCCCCAGGTACCTCTCCTCTTTTAACTGCTACAACCCCTTCCCCCCCTCCAGCCTATCCCTCACCCCCTAACACCTCCATTTCCATTTTTCCTGAGTGGCTTTCTTGCCTGCATTGCATGCCAGCCTCTGGCTTTTTTTACTATTCCTTCCATCTAGGAACAGCACACACACCAACTGCAGGTGCTTCCTCTGCCTGATGAAGGGTTCTTCAACCCAAAAGCTTGCTAAGATATGTTTCTTCAACTATTCAGTTGGTCTGCTAAAAGATACCAGATTGACCCAAAGAACCTTGTCTGCTAGTTCCATGTCCTTAGACCAACACAGCTACAAGCTGTACCCCTAGCACCTGTCCCTGGTCAGCTGACCAGAAGGAGGCAGGGCCCTGGGCAAATCTAAGCCCCAGGGCTGAGGCTGGCAAGGAGAGTTCTCTGGCAGCTGCTGGAGAAGAAGCTCCTGCAGGAAAGGAAAGAAAAGCTCTGTGACAATTTGGCTGCCTGAGATGCTAGTGCTACTGTGCTGCTTACTTACCTGTTGTTATTTAAAGTGGTGCACCAGGCTGAGGCTGTAGGGGAGGAGGAGACCTCACTGGGGTACACTATCGTGTCATGTAGAGGCCCCAGCACCAGTGGGGGCACACCTTAATACACACACAACATCACAAATGTCATGAGTTTTGCTCGTCAGCAGCTTGAGGTATGATTTCCAAGAAACCCCTGCACCTATCTCCTTGAAACTTGGCAGGCTTTGTGGCCTCATCAGGCGCTACCATCCTTGCTGCTTTCATTCAAACGAGGCAATAAATGACAAAGTTATAGGCAGTTTTGTGATTTCCCCATTATAACCTATGGGCAAAACATTGGAACAGCATCGAAACAGTGAAACAGTTTTGACAAAACAAAGTGGAACGGTGCTTCAAAACAAAACTTTGAAATGACACACTGTCCCATTGAAACGGTGAAACAGAAGTCAAAACAAAATGGTGCTGTTTTGCACAGGTCTATTAAACTTAGTTCACCCAAAAAAGGCACTTGGAATTTGAGCAATCATTTGTTTGGCAGCATTTTCGTGTTAGGAATTTATTTCAGGATTCATCTAACATAACAAAAGTATTTATATAGTGATATAACTTGGTATAAATAAATATAAATAATATATATAATAATAAATACAAGACATTATTTGACACCTTGTCTTGCCTGTTTTTGAGTAAGTTTTGAAGAGAATACTCAGCTGATTAAATTCATGAAGTTCCCATTCCTCTGGTTTTTCTTTTTTCCACTTTATACAGAATAAGGTTATAGACTGGAATGAGATTCTGCATATGATTCTGTATTTAATAGGATTCTAAGGTGCTTTTTCCATAGCCCTATAGAGAAATTTTGCAAAAGCTTGATAGTCTTGTCATCATATCAACCTTTTAGTTGCAACTGTTAGAGCAACTTATCTGTCTCATAATTATAACACTGGAGTAATTTAGGTTAGCTTTTTGCCATCTGTGGGTTGTGAAGGTACTTCTACAGTTTAAATTTCATACTTACTTTTTTATTGAAGATTCAAGTAAAGTCAAAGCCAGTTGGAGGCCATGATTAAAAAAGTAAAATGGGATTAGGCAATTTGGTACATGCAGTTCTGTCATTGTATGATATTTTCTGCAATCCCTGTTGTTTCTTGACCAGGGTCAGGATTCAGTCTTAACACTCCTGCTGCTTTTCATCTGGTAGCAAAACCCATTGATCTAACACTCTCAGGTTCTCGTTTGCCAATCCAGTTGAAAATTCTTCTAACACAAAATGCAGAGACAAATGGAAACAATTTTTTTTATTAACATAGTAGGTTTGGAGTTATTTCTTTCACATATCTGTTGGCCCAGCTGTTTCATGGTGCATCAGTTGTGCTTGTGTATAGCAACTTGCTGTGGCTGTGGAAATCATTTTGTTTCTTATGTGGTCTGTGAAGCTGCTGCTTCTCCTGTTTTTGTGTAAGTCCCAGATCTCTCTTTTTTTTTTTTCTTTAACAGAAATGAGTCAAAGGATGTTTCTGCCTTCGTAGAAATATTTTATTGAGTATCCTGCTGTGTTTTAGATGGGGATTGTGTTGGATCAGCTGGGAATGAAGACAGAACTTAGCATAAATGTAGTCACTAGCTAGGTATTCATGCACAAAAAAAAATCATTGAGTAACAATTTCCAAATGCATTTAACATAGCTGGTACAAAACTGAAAAGGTGGGGAAATGAAAAGCACAAAAATCTAAGGGCATCTAATCATTCATAAATACTAGTCCTTCGGTCATAGGCATTACCAATTAGACTATGTCTTATATAACAGACCTGAATCTGCCTCCTATTGGGGTACCAGGTGGCTAGTGCCACCCTTTCACTAAATAAGTCACCCCTGATCTTGTTTAGAATAGTAGCTGCTACTTCATTTTCATATGTTCAAAGAATTCATTTCAGCCATAGTTATGTGTCTTGTTTTAATTTTATGTGATATATCACTAATCAAATTCACTGACACCACTGTTTATGAAAACCAAGTCCACCATGCAGGTTAGGGAAGCTGCTACAGAAAGGCATAAATGGCTCAAGTGTCACAGTTAAGACTGGGGTCCTCAATGTATACTAGCTGTGGTAACTTGCGTGCATATCTCTACTCTTAGACTGGTTAATTCTTCATTGTCTGCTTTTTTGCTGCGTCTTGTATATTATGTGTATATCATTGCAAAATAGGTTTTTTTGCATGTATGAACATTCAGGGGAAGATTCATAGAGGAACTGTGGTGGTGTTGTACCTCCCTCCCTCGCTTTTGACTGCATAGCGCATGCACAGTGAGCTCTCTGCTGTTGAGAGCTCTGGGGTCAGCTGCTGGTCTCTACTGCCAGTTGGACCCCTCACACCAGTGAACTGTCCACTGTAGCCTCCCCCCCTCCAAAATCCTAGATCTGCTGCTGTAAACATCCTGTTTTCTTTAGTGTTTAAGCATCCAAATTCATGCCTGCATGCAAATCCATGCAAATACCATTTTCCTCTTCTTTTTCAGCTTTGTTCAGCTTGAAAAACTAAGTCATGGTGGTCTCTGGAAAGTCACATTACCTTTGAGGACCCATTTTTTGTTTGTTAGATACAGGGACAGGTTTGGTAATAAATCTTGAAGAGCTGTTCTCAAAGAATTTTGCTTGTCTTATTTTCCCTTTTAAAGGGCTTGGGTATGAATGAGAAAGAGGACAGAGAAACAAAGAAACTGACATACAACATTTTTCTGTAAATAGGACCTTCTTGAGCCTGCCCTTTAAGGGTTGTACAGACTTTCCAGGAAACTACATACAAAGAATATTATTAAAATGGCAAAATAAGGCACTCAAATTAGAAAATGATAGAACTAAGGTTGGTATGTAACTTTAATTTTACCCAGTTGTGTATGTCTAGTATAGCCATTAATTACACACTGACATACAATTTTATCCACAAGACCCTTTTAGTGTACAGGGTGGATGTTGGTTTTTGAATGAGCCACTGTTCAGTAGGGCTGTGTGAATCTTTGGTAGCCAATTCAATTTGGAGGACATTTGGCCCAATTTGGCGGCCAAATCTCCAAATCTGAATTGAACCAGGAGATCCATTAAAAGGTCTGAATCCAGTCAGAAGCCTCCAAATCGATTTGGAGATTCGGGGCTGATTCGGAGATTCAGCCATAGGCTGTATAGGTTTCTCTTGCATAAAGCGAACCCACTTTATCATGTAACAAATAGGGATAGGTTCCCAGGTCATGAGGGAGTGAAGCTGGGACTAGGGAAGGGGTAGGGGGAAGGGTGCCATTCCCAGGGCTGCACTGTGCTCTGCCTGTCCCCCTGTGCCTGGGCTCCACCTGTCCCCACTCACCCCAGCGCCTGGGCTGTACTGTGCCATGGTGCAGGCAGCTGGTATCAGCTGCTCCTGGAGCTGCTGTGGCAGGGGCTGGGGGAAGTGGCAGCAAGCAGAGCCCCCGGGCAGCATGGGAGGCTTCACACAGGCCTACTGTGCAGTAATTTATCTTCTTATGGTTCTGTGTGTGACCCCCTGCCTTATTTTGCAGCATAGCATCCAACCCCAGCTGTTGAAAGAATATAATTTTTTCCCAAATGTTTTGGGGTTTTTTGACACATCTTATGATAATGTAAGTGCCATTTACAACCATTAAATCCCTAGTTGTAAATCCCTGGTGGTTTGTACCCAGTTTATAAACTGGAACTGTGGCACTGAGGGCATTTTTACACATGCCCTGGGAGATGGGGGTTGGGGGACACTTTAAAACACCTGGAGCATCACATGTATCAGTGCCCCTGTGCTGAAAAATGGCAATGGGGGGCACTTTAACTAAAGCTTATTAGATTAACTTTAGCTAAAGCGCCCCCACTGCCATTTTTCAGCATGGGGATATTGATACACATGATGCTGGAGTCTGCTGGAGTGTGGTAATTACCACACTCCAGCAGACTCGATTAATCCATTAAGCTGCAGAAGTGTAGCTAAGCAAAAGGTCCCAAAGCCCTTTTCTGAGTGACTGTGATGTGAGCCTTTTCAGATCTGACTAGTTTGGTCAGTAGAGAAAGCCATCAACATTTCTGTCTAACCCAGTAATGAAATGGAATTAAACAAAGTGCAAAGCCTGAAAGGAGACATTATAAGGGAAGAACATACATTAAATAATTCAAATATACTGTATTATAGCTTTATCTTAAAAGTATTAGTAGAAGTGATTGATGTAACCATATGAATTAGATGTTTCATAGCTTCATAGTTTCTAGGGTCGGAAGGGTCCTGAGCAGATCATCTAGTCCGACCCCCTGCCATGGCAGGAAAGAGTACTGGGGTCAAACGACCCCAGCAAGGTGTTCATCTAACCTCTTCTTAAAA
>NW_017729004.1:51879208-51887458 GCF_001723915.1 Gavialis gangeticus | reverse complement strand
CATGACAAGGTACGGTTGGCCTTCCTAACTGCCTCCCCACACTGCCGACCCATGTTCATCTTGGAGTCAATGATGACTCCAAGATCCTTTTCCGCCTCTGTGCTGACAAGAGGGGAGTTCCCCAACCATAGGTATGGTGCCGATTGTTCCTCCCCAGGTGCATCACCTTGCACTTGTCCGTGTTGAAACCCATCCTATTCTCATCCGCTCACCCTTGTAACCTGTCTAGGTCCGATCTGTAGCCTGTTGTTTCCTTCTAGTGTTATTTTGCTGTAATAGGTATGTTTTTTGTTAAGATGCTTAGATAATTTGTAAAACCAAAACAGCCTTTAGGGAAACAAAGAAATGTAAGTAAAACCACTCAGAGATCATTTATTAGATTATTAGAACCGGCTGTCTGTAAACAGGGGTGTACTTAACTCACAGCAAGACAAACTAATTTTTGCAGCTTGGTTGTGGCATGAAGAGCTGATTTCATGGGCATTTCCTGGCAGCCCTGCCCCTTGCTGCTGATTGGTGGAGAGGCATATACAGTATAATTTAATAGCAAATTCCACGGAAAGTAAATTATATAATTTATCAAATTTCTGTAAATCTAAATATTGGATGTTTTTAGAACAATGTTAAATACATTACGTTACACTAATTTTGTGGTATATTACACTGAAGCATTATATGAATTTGACTGTATACACAACTCAACACAACATGTGTTAACATAGTGAGTCATGCAAAAACTATATTCCTTTCCACAAAAATGCCCAAACAAAACAGTAGTTTTTATTGTGATCAAAGGAGCGAAAATTGCAAATAAGATTTATGTATTTTTATGAGAGAGCAACAATTATCAAAGGAATTGGCATATAGGGAAATAAGCTTGCTCTGAGCTGCTTAATCAAGCTACTGACTCAGAGGCAAGTTTAAGGTTGCCAGCTAAACTGTTTGACGAGTCTGCCAGCAAGTCAGATCCTGCTGCTAGAGAAATATCTTTCAAAGACCAGCATCTGGGTTCTTAATTGCCTTCCAAAAAGGAAAGCAACTTATTTTCATTGGACTGAAGCTGGGCATGGGGTTAGTCCAATACTAGTATCTTTCAATGACCATGACTCTTATCCTTTTCCAGATAGGTCCTTTTCTCCTAGTTGCTTATTTAGGTAGGTCTTTTTATTTATTGGAGTTTTTTTAACTAAAAATTATTTTTCGTACCATCCCGTTTGTGTGCCAGCATGTTTTGTATTGGCTGAAGGGCTTTGCTGTCTGTATAAAGGTTAATACATTAGTCTGTGTGCCTGTGTATCCTCATCTGTGTCTAATCCATGGAGAATGAGAGTCTGTTACTTACCAGTGAAACAAACTGATCTTTAGCACCTGCTTCTAAGACCCATCTGATAGCTACTGATTGTGCTAACCAGGATGACCAGTCTCTTCAGATAAAGATCATCCATGCTGGTTTGTAAGATGGAAACTATGAAGCCGTGTGTAGATGAAACAAGAGGCCTGTGTGCATGACACTTTAAAGTGGGCTTAATGCTTTTGCACTGTGTTAATGGTGTCAGTGTTTGCACTCCTCAGGGGTATATTGAATATTAATTCCAGCTGCTGTAGGAAATGTGGTGGTGTAATGCACCTTAAACGACTTGGGCTGCAGCAAATTAAAACTCCTTTGAGGAGCTTTAGTTTGCTGCCCGTACAGCTGTGGAGTGAAACACTGGGCTCCATGCAGCTCAGGGGGTTTGCAGGAAGCACTGCAGGCTCCCTGGCAGCATCCTGGGAAAGCAGGCTCCGCCCAAGAACAGTGGTGAGCCTGATTTTTCTTTTTTCGCCCCTGGAGCCTGCCTGCCTTAGTTGCACGGGAGGCTGGTGCATCCGTCCATGACTGCGGTGCCCCCCAGGACCACCGGACCAGGTGCCTGTGGATGGGTGCCGCCTAGAGGAGCCACCATTGCTGCGGAGGGAAGCACCAGTCCCCCCACAGCCCAGCCCAGGGACCGCTTTGCCCGCTGGCAGCTCACCCTCCCCTCCCTGAAGGAGAGGCAGGTAAGTCAGTGGGGTGTGTGCATGATATGGGGGTTGAAGCTGTGTTTTTTAAACAATGCTCAGGGGCAACCAGTTCACTAGGGGCAGGTCCTGTCAGATCAACCTGATTGCCTTCTACGATCAGGTCACAAAATCATTGGACACAGGTGTCGCAGTGGATGTAGTCTTTCTGGACTTCAGGAAGGCCTTTGACAGTGTCTCCCACCCCATTCTCATTACAAAGTTAGGTGACTGTGGCATTGATGCCTACACAATTATATGGGTTGCAAATTGGCCGAGGGGCTGCACCCAGAGAGTGGTGGTGGACGGGTCATATTTGACCTTGAGGGATGTGGGCAATGGGGTCCCCCAGGGCTCAGTTCTCAGGCCCGCGCTGTTCAGTCTCTTTATTAATGACTTGGATGAGGGGGTGAAAAGCACCCTGTTCAAATTCACTGACAACAAGATTTGGGGCGAGGTGGGCATGCTAAAAGGAAGGGAGAGGATACAGCTGGACCTGGACAGGTTACAGGGGTGGGCAAATGAGAATAGGATGGGATTCAATACTGACAAGTGTAGGGTACTGCATTTTGGCAGTAAGAACCAGCAGCATGCCTATAGGCTGGGGAACTCCCTTCTCGAAAGCACAGTGGCAGAAAGAGATCTTGGAGTCATTATTGATTCCAAAATGAACATGGGCCGCCAATGTGAGGACGCCGTCAGTAAGGCTAACTGCACCTTGTCATGCATCCACAGATGCATCACAAGCAGGGCCAAGGAAATGATCCTCCCCCTCTATGCGACACTGGTCAGGCCACAGTTGGAGTGCTGTGTCCAATTCTGGGTGCTGCACTCTGAGAGATGTGGCCAGCATCGAGAGGGTCCAGAGGAGGGCCACTTGCATGATCCAGGGACAGCAGGGCAGACCCTATGAGGAGAGGGTATGGGACCTGAACCTGTTCAGCCTTCACAAGAGAAGGCTGAGAGGGGACCTGGTGGCCATCTATAAACTTACTAGGGGGGGGACCAGTGGGGAATGGGAGAGACCCTTTTCACCCAAGCACCTCCTAGAGTAACAAGGAATAATGGCCATAAGTTGTTTGAGAGTAGGTTCAGGCTGGACATTAGAAGACACTATTTCACAGTCAGGGCGGCTAGGATCTGGAACCAACTTCCAAGGGAAGTGGTGCTGGCTCCTACCTGGGGGGCCTTTAATAGGAGGCTTGACAATTACCTAGCTGGGGTCATTTGAGCCCAGTATTCTCTCCTGCCCAAGGCATGGGTCAAACTTGAAGATCTACTTAGGTCACTTCCGACCCTACACCTATGAATCTATAAAATCCACCGCTTCAATTTAGGGCCCCTGTTTCATCTACACATGCCCTAGTAAATCTTTTGCTATTTTGAACATAGAAAATACCAAGAAATAAATCTGATTAGTTATACAAGAGCTCTTAGGGTTAGATTCTGATTTACTAATGTGCTGAAAAGTGCTGTAATCCTAGGCTGGGGAATGAGGTATTCCTCAGCATAAGTAAGATGATCAGAGACTGCCCCTTACAAACAGTAGAGGATTAATTTACATACGTGGCCAAATTTGGCCTAAGTACAATCTATAAGTAAGTTGAGAAGTAAACAGAGAGCAGTTAATCTAGGATAAGCAGTTCAGCTGTTGGACCACCTTGAAAAGGCTTTTCTCTGTGCTAGTGACTGCAACAAGTGGCACAAAAGGGAAGCAAGTAGGTCAAAATGCAAAATACATTGGTGCATATATGCAAATGTCAAAAGTATGAGGTATAAACAAGATGAGCTGGAAGCTAGAGCCTCTGAAAAGAACTATAATGTTGGTATCACTGGGCACCTATACATGTGCCCAACACCTGCTCTGATGTGTTCTTATTAGAACACATCAGAGCAGACTCAGTTAATCAGTTACTTGATTAATCAAGTCTGCTGGAGTATTCTAATTAGAATGCTCCAGCGGCCTTGGCATCACATGTATTCAGCATCCCTGTGTTTCAAAATGGTGGTGGGGGTGCTTTAACTAAAGCTCATCAAATTAATTGTAGTTAAAGCACCTCCACCACCATTTTGAAGTGCAGGATGCTGAATACATGAGACATTGCGAGTGTTTTAATTTAGAGTGGCCCCTGTGAGCCACTCTAATTAAAAGGACCCCTCTCCCATCCCAGAACATGTATAAAGATGCCTACCAAAACCTGATAGGACAGCTCTTATGACTAGAATGTTAACATGGAGCATTACACACTGTTTTGAAGGGACAGGATTGAGAGAAAAGGTAGTGGGGTTGCCTTGTAGGTCAAAAACACACACACTTGTTCCCTGATTCAGGACGAAGACGACAAAAAAGCAGAATGCATTTCAGTGAAGATGAAAAATGAAAAATACAACTAGGGGATCATTAATTTTGGAGCACGTCCTGACCAACAGAAAAGAACTAGTGAAGGAAGTGAATGTGATGGGTAACTTGGGAGGAAGCAATCATGATATGATAAAATTCCAGATCCTGAAACAAGGGAAGCATGAGGTAGGCAAAAATAGGATTCCAGGTTTAAAAAAGATGGATTTCAGCCAACTCAAGGAGTTAATAGGCATGGTGTCATAGGAGGATATATTGAAGGATAAAGGTGCTTAGGAGGTCTGGAGTGAGCTTCTAAAGGGCACAGTATTGGAGGGCCAACAAGAAACTGGCCCAACAAAATGAAAGCACAAAAAAAAAATGCAAGATACCGATGTGGCTGCTCAAGGATCTCCTAAAATGCTTCAAATGCAAAAGGAAAGCATACAAACAACAGAAGAATCAGCAGATCACAAAGGAAGTTTACCAGGAAAAACAAGAACCTACAGGGACAAAATTAGGAAGGCAAAGATAAAGAATGAACTGCACCTGGTAAAGGATGTTAAGGGCAACAAGAAAAGGTTCTACAAGTATGTTGGCCAGATGAGAAGGACAAAGGACACTGTGGGTCCACTGTTAACAATCCAAGGGAAACTCATAATAGAACGTGCAATGACAGTGGAGCTAATCAACAGCTACTTTCCTTCAGATTTCACAAAAAAAATTAAGCTACAGCCAGATACCTGCTAAGGATTATTTTGATAAGGAAGGGGCAAACTGAGGGATGAGATAAAAAAGAGATTGTCAGAGAGCTTTTGATGGGTCTGAATGAATTTAAATCAGTGGGGCTGGCTGAACTTCATGTCAGGTTACTGAAAAAACTGGCAGAGGCCTTGGAGATGTCAGAAGCCTTGGAGGTTGAGGACCAAGGTCCATCTCTCCTTCCAATGAGGTGGGTGAGATGGGCTGGTGGTGCACCCTCTGTTCATGGTGGCATCAGGTTCCCCCCTCGGGATGCTCTACTGGTTTGAAATCCCTCCTTTTGTATTCTTTCTCCTCTGATGATTCTTCATTTCCAGGTACTGTTGATTGGTTTTGCTGTGGTTGTCATGCTGTCTGTTCTGTCAGCATACTTCTTTGTTTCCACAAACACATCACATGCATCCATCTTAATTAATTTGGGCAACCCCGGCTTTTTAATTTGGTCTGTCCACCAAAACCATAAATTCCAGGGCCTTTGCAGCTGGGCACTGTGACCTAGCACCAATGCAGCAAGCCTATCTTTGTTATGGGATTTCAGGGAACAATGTATTGTATGTCTTTAATTTTCCAGCCTGTTTGTCTGCTAGCTTCTGACACAGTGGGCCTTGAAAGCTGAGAACATAAAATTTTGTCATAAACAGGCTTTTAGAAACCAATTAACACTTACCATTCCCCTGGATCATTGTTTTAATGCAATATCTACATTACCTACAAGACAATCCTAAAAACACATCTCTACTTATTATTTTCTAGTCATCAAAGCTATAATAGAATGAAGTTCAGTGCAGATAAATGCTAGGTGCTACCCCTCAGGAAGAATAATCAAAAACACAAATACAAAATGGGTGTTACCTAAGTGGATAGCCCCACCAGGGGGTTGGAGTAGATGACCCCTGGTAGGGGTTGGACTAAATGGCCTCTGGAGGTGCCTTGCAGTCCTACTTCTGTAATGCAAAGCACTCTGTGGGAGCACTTTGGGCCAGATTACATTCCATGTATTTGGTATCGAAGTAGACTTAGTGGCCATGTACAACATGAGTGTGGATGTTTGTTTTCCTGGGAACAAGAAGCAGAAGCACACCTTGTGCCACTGCTACTTGTCCCCAGGGAATGTCTGTGTACTCTGGCGTGTGAAAGGTTACCCCAGGTGGGGTAGAAGAGGCTGGGGCCAGCACTGGGTTGGCTCCAGAAGCCTTTCCTGGGGTCCTGGGGATATTTGGGGCTGCAGCCATGGAGATCCTGCTGCTTGGAGCCTGGCTGGCAGCCAGTGTGGCTCCAGCTGCTAGACCGTCTCCAGTTTCAGGTGGCATGCGTCCCCATGTGCCCCACTGTGTTTTTATTTTGCACAGGTTTTTTTGACCCTGAGATCACAAACCCTCCTCTGCCCCCCGCGCTGCTACTTTGCAGTGCAGAGAACAGCTGAATGTATAGTATTTGGTGCTGCAGACATGTCTGCGGTGACACATTGCACAGCCGCACTCATCTGGATGTGACCACTGTGATCAAAGTGTAAAGCTGTTTTACCCTGCTTTAGGACTTGAGAAAAATGCCTCTTTTTGGGACATATCATCATCCGAGCTTTAAGACTAAGTCTCATAAAGCAGCGAATAGGAGGAGGACCCCTCCACCTTTTTATGTTAACTGTTTTCCAGGGATTCAAACAGGGTAAAATAGGTTCACATGTAGGCAGCTCAGCTCATGTAAGTACCTTACAGGTGTACCTGTAAGTGTTTGCAAGTCTGGCTTATATTGGTTTTGGCTTTTTCTTCCCCTCTTCACAGGACTATTGCACATTTTAGGTTTTTTGATGTGCCCAGTCAGTTGCTATCCCAGCCATTCTTCTAAACACAAAGAGATGTCCCATAGAGTTTCGTATGCTATGATCTTTGTCTGTGTCACAGATCCCTTCAGGGCTGTATTCTTTCCTTTGGAGAGACATTTTTATTGTGGAGTTGTACACTATTAAAAATTCTTTTGAAGGTGGGGTTCTCTGCAATGACCTTCTGATCATCCAAGCAACCTCCAGGGCTCTCCACTCTGTCTTCTGACCTAACAACCAGACTTTTTTTTAATTGTTTGAGCTGGAGATGTTAACTAAGTCTGTTTCATTCTGCGTATAAACATAGTACACATTGAGGTCTTATGATTCATTGTTCACATTAACTCTCCTTCATAGGGATCATGGAAAGAATAAAACTAATGCATTTCATTGAACCATTAAAACTTCCATATGTACAAGGGCTTGTTCACTTAGTACAATTCAGATAATTATTTTACTATAAGCACAAATGGGAAAAGTCAATAAGGAGTTTCACAGTAAAGGTGGGTCAGTTCTGGGAATCCAGATTGAGAGCCACAACTAAAGGCTTTAGAGAAGTGAGGAAATTCTACCTTTTTCATTGCAGCTATAATAATACTCTTCTCATTTCAGAAGCAGTTTAGTTAATTCAGAGAATAATTTATACCAATCCATACTTTGGCAGCTAAGGTCATGTCTACATATGATTTAAGACACTTTAGTCTGATTTAAGACTCATTAAGGATGTGCGCCTACATATGAACTCCCTTAATGCACTTAAGAATGGTGATTTTGGGCTGTTTGTGCCTAAATTTAATACCTGCAAAAGTGGGTATCAAATTTAGGCACGAATAGCTAAAGCACATTAATACACATGCAGATGTGTTAAGGTGCATTAACACTGTGTATGGACTGACTTGGGAATAGCTTTAGTCCCATGTCAGTCCACACACGGCATCAATGTGTTTTAATGCATTCACATGTAGGCACGAGCCTTAAATATAGGCATATTAAATATAGGCACACCTAAATGCACATAGTTTCATAGTTTCTAGGGTCGGAAGGGACCTGAGCAGATCATCTAGTCCGACCCCCTGCCATGGCAGGAAAGAGTACTGGGGTCAAACGACCCCAGCAAGGTGTTCATCTAACCTCTTCTTAAAAACCCCCAGGGTAGGAGCCTGCACTACCTCCCTTGGAAGTTGGTTCCAGACCCTAGCCGTCCTGACCGTGAAATAGCGCCTTCTGATGTCTAACCTAAATCTACCCTCTGTTAGCTTGTGACCGTTGTTCCTGGTCACTCCTGGCTGTGCTC
>NW_017729004.1:51877986-51879042 GCF_001723915.1 Gavialis gangeticus | reverse complement strand
TCTGTGGATGCATGACAAGGTATGGTTGGCCTTCCTAACTGCCTCCCCACACTGCCGACCCAAGTAGACATGCCTTGAAAGTGATAGTGATGACAAGGTAGTAAAATACCCATTCCTACTTTATTATGAACTACTACTCTATTGTCCAAGGAGATGTAGTGTTATTGGAACTGGAGTAGCTTATCTCCTGATTACTAGCTTGTAGGGAGCTTGTACATGTGACGAAAATTGCCCATTTTTGCAGTTTAATTGCATCACACTTTATACATATGGGATTTCTTTGTGATTTAATTGAGTTGGTTGCAAGCTAAACCACATCCCCATGTAATTTAGTTTGCAATGTAGCTACTTGTAACATTGCAGCTTTTAATCTAACAGCTTGCCCCACAACCGCTGGAGCAACAGGCTGAAGGCAGAAGTGAGGGCCCGATCCTTTTTTGGTGGAGCCTGGGTGCCTTTCCCATGGCTGTGGGGTGAGTTGCCAGTGGGCCTAGAAGTCCCTGGTCTTTCCCTGCACAGCGGCAGTGCACCTTGGGGTCACCCAGGTGGGTTGCCCCGGCTTGGAGGCATCACTCAGCCTGATCCAACTGTTCCCTGAGCCTGACCTGGGGCAGCCCTGCCTGCTAGCAGCCTGCCCAGGCAGCCCTGGAGGCACCACCACCACAAAGAGAAGGACTGGGCCCCCCCACAGTTCCATGGCTACTCAGCCCACCAGCATCTCACCCCCTAGCCATGGGAGAGGCAGGCAGGCTTCATGGAAAAAAAAGGGTTCTGGCCCCTTACCATAACAGTGACAGAAGCTCCTAAACTGAAATGGTGGGTTTTTAATCATCACAATTAAAAACCCACCATTTCAATTTAGGGGACTAAATCCCTGCCACATGTACAAGCACCCATACAGGTTACAGCAGTAATTAGCAAGACTTTCTAGTAGTCTTGTTTTCTTCTTCCTCCCTCCTCCCGCATTGGCATTTAAGCCCTGTCTATTAATGTGCCAGCAAATGTTCCTTTTTAAAAATATTGTTTTTTTTCTAGCTTGCTTGATTAAGTAAAGGG
>NW_017729004.1:51865320-51872986 GCF_001723915.1 Gavialis gangeticus | reverse complement strand
TAGGGGACTAAATCCCTGCCACATGTACAAGCACCCATACAGGTTACAGCAGTAATTAGCAAGACTTTCTAGTAGTCTTGTTTTCTTCTTCCTCCCTCCTCCCGCATTGGCATTTAAGCCCTGTCTATTAATGTGCCAGCAAATGTTCCTTTTTAAAAATATTGTTTTTTTTCTAGCTTGCTTGATTAAGTAAAGGGTAGCACTTGTCTTTCTCAACATCCATTACTGCACTCTACAGTTTGACTACTGTTGGGTGGATATTTCAACCAGTCATTTTGATCAGCAGCGTCTCAGTGATATTATTTTCTCATCTCCTCATAATCTCCCTATTAGAGTAATACTGAGTGGTAATTGAGTGTCTTTCCTTTTTGGTGTCCATTGTGTAGAGAGAGTGCAGCTCCTAGAAAAAGCTGATTGGCATTTGGAAAGGATCTGTTCTCCATCTGAGAGCTTTAAATACTGGAAGCAGCTGCTTACTGCTTGCCACATTTGTAAATATTTTTTAAAACTCATGATCATCTTGGGGAGATTGTTTACTTGCAGGATTTACGTGTTTGTTTGTTTGTTTTTTACTTCTGTTTCATAAGATAATTTGCTACAATATTTTCTCCTGTTAATCAGCTGGGATAGATCCCATAGGGAGAGTCAGAAATTTAGGAACAGAGAAAGAATGAAATTACAGAAACTCTCTAATTATGATGTGTGGAACCTGAAACCTTTACAACCAGGCATTTTTTTCTATTGACTATAGCATGTCAGGATTTGACAATGAGTTGAATCGAAGCACAATATCCTTATGCTCCTACAAGGAAACCAGACAATCTGCTGGTACTGAATTTGGGGCAAAAGGTAATAGTCCATGGAGATACTGATGGTGAAATGTAAAAGTTGTGAATTCTTTTAGCTGTAATAATCTCATGGATTTGAAAGCAGCACAATTTAAATAAATATTTTAAATGTAATAATATCTAATTGCTAGTATTATTTATTATTAAGTAGTATCTAATGAATTCAGTCAAGAGTGGGGCCCCATGATTCTGGACAATGTACAAGCCTTGGGAAGACATAGTCTCTGCCCTGATTATGATACCATCTAATTTTGGGACATGATGCAAAAAGTGAGCATGACAAATAAAAGAAGGGAGAAAAGGAGGAAGATCAATAGGCACGTAAGTCCATTCTTGAAATGTTGTGCATAGCAGTGAATAGGAATAGACTTTGCATGAGGGCACAAGTTGTATGATTAGAGTCACATGCTGCTCTTGGAAAAGTTGATGTTTTCATATAATTTGAAATAATCTGGAAGTATTTTTCAAATGTGTGTAATCATTTATCCTGGAACACTAGACATTCTAGCTATCATTAGTTGATTTTTTTCTGGCAATACAGCAAAATTGAGTATTGAGGGATTTGAGGAATTTTTTTATGTGGATTTAATGATAAATTTGCTATTTTGAAGGACTGTCTGCTAGCCACATAAAATTGCAGAATAGACTTGAGCACATTTTATAGAGTTAAAACAGTTAGATATACTAGGGAAGAATAATTATTCCAAAGACTTCAGTAGCCCAGGTATTACCTAATCCATATTCACTACCAGAACCATCAAATCAAAAATACTGTTCTTGAACACAAAAAAACCTAGGTTTTGATTTTTCTCTCTCAAAACTTCTCATCTTACCAAGATGTTGGGATGATGTATAACTGACTTTCAGGAGAAAAATATGACAAGCTGAGGCATATTGTAAATAGATTTCAAAGTTATCTATTCCTGGCCCATCCATAATCCTTTATGAAAAATATATTTGAACTTCTCTCGTCTCATTGCCTTAAGGAACATGAACCAACCTTATATTTCTTAATCTGAGCTTCTTTCCAGGTCATCAGTTTGATTTCTGACTGCTATTACCGTGCTTAGTATTCCTTGGATAACATCATGTCCATCAACTGTTATCTCCATTTTTTCAATTTTCCTCTAAGCCACCTGCAGTCTTAACCTGAAGATTTCAAACTTCTTATCCATTGTAGTCTAATAACATCTAAGCTTTTACTCGTATCTCTCTAATTTTCACTGACTACATCTTTTACAGCTGTCTTCATTATCTTAAACATGTAACTAAGAATGCAGATTGCAAAAGCAAAGCCATATATTATCATGCAGTATTATCTAATTCCCCAGGTGTCTTTTTTCTATCATGCAATGAAATTTGGTATCCCAGATAAAGGAATTTTATCAGTGCCTTACAAAAAAGACTATCTAGAGTAACTTACTGCACAAAGCATATTCCAATTCCTTACAAAGCATGCCACTTTGCTGAAACCCATATATTCCACATCTCCAACTTTCTCGGACCTGGTGTGATAGATTACTGTTTGTGTAGGGTGAACTGCAGGTTTTATGTCGACATAAGCAAAAAGAAATCTTGAAAGCAAGATTTTAGAAAATTGTATATAGGCTGAAGAGCCTGTACCATCATATGCTTCCATTGTCTTGGTATTTATTTTAATGTAACTCATGGAAGAATTGTTATTTAATTTTTAAAGGACTGAATGCCTGTTTTAAAAAATAAAATTGTATGTAACCGTAGGCAAAGCCTATTCAAAGCTCTATGCCTCAAGTTCCTGATGTGTAAACTTAGGTGTGCACTAAAGGGCTTTTCTATCTAAGTGGCAATGTTCACATTAATTAATGAAGTATCAAATGTCTCAATTCTCAGATAACTTTGATATCAAAAAGACTTCTTGAAGCAACTACTTCAACTAATGAAATGGGGGGGAGGTGGGGAGAAAGATGCTACATGGCAAAACACCATGCAAAATGTTGTTGTTTCTTTCTCCTATAAGCCTTATCCATTTTAACAAGCATCTTGCTTCTAGCTGGGTTTGCAAAATAGCCTGTAATGGTTGCAAAATAGCCTGTAACTGATTCATAACTAATTCTAAGAGAGCAATTGAAATTATGAACATCATACCAGTGCAGATTGTCAAGTATATTCTGTACAATACCTGGATGCATGAGGACAATATCACTTATTATTTACATTGCACTTATGCCTACTGCTGAGGTCACAAACCAAGAACCACTTGTGATAGGCACTGCACAAACACAGAACAAAATGGCAGTGTAGGGCCTAACAAGTGCATAATCTCAATAAAATGTAAGAAGCAATGGGTGGATACAGAAGGATCATAGGAGTAAAAAGAGTGTGAGAAAACGGGCAGTGGTGTGCTGCGTAGCAGCTGTTACAGCATAGCAGCTGCCTAATTGGTGCCAGGTTTTATGCAGACATCAAGGCAAAAGAGTTTTAAGGAAGGATTTGAGAGACAGCAATGAGGCTCTGAGCATGTTTATGGGGATGTCCTCTCAAATCTGAGAGGGACAATAGAGGAGAATTTTAACAGTACTGCTTACATGGTGCTCCTAAGAACAAGTAGAATGATTGGCACTTTTAGCCAATCTGAAATGAGATCCAGTATTTCAATAGTGTGTAAGAAATGTTAAGTAAGAATGACCTAGATGAAGATAAGTTTCTTGTATTTAGTGTGAAGGAAGAAAGGAACCCAGTGGCACGCAAGTAGAGAGGCAATGTAGTCAAAGTAACAGGCTAATGTGGCACTATTTTTAATAGCAGAATTGAATTTGTTAATGTCGAAGAGGTGGTAGTTGCAACTGAGCTATGAAATAATGATGGCCTGTAAGAGACTCTTAGTTGTGTGAATGATAGAAAAAGCCATATTTTAGAATATCAATATTTAGACACAGCATAGATGGCAGACTTTAGAAACAGTGCCAAGACAAAGATGACACCCAGATGACAGACAAGTGGTGTTTGTCTACAGTGATTGCAAAAGGAGGGAGGAAAGAGGGCTGGAGTGGAAAAAATTAGGAGTTCTTAGGTTGAGCTTAAAGTCATAGTTGGATATCAATGAAAAAATGTCACAGATATGGGCCAAGGTTTTGGTTTAGTAAAAAGAGACAGGTCTAGGGTACAGAGACAACTTTTGATAGTCATCCACAGAGAGAGAGTTGATTTTGTGTTTGAGGATTTGATTAGTCAGAAAGGAGTAGAGGAGGAACAGTAGGGACTAAAGACAAATCCTTGTGAACCTCAACAGAAAGTTGCAGGTGAAGTAGGAAAAACCTCTGAATGAGGCACTGAAGGAGTAATGAGGGGTAGAAAGCAAATTAGACAAAGACTTAATCAAGGGAATAGTAGGAAGGCAAAGTATCAAGATGATGTGTAGGATCCCTCCATGTTAAAGCCAGTTGATAGGAAGAGGAAGATGCAGTACTAATCTTCCATTTGGCTGTGAATGGTCACTAGAGACTTCAGTGGAGGAGATGGAGGCTGGACTGGAGATTTATAGAGATAGACTGAGCATTCTAGACATCAAGAGAAAGGGAAATGTAGAATGGGCATAAGTTAAAAGAGGATAGACATATCGGTAAAGAATGTCATGGACTGAAAGAGGGTGGATAAAAGAAGCTGAATAGAGTTTGTTGGAATTATAGAGGAGTAAGTGTTAACCAATAATGGAAAGTGGAGCAAAAGTGGAGAGATGAGGGAAGGAAGAGGAGAGCAGAAATTTCATTGCAGATGTGTATGGAACATTGCAAAGGAGCCATAGATGAGTCGCACCTAACATGATTGCAAACAAATCCAGCAATGGATGAACAGATTGGAGCTAATAAGCTTAACAGCACTGACCCAGGGAATAATTAATTATAGGAAATACAAGTCAGTTATTTCAGCAGCTAGGTCTATGATGAATGAAGATGCAGCAAATGGGGGAGTTACTGGCTAAAGGGCTAAGGCTTAAGGGATAGAACTGCTTGAGAATTTTTTGACTTAATTTTATTTTGTGGACAAATAAATGCTGCTTTGGTGGAAAGGTTTGATAGGGTCTAGGAGTTTAGTCAGAACAATAGAAGAGGAAGCAAAAGACCTGTCTTGTGCAATAGCCAGCATTGAAGGACCTCACTAGAAATTTGGGAGGCCCAAAGGTTCCTGACCTAACTGATTCAGAATAGGGTCTTGAACTTCAGTGATTTTTCATGAAAAGCTTTAAAATGTGTTGTTTTCACTCAGAAGAGAAACCAATCAAAATGATGTGCCCAAATCTCATATAATTTGTCAAGTGATGGGTGCTTTTGTTTTTGTGTGTGTGAATAGGTTCATCTAGTTTAGTTGTCATTCTTATGAGAGACAGTATGAATATTGAAAACTCATTAATCCACCCTGCCTCCTCACAAAGTGGAATTCTTGTTTTCTGGCCAGACCTAGTCAGGGAATAAATCGATGAAAGAGCTAGCTGTTATCAGCTGCCTCAAAGGACATGGACAGAGCTGGGAACTTGGAATAATTAGAGGAAGATAGTGGTGGGTGAGTGAGGGGAAGTTTGAATGTGGCTAAATAAGTAAATTCTGCTATGGAAGTTTCAAAGTTGCAGCTTTGTATTTCAGACAAATTTCAAGGAAAAACTGTTACTAATGCAAGAATTGTCAACAGCAAACAGATTCCTTCTTTTTGTAAATTAGGTGCAAATACAAAAACATTAAAAAATGCAAAACAAGCTCTTTGTTGGTAAGAGAATAACAATTACATCACATCAAGACACCTTAATAGAAAATATTTCCCTTGTTTTTCTGCTCCTTTGAGACTGATGACTGGGATTTGTCTTTTCATACTGGTATTTCAAAGGCAGATAATTTGTCTCCTTGGGTGTTTTGAATACCACCTGTCTGGTGAAAAATCATTTTGAAAAAAATGATTAGTATTCTGTAGTGCTTTCTTTTTAAACTAAGGAAGTTGAAAAGTTTAACTGACAAGGTATTTGATCATTACGTATTCATAGGCATTTTTCAGGCTTCACAACTGCCACAATCATGCAATGATAATTCAGGGCTGCTGAAGCAACTTATTTTAAATACATGATGTTTTCCATTTTTCTTTCTCTTTTTTTCCCCTCCTCTCATAATCTTAATGATCACAAATAAAAGTAATCAGAACAAACGCTATCATTCTGTTAACTACTGAGGTGCAGAGTGATGCATACATAGCACTATGTTTTCTGTACATACTAGATAACAGGCATTTCAGAGAAATGGTTATCAGCAGTCATCTATTTTAATAATAATTATGAATTGTTCCAATAGATATTTGATTGTATTTTGAACTGTTAAGTTATACGCAAAGCATAGATTTATAGCATATGCCAGTAGCTCATATGATGTGCGACATTCTTTAATGACTTGAAAATAGCCACCTGATTCAGATAGAGGACTTGAATCCTAAAAGATTTTTGTGAAACGTTTCAAAATTATTAGTCTCCATTTTAATGAAATACTGGACCTTTTTCAGGGGAGAAGTGGGGGGAATGGAATTGTTTTATAGCCAGCCCTACCTTAGTGGGCATACTCCAAAGACTATATACCCAACATGAAATAACTGGGCTAGGCCATGCCCTGCCTGAAATCTTGCTAGTATACAACAATGTCTGTTTCCCAAAGTCAGCCTTCAAAGGATTGAGCAACTGCTGGCAAGCATCTGCTCAGCGCATCTCCTTCAGAGTGGTACCCCACAAAGACGAAGTCTTCTTTCATGTTCCTGCTTTAGATCCTCACTAGATCTTTCTCCTGTACCTGTCCTTGCCCCTATCTGTTCAGGCTCCATGACCAGGTTTGCCTTTTGCTGGCATCTTGCTGCTGCCTCTGAGCTTTCTCACTGGTAGTTCCTGACTTCAGTTTTTAATCTAGTTGTGCAAAGACCCCCCTCCCTGCTGCAACTTTAATTCTGCTTTAACTGTTTCTATGGGCATCCATGCCCTGGTTGAAAAGATTCAGGAGGTAGCTCAAAAATGTTTGAGCACAGTCAGTTCCTAAGTAATAGAAAGTTAGCAGTAAACACCATATTTTAATCTATGAATAGAAATGGATGCAACTGTCTGCACATTTGCACATTCAGTTCTTACAGCTGCATTAGCCAATGAATATATGGCATCTGCCATTTCATGTTCTGTTTAGATATAGTCTGTTACAGGGGACACACATATATGTGCACTTCATGATCCCATGTGACAGTTTTGCTTATGTTTTTTCTTATATTGATGTGTTTTTCCTTACCTTTAAAACAAGCAGGTTAAGCCCAGGTCCAAAAAGGACTTAGGTACCTAATGGGACTTTAGTGAAATTTAAGTTCCTAACTACACAACTTTTAGAACTGCAATCCCCAAAATCCCCCTTCCCTCATCTGCCACTTAACTCTAGAGATGCCTAAACTCTTTAGGGACCTACGTTTTGACCATTAAACCTTCCAAGGTGCTTGAAAGTTTTGCTTCTGAGCATATCCAAAGGCACCTCAGTCTTGACAGGGCTAAGCAGCTGAACACATAGCACATGCCTAAGCTCCTCTGCAATCCATAAAAGAGGATTTTCTCTCCTATCTCATCAGATAGCACATCTATCAGATCAGGCTGTGTCCAAAATTCAAAACTAGAGGAAGAGCTATCCCTTTATCCCTTTTCTACAATAGCTTAGTGGTTAGAACACTTACACAAGATGTCAGAGACAGGATCAGTTCTGTCTTCTTCCTAAGCAGATGCAAAACCACATCTCTAAACTAGCCTCACCGGGGGAGGGGGCTGCAGGAAGATGAGGAGACACCAC
>NW_017729004.1:51833892-51861994 GCF_001723915.1 Gavialis gangeticus | reverse complement strand
GGGGGACCAGAAGGGTTTGGGGGAGACCTTGTTTCCCCTTGAGCCCCCTAGCATAACAAGGAATAACAGCCATTAGTTTTTGGAGAGGAGGTTTAGATTAGACATCCGTAAGAACTTCTTCACAGTTAGGGCAGCCAGGATCTGGAACCAACTTCCAAGGGAAGTGGTGCTGGCTCCTACCCTGGGGGTCTTTAAGAAGAGGGTTGATGCCTACCTGGCTAGAGTCATTTGAGCCCATTTTTTCTTCTGCCCAGGCAGGGGCTCAGACTTGAAGATCTACAAGGTCCCTTCCGACCCTACTTCTATGATTCTGTGATTCTATGATCTCCCACCTCTCTGGTGAATGCCTCTGCAATCATGCTATTTCAAAACAGTGGGGGATCTCCATCCTTTCTGGTGAAGCTGTTTCACTTCATATAAGAGAATTAGTGATTTCTTGGTTCAGAAAGATGCAAGGAGCATAAAGAGTGTAGTGGTTTGGCATTCACAGGGAAGACCAATTTTTTAAATTTATTTTACATTAAATTTTCTTTGGAGAAAATGCATAAAAATGTATTTCAGTTATTTAAATAAAAAGAGCATGAAAGGAAGACTTTGGGCTACAGTACAATGACAATAAAGTAGAGATTGAAGATAATCTAGATGTGGCCCAAATACTAAATTAATAGGGACAGTCATGTTGACCACAGAGACAAAAGGATGAATGAGAATTTAGATAAGGAAAAGAAAATTACTACAACTGTGGTGAAAGGAAAATTCAAATAGCTTAATGTACCCAAGTCTGGAGCACTGGATAATTTCTATACAAAAATTCTGAATTTGCAGCTGATGAAATTGCAACTCTGGGTTTTTAAATATTTCACATTAGGATAGAAATATTTTATTAGAGCAATTTTCTTCTGAGCATGTTTCCCATTAGTTGGTATCCCCATTTGGACTCCCATTTTTAGGGACCTACCGAATTCACAGCAGAAGTAGAGTGCACAGTGGCTCCTTTAATCTTGCATGTTCCCCTGCATGCACCTTGCTCCTTGCGCGCCCCCCTCCCCACTGCTGATTAGTGGAGGACCCCACAACTCCCTTGTCATCAGCAGGGAAGCTAAAACCATGGTTTTAAACATGACGCCGTTTTTGCCTCCCTGCTCGTCAGTGGCAAACAGCAGGGCAGTCTGGGGCCCTTCAGCCAATCAGTGGTGGGAGGTAAAAACAGCACCACGTTTAAAACCACAGTTTTTGACTTCCCGCTGATCAGGAGCAAGCTGCAGGTGAGGCCCCTCCACCAATCAGCAAGGGTGGGGCCACAGGGGAATCTACAAAATTAAAGAGCCACAACGTACCCCACTTCTGCCATGAATTCAGTAGCTCCCTACTCATTTTCCACAAGCTACTCTACTGCCACCTCTTCTGAAACACTGAATGTTCTGGAGCCTTATTTTATACGTTTGCTACCACTTTGTCATAGGCCTTCCCATCTTGACCTGAACTTTTTTTCCCATGTACTCTTCAGGCCTTCTGGTTAAATTTCCAAACCATTTCAGTCTACACTTGCTCAGATTTTCCTCTGCTGATGTCACCTTTAGCTGTTCTTGTACCTCTTAATTTCTCACAATTTCTTTCTGACTTCACAACTTTAGCACCCTCATTTCTGTCACCTCGGCTTGGATTTCTGTGTTTCCTCACTGCCTAGTACTTTGATCTATACAAAAGAATTCCCCATATCACTATCTTGTGGATTTTTCCCTTCAAAAATTTGCATTTCCTGTCCCAATCTACTTCACTCACTTTTCTCCATGTTGTCAATATATTATTTATTCTGCTCTTAACTTCTCTCTCTCTGTCTCTCTCTCTGTTTTCTTGCACATGGCATTGAACTTGCACATGTTGCATGTGCTGGTTATTCAGTGCTATACATGTGATCCCCTCAGTATTGTCTGAAACTATGTAGGACGTAATCCAATTTTCCTGCTAATACATAGACTGTGCCTTTCCAGGACGTGCCTCTGTCCACCCCAGTCGCTCTTGACCTATGTAAGCCACCTGCCCTGCAGCCCTTGTAGCAGGTCAGCTAATCATGACCTGGTGAATCCCTGTCCCTTCCCTCTGATTGGTTCTGGGGCTGCTTTTAAGAAACTCATCCAACACCTGACCCTTGCTGTACAACTTACTGGTCTCCAGTTTTTAAGCAGTTTCTGTCCTGGCAACTTCTCTGGTTCTCCTAGTTCCTGGCCCTGCCTTTTGCTTGTTCCTGGTTTTTTACCTTGGATTTCCCTGCAGATCTGTTTCCTGGTTTCTGACCCCAGCTTGGCTCTGTTCTTGGACTTTGCCCTATGGATTGTCCCTTGGATTTGGTAATTAGGCCTCTGATCCCCAGATCCTGACCCTGGCTTGGTATTTTGTTCCTGACTCCTGGCTTCTGACCCCCACTTCTGCAATCCCTTTTCCCACTCCTGGCTCTACCCACTAAGCTGGTCACCCTGGTGGACTGTCATAACCTGCTGTCTGCTTTCTGTAATTAATAACAAACTTCTGAAAAAACCTGAGAACATTGTGTGCTAAAGGGTGTTCTGAATGCTAGTCCCAGTGAGTGTATCCAGGACTAGCACAAATAGGAATGGTCTTAATTATTGACCCCTGATGAGCTGCCACCTTGATCAGAAAATCGTCCATCCCCCTGCACATGCTCTTTGCTGGCTTTGTTGAGACTCTATACATGTCTTGCACAAGTCTCACTTAGTCTTCCAGAACAAATCGTTCCCTCATGCACAACCGCCTCCTTTCTCTTGGCACTTGGTTATACACTTTTTCCATGACAACAGACACCAGGTAAAGAATTTTTCCTTTGTTTTTTTCTTACTTTCCAATTAGCAATCTCACTGCAAAGATTGCATCAATCATTGATTTACATGACATGAATTTGAACTTACCGGTGCCAATTTTGACTCTTCTCAATATTTGTTTGGTGATCTTTTCCTATAATTTTATGGTATGGTTCACAAGTTTTATACCTCTCTAACTACCACAATCTTGAATGCCTCCACTTTTAAAACTAGGCACTGTAAAACTTTCTCTGTGCATCTGGAATTTTCCCTTATAAATGTGATCTTTTTGAGGTAGTTGGTGAGGAGACTTACATAATCACATCCCAGTGCTTTCTATACCTCTGTTTATATTCTGTTCAGCCCCCCAGCCTTTTGCTTTTTCATTTTATCAAGGGCATCTTCTACTTCTTTCTCTACTATTGATTTGACCAAGGTTTGGTTTTCCAGAACTTCTCTGAACACATGGCTACAATTCTTTTCATGTATAAGTCTCTCAAAGTAATTCTTTCTTGGCTCTGTCAGTATTTTAACTCCCTTTTTTATACAACACACTTCCCTAATCTCTGATTTGCTTCTCTTTAGCCTTTGCCAGATAGTATATGTCCTATTCATCACCTTGTGTTTGCAGCTTGTTACACAGATCTTCCAGGTCTTGGTTTTTGTTTCTGTCACTATTTTCTTGCCTCCTTCTAGGCTGTTATATTTAGTCTTCTCCCACACTTTGAACTTTCTTTTTTCCCCCCAGGGTATGGCCTGTACCTCCTCATTCCAGTATTCTGCCATATTTTTCTCCAAATTCACAGCTTCTGTTAAGACATATTCATCACTTCTTTTGTGAACTTGCTAATGCATTCAGACATGTCTTCCAATAATTCTTGTTATGCTCTGTATTTCCTAACCTTTTCTCTGTTGCTTTTCACTTTCATGGGGAGACAGCAATGGGTAGTATTAAGAGGGGAAGTATAAGAATGGAGAAATCATAGTTCCCTACATTTTAGGCTCACATAATAATTTAATTCTTGTCATTGGCACAAAAAGAAAGAAATGTGTTGATGAAATTTGCTTATGACAAAGTTTAGAAAGCATTATAATACAGAAGTTGTATAGAAAGTTGGATAACTTTGAGGCCTGGAATAATAGAAATGAGATGAAATTTTGTAGTGAAAAAGATGATGCATTTGATGACTAATAATACAAGCTTCTACTATAAGCCAAGAAGCTTATCAATTGGAAAAAGATGAGCAAATAGACCCAGGTATACTAGCTGATCACAGAATTGCTATGAAAAACCACTATGATGATGTGATGAAAAAGACAAATGTAATCCTAGGATATATCAGGTGAAATATTTCCTGTAGAAATAGGAAAATATTAATGGCACTGTAGAACCTCATCTGAAATACTGTGTGCTGTTCTGATCACCCAGTCTTAAGAAAGATGAATTCAAATGAGAAAAGATACAGAAAAGGGCTAATAGATCAGAGGACTGGAGAGCTAATCATATGAGAGAAGACTAAAAGTTCCTGGCCTGTTTATCCTAACAAAAGGGAGATTTTATACTCACCATAAAAATTCTCAACCAGCGGGGTGCCTTGAGATCCTTTCAAGGATAATGTGGGGTGCCATGCCATGTTAGTGCTGCTAGATTTGCAAACATATTTCACAGGATAAAATGAGAGGTTTCAAATAAACCCACAGCTGTGTTCCTGCTACACTAGAGAGAAAAACTGCTGTACTATTTTCTTGTGGTAAAAAAAGTGTGAAAATTAAGAGTTGACATTTTCCAATGGGTGGCACAAGTTTATCCAGGGGTGCTGTTCATGAGTAAATTTAGGCTGGGGATTGAAAGACTGTATCTATGTGTGAGATGCTGGGACAGCCATCAGAGTAGTGGGAGAAAAAAGACTTAAAGTGGAGCTCAGTCAGTTAATGAGGGGGATTATATGCCATATTGCATGCAATAAAAGGTACTGAATTTGACTCGGGTTGTCCATTTCAGTCTCATGTTCATTTTAGAAAGAGCCAAAACATTTAATACAGAGTTGTAGGTGGATTTGAGGAATCTGAAAACTTGTATTACAGTACCCAGCACCTAGGTCCTTTTTTTTTTTTTGGATCTGGGCCTTATATTGGAAGTATATGGGTGCTCTTTTTTCCAGTGTGAGACTTAGAGCAAAACATTTCTCTTTGCTATTTAAAATTCCTTGGGTAACAGAGAGATCAAATTTCCCTGCCACCTTTTGTTTGGCTAGATTTATTTTTCTTCTCTTTCCTAATGAGAATTTATGCTCAGATTACTCAGAAGACTCAGACTTCTTCGGGATGGCTGCAGTATCTGATGACATTAATCCAGCTGTACTATTCTAGTCTCAGCAGTGTGGGCATAGATTGGCTGCTGGGATTTCATCGTGAGATGTACTGACATGTGTTACCTTTTTGTATTTGCAATCACCCCGTGAGGAGTAACAAAAGGAATTTCCAGTAACAAGTGTTTCCTGTGATTCAATTTGCAAAAGTAATTTAGGAAATGCAGTAGCCAGTTAATTGAGCTATCTTTGTTGCTACAAGGGGCTGACAAACTAATTTTTATTAATAGGTTTTCATGCAACATGAAACTAATGAGTATATAATATGCTGATTCATTTGATATATAACATGAAGTCATCTTGATATTAGCAGGAAACATTTTTCACCTGTCATCATATATCATGAGATTAGCTTGTCAAAAGATGTGATGAATAAAAATTGTTGTGGAGTTATAATGGTCAAGAGAGAGAGAAAAAACATTTTCTGTACCTCTGAAATGTGCCATAAAATGTTTTTAACATAGATAAGAATTGCCATGCTGATTAAGATCAGGGCTTTGTCTAGACCTATCTTCTGTCTCTCATAATGACCACTGGCTGATGCTTCAGAGCAGAGGAAAAAGTAATCAGTCTCATATTGGACAAACAAGGAACAGAGGAGGCTTCTTCACTGAGTTATACTGAATTTGATTGGCTTATGCTCTGCAACACAAGGGCACGTCCAGGAGAGTGCATATGTGCCTGTTGCAGCATCTCAAAGCAATTTGAGACGTGGCAAGAAGCACACTGGGAACAAAAAATGTTCCCCATGCTGCATATTTGCAGTGTGGGCTCTAAATCTGATATGTGCAAATCCAGGTATCAAAAAAACAAAACAAAAAAACATGGCAAAAAACCCAGGCAGGGCATGTTCCTGTAGCATGCCCTGAGGCAACCGGAGGCAGAATCCTCCAAAGACATGCTCTGGCATCCAGCCAGAGCATCTTTATGGTTGCCCCCTTCCCCTGCTTCCCTAGCATGCTGGGTAAATAGGAGTGGGGCAAGGCTGCAGCTTGACCTAGATCAAGGAGCTATTCTGGGTAAGTAGGGATGTGAGGGTCCGGGTGGGGGGACTGTAATGGTAGGGGGCTGTGGGTGTGTGGGAGGTCTGTGTGGGTGTGGGAGGGTGCTTTGGAGAGGTAGGTCCCCTACCTGCCCCCACACAGCACACTGCCCTCTTTTCCCCCAGAGCAGCAGTGGCCGTCAAGCGCTCAAGGCCTGCTGCTGGCAGAGCCCCCCACTGTATGGCATGGGCCCAGCCCCCTGAGACCCAGTGCTGCCTGTGCTGCATGTCACAGGCCTGGCCTGGGGCCATGCACCTTCAGGAGGTGTAGGGGGGAGGTTTGTTGTGGAGTATGGGGCTTGTGTGGGGGGTTGGGTTGTGGTGCTGGTGAGTAAGGGGTCAGGGGGGCTGGAGGAGAGGGGAGGGGACCATGGGGGGGACCCCTGATGGCTCCACAGCAAAGTACATGTCCAAGCACGTGCGCTGAAGCAAAAAGCCCTGGCTCAAATTTGCACCGCTTCTATTTGAGCTGATGCAAACGCATGTGTGTGCATGTGTGGACACGCCCACAAAGGGAGGGAAACACTCTGTTGGGGATCTGAGCAGCCTATCAGCTTGCTTGCTGGAGAGGTAGGGTGTCTAGGAACCCAAGCTCATTACCCAGAAAGCAATCGGGGATCAAACATAAAAGAAACACTCTTGCGGGGGAGAGCTGTCCTAAAATGGAAACCTGGAGGACTTGGGTACCCTGTACTCTAGAGTTGGAAGCTAGAAAGCCAGGACTGCTGAGAAAAGGCTTCCATAGATTTTAGAACTTTTGATAAACTGGCATTTTATAACTGAAAAACCTTCTATCAGAAAATTTGTGACTAGCACTATGCTTGATCTTTGTGCGTTGATACCAGTAAAAAAATGTATGCACAGAAACAGGTTTTATTGAAGGAATTTATTTTCTTAAAGCACTCTTGAATCTTTCCTATATGTTTCTAATTATTGGAAGAAATAGCATGTGCATTTCTTTTACCATGAGGAAATATATGTACCAATGAAATATTCCAATGAGCCAGGCACATTTTGTTATTAACATCGCTGCAACAACATTTTTCAGGGCACAACAGTTTGCTACCTCTGATGTTGTGCATATCTATGGTCTAATGAGAAATATTATAGATGCTCCCAAGTTGAGAAGACAGAAAGATAAAAGCAAAACAGCATCTAGAACATGGGCCAAGAGGCTATATTAAGGTTCTAGTTTTGTTGCTTTGTTTTCTAATTGCTTTACAATTTTGAGATTAATTGTGGTCATATGGGGGGACCCTAATTTACAAAATATTGTAGCTATAAAGAAAAATAAATGGTTATTTTAACCTTGGGATTAATTATGCAAATGTTTACACAGTCTCATATAAATAGTACCAATGATCTCAATGGGACAATTCACCAGAACTAACATACCTCCATAAGCACATGTTGGATGAAGCACCTTGTGTGTATTTTAGAATAGAAAATCCCCACATGACTCTAATTGGCAGTAATTTCTACTTTCCCTCTATTAGAGTAGAAGAAAGAGAGAGAGAGAACATGCAAGTTAAACTGAATGAATGAATAAATAAATATGGAACATCTCATTGACTCTAATTAGGGTTTATTTTTTTTCTCAAGAAAAGAAACCATATGAATTCCATTGCATGGAAGGGCAAACAATGTTGTCTGAAGTGATTTATTCTACTACAACCTATAGGTTTGGAGGGGTTAGGAACTGGGTAGACATTAATGCTTTCCCACCTCCCATCACTCTTTCCTGATCATGCCATGGCAGTAAAGCTTTTGCCCTTTGAATATATTCCTATTGCTTTCCAGAGCCCCATGATGAAATCTGCAATCTCCCTCATGCTTAAATGTTTAGGTGGGTATTGGGACACATGATTTGCCATGAAATGCACAAAAATACATTTTGCACCATATGGAACGCTAATGCACCATAAGGAACTTTCAAGTTTGCCAGTAACAAGAGATCTGAGAGAGGAACTTAAATTCTTATTCCATGACAATTCTTAAAGGGGATGGAAAATAGATGCAGGATTAAATTAGTAAAGTCAAGACTGGAGTAATCCAATGCTCTGTGTATATGTACCCATGTATGGGTATAGTTAAGAAACATATGTAGAAATCAGAATTGCTACTATTTTTCATTACCTTGCCAACTTTAAACCAACTGAAATAGCTTGAAAACTGATCCAGTTGGCCATGTAGGCCTACACCTCTTGAAATGTACAGGCAGTCCTTGACTTACAGTGTTTCGAGTTACAACATTTCACACTTACGTTTATAACTTGACACTGTTTCAACTTTATGATGTCAGTTTCAACTTTACAACGCTTGATCCGATGCAGTGCCACACCAGTGAACAAGTTTGCTGCATCGCTCATCTCCCTGGAGAACATCTGTCCAAACTTCCTTGGACACTGTCTTTAAGAAAGCAGACAAGACTCCAGAAGAACCTGCAGCCAAGACTCCTGAGAAGACTCCAGGCCAGAACCCTTCAAAAAGTCCAACCAAGAGCCTTTCAAAAAGTCCAGCAAAGTCACCTCAAGGAAGTCCTTGAAAATCAATATGACTGCTATTTACAATATAAATACATCAATGTAGCTATGTTACTCATCTATAATTGATCAAGTACAAAATTCTGGGGTATTTTTGGTGAAAATAGGGTATTGGGCCTTGGTTCAGGAACCAACCCCCCATTTATAACGTTTCTTATGAGAAAATTGGTTCCAAGTTACAACTTTTCAACTTAAGACGTGGTTTTCAGGAACCAATTGTGTCGTAAGTCTGAGGACTGCCTGTATATTGGAAATCCATCCCCATGAGGCAGAAGGAATTGCTTTGTTTACTGTATTTAAAAAAACAAACTATAAAATTAGGAGTTACTGTGGAGATGCCTTATATTTAAGGTAGCTTCTAGAAGGTTAAACTCCTAGTTACAGTTATTTTTAACATGTATAACTCAGTGATATTCTGTAGAGTCCTCCATAAAATCAGTACATCATCAGTATGCACAGTACAGTTAAAAGAAAAGGAATATTTGAGTTCAAAGTATTGCCACTAATGTGTATTATATGTTAATATCCTAGTACAGTGGTGCTCAAAACTTTTTGCCTGGTGGGCTGGATGGGTCAGATGGTGGTTTCAGTCCAGCATCTGGCCCAGTGGGATGGCCACCATCTGGATATGGGGGTGGGAGGGAAGCCTGGCCCCACAGTGGGACAAGAGGGCTTGCCAAGACATGACCCAGCTGTATGTGGGGTGAAGGGGCGTGGTCCAGGCACAACCCAGCCCGACAGAGGAAAAGTGAGCAGAGCCCAGACTCGTGGGGGAAAATAGGGATCTAACCAACCCCCCTGGGGAAATGGGGGCATGACCCTAGATACAAAAATAGAGCTTAGTCATAGGGGGAATTTTTCTCAATTGAAAAGTAGTTAAAGTGTTCTGAAAAGGTGAGTCTCTGTGGCTGATGATGGATTTGGATGTGTCAGTTGAAAGGAAGATAATACAAGTTTACAGATGGCTAAGAGCTAGAGAGTATAAAATGAAGATCAGCAATAACAGGAAGAGTGAAAGTGTGATTAATAAAGTCCACTAAGAGCATCCACCTACTATACCTCTCCTGGTCTTCGCACAATATTCTACATCTCAAAGCATTGCCTCCAACAAAATTAAATCAACATTAGAAATTGGGAAAACAAATCATTGTAGATTTGGCCTGTTCCCTTGCACTACATACCTTTTAATTACTCTTTCTTACTCATGACTGACAATGGGTACACACAGATGTTACACTTAGATCACCCTAACCAGTGTTGATCTAAGTGCCCATCTGTGCAGACATTCAGGGAGGTTACATTTAAAATAAATGGCTGCCCAATCTAATTTAATTCACCCATGTGCAGACCTTACAGTTAGAATGATCTAACTTGTGATGCATCAATCTGAGTGCCAATCTGTACATAAATTCAGGAAGATTAGATCAGGCAAAAAAATGGCTGGCCTGATTTAACTTAGTTCACTTAGGAGGTGCACTAAGTTAGACTGGGCAGAAATTAACCTGGCATGTTTGGAGTACTGTCCTGAGGCTGGGAAAGCCCAGTCACTCACCCTAGCCCTGGAGTTGTGCTTTTTCTACACCTCCCATCCCAACTGGGTTAATTTTAGTCTTCCCTAAGCCCCCCATAGACACACCAACTTCCCTAATCCTGCCAACCCCATTGGACCCATTAGTGTCCCCATTTCCCTCTTAGATTACATTCCTGGTATGGCTCCTGGCACTGGTGAATGTGTGCATCGATTCCCAGAAATGTTTGTATGTGGCCCAGGAGCTGGGAAAGCCCAGCTGTTTAAACTTGCCCCAGTATCAGGGCTTCACTTTTTCTAACCCCCCTACTCCAACTGTGCTATCTTTAGCCTTCTGACAACTCCCCTTTCCCAGGCCTATTGCCCACCCCCCATTATCCTGCCAATTGTGGGCCTTCCTCTCACCCTGACTTAGATTACTTTCCAAGTGCAGCTCCTGGCACTGGTGGACATGTGCACAAGTAGTAATCTATGATCCAATCTATGATCAAGCCACTTAAAGTAAGACTCATGGGTATAGATTGGGTCCTGTAAACACGTACCTATGCCCAATAACTGTGCACTCTTAATTTCTTAACTTTTGGGGGGGGGTGTTGTTCAGAAAAGGAAAAAGGCTGCTAGATATACTCTCTCAATGATATATGTATATTATATATGTACTAAATGTGTGTTAAATATTTCCAAAGGGATACATTCAGATGTCTCAGAATTTCATCTGTTTTTCCATAAGATAGTACGTGGGCTAGGAAAATATTTCTAGATGTACAACATTCAAAGGGCTGCTACCTGTGGGAATGACTGATCTGTGTAGATTGTGCATTGATATTTTTAATTATAAAGCAAAGCAGCTGACATACAGATGTTAGTGGAGAAGGTACTGTGATTCAGTTTTTATATTTTATAATTGATTCCTTTTAAAAGAATGGGATTTTTGTTTGTTCATACTTTATTATTTTGCTTTTGGCAAAAATTTTAAAAACTTATGGTGAATAGGAGAGCATGGAGGAAGAATCCAGAGAAGAAACCAGGCACTTGGGAACAAGGGGACTGAATTAGGACTGCAGGGAAGTTTGACATTTGCCTGCCTTATTAGTGCTTGACTTTACAAACAGTAATTATTTTTAAGTGTTTTTGTATGCATTATACAAGAATTCTCTGGCTTCTTCCACAGACAAGAGGTCTTGCTATATGAAAACTGTTGATCTAGGACAGGATGCTGATGGGGCTGTAAAATGTTGGTGAAATAAAACTCCTCTATGATACACATATTTATGTCTGTCTGTTGTTGTTAGAATGAAGGAATTTACATGCAGACATAGACATTTATGTCCCTTCTCCTTCCTCAGTTAATGGGGGTTGGAAATCTCCAGCCCAGTGGGACAGTGTAGTTAAGCAAGAGAAGGACTGTGGCATCAAGGCTTTGATAGCAAGCTGATATGAATTATTCCTGTTGCTTGCCTCTTAATAGCAATCTTCCCAGAGGGTGAATAGGACTTTATTTTCTGTCTAGAAAATGTGTTCTTTAACAAAGAGTCTTTAATGGGAAGGTAGTAAAGGAAGAGGCTTAAAAGTATATTCTACCTGTGCTAGATGCAATTTAAGTTCTCCTCATACATTTCTGGTTGTGCCACCCTTATAGTAGCTGCCCTGAAAAGAAGTTATTAACTTCCCTACTGACAACTAATAGAGATTTATCCATTAGTTCAGCTGAGGGGAGGTTGTGTTTCTGGAGGTAGACTCATCAAAGCGCCACTAAATCAGTGGGGCTGAGTAAGGCGTAGAGGGTGGATGAAGAAGCACTTAGGCTCACAATATGGAGGGTGGTAGAAGTATCTTTTTTAATGAACAGCATTGCAGTGAGAGCGCTCACTGGGAGATTCTGGTTCAACACCTTACCCTTTCCCTGCCTGGGGAAATTTGAACACACATCTCATGCTTTCAAGGTGGGTGTCCTAGTCACCAGAAGATGTAGGTTACAGTTGGAATGGGTTCTCTTTAAATATTCACTAGAGTGAAGAACTGGCATCTGGAGAATACATTTCCCAGGTGAGTATCCTAAAGCCAAGCCATATAAATTGGTACATATGGCACCAGTCTGAAAGTTAGGAGCCAAAAATTCAAATAATGTGTTATATTTAATTTGTAGAATGGGAAAGTCAGCATTAAATGAGAAAGTGATAACAAACCACTCTATTTCAAATTGTTTTGAAACGTTTCTATTGAAAAAATTAATTGGCATAAATTCATTCATGCAAAACTTTTTGATTTTGACAAAACAGTATTTCCCAGTGAAACACTATTCTTTTGAAAAAGCTTTAGTCACTTCTATCTTAAAGGGCTTGGAAACATAAGGAAAAAAAATCCATCCTCACAAAAAATTAGGAAAATGGAAGTTAAAGTAGGAGATTGGCACTTATTGTTTTTATGTATCACTATGGATTAGTGTCTAGGACACATTTGGGTGCTGTAAAAAGTGATTGATGACAATGATGATGATGACAATAAATGTGTTAAATGAAAATTTGTCTGAGCGTCAGTAAATAAATCACTTTATACAACTTGACTTGAGATGGATTAAATCATCTTAGAATTAGATGGTCCAAGGCAAATTTATTTGACATAGATGGATCCAAATGTATTGTTCAGTTTCTGCTTTCACTGAAGAGAGTCTTGATTCAGAATTTTATGTCTGCTAAGTAAAATCCTTTGGATGCACAGTGTTACTTTTCTCTCAAAAAAGCAATGAGGATTGCTGATTGGAAGGGGTTAGGAAGTGTTCCCTCTGACAGGGAGCTATTTTTCATAGTGAATAGACATTTGGAGAGGAAAAAAAAAGGAAGTGGAGGGGGAACCTTTAATAGCTTGCAATACAACTAGAATTCCCTTTTCTTTTGCTAGTTTATAGTTTGTAAACAGCTTCCAGAAACTCATTCCCTTTGGTCTAATTCCACTGCTTCTCTATCTAATAAAAATGTTTGCAGAAACAGCAGGGGTTGTAATATCTGTGTTCCTTGTTCTTCACTTGATTCAGCCTGTTATGATTCCTGATAGCTGTAATTATAGCAGGGCTGTTTGTGTCTCTATAGTTAAAGATCCATTATTATAGTTTCCATTGCACAGTCCTATTTTCTGAGGTTTATAACTTGACTATAAACCTTTTTCTCAAGCCTGAATCTTGGCGAACATAGTTTTTATCTTGTAAATGAATAGAGGGTTTTTTATATTATGGATTATAATTATCTGATCATATGCTATTAGTATAATCCTCCCTAAAGTTTTATCTCTATCTATATAACTCATGGGGATGGGAATACAATCTATTCTTAGAGCTGAATCTCTGCTGTTCATGAAAGGTGTAGGGAAAGTAGCAGTAAGCTGTTTTGATACATTCTGGCTGGCCAGAGGACTGCTATACTAGCTGAAGATTGATCCTAGCACTGTTCTGTGTTCACACTTTCTGCCTTTAGCCTGACTGACTACCCTCATCTCACTCCCATATATAGAAATAATGGGGAGATGGTAGGAAATTCGAGACCTTGCCTGTGTCAGGAGGAATCCTTGACTCCCCCTTGAGTGTTTTTGCAGCTGACAGCTTTGCATTGACTATGGAAGTGCAACAAGCAAATGGCTGAACTCTCCACCCTTGTTTTGGAGCAAGATTGTCTGCCTCAGAGTCTCTGAGGGAGGATCAGTTCATAATGCTGCAGAGGGGATAGCTGAGCCAAAACGGTGCTTCAGTACGGAGATAGCTGGCAGGCGGCCCCCACACTGAAGCACCCTCATGCCCCAGCCACCCTCATCAACATCTACATGTGCATTGCTGTGGAGTTAAAAACTCCACCACAGGATAGCAGTTCTGTTTACAAGTACTAACCTATGGGGGAGTTAATTTACTCCGTCCTAATAGCACTGCATGTGTAGAGGCTGAGACATTTATTGTGGAGCTAATAATTGGGCAACTGCAGTAAACATCTCCTGTAGAGTGTCTTGTTTCCCTCTCATAAATTTATTTCAACCTAGAAGAATTTGCCCTTCTCAACTCGTAACAGAGGTGATGAGTTGTTCAGCGGCGTAGTGACACTACAAGGTACCTGGGGCAACTGCTGTAGTGTATACAAGGGTAGCAGCAATTTCCTCCTGCTGCTGCTGCTGCTGTAATTGCAATTGCATAGCTGTGGCATGGCTGTGACTGCAATTGCGTGGTTGCCCCCCCAACACCATCAGTGCTGGAGTTAGTTGCCCTTCTCTCTCCCACCCTAGTTATGCCATTGATGATGTTAGTCTGAAGGCAGGCAGGGGAGCACCTTAGAGATGAATGGTTTCCAGTACGTGAGCTTTGCTGGCAGCCACCTACTTTATTAGGTGCCAATCCATTCCTACCAGTAGGTTGTTACCTATGACAGCTCCTTTCTCTCTGAACAATTAATCTCTAAGAAGCCACCCTGTCCTATCTTCCTTCTGCCAGCTTGCAGTGAAAATAGAGTTGAACAGTGCCTTTTGCTGCACCTGGAAAGTCATAAGTTGCTGTCATCAGGGCTCAGCTGATACTTGCAGTTGTCATAAAAAGACCAGCTATTTTGTTTTCTTAAATTTGACATTTTTGTGTTTGCTCACAACATTGTAGATAGCACAGTAGCCAGTCTTCTTTTGTTAGCTTCAAGGCTAAACTTTACAGCCCCTCTAATGTCTTATCTTGCAGGAAGCATGGCTTTGCTCAAGAATTCCTGCTTGGTCCTGCTTCCACATCTACTGCCATTTTTTTTCTTTTTATGAGTACATCAAAGGCAACTGTCTTTTAAAATAACATTTCTGACACATAGTAGGATGGTATTCTTAAAATGGTTTCTTAAAATGCAGTTTGATCTCTGGGAAGCTGTTTGACAATGCTCATTTTCAAAGGGACCCATTGGACATTTTCATCTTTGATTCAGTACTGCTTCTACCCATTATTACCTCCAGTGATCATATTATCATTTTACTCTCACAAATCAAAAAAAAAATTTTTGTAATGGGTTTTGGTTGTGGTATGTCACTTCTTCCACTAGAACAGGATAGTGGATGAGGACAAAATACATGAACTACGTTAAAAAATGTAGGAATTCGTATTTTTAATGTTGTGAAAGGGTTAACACTAAGATTAATATGAAAAAGAAACTCTTGCAGAACTGTACATCTCAAACACCATTAAAGAAAATGTACACATGCTACCATTACCACCACCATAGTTCTACAACAGCACATCCTTCAATTTGGAACTACAAATTTAGAATTAGCAACTCTTGTAAACAGAAATTAGTTTTAGTTAACTTATAAAGAAATTACTTTGGAATTCTTAAAATTTTCTGATTAAAGATAACTTTATTCTTCATATGCCCCAGCTTTTCAAAGTCTCCCTTTTGGGAGAACACTACATTAAAACAATGACAGACCAAACTTTGATATTTAATCATCTTCAGTACAGAACGCTAGGCTCTTATATAGCTCACCAAGGTAACATCTATCATTTCTTAAACTTGGCAGCAAACTAAGATCCCATTTATATTTATATCTAACTTAAACACATGACAAAAATCATCTTGGACCAGCATAGAGTTTTCAACATATGCCAAGACTATTCTTGTAGTCCTGTTTGAATGTTAAATTGAGTTTTGCACCTTAAACAGTTGAATTTTCAGGGGTTATTCAGTGAAATATGAAATAGCCTATCTCTTACGCTAGATGTAATGTTACATCTAGTGAGCTGGGTAACAAGACAATACTTTCCTGTACAGTACTGTGAAAGTATGAGACATTAACAGCTTGCATGCCTCCAGACTCTTATTTCTCTGATGTATTAGAATTAGTTAACGTCACTAATTCTAATCCATCAGAGATTAATGCATCCAATAAATGTTAAGACAACATATTGTAAACCCATGAAATGCTTGATCAAGGTGAATAGTTGTTCATACATAGGAAAAAATCTACTGTTAAAAAAATACAAAGCAACGAGAGTCAGCAATGTAACTGTTTGGTGCCATTGACACTCTTGTGAAAAATAGTGTTTTTTAGAGCTGTAGCTCCTGGAGTCATGCATGAACATCATGTTTCATTTCATTCACATTCCAAACCTTAGGGTAAGGAAGAAACAATAAAATATTACCCCACTGTACCCTATAGGCTCAAAAACAGAAGGCAAATTAAAGGAGCCCAGAATGTATTTGTTAGTGATTTCATGATTTTTTTGAGCCTGGCACATGATTTTTGATGGTTGGGGATGACAGTATGTAGCCAACACTGCAGGGGTCCTGGAATTGGCCCCTTCAGACGGACACTTAGGATATGTCTACACTGCCTCCATGAAGAACCCTGGAGTGCTGCCAAGAAGCATGCTGTCTCAACTTGTTGCAGTGTACTAAAGCTCTGAAAGTAGGCAGTAGCTAGTTTAGCTTCATCTTAAGCATGTCTCCAGAGCTACTCTTAAGTTCCCTGCATTGGATGTGATTCTGGGCACATGCTCAGGGGCACATGCCACTGGCTCCACTGCATAACATGCACTGAGCGTGAATGAGTGAGTTTTGCCACAGAGGCAATGTAGACATGCATTGACATATACATTGAGTGACTCTTGCTAAAGTTACTTAGATATTCTGTGAGGCTGTATGGTTTTTCTGACTGTAAGTTCAAACCCTAAACTCTCCTTAGCTAGTAGAACAGCATTTAGCTTAACTTGTTATAAGACTATTAAGAATAAGTTATATTAGTTAAAGTAAGCAAGCAACATATGAGCAACTTTTCCTTAATATAAATTCTGGTTAAGTTTAAGAACTGTAATTTTTGTCCTGTTGTAAAATTTCACACTTCTCCACCCTCATGCTCTCTTTCATGTAGTAACTTGGTCCTTCACAACCTCTTTACAAAATAGTTACTGTACAAACAAAATGCACTCAGCTCCAGACCCCAGAAGGTAAACACCACTATTGCTTGCCCCTCCATCCCCTTGCCCACAACTAAAGTTAGCATTGGTGGTGCTGTGAATTCAAAATATATAGGGATCCAGTTAGTAGTATATTCAGATTTACTAATCAAATGGTTTTCCCATCCTAAGTGTAATAGGCAGACTTAGAAACAAAATGTATCCTCAGAAAATGTCTGCTATCATCTTTTATCCAAAAGAAATATTTTACATACATCTGAAGATTAGGGCTAGTCCATTAATATTTGTCAAATCATTTACCTAATAAGTTTCATAGGCTTGTTTCCAACAAATTATGTAGGTCCTACTTGCCCCACAATGGTCACAAACTGAATAGAACTTGTATTTTATGAAAAGATGACATGTGCGGTAGAGGTTAACAAGCTACTGAAATGTGGGTGCTCCTCCTAAGTTGTTAAAATAAGGAGAAGAAATAAAAAAAAATTACTAAACCTATAGCTCACAAGGAACTGCAGCATCACTGTGAAGCAAATCTCTCAATTTTTAGCTGAAAAGCCAAACTTTCTGGGGCAGAGGAAACTATTTTCTCACTAGACATAAATCCTTTGTCTTCATAAACTTGGCAGATAAGCTGTATTTGCAGTTTTAGATAACCATCTCTGTGTAAGGAAAATAAAACAGGGAAATCAGAAGTGAATATTGTTGATGAGCATTTTTGGAAATTAAAAATGTATTCAGATCTTTCAGAAAAGCTTGTAATTCTGTCTTTGGCCTTCATCATTATAAATGCTACAGTCCATTCATCACCATGGAAGCATTATATTATATGAGTCATTTTGCCAGGTATTGAACATTTGACCCTTGTTTCCTCAGAGGCTCAGTAGAACCAACCTTTTTATTTCTACTTGGGTACATGAAGCAATATCATTTCTTTCATTCTGATTTGAGATCAGGGATTTTACATTAGCTCTAGCTGGATTTTTCCAACATTTCCAAACGATGTTTTGGGTTCTTTAAGTTAGAAAATGCAGTTTTGCCAAATGTGATACATTCCCACAAAATGTTTTTGCTTTTGACAAATCTTCTGATGGACACAAGCAGTGCTTCAAAACGCGGTAGGCAGTTTCCTAGACCTGACTAATTTCCTGCCAGCTTGTGTTCCTGGCTCCATGGCAGCTGATCGGAGAAACTGCCACAGAGTTTGGACCACTGGGCTTGCATAGTCTGCAGTTCTGGGCCAGCCCTGCAATGTGGACTGCCTAACGGTGAAAGCCAAGGGTTTCCAGACTCCCAGGCCAGCTGGATATGCAGTCTGCCCAACTTCCTCAGTCCAGCAAGCCAGCTGTCTGGAGAGCTGGGCAACAAGAGGAGCTGGCTATCTTAGAAGCCTCTGCACTACGTGGGGCAATCAGGATCTAGTCTCTTTGCTCTGTGGCAAGCCGACCAGAAACCCTGATTGTCAGGAGTCCTGAGATTTGGGAGCCTGTCACAGACTTTCCAAACTTCCAGTCCAACTGGCCACCTGGTTGACAGACTTCCCACAATCTGGGGAAAAGCTGCCCTCTGAATCTAGAAGGCATGGGATTCCTGCTTCTGAGCAGTCACATGGGAGGACTACCATGGTGTTGGAAGGCCTGGCAGTATGCATATTCATCGCTTAATATGGGGGAAAGCAAGGAGGCACTTACTGTCCCTTTAACAATAGTGTGGTAGATTTAATTCAGCAACTAGGTGATTCTTGGAAGTAGGTTTTATTCCAAAAGTACTCTGTTTTAGTGGGTGTGTCTACACTACATCTCTCTGTACTGTAGTCTTTCTCACCTACTCCCATGCTGCATGCTTCAGAACTAGATCTGAGGAAGCGAGGTTGCTCCTGAGGTGCCCTCCACTCCATTTTGCTCTCAAGCTCCCTTTTTCCTGTGTGCTTGAGGTTGGTGGCCAAGGGTATCTGTGAAACAACACCTCAGTTCAGGACATATGGTATGGAAGCAAGTGAACAGGACTTATTTTTTACATGCAGTGCTGAGAGCTGTAGGGAGCCAGGGTAGACAAACCCATGGTAACATGTACTTTCTATGGACATGCTGAAGTTGTAGCTTTTTCCCTCCCAATTGGGAAACAGCTTTTTCCCCCCAAACTTGGCAGTTGTTGTGGAACACACATTTGATTTCTCTGCCAACACTGTCTTGGCTATTCACTTCTTCAAGGGCCCTGTATTTGTTTATATGAGATTCCCTTTGCTTCAGTTGGTGCTTGCCCAAGCAGGAAATGCAGCATTGGGTCCTAGCACAACAAGCAGAGCATCCAAAGAAACAGGATGACACTTTCAATAAACAGAAGAACAAAAATCCTCCCAACTTCTATACAAATGTTTATGCCTCAGAGATTTAAAGCTATGTCAGGATGAGTGTGTGGGTCATCTAGTCTGACTGTCAGAGCTGGAGTCTGGGGCTAGTAACCAGTAAAATCTCAAACCCACAGTGCTAGACTGGGCCTAAAACACAGATCAGAAGCCAGAGGCCAGTCCAAATGCAGTTTAAGGCAAGGGTCAAGTGAATGGGACCCAGGCAGGCACTAGTGCTGGAGACATGATGGGAACCAGGGATGTGTTCTCTGAGTATTCCTCTAATCCCATTAAATGACTAATCTGGTTTCTGTAAATTGTGCACCAGTGTCAACCAAGCAGATTGATATGACAGCCAATCAGGCCACAGGGCACAAGGATGAGTCATTCTAATTGCAGGACAGGGCAAGTCATTTTATTTTTGTCCTGTCACAATACTACATATACACTACTTTCTTACAACTATGTCTCTAATAAGAAGTTTCTTATGTGAGGAAATTCAATTGGTGGGGGGTGGGAGGACCTTCCCGAAATTTTGGCACATGTCTGCCTACCCTTGGGCACTGCATTTCAAATTTAGCAACATTTGAAAATGATAGTGAACAGTAGTGTCAACACCTTTCTGTAATTGTAAGAAAAATGTTGTTATAAGAAAATGAGAAACAGAAGAAGTATCCCAAGGGTTGCATTCTGGTCACATGCTGTAAGAATTAGTTTCAAAGGTGATTTGTAATGGGAAAAAATAACTAGCCTCTTGCCCTGTTTTATTTCTCTGCAATACATAAAGATTGAGAGAGGTTTTTTCCCTTTCCCTTCCCCATCCTAAAGCAGAGGCAAGACTGTTTTCTTTTTTCAATAAAATGTCAGTATTTACCTGCTATTGGAGACGCTATGGTAAATGAAAAAATCTAGTGAAATGATGACACCCTGAGTCAAGGAAATGAAAGCTGAGCAATTTCAAAGGGAAGGGATTTGTAGTGAGAATGTTTAAAGTATTACTTTTTGTTTGCTTTGGAGCCTATTTAATTCCAACAGTTAATGAACTTCTTGGAGCAGGGATTTTTCTGCTAAATAATCTCCATCCTCCACCCTTCAATTAAGGTGTAAGAGCCCACAAAACATGTGTTGTGAGATTGTCAAAATGCAAAATAGTTGAGACTAAACTTGATGTTTCTGGTATTTCTTAAGTTTAAAAAGCAAGCAAAGAAAGGGTTTTGTGGGGAAAAATCATGATGGTCTTCTTGGCACATAACAAAAGAGTGGTTGCAACAGGGAGCGCCAGTGGAAGGAGGGGGCGGGTGGGGGGGGTGCTTTTCCCTCGCACTTACCAGAAGTTTGTTCCCCGTCACCATTGCTCAGCCCAGACAGGCAAGCATGGGGTTGGGACTGCTCATGGTCATCCTTGCCTGTACCACAGGCAGGTGGAGCTGGGAGTGAGTGGGTGCGCAGCAGCCAGTGGCAGCTGGACGGGAGCACAGGGCCCATGCTGGTGCCTCAGAGTGAGCAGCAGGAGCACGGGGTCCTGGCTAGCCGGGGCTCTGTGGAGCCTGGCCAGCTCCCCTCTCTCCCTGGTGGTGCAGCCCAGCTCAGCTCCACAGACCCCTGCCAGTCTATGCTTCGTGCTCCTGCTGCCCCACTCTGGGCCCCCCCGCTAGCGCTAGCCCTAGCCCTGGAGCACCAGCATGGGCCCCACACTTCCGCACACCACTCACTTCCACTCCCTCCACCCCTGCCGCCACTTTCCCCACTTTTCTTTCCCCCCCTCCTTACATTACCCTGGGAGGCGTGAACAGCACCATGGTCCCAGGCTGTGCATCATGCTCCCGTGCTAGGCAGGGGCTTCTGGCTGGGAGCAGGGCCAGGTGGGTGGGCCTTGCTATTACAGCAGTCTGCTGTAGCTTCCCCTGGGTCCTGCTGCCTCTGGATGCCATCATCTTTGACAGGAAGCTGGGGGCAGATAAATATTTATTTTCTAAATTTTTAGGGGCCCCACAAGCTGGATAGAATGGCCTGGTGGGCCAGATATGGCCCATGGGCCGCATTTTGCCCACCCCTGGTCTAACTAACAAACTCCCTGCCACTGCATTCACTAAGTCCTTTTCTCTCAGCTTTCTTCCTGTAGTGCACTGTTGGTACTTCTGATTTAGTTTGCTCTTAAGTTTATGGGTTGCCTTATAGCTCTGGTACATAGGACAAGCCAGAGTACAGGGCCTTTCTGGATAGATGTTTATCCAGGGTTTGAATTACACTTTGATTGTTGGAGGGGTCTGCAAAAAAATTGGGCTGCCCATCACAATGCCCTAATAGAACCGGAGACCACACCAGGTTATGATTTTCAAATCTTGTAGGCGGGCTCTTGTCTCTTATGGGGGGACTCAGCCCCTCTAAGCTGCCCCATAATTTAAGCCCTGTGTTTATCTCATGTTTGCCTGTGTTCAGAAGGGATAAGACTCAAACAGGTGGTTTCTTTCAGTTCTTCCCCAGTTCTACATTCTTATGTTCTATGCATGTGTTCAGTTTTACAGGTTAGAATAGTCCCAGCACCGGTACTGGAACTAGTTTGAAGGTTTGGAGATATCCAGGTAGAGGGCAAGTAGCATGGGTTTAGGAAGGAACTAGTTAAGTTAGTGTCAGATTTTTCCAGTTGTGTAAAATTTATATAGTTGGAGTCAAGTTAAACCACATTGCTGGTATCTATCTGTCGTCTTGTGGTTCTGGGATATTAAGTAATGCTACTTAAACTTAATATATTCATATTTTTACTGTACTTTGTAGAAAATCTTCAGTCACTTTTAGAGGTTCCTCTTTAGTTCTGTACAAGTGATTATTTGGCTGGCTGCTCATCTCAACCCACCCAGAGTTTTAAACCAAGAAAAATCATTCAATTTGGCAAATCTTTCATAAGAAAATGCTTCTGTAATTGGGATTAATTCAAAATACATATTGCATGCACTTACTAATACTCCCACTTATTTGGGAGCATGATTCAGCATCACACTATGGTAGTAATATGAATATATTTAAACAGCATGCCATCAATCTGTAGAGGAAAGTGACATAAACCAATATAGCTGTGTGTATAGTAGATAAAACTAACCATCCCTGGAGGTTTCTATTCTGGGGAAACAATTATGTACACTGAAAAACCCCATACCTCCACAAGGCCTCTGGAGAGAACTCACTGTTCATTTGGAGGACAGGCTCAGTGAAGGCTGCTGCCATCGAATTTAACTTGTCACTGTATTGATTAAGGTGAGATTATATTTGCCCTTGATGTTGTGCCAATTTTTCATATCATGAAATGCCTTCAGTACAACATATCTCCTGTAAAAGACGGTGATTTTTTTTGGTTTGCATTCAGTTCACAGAATGGTCTGTGTTTTCCTTTTATTTGTAAAGAACAGTAACACAATTAGGAATAAAAATTTTTAAAAAAATACCTAACACAACTGAGGAGGCTTAGCAGGTAACAAGAAGCCTATAGATAAGGGACTAGCTCACCCTGCAATTTTCCTACATGGATTGGGTGTTTGGACTAATTATTTTAGAGAATGCCAATTTCTAATTAGCAGTTGAGCATACTTGGTGTTAATTTTCAGCTAGTATACATCACTATAATTCTACTGACTATAATAACGCACCACTTTATATCAGTTGAGTAGCAATTTTCAGTATCAGTAGCAATTTTCTTTCTTTGCATTCACTGTCACTGCTAGAAATCCAGTCTAGTGGAAGGGGAGTGAAAATTGAAGCTAAAGCATTTAGTGAGCAGGAAAAAAATGCTTTTAAATTCTGATGAGAACACGTTTCTCACACTCAGTCTCAGTCAAAAACCTGGTGATTTCAGCAGGATGATTAGCAGTGTTATATGTAGAATATAGCTGTCCATCTCTGGCCTGCAGGTGTTTCGTTGGATATTCTATTGTTGAACAGCCAGTATCTACAATCTAGGTAATCATTCACAGTTGTATCACAGAAAGTGCTGTCCCTGGTGTTATAACAATCCTCATCCAACCATAACATGGCTGTGTGCTTTAAGAGCATCACTATTATCACTCTGCTCCTGATTCCTTTGTTGTGGATTTTAGTTTTCTCCACCACTAGCTCTCAGATGTCTTCTGTGCTACATGGTTAATTCTAGCCTAAGATATCATCTGCTACAAATCCTTTAGCTGTTGACAGTACTACAACAGGTCTTGGTCTTTGGTACATTAACAGACTGGGAAAGAAACATGAAATAGTGAGAATCCGATTGGTGCTTTTCAGTAGTATATTACTGAAATGATAATGTTGTGCCTATTTTATGTTACAGAAATCACACTATGTCATATGGCACAGCATTTCAACGGCACAGAAGACAGAGAACCAATACCAGGAATAGTTGTGAAAGCTTCCCTTCAGAGGTAATGTAGTACACCCCACCAGAATTAGTAAAGGCACTGCCTTGACATGTGTTCCACTTGTCAGTGTATTGGCATTGTGCTTAAATAACTTTTAGTTAGAAATCTATAAAGCACCAGCACCAAAAGTTTGAGATGTTGGTGGCTGCAAATTTCCAGATGCCCAAGGGCCAAACTGAATTTTCAAAAATACATTCATTTGACAAGACTTGATATGCAGGAATCATAGGTGAAATTGCATACATATAATAGCCTTCTCCACAATGTCAGTGTGCTGCAGTGAAATAAAATAAAATTAAGAAGCAACAGAGAGAACAACACAAGTAGTATTCCACTATAATTGTCCTTCTCAGCAGCCAGGCACCTTGAATACAGATGGAGCATTACTTCGGGTTCAAAATGTCAATACATTTAGGAAAACAACTTCTTCAGGTGGATGCCCAGCACATGCATTTCCTTAAATACATGAGATCTAGGGGTTATTAGAAAAGTTTCAGATTTTAGCAACTAGCAAGTTTGTTCATAGGGAGAGATGGTCTCTAGGGTACCTAAACTATGTATCATATCCATATAATGGATCACCAAGAACCTGAAATGACCTCAGAAGCAGCTAAAAAGCCAATGCAGCATATGCTGGATTGGCCTAATGTGGTGTTCAGCATGGCACTTATTGCTTGTTTTCCTGCCCTCTGCATTTTAAATTAACTTGAAGTTTCCAGGTGAACTTCAGGGGTCAGTGCCACTCCCACTTCTGATGTTCAAATGCATCTGGGGTAGAGAGGAAAGAGAAATCCTTAGGATTGGCATCATGGGTTTTGAGGCAAGGACAGGGAGCAGGTATAGGTGTGGTACTGCCACTTTCTGGCTCGTATTCTTCCCTTTATCTACCCACTTACATCCCCTGGTTTTCTCACATTTCAGTACCTGACCCAGAGAACTGATGTGATTTACTTCATATCAGACACCAAGTCAAGAATGCCACCTGACATCCTGACTCCTATTGATTCATGGTACCTGCCCTGATTAGCTATGATACAAGTTTAGTTCCTCACATACATTTGCAAATAAAGATCATATCCCATCCACTGCACTTTTATATTTTACTATTGACCCATGACAATGACTCTTTACCATGGCATTTTCCCTAACACACTATATTTGAATTAGGATACTCAGCAACACTGTTATGACTCACTACTTGATTTCACTGCAATGTCACAGGCATTATATATATTTGCTGAACTTGAAATCCTGCAGCCAATTGTTTTGGATAGACCAAATAATTCTATATGAGTATATTCTATTATTTGGAGTGGCAGTCATTGAAAGAGGAATTTCAACAAAACTCCTGTCTGTTTGGCTTCCTCTTAAGCAGAGTGTGAGAGGCTCTGGTATCCAGCAGAGAGATTCAGAGCCAGCGCAGTGATTCATTCTGGCAGCCAGAACATCTGGGTCCGGCTCGCACCAACTTTGGATGATAAAAGAGAGAGGACCTGAGACAGGGAATTTTGAGGGGGAATTTCTGCCTTCAGTTTGTTTGCTGTTTTAGAGATGAAAATAAATGAAAACCTCGGGGGTCAAGGGAGGAGTGATTTCTGACCCAATGCTCCACTTCAGTTCTGTGACTAGAATGGGATGGAAATGAATCTCAGCCAACCTGCAATAGGAAAATAAAACTCAGAAGTTGAAATCGCAATATTTTATTGGTGCTGGCTTGTCAAGGCACAGTTGCAGCTGTGCTGTGTAACAGAATCATAGAAAATGAGGGTTGGAAGGGACCTCAGGAGGTCATCTAGTCCAACCCCCTGCTCAAAGCAGGACCATTCCCAATTACAGCATCCCAGCCCAGGCTTTGTCTACCCAGGTCTTTAAAATCTCTAGGGATAGAGATTCTACATTCACTGTGGGTAGCCTGTTCCAGTACTCTACTACCCTCCTTGTGAGAGACTTTTTCCTAATATCTAACCTTAACTTCCTCACTGCAATCTGAGACCATTGCTCCTTGTTCTGTCATCTGCCACCACTGAGAACAGTCTAACTCCATCCTCTTTGGGACCACTGTGCTGTAATGAGGCACAATCTGTGTCAAAATTCATCTAAACATTGCACAGTGTTTGAACAGCACTAGGTTTCCTTCTGCTTTTCTGTCCCACATTCTTTTCTGTATTTGCTGATTTAAAGATACATGACTTTCTGTCACTAAGGACAATAAAATGAAATTGGTAACTGTGCTCACTGTGCCCCAGTGAGCGTACCCTAGAACTTTCTCATTAATTTTTTGAAGCCTCCAGATTTGGTGGAATCACTGCAGCCCGTTGTAAATGATGTATGAACTGAACAATTCCTGCCCCCCTCGTGCACAGAGAGGGAATACAAATTGTACTTGGCAATCACTTGCTGTGTTGGGCTGTTAGCTGAAACAGGTACAGTTTCTCTGTCACAGTGAAGAAAACCCAAGAAAGCCAAAATCTTCAGAAAAAAAACCTGGGAAGGGCTTGTATTTTATTGTTAGTCTCTTTTCCCTTCTTTTACCATTCAGAGCTAGAAAACACCTATTAGGTCATCACATCAGTCCTTTTCCTCTGCAGGCAAAGCAAGCGTGTTCACAAGAATAGCGTTCTTAAGTTCATTGTTCATTCTTCCACATCCCTCAGGAGATAGTCTGCATTTCACACAACTCGCTGTTCTGTTCCCTGATCCTTGGTCCTTAGTTTACTTCTTTTTATTTTCCATTTAATACTATTGCTTTTAGGCAGATCTAGAGCTTGGAATTGGCAGGCTTTGGCATCTTAGCAATTGGGGGTGGGGGAGCGGGTTGCTGTCTTATGCCTTGGAATTTTGGCTTTATTTAAAAAAAAAGAAAAGAAAAAGATATTTGAAAGCACTCACAGTTGCTGCTGAACTGAACTGGAAGTGTGAGCAGTCACTGCATCTGTAGACAGACCACAGCCTTTATGATGGCTATAAAAAAAAATGAATTGGGTGTAAACTGATGTAACGATATTTTCCCAAGCCCAAAGACAGACTATAAAAACAAGATTCTCTGAGGTGTAAACTATTCCCTGCTTATTTCTAGGGGTGACAGCTGTTAACTCTTTGGCCTGATGATGGTATTTTAAATGTGATTAACTGTTTTTCTGATGATCAAAGCATGCAAAAATATTCATATTACAAAGACTGTACAGCTGAATGCCTATCCTTTTCATGCACCTTGCAACAAACGACTGGTTTGTTTTCTATTTTGACATGTAGCCATGTTACCATTTCATGAGGTCCCTCATGGGTCCAGAAATTTGATAGTAAGGGAGCAGTGGCAGCATTAACCCCATGGCTCCAAGAACCACAGCAATTAATGCTACCACCACTTGTTTTGCATCCAAATTTCCAAACCCATGAGACGTTAAGTAATGCTATTTAAATTGGGGCACCACTGATTTATACTGTATACATTTTTAGGCCTTGCCTATGCATAAATGTTATGCTACACTATTGTGAGCATAGTTGACAACAGATTTTTTTAATAAATTGCCAGATTTATTTTGAATTAAATATATTTTTCTGTCTCTGCCATATTTATTTTTATGGCTAATCCAAAAGCACAGCAATAATATAATTCATACAAGGCAGTGCTGTCACTATTCTGGCATGCACTTCATGAGAATGCCCCTGAGGAATTTTTGATGACTTAGTCAGAATTTCTTTCAAATTTCTTTCTGCCATTCAATCCCTCTGAATCCTCTCCAGCATACCATTAGACTGCCTTGCTCAATATGAGGTTATTTACTTAGAAACATGAAAACTGTAAAACTGACCATGCTAACTGATAAGAAATACAGATCAGTCATAGCTTATGGAAGTGAGAAACTATCCCTTTCCTAACTATTTGTATGGCTCCATCACATATGCTTGTGGCTTAAAGATCCTGTGAATATTGTGTGCTTCTCTGAAAAGCTAGCAGTGAGCCTAAATAAAAATGCCACATTGAATCATGTTATATGATGCCATCCTACAGGTCCATCATGCTAGGACATGATATAGAACAGCTTGATGCAATGCTGTAGCAGTTAAATACGGGCACTGAAATCATCTATCACTTTGCACCAGGTGGTGGCAATGCCATAGAAGTTACAACACTAAAATTACT
>NW_017729004.1:51827549-51828892 GCF_001723915.1 Gavialis gangeticus | reverse complement strand
GTTAAATACGGGCACTGAAATCATCTATCACTTTGCACCAGGTGGTGGCAATGCCATAGAAGTTACAACACTAAAATTACTTTTTTTCTCTCTCTCTCTTCTGCAACTGACTTTTCCACTTGGCTTCTATTTTCTTTGTAAGTGGTTCTTTCTTAGTGTGTTTACCAACTGCAAGCATTAACATTTTGTGGAAGCCTGCCAGAGATCAGAATCAACCGAATTCTAGACTAAGAGATTTTACAAGTCATGAGGCTGGATAGATACTTCAGTAGAAACTCCATCTTACTAAGTCTAGGTCCATGGCTTCTTTGAAATCCTTGAAAAGACTAAGTCTGTGGTATTGCACAGTAGAAATAATAATTTGATGGGGAAGAATAATGATGACCGCTAAAAAGATGGGGAAATGTGATTGAGAGGGAAGAAGGGCATGTGGTTATAAAAGAAGGGAATTTAAACCAGAGAAGGGAGATACAGTGTGATAATGAATACATAAAAAAGGGAGAGAAAAAGGACAAAACTTGGACTACTAGAGGTAAAAGTAATTTTTCAGCTAAAAGGCAGCTTTGTGCTACTGTTGTCTCTGCCCACCTGATTAGATTTTTTAATTTATTATTTTTTTGGTTCAGCAATTTTTCGTGTGCCAGCAACCCACCTTTCAACCAGCTACTTTTAGGATACTGGGCTCCTCTACTCCACATTGGCTTCCCTTGGTCTCCTGAATGTGAACTTTCTGCTGGAGCAGTAGACTGTCTGGAAATTAGAAAAAATCAAAGTCTAAGGGCGCATCCAGATGAGCTTGCATTTGCCTATTGCCCCATCTCAAACCCCTTTGAGACAGGGCAAGAGGCATCTGTGGGAATGAGAAAATGTTCCCTGCACTGCAAACTTGCAGCACAGGGAGCAAATTAGACCCCTGGATATCCAGGGGTCAAATAAAACCCAGGGGAAAAAAATGGGTCAGGCAACCTGACTGAAGCAACCGGAGGCTCAGTCCTCCAGAGACACTCTGGCAGAGCATCTCTGTGATTGGCCCTTTCTCCGGTCCTGAAGCACACTGCCGGGCAGTTGTACAAGTTGCAGAGACCTGGACCCGGTTTTTGCCAGGTAAGCAGGGGATTGGGGGGCTGGAGGAGGGGGGAGGGTACCTACCCCAACTCCCCATTCATTCCTCACACCCCTGTTTGTTCTCCCCACCCCCAGTTCATTCCCCTAGCTCCTGGCTCACTCCCCCCACTCCTTATTTGTCCCCCCCCAACCCCAGTTAGTTCCCCCTGCTCCCTGTTTGCTCCCCCAGCTCCCTGCTGGCTCTCCCAGGCCCCCCCCCGACTCACCAGCAGTACCAG
>NW_017729004.1:51826654-51827029 GCF_001723915.1 Gavialis gangeticus | reverse complement strand
CCTGGGATCCTGCAGGCAGGGTAGTCCATGTGCTGTGGGGGGCAGAGGATTATTGGCGATGCGTAGGGGGTGCATGTGCACTCCCTGAGCATGGTGGTGCATGCCCTCAAAAAAGGCGCTGCCAACACTGTCGGCCATGCTTGTAGGCAGTTGCCATTTGCCACCCCACCCCCCTCCACCACCAGTGGTCTGTATGGTCACCACTGGCCATTGCTGTCACTGCTGGTGGTGCCTGTGGGTGCTCGCTGCTTGCCCCCCATCCCCACACTGCTGACAGTGCTGGCAGCATCTGCGGGAGCTCCCCGCTTACCACTGCCACCACACTCCCACTGCTGCCAGTGCTGCCATGCCCTGCCAGCTGCCAGGGGCATGTGG
>NW_017729004.1:51815322-51821654 GCF_001723915.1 Gavialis gangeticus | reverse complement strand
GCAAACATTAAAACATAGATTTTTAGGATTTATTTTATTATGATGCTAGAGACTGGTAGGCTTCCAAATTTCTTTAACATTGTAAATATAGCAACAAAACATTGCCCATCTGATCAATCCCCCTGTCTCTCTTTCTTTATTTCTAATTGTGGAAGAATGTGGATTTTGGGGTATTTTAAAAAGTGAATTTGGGATGCTTCAGCAGTCTAGCTGACACAAGGGGCCAGTGTCCCCAGATACCAATTGCCTAGGCCCCAGAATCTCCTGAGGTCAAGTAACCCTGCACTGCAGGGTTTTTGTACTGCTGGGGCCAGGACAGGGCAGCTTTTTATACTGCTGGGGACAGCAGAGGTGCTGGCTCTGGGCTGTAGCTCCCCCTGGCTGCAGATCCTGGAGGAGCCAGGCAAGGTTATTTTGCCCCAAGTGGCACAATTTGCTCCACAACAAAGTGCATGTCAGAGCACGTGCGCCGAGGCAAAAAGCCCCGACACAAATTTGCATTGCTTCTATTTGATCTGCTGCAAGCACACTTGCTTTCATGTGTGGACATGCCCTAACAGTCCAACAGCAGAGTTTTCAGATGGCCTCTGGAAAGATACCAGTCATTTTGAATCATTTGCTGCTAATTCCACAGATAAGAAAATGTTGGAACAGAGTTGAGAAAATATAAACCTTAGAGATCTGGAATCTTTGAAGAAGACTAGCATCTCTGGACTAAATTACTCATGTGTCCTCCACTGGAGCTATATTAAAAGAATCTAGAATTGAATGAGTTACCTTTACAGTGTATATGCTGAAATGATCTTGTCCTAGAAATGAGACTTCAGAATCAAGCTACGGATATATTTTTATCTACTGCGTGATTTCTGAAAGCCTAAAGAAATAAAGTTATAGCTGGCTTCCAGCTGCCATCTCTGAATGATGATTACATGACCTCTCAATTAGAAAAGGAATACACTTACCCATCCACACACATTCACACAAATGATTAAAGTTGGACACTGTTTTAGCTAGCTAGAAAATAAGCAGATACCTTTTCAAATAAACTTTTAAATACATATTCTCTCCACCTGCTAATTTAGGATCTGAAGCATTTTAAAAACCTTCAGAAAAACCAGTCAATAAAACAGTAGAGAGTTGCTTTCATTATTCTTTTTCTTTCTTTCTGATGTTCTGCAGTGTGCAATTAATTCTGTAAGAAACAACTGAAAAGCTTAACATTTTTTGTACCATTAACACCCAGTCAGTCATTCTCAGCCCAGGAATAACCATGTTACATTTGAAGGTTGGCAGCCCGCTCTGTATAAGACAGCACAAATCTACCACATGCTGTAACTTCATTACATTTTTACATGTCATGCCACTAATGTGTCATTCAGTCATTAAATTCTTCATTCTGTTGCAGAATCAAAGTAAAATCCATCAGTCTACCTTAAGCAGCAGTTTCAGGAGAGCTCATCTGAAGTTTCTATGTATTGGAAAAAAGCTCACTGATCACACCATAGGAAAAAATCAATGAGAGTCTTTTGAGAAATGAACAAGCTAAGCTTGTTTTCCTTGTTTTAAATCAAAACTCTTAATTCAGAGTGCCTGGTGCATATTGTTTAATGTCAATGAACAGAAAAGCTTCATCATAATTTTTCCATGCATTAGTACTAGGTCAGTGCCTTTTTCTAGTCCATCTGTATCATTGCCTTTGGCACAAATGCTGAAGAACACATAATATAAAACAACCTGATTGCTAAACCACTGCTAATCCATCAGATATAATAAGAATGAGCATGATTAATCTGTGTTTAACTGAAAAGGGAAATGAGACAAAAAGGTGATGGGCAACATTCTGTTCAACTGGCAACATATAAACCGGCACTGTTTTCTAGCATATCAGTTAGTTTATTGTTAGTCACATCTAAAATTGCATGTTTGTACATTTCTTTTGGCATATATGGGGTGTGCATCAAGCAGGCTCTTGAGACACACATGTGGCCCCATTCTGCAACACACTGTGAACTAGGAATCTATCTGATGATGCACCTCCTTTAGCATGTGCACTACCAAATAACTGCATACAAATTGCATATTAGCAGCATACATAAATTAGGTGTAATCAAATATACATGCACACATGCTTAGTTTGAAAACTAAGTCTAATGTGGCAGAGCAAAAAATGAAACTTTAAATGATTTTGGTCTGCAGTATCCTGTTTCTAGCAGCAACATCACTATCTGGAAACACCTTTTGGGGGTCACAATGCAAAGGAAACCAGTGGTTCTACATTTCTAAACATAAATTCAAAAGCTTGTATCCTCTTGCACCATGACAGCCTGCACCAGGGAATGGAAGGGGGCACTGGAGGATGTCTGTGTTGAAAGGTTGTTCAGCTGGAAAGCACAAGCTCCAGTGGGAGTAGGTTAGGCAGGCAGAGAGCTTGGGTAGTTAAAATGATCCAGGGTAGTAACTATAGCGATAAACTCAAGCTGTAACATTTGGATTTGGTTTCAGATTGCAAGCATCCCAAGCAGATCTGGATTGAGATTTTGGGTCAGACCCATCTCTAGTGAAAAAGAAACCAAACTAAATTGTCAAAGTCCTAGTGCTTTAAAAGATTAGCTTATTACATTCTCTATATACCAAGGTACTGTTTTAAGCTCACTTTATTTGAGTTATTTGGTCACCAGGACATGGAATGATAGATCTAAATATAAAGCTCCTTTTGGCCCAATATTTTAGTAATTTAATTATTATAGAAAAAAACAGCTTGGGGTTAGTGACTGGGTAGGTGTGCATGGCTGGGTAGGCACAAGGGGGCAGATTCTATTCTACCTGTACCTAAGTGTGATTCTGTTCCAGTCTTTTGAGGTCCCTAGAAATACATGGATGCCTCTCCTTTTGTGAAACACCACCATCTTATCCTCATGAGGAAATCAGAAGAAAGTTGCAAGGAAAAGGATGCCCCTCCCCCCCTTTTTATTATAGGTTTCTTAGGGACGTAAGCAGGGTGGACTATTTCAGTCCAGTTAAGTGCCTAGTAGACGGATTAGAATCTGATCCAAGAAACCTCTTTCTCTTTTTCCCCTCCTGCAGGGAAAATCAGTCCTTTTGCTTTCTGAAGCACATGCACTCTACTGGCTAGTACTACTAGAAGCCAAATCAAGGATGGCAGACTACAGAGAGAAGGGTATATTGCATCCTTTGGGATTTGAAGCATTTCCCTACGGAAATTTACCTTCAAGTTCCCAAAAGCATTACAGTTTTGTACTCCTCTCAGAGGACCACATTTTACAATCATCTAACGCCACCCCCTCCCTCACAGCCGCCTGTGCACTATAGTGTTATGTTTATATCTAAAGCAGTAAAGAAGTGTGATCAGTATTGAGAATTAGGAAAGCCGGACTGTGCTCCTGGCTTTTCCACAGCTTTCCTTGTGATCAGGGGCCTGGGAAGTGCAACATATCCATCCATGTAAACTACACTGTAAATCAATAAAAGTTGCATGGCTATCCAGAACGGACAGATGATTAGTTGGTTTGTGTATTGGGGACCGTGGTCTTGGGGCAGACAATAAAGGGTAAGAGTAAGTTTGCAAACAATGAATGCCATGTATTTTTTCTTTCTGCATCTCCAGCTGTTAATCTGATTTTTTGGAGAGCGTTAGGCAGCAGATGTGATGCAATATATGCTTTGAGCACTTTGTAATTAATTGTTTGGTATGATGGAAGATACCTGAGAGGGTTTAATCTTTAGGTCTCATAGCAGTGACTTGGCAGTGGATACTTGGAAGAAAGGAACAAATGGCCAAATGTGACAGTTAAGTACATTTGCCCTCCAAGACATAAGTAATGAACTCCATGCCAGCTTCCCCTGTACTGTGTACAAAAGGTCCTCTCTCTCTCAAAGTCAATGCTCTCTATTACAGCTGTAGTCAGTTGATTCACTGCCAGTCCACAGCAGGGTAGATGGATTTTTTTTATTTAAATATTGATGTTATTTAAAGTTAGAACCTCCCAATGTTCAAATATTTAAATAACATTTTCAGGGCAGATGTATTAACTGCTGGAATCCAGGCTCTGAAATGCCAGCAGTAGAAAGTCTACCTGGAGAAGGGAGTACAGAACTCTATGCATAGGGCACTCATCCAGACTTCACTAGCATCCTCAATGAGTTTGACTTTTATAGCCTGTCAACCATATTTCAAGTCTGCCCTCCCATGCCACTATAGTATTACCTATCTTCCCTCAGAGTGACTCTTTTTGGCACACCAACTCCTGTTAATGATAGGGAGTTTTAACATCCTTGTATCTTTTTAACAGCCTTTTCCCCCTTTCCCCCTTTCCCCCCTCTATAGTAGAAATTCTATCAATAGGGATGGCCCATTGGGTCCAAGACATGCCCTAAGGAATATGACATTGCTATAACAGACTTTCTTATGTATTGGCTGCATGGGGAATGTTCTCTGTTAGGTTTATCTGAGGCTATCACTTTTCACCATTAAGCTATAGAACTTGTTTTGCTAAGGGATTATAACAATTGCTTTAGTTGTGATCTTTCCTTGTCCTTTTTTCAGTAAGGGAAGGTCATGACATGAAGAATATAATTTTCTGTAGTAATTGCAACCCATCTTAAGAAGAATTGTTTGAGGCAATCTTCTCTGACCTGGCATTTTATTTTTCTGTGGCTTATTGTTTTATCTATGCTTGTTATTACAGATGGGCTTTTTGGATTCACATCAGAGAGATTCACACACATTCTTTTAATAAAACCTTTTGAAATGTTCCATTTCTGTATCTTTCACTCTGTTTCTTTTCCAGCTGCAAAAGTTCATGAAAACCAGATACTGTACCAAATGTTTGTGCAGTACAAAGAATGCTAATGGAATGGCTGTTTAACACTAGCTAATATCAAATTAGCTTTGAAACTAAAGCTATTTGACACACAAGGCTTGTCTGTCTGTATGGAGAAATGGCAGGCAACAAATGAATCTGGCATAAAATTTGGTACTATGTACAGATATAGATAAGATGAATTATAATTAATGCTGAACAAATAATTTACAGTAAATAGTCTATTTGAATGGAGCCATTTTCCACTCATGGATTGTTCATGAACTACTTTATTAAAATGCATTTATGATTATATATTTTTCACTCCAAAATGTTGCCAAATAATTCTTGTTCATTACTGTAAAGCACTTTGGATCTAAACTTTGCCTTACTGAAATGTCAGTTCTTCCACTGCCTCTAATAGGAGCAAATCTGATTTGACCTCTAGTATAAATAGTTCAAAATAAGAATTTGTTTTAATCTCTATGAGCTGTCTATATCTGCTCTCCTGTTCTGTTCTTTAATCCATTGTCTATCCTAGAAAATGAATCAGATTCTCATTTGGTATAAATCAGTGTAGCTCCATTGGTTTCAGTAAGAACAGATTTAAAGTCCAAAATCGTAATGATTCAAATGCTACGCAGAGAACAGACTGATTGCGTAGGGATGAACTCAGTCAACTCAATGAAATGATCACATACACACACACTGTAAACAAGAGACACTTTTGACAAATCAGATTAAAAGCTTCATATTAGGTTAAGTAGCTGGTAAATTGGCTAGATTTGGAAATCTTTTAACAGAGGTGGCTATACAGTTAGAGATTTTCTTGGTTTCTAGAATGCAGAAGCTGTTTTTCTAAAAAAGGTGCTAAAGCTAAAACAGTGAGGTTACAGAATGGCCATCACTTCCATACTGGGCCTTGTGCAACATTTAAATTTTGTAGGCTACCAAAATAAACTGTTCTACAGAATGAATTGGGGTGTATATGTATCTGCCACCAGTTTTTAATGCTGGTTTCTTGCAAGATTCCTGAGAGAGCTTTAAAAAGCAATGAAGTTACATAGTAACCCATATATTTTAAACCTAAGAAGTACATGGCTTCTCAAATTCTATTGACCTTAATCGGAATCAAGTGGCTAAAATTTTGTACTCAGCTTTGAAAATGTACCTCTAGTGATCCAATCTCATCCACTTCTCTCACCATCCTATTTTGTCTCTAAACCAAGATGAGGGTTGCGGAGAAAAAAAAGTTTTTGTGATTCCTCATATTCATGTTACAGGCATTGCCATCATCATTATGTTGTGACTGTGCAGAGAAAACAGATTTATGTTAGCTGGGGATTTGAAATTTTACAAAATGAGTAATTGTTTATAAACTTTAAAGTGCTAAAAGGATTTTTCACGTTAACATTACATTTCAAGTTACAGTAATATATATGTGCTGTGCCCATATTCATTAGGACTTTTTTAATGGCACTTTTATTTAAGAGACACTGCTGTATCCAAGTC
>NW_017729004.1:51800279-51810322 GCF_001723915.1 Gavialis gangeticus | reverse complement strand
TAGCTGGGGATTTGAAATTTTACAAAATGAGTAATTGTTTATAAACTTTAAAGTGCTAAAAGGATTTTTCACGTTAACATTACATTTCAAGTTACAGTAATATATATGTGCTGTGCCCATATTCATTAGGACTTTTTTAATGGCACTTTTATTTAAGAGACACTGCTGTATCCAAGTCCACCTTTCCTGCTTCTCCCCACCCTCCACCCTCCACTTTTGTGTGTTATCTTTGAATAATGACTGAATGCAGCTTAGTAAGGATTGGGGGTGTTGCCATATTATTAACTATGACCATATTCTTGAAACATCATAATAGTAATATTTCCAAAATAATCACTTTTTTATAGCTGTGAGACTATCGATACTGTCTGCATCTTCGTGAGACGCTGACTGTGCAGTTGTTGCTGTGCAGTCATTTAGTGCTTGCATCCACAAGTACTTAATGACTTCGCAATAATCAGTGTTACTGTGCAGTAGTAATGAGCTATTGCGCAGTCAGTGTCTTGTGTAGACATGGCCACTGAATGACACCATTCCCATTGTCCTTCTATGAGCATCTTGCCTAAGAAAGTACAGTATGAGACATCCATAATATGAAAGTAAAAAATATCCATAATATCTTTATTGTTCAAACCCTCATCCATTCCAAGTGCCTTTGTATGGGAAAATCTGCTGATTCACTCTCTGCATGTAAAAAGCCAGAGGTCAGTATTCTGTCAAAGCCATATTTTGGTATGTGCACATGGGGAGGACTGCTGCCTCCAACCACCATGCTGCCAATGAGAAGCTCTCATAAAGGTTGTTCTATGAGGGTAACCAGGAAGCCAGATGTGGTTTCTGATAGGCATCTGGCTGGAGGGTGCCTTTAGACATCATAACTTCGGATGGTGGAGCAAATCGGACTAAAATAATGCTCTTGAATTACTGCTTTCCACCTGCCATTGTTTACTTGTCTAAGGAAGTCCTTCGAAATTTAATTCTTAAATTGGCCTGATAATTCCTATATTAAAAAAGAATATGTGGAGAATATGAGGAGAATATGCTTCTCCTCAGCTTGAACATAAAGGATTCTTTTTCATATTAACATGTTTTCCAATTTTGTCATTCACAAATGACAGGATTTCGGGAGCTGAAACATAGTGATAGCTCTTTCCTCCTGTATTTGCATCTGAATGAGCTAACCTCATCCAATTTAAATGCTGTCTGCCATTTTTTGATACTTTTTCAAAATCTGTTGCTTCCAGTTTCTCTGATGTAGTAATAAACAGAACATACCAGGTAGAGTACGAGATAAGCCTAGTCTTCACATAATATTCAAACCAAATCTTTGTGCACATTCCAAAATGCCTTTATGAGTATCCATTATTTTCTATTATCATCCGTTCTTGTATATCTCAAGTTTTGACTTGGACTTGCTGTAAACATAAAAACAAAAATTACTAGTTGCATTCAGAATAATTACAGTCCAAAACCTGCTAAGAAACCTTCATTTTAGATTTAAGTCACTAGTGGCCAAAGTAGATGAAGTGAGGTTTCAAAGTCTTTGTTATTTTATTCATTGCTACTCATATTTTTCCTCAGTATTCTCTTAACCTCTTTGTCAACCCCCTTTACAGTTAGTGGGGCCTTTTCTCTAAACCTCTTCAGACTGTTTCTTAAGTCATCTCTACTACATTCATCATTCATGAATTGCCTCCAGTCTTTCTTTTGTTTTTTTTCTTCATCTTGCTTCTTCATTACAATCGTCCAAACTATTCCTGGCATTTCACTCTTCTCTGCCACCTTTTATGATTATTAAAAGCTGGTAGGGCTGGCAGGCTTAAGTAGAAAGACAAAATTATTGTTTTCAACTTGCCAACTCTGATCATAACCCATAATAAGATTCATTATTATATTCATGCTGGCCTTCATCATTTCCAACAAAAATCATATGAGAAATGATTATCTAATAAGTTATTTAAGAAAAATAAAACTGGGGAATTCTGCATTAAAAAAAAATCATGGCAATGAGCTGAGTGAGAGACTCACAGGAGGGAAGTTCATTGTTAAGGATTAAACTTCTAATATCTACGCAGCAGAATAAATATCCTCAGTACTGTAACTACAGATGATATTAATAAAAGCCTTAAGGATTGTAAGTCACAGGGATCTTTCAAGAAATAACTGGTAAACTAAAAAGTAGACCAGGGATCAGTTAATTTATTTGTCAGTTTTCTTCACAGACAGTTTATTAAATTTCTCAGAAATTGAGACATTTATATGAAACAGCACTGAAAACTTTTCCATTTACTTTACAGCTTGGTTGTATGACATGTGTTGGGCTTGAAAAATCTCCTTGTCACTAATGAATAGGAAGTCTTTCCCAGGAGGTGGCCACCCATTTATGCAAAATCTAAGGTGTTTTTAAAAATATTTTAAGGTCAACATTTTGGGGTACTTCTAAGCAACTAAATGCAAGTGGTCCAGTTTTCTGATGTGCTATTTGCAACTTTCCTTGGAAATCATTAAATGAGGCAGGTGTTTCATACACCTGACAAAGAGGAAACAAAATAGGGGACAAAATGTTGATTGTCAGTTTGCAACGAAGCAAATTCCTCCTGCATGGTTAATTTGATATCTCTGTATCAATTTGGGTATTGCTCCTCTCAGAGGAGCTAAAGATTGGATCTAGCAATCAGTAAAAGGTTTTTCCACAGTTCAGGAGAACAGATAAGATTTTGTTCTTTGCTGTTTATTTTATCATTTATGTGCCTGTTTTTCCCTCCCAGGAGATTTATGTAAGCTAGGTCACTGCCCTTTGGAACCTGCAATTTAATTTAGACTGCACTCATTTGCTTTCCCTTCAACCTCACCATACCTGAGGTAGGCCACACAACCAGTTCAATCAGATGAGTATATGCAGTCTAATCCATTATCAGGTCATGCTGAATCCTAGGTGACTTATTCTGTGGTTAGCAAGGCACAGCACTATACGCTCCTAATCTTTTAGACTGTCCAGATAAAGACAGGACCTCTTCCTTTAAGACAGTGTGATAGTCGAGCATGAATTTGACAGATATCTCATAGCAGCCTATGCTTTATGGTAAGGACTGCAAGAGGAAGGGGTGGGGGTAGAAGAGAATTCTGTGATTTCAGAATACAGCAGTGAATTTCAGTGCGTGAAAGCTTGTGCCACACACATGCAATTGTGCATGTGCACACATGCACAGGCATGCACATAAGGGCATGTCCAGCCACATTTAAAGCTGTACAAACTGGGGCAGCTGCTAGCACAAGCCCAGAATGAGATTTGAACACACATATCCAGTTCATGATAAGATTTCTCAGTTGCTCTGTTATTGTGCCCCATTAAAACCAGTGCACATCTCTAAATATGTTGATCTGTTTGTTTGCAGTAATGTATCATATTTTCATTTTCATTACATTCTATAGTACTTTTCCAATATTCAAATAATTTCTCACAAATTATAATTATTTGAATATTAGAAAAAGCATATTAATTCCTACTAATAATTTGACCAGCTGCATTATGTTGTTTTATATATGGGTAGTAGATTGGTAGCTAGTTGGAGACTCCTTATTTAATCCACTCTCAGTAACTTATTCATCTTACTGATTTGTGCACATTATTTAGAGTATACAGAACTGATTTACACAGAAAAATAAATACAGTTATCAATTTGTAAATGCCAAATTTATTTTATCTGAATTTTTTTTCATTCAAAAGAATGAAATACTGATTTTAAAATGTGCTATAGTTTTAGGCTTGAGCACAGATAGGAGCTTGTATTGAGAGATATAAGAGTATTTTCATCTTGATCTCTGACTTAGGAGGTTTATAGTGGAGTCATCAAGTTTGGGTTGATTGTTCTTCTAAGACATCTTACACCTTAAACCTATCTACAAACCAGATTGGCTATAGTTAAGTACCAGAAGTTAAAAATAAATAGTCATTGCTGCCATTGAAGATTCTTTTCTGTCTATAATTGCTGTGATTCATTTTTCCCCCAAAGGAAAACATGTTTGAATTGGAAGAAATAATGAAAGTTCTGACAAAGCACAAGGTCATTTCTAGACAAGTAGAATGCTGTTCTTCCAGGGCCGGGTCTGTTGCCTACTGTAGTCAATAGAAATGTTTCAATTTACTTCAATATATGTGGGTTCAGACACCTCACCCTATTTAAACATGTTCTGAAGTCCATCTTCATCCAGTGAAGCACTTAAACATGTGGCTTAATTTAAAGCAATAAAAACATGTTATTCAACCATGTTATTAAAATTATGCTGAGGCTTAAGCACTTTCTTCAATTAGGGGCCCGAGAGAACAGTTTGTGCCATGAAAAACTTATTTAGAAGTACTTGTGTTGCTACTGTATATGAACTCAGTTATTTCAACTGTCCAGGGCCTTCCCCACCAGAAATCATGCTCCCTGATTGACCATTCTAATTGTTTGATTTGGAAAGACTTTTGTCATAAGTTCTCTTTTTGGAGTAAGGTAGAACATTCTCGTACCACTTCTTTCAGTAGTTTGGAGAGAAAGTTGCTTCTCCTTGGCAAAGACAGGTACAGAGAAAAAAGGAGTAAGACAAGGGGAGGGAAGAACAATTTTGAAAGAAAGTATGAATGTACCTTAGTTCTGAGGTTTTACCAACATTGGTCATTATCCTGTGCAGACATCTTCTCCAAATCATTTTTCACAGTAAACCATCATGCTTCCACTAGACAAAGGTTTGCTATGAACACAAACAAAATAGTGAATTGAGAAGAATGTGTGTTTCCAAGTTAGGATTAAGGTAGGATAGTCATTTTGACTAGGACTCGGATTCAGATTTGACAAATGGATTAGGTTTATTGTCCGTGTTCACTGTACCAGTTGTCTGAAATAAACTATACCTTTTGTTGAAGACTTCACTTACTGGTGCCTCCTTTTTATGCTTTGTATGAGTTCATCCAAATGTCATTTATGAACACTTACCAGCTTTTCCAGGAGTAGAAATCTATCGATAACTTCATTTCCATGTATATGCTAGGTAGTTGTATGAGCCAGTATTATATGGGATTCTGTATTCATAGAATCATAGAAAATTAGGGTTGGAAGGGACCTCAGGAGGTCATCTAGTCCAACCCCCAACTCAAAGCAGGACCATCACCAACTAGATCATCCCAGCCAAAGCTTTGTCAAGCCGGGTCTTAAAAACCTCCAAGGATGGAGCTTCCACCACCTTTCTCAGTAGCCTGTTCCACTATTTTACTACCCTGCTAGTGAGAAAATTGTTCCTAATACCTAACTTAAATTTCCCTTGCTGCAACTTGATGCCATTGCTCCTTGTTCTACCATATGCCACCACTGAGAACAGTCTAGCTCCATCCTCTTTCAAAGCACTCAGGTAGTTGAAGGATGCTATTACATCCCCTCTCAGTCTTCTCTAGACTACATAAGCCCAGTTCCCTCAACTTCTCCTCATAAGTCCCCTCACTATTTTGTTGCTTTCTCTTGTACTCTCTCCAATTTGTCCACATCCTTTTTGTAGTGGGGGACCCAAAACTGAACACAGTACTCCAGATGTGGCCTCATAAGTGCTGAATAGAGGGGGATAATCACTTCCCTTGACCTACTGGCAGCACACCTACCAGTGCAGGCCAGTATGTTGTTAGCTTTCTTGGCAACAAGGGCACACTGTTGGCTCATATTCAGCTTATTGTCCACTGTACCCCTAGCTCCTTTCTGCAGAGCTGCTGCCCAGCCAGTCAACCCCCAGCCTGTTCTGGTGCATGGGATTGGTCTGTCCTGAGTGCAGGACTTTGCACTTGTCGAACCTCATGAGATTCCTTTTGGCATATCCTCCAATTTGTCCAGATCACACTGAATCCTAACCCTACCCTCCAGCATATCTACTATTCCCCCAGTTGGTGTCATCTGCAAACTTCAGTGCACTCTATGCCATCTTCCAGGTCGTTGATGAAGACATTGAACAAAACTTGCCCCAGAAACAACCCCTAGAGCACTCCACTTGATGCTGGCTGCCAACTAGACATCGAGGCATTTATTATTATCCTCTGAGCCTGATGCTTCAGCCAGTTTTCCATCCACCTTCCAGTCCATTCATCTAGCCTCTACTTCCTTAGCTTGCCTGTGAGAATGTTGTGGGAGACTGTATCAAAAGCCTTGCTAAAATCAAGGTATACCACATCCACTGGTCTCCCTGTGTCCACAGAGCCAGTCACCACATCATAGATGGCTAACGGGTTGGTCAGGCATGATTTGCTCTCAGTGAATTCATGCTGACTGTTCCTAATCACCTTCTTCTCCTCCGAGTACTTGGAAATGGATTCCTTGAGAATCTCTTCCATGATTTTTCCAGAGACTGAGGTGAGGCTGAATGGTCTGTAGTTTCCTGGATCCTCCTTTTTCTTAATATGGGCACTATGTTTGCCCTTTTCCAGTCATCCAGGACATCTTCTGATCACCATGAGTTTTCAAAGATGATGGCCAGTGGCTCTGCAATCACATCAGCCAGCTCGCTCAGCATCCTTGGGTGCATCCCATCTGGTCCCATGGACTTTTATATGTTCAGCTTTTCTAAATAGTTCTTAACCTGTTCTTTCGCGACTTTTGGCTACTCACCTCGTCCCCAAACTGTGCTGCCAGGTACAGTAGTCTGGGAGCTGACCTTGCCTGTGAAGACTTTTGTGCAGCTTTTTCTGCATCCTCTGTCACGAGGTTGCTTCCTCCGTTCAGTAAGGGACCCACACTTTCCCTGATCCTCCTCTTGCTACCAACATACTTGTAGAAACCCTTCTTGTTACCCTTCCTGACTTCATCCCAGCATGCCCAAGCAATGCTCTTATACTTCTCCCTAATTATTTGTCCAAGTTTCCACTTATACGCTTCCTTTTTGTGATCTAGGTTACTGATGAATTCCCTGCTAAGCCAACCTGGTCTTCTGCCATATGTGCTAGTTTTCCTGCACATTGGGTTGGTTTGTTCCTGCACTCTCAGTAGGACTTCTTTATAAAGTACAGCCAGCTCTCTTGGACTCCTCTCCCCGTCAGACTGGCTTCCTAGGGGATCCTGCCCATGAGTTCCCTGAGCGAGTTGAAGTCTGGTATCTGAAGTCCAGTATCCTTACTCTGCTGCTCTCCATCCTTCCTTTCCTCAGGATCTTGAATTCAATCATCTCATGGTCACTGCTGCCCAAGTTCCCATCCACTACTACATTCCCCAGCAATTCTTCCCTGTTTGTGAGCAGCACGTCAAGAAGAACATGGTATCTAATTGGCCACTTCAGCACTTGTACCAGGAAGTTGTTCACAGTACCAGGAAGTTGTCCACAACACGCTCCAAAAACTTTCTGGATTGCCTTCACACTGCTGTATTGCTCTCCCAGCAGAAGCAAAGGTGATTGCAGTCCTCCATGAAAACCAGGACTTATGATCAGGAAACTTCCGCTAAGTGTTTGAAGAAAGCTTCATGCACCACTTCCTCCTGGTCTGGTGGTCTATAGCAGACACCCACTACAACATCGCCCTTGTTGCTCTCCGTTCTAACCTTAACCCAGAGACTTCCAACAGGCCTATCTCTAGTTTCATACTGGAGCTCTAAGTAATCATATGGTTCTTTTACATAAAAGGTAACTCCTCCTCTTCTCCCCTGCCTGTCCTTTCTAAACAGTTTGTACCCATCCATAACAGTGCTTCAGGCATGTGAGCTATCCCACCAAGTCTCTGTTGTTCTCATCACATCATAGTTCCTTGACTATGCAAAGATGTCCAGTTCTTCCTGCTTGTTTCCCAGGCTCCGTGCATTCATGCACAGGCACCTAAGGTAACTAGTAGGGGTGTGCAAAGCAGGTCCTATTCGATTCAGGTTTGGTCCAAATCAGGGACAGTGATTCGATTTGTTGATTCGGATCACTGTCCCAAATTCGATTTGGCCAAATCTGAATCTGAAGATTCAATGCTGATTTGGAGAATCAATGATTCAGACATAAGCACAGCATAAAACGTTTTTCTACATACCTTGAGGTAGCAGGCATGGCCTGTGAATGCTGCAATGCTGGGGCACATGGAGCATCTTACAGGAGTGCGGGGGGCCCTCCACATGCTTGGTGGCAAACCAGGAAGTGGATTGGAAGTAATTCTGGTCCACTTCTGGGTCTGCTGGGGAGAATGCTGGGGGCCCCCCCCTGCATTCTCCCCAGCTCAATGATTGGCCACAGGGGGACCATGGCTGTCCCCCCTCAGACCCAGGAGGCACCAGTCACTGAGCTGAGGAGGTGTGTGTGTGTGGGGGGGCCCTGCACACTCCCCGGCAGACCCAAAAGTGAACCAGAAGTGATTCTGGTTTACTTCTGGGTCTCCTGCCACACTAGGGAGTCCCCCATGCTTTTGTGGGACTCTCCATGTGCCCCAGCATCACAGCACTCACAAGGTGCCTGCTACCTAGAGCACAGAAAAAACATTTAAAGCTATCTCTATGTCTGAATCTCCAAATCTCTCTGAATTGATTTGGAGGGTTCTGATGTGATATGGAGAGATTAAAGGGTTCTCTGATTCAATTTGGATTCTGAGATTTGGCCACCAAATTGGGCTGAATCTCCGCTGCATCGAATCAGGGACCAAAGCTTCGCACAGCCCTAGTAACTAGTTGATTGCCCTGATTTCTCAGGAAGTATGAGAACATCTCTCATGTTGCCCACTCCTACTTGCTCTTCCTTCAGGTCTCCTGCTTCCCCACTTACCTCAGGGCTTTGGTCTCCATCCCCCAGTGAACCTAGTTTAAAGCCTTCCTCACTAGGTTAGTGAGTCTGTTTGCAAAGATGCTCTTCTCTCTCTTCATCAGGTGGATCCCATCTCTTCCCAGCAATCCTTCTTCTTGGAACATCCCATGGTCAAAGAAGCCAAAGCCCTTCTGGTGACACCACCTGTGCAGCTAGGTATTAATCTGCAAGATGCACTCATTCCTGCTCGGCCACTTTCCCTTGACTAGAAGAATCAAAGAGAACATCACCTTCTCTGCTGCTTGCCAGGAGCCCAGACCCCTTCACCTTTGCACCCATCTCTGTAGTCACTTTTGATCCACTCAAGGTCTCCCCTGGTAGTATCATTGGTGCCCACATGGATAAGCAGCATGGGGTAGTAGTCAGAGGGCCAAATGAGTCTTGGTACTCCCTCCATGACATCTTGGATCTGGGCTCTGGGCAAGCAGCAGACTTCCTGATACAACAGGTCAGGTCACCAGATGGCTCCTTCCATCCCCCGTAGGAGGGAGTCTTCAACCACCACCACCACCCATTGCTTTTTGTTGGTGCTGGTTTTCTCACCTTGGTGAGGCCTGTCCTGTCCTCATCCATCAATGAAACATGCTCCTCACCCTCTGTTGCTAGGGCTGTATATCTGTTCTCCAAATGAACTGCTGCAGGTGGAGGTGAAGATTTATGTTTGCTGCTAGAGGTCACAAGCTTCCACCTTCCATCCTCCTGGGAGTCCATGTCCTCTCTTTTCTCTAGCACTGCCTCCGGTAGTTCTTTCTCCACAGTCCCAGAGGTGTCCTCCAGCACTGAATCGATGAACTCCTCATGGCAGAGGATGCTTCAGAGCCTCCTCCTGTAGCTCTTTTGCCTGTTCCCTGACATACACCACCAGAAATCACTGCTTACACCCCAAGCACTTCCTGACCTGGTTGTCACTGGAAGGAACCGGCAAGCTGCAGTCCTCATACTGCCAAACCCAGACCTGGCGGGGAAGCCTTAATGGTGATTGGTCCTGCCTGGACAGAAACCTCACATATGCAAGCAGTGGCAGTGGCTCTGGCATTGTGATGTACTCCAGCCACTTCCCTGGGTCTCTTAATCTGCCTTCTCTCTCTTACTGCTCTTCTTCCAAGCACACCTCGCTGGCTCCCGTGTCGCTCAGGGAGTCTCCTTTTATTCCCTGCTGGGCTCTGCCTCCTCGTTAGGGCTTCTGTCAGGCCCAGACAGCAATCATTCAGCCAGCAATACTCCCAGACTCTCAGAGCATACATCTCAAACACACAAAGCCC
>NW_017729004.1:51759094-51795279 GCF_001723915.1 Gavialis gangeticus | reverse complement strand
AGGGCTTCTGTCAGGCCCAGACAGCAATCATTCAGCCAGCAATACTCCCAGACTCTCAGAGCATACATCTCAAACACACAAAGCCCACCAAACAAACACTTAGCAAACCAAAGGCACAGGCAGCTCTGGATCACTTACCTTCCCTGGGCAGGATCTGGTGTCTGGTGCCTGGCTTCTCCTCTCCTTCCTCCTCTTGCTCCCAGCAAACTCCCTGCAAACAGCTTACCCTGTTTGCAGCCTCTGTACAATGGCTTCTTAGTTGTTAGTTCCCTGCTCAGCAAAAATTTATGCAGCATCTAGAAAAACTGGGCACTGCTATCAGTTGAGAGTCTCTCTTGAGATAAAAATCACAATGCACCAATAATTCTACATTTCAAACCAAAGATTACATTTAGTTGAACTAGCACAAATTGTGGATTTCAACTTTTCAATGAATTGTTTTGTTGAAATATCAAATGGATGAAGAGTGAATATTTTTACAAGACTAGTTATGAATTTTTCTCCATTTGTGATCATCTCTGATTTTAAAGATTATCTTGAATATATTAAGCCAAATTCCTCATGGTGTGACGTGATGGCAGAACTTGTACATAACAATGCTAAATTAAACTATTCTGTGTTTTTCTACTATTCTCTGGATAAACCAAATGGAGGGGGTTTTTGACACTGCTTTGGAAATGGAGTTCCTGAAGTGAATTATGGTTGGCTGATATTCTTTGTTGCTGTTTATAGTATGATATTGCCTAAATCTGCATGCCATTGTGCAAAACACTATCCAAACATATAAAAGAAAAGCAGTCCTACCCAAGTGCAAGAATGTTTGCTGTAGATTTTGAAAAATGGGTTACAGGGATAATTCTAAAGAAACTGAGTATTGCATAAAAATATCCAAGTGGACATTGCTCCATTAAAAAGTGTTTGCAAAGAACACATCATAGAATAATTTTTAAGGAATATTTATTTTCAGTTTCATTTAAACAACCCACTTTTGTAACACATACTAAAATCTTTAAGAAAGATTCTAAGAAATTTCAGCATTGTAGCCACAGGGATAAATGAAATGCATTTCAGTTCTGCAGATTAAAATACAGAATATGTTTGCCTCGTTCTGCATTTTACTTTGTTGCTGCATTTTGGTTTGCTTCACATTAAAAATACATGACTGACACTTGTTATACCAGTAAGCCTTTTTATTGAAAAAAAATATTATTGCATTAAACTACATTCCCAGGAATTCTTTGAATAACCTAAAAAAAAAGCTGCATTGCATGTACAATAGTGCAATTCACTTAGCTACTGTATAATATAAAACACTTTATACAGAGAATACAAAACAAAATTACTAGTTTACATATTATACTAGCCAGAGTATTTTTCAGTTTTAATATAAACTAAACACTTTTAAAATCAATCAGGTTAAATGGCATTTTTATGCAAATCTGCACAACAAATGTACATGTTCTGTATTTTACAGGTATGCCTCCCCTCCAGAAATAAAAATAGAAGTTGCATTGTTTTGGAAGATAGGGAACTCAATTCTGTTATTGGAATTGTACAATAATTGGTGACCCATATTTTTTAGACTAAGGGCAAAGTAATATACAATGATGCCAGAATAGTTTATTGACTTTGAGTGCATATCCCATATGAAATCACATACCAATAACACCAGGATACTGTAACTCTCTCTAAAATTGTTCTGAATGGAACAGGAATTGAAACTTGGCTGCATATATCAGATCCAAGAATGCTGGTATAAATAATGTATAAATTTGTTGAAAAATAATATACTTGGAAAATACAATGTATGCAAGTAAATACAGCAAATAATGCATCCAGAATTCTATAATTGTTTAACAAGCTCTTTCAAAAAAATCTACTGAAATGTACTAAGAAATCCATTTTAGCTTCCCTTTGTTTGCATCCAGAGTAGCTATTTTGCATTCACTCATTTTCTATTCCTTCTTAACCTCTGTTTTCTCCATTAATAACTTTATTTTTCACCATTCCATTTTTAGGTGTTTGTTTTGTATCGCTCTCTGTTGCTTTCTTGGACATCTGCCATAGTTGTCAAAAGCAATAAAGCTCAACTTTTTTTCTTGATTAGGACTTTTTCCAGGATACCACTAATTTATTTTACTGTATGTTAAGAGTTTATGTGTATAAGTATTTTATTAGATGTCTACTAGCAAAGTGATACTGCATGGGTCACAACTTTTGTTTCTGTTTTTTCTTTCAGATTTGTTTTGCTGTTGTCAATAGTTCTTGTTACCTTTAAGAAGACGTGTTCCTCATCCCACACACAATGGGATTTTGAAGCACATGCTTAAATTTAAAGATTAAAACAATTCTGCTGAAGCCCACAGGACCACATGGGTAAATTTGAATATCGGCATCAGGTTTTGATTTAATATGTGAAGTTCATACATAAAAATCTGTGTGTGTTTGTGCATCTACTGTCCTGCAAATCTTTACTGCAATTGTGTGTGCAGCTGGATATCTATCAGTTTGCATGTGCTGTTTAATATGCATATGCAAATACCATAACTATACATACATGCATATATTTGCTCGTGAATTTAAGAATGTTATTTCAGCAAAATTTAGTTGGGGTTAAATGGCCTGAAAACGTATTGTTTTAGTGGCTTGAAAAGGTATTGTTTCCACCCCTCCCAACAGAATCACACTCTTGTTCCCTTCTTTTTAATTGGCAAATGGGTTCAGAATTGATACTCTGAGAATTAAGAGGTCAAGATCCTACACCTGTGCTTTTGCAGCATTCCTTGCACCTCTGTTGGAGGGCCTGATAGACATGTTAATTTCTGCATCTGTCTTGAGTAAGCTTATTCATCTTAAACAGTTTGAAATACTTATGCATGTCTGTTTATTGCTGGTGATTAGTTACCTTTACATCTTGTCTGCTTTCTATTTTTTCACAAAAAATATTCCTATTGAATACTGTTTAAAACTCCATTATTGAATACATTAAAAACTTCACAGATGTTGTTTTAATGTAATTTTATCTGTATGATGTCAAATCTATTCAATCATAACACACTTGGGGTAACATGAACCACTATGAGTCTTGTAACAAGCAATCTTTCTATCTCCTTGATAGAGAGATTAATGAATCAAAAAAATTAAAACCAAAAACTGTTTTGAGCTCCACCATGAAGTCATGTTGCTGGTTCCCCTTTTCCTCTTCTGTTTTGGCAGTATATCTAGTTGAGTTTCCAACTAATTATTAAAGACAATGGAAACACTTCCACTGTTTTGAATTGAAACACTTAAATCTGTAGGCATCTATTCAGGCAGTGGTTCCTGTCTGACTAAATAATGCTTATTGTGTCCACCAATTTTGGATAAACAACTTGAAACACAGATGATTTGATTTGAAGAGGCTGAACTTTTTTCAGTGAACTGTAAATTCACCAAAATATGGACATTTGTGGGAAGTGAAACTATTTGTGAATTTGGGCTTAATTTGATAAATTATTTTAGCTGCTCTTTGTCCAAAAACGGGAACCTGGAAATTACATGTTTTAACATTTTGAAACTGAAGTGTTTTGTTTTGTTCTCTTCAAAATGGCATTATTTATTTAAACAATCAATCTAAAAGAAAATAGGTTGCATTGGGAGGAATAAATGGCCCAAAAGTGAAAAAGCATGGTTTTGTCTTAGGTTGAATGAAATAGATTAGTTTGAATCAAACTAAGTCTTTGTTTCATTGGAAAGCTGACAAAAAATTGACGCAGATCATATTTCTTTTCCCAATTTTTTGTTTTGATCATCAATCTATTATTTCTCAGAGCTGCTGATTAGTTTACTAACAGGTGTTGACAAAAGCTCTGAAAAATTAAGCCTGCGGGTGGATCAAAATTAGCAAACACTTAAACATGTTGGTGTAATAATACCAATTTACTCTGAAGAGCTCATCCATTGCTCATACTTTTAAACATAAAAAGTGCAGTTGTACTTGATTGTGACTAGATTATTTTAGTCTAGTTTGATTAAAAACAAATTAGAAAATTCAATCATAGATTTTGGTTTTAAAATTCCTAATTTTAATCCCAGTTAAGTATCTTGGTTTCTATAGCTTACCCTATGTCATGAAATAAGCTTAAGAGTTGGTTATTAGATGTATTAAGTACTAATTTGGGGTAAATCATTAATTGGGCACTGAATTCTTTCAAATTCATTACGTTTGTAACAGGTACAATCTGTTAACCCACTTCATTGGCTGATGCTGTTGGTAGGCATACTTCTACTCTACCTACAATCAAGAACTCAATTTCATGAGGAATATCCAATGTTGTGTATTATAACATCATAAAAGATGACTGGTGTGGTCCAAGTTCAGCAAGGTACAGAAGCACATCCTTAGGTTTATACACAGGAACACTCCCCATGTCTTCAATAGAATTTTTTATGCTGAAGGTAGTTTTCAGTGCTTTACTGGATTTGTATTCTGAGTATCGTGGGAACAATGTTAAAAACTGCACAGTATGTTCATTGTTTCACCAGTGTGTTTTATGTTTTGTTTTGTTTTTTAATTTTTCAGTCCAATGTTATTTTTTCAGTATTGAGAATTGATTATCCATTAGAGCTAAACTCTGCCCTGAGTTATAGAGTTTCAGCAGGATTGCAGAGGACAGAAGCAGAATTTGGTCTTTTGGTAACATTTTCATACCCAACATCCACTTACAGAAAATTACTTCCTTATGGTAGCTATGTAAAGATATGGTTGCCAAACAAATACCAATATTACATTATACTTTTCAACATATTTTCAATTTACCGTGTGCTCAGAAAGGGGTACAAAACATTTTGTAGAATTTTTTTTTAAGTAGGAAAAATATTTACAAAATCTTTAGGTAAGAGTCTTTCCTGGGCTAGAGCTAGACTAGGGCACCAGCTGCAGCTTTCCAAGTCTCAAGGCCAGCTCCAGCCACATTGCACCTTATAGCTGCTGAGGCCTATCAGTGAGTTAAGGTCTTTAATGGATCTTCATTAGAAGGTGGAGGTGGGTGGGGGTGTTCAGAAAGGAGGCAGAAATATCATAACCTTTTTGTTCCACAGAGTCCCTTTACACCAAGGCAATTCTTTGCTGTGCTTTTGTGACCGAATCACAACTTGTTCCAACTGTCCAGGTGACATGTGGTGGCTGTAACATCACTACTGAATCTGGGTTTTTTTGATTGAACAGTCTTGATAATTGTGCCTCAGGTGTAACTCATCTCCTTTCAGGCTTTTTATGTTATTCAATAGTTTCACCAGCATCTAGAAACTATTTTAAATTTTGTCCAATTAGAGACACTGTAAACAGGCGTGATCTCCTGAAAGTGTTTCATGTTCACCTTCTGAAAATCAGGCAGATTTAAAGGCTGCTAAGTTGGGTGCATTAAAATTGAAGCACCTCTGATCATTAGCCTTGTTGAAAACTTGGCCATTATGCTTGCATGCTGTACTTCTAGTTTTAACATCAATCATAGACTTTACTTCAGACATCTCTTCTGAAACTGAGCTACCCTCTGCCGAACTAAGTTAGCAGTACCCTCTCCTCCTAGTTCTAATCAAGTGGAAAGCATTCAAATTGCTTTTACTCAGTAGTATGAAAACCAAATCAACATTCATATGCTGTCAGCCACAGTCTTGACATTTAAATATTGCTGATGTGCTCTGAACATAATCATAGGCTTCTCTTAAGATGTATGTTTGAAGACTGAAAAATAATTTTCTTTCAAACTGATTTCTGGAACTAAGGAGTAATAGTTTTGCTAGTTTAGATAACCAGAAATGCTGAAAACTTCTTTCATTGCAGGTAACTGTTGGGTCTGGCTAGAGCAAGAATGGTGGTGAAAATCTTGCCCTTGAAACAATGGATAAATGAATGGATTCAGATGAATTGCAGAAGCTGCAGCTGCATTCAGGTGGGGAGTCAATAAGGTAGGGATAAATGCAGTGTGTGGCAATGATGGGAGGGTCATGGGAGAAGGGTGAATGGGGGTGGTGGAGATGAGCTGTAGTGGGTGCCCTGTTAGTAGGGTAGGGTGAGTGGGAATGATGGCTGGAGCAAAAGGTGAAAGAGATATAGGAGTGAAATGCGATTGAGAGAGGGGATGAATGTGGGCCAGAGAAAGATGGCTGCTGTGGGGATGTACGGAAGTTGAGACAGCAAAGCGTTGCAGAAGTGTATGATGTATGGTAGTGAGAGAAGCATGTTGCTGGACAGGAACAGATTGAACTGCTGGTGTAGCAGAGAAGGCAGCTGGTCCTGTGGCAGGCAAAACTTTAAGATGCTTTGCTAGGATTTGTTTCTGCATATGCTGCTGGGCTTGCAGCTGAAGTAACCTGTACTTGTCTATTTCATCTGGGGAAAAAGTTATAGGCTTCTGAGTTAGAGGAGGAGGAGAGATGGATTTACTATACACTTCTAAATCATTTTTTGATTCATCATATTTATGCATAGCACTGTCAAAATAAGAATTTAAATTACTTTCTACTCGATTCAAGTTCATGCTTACATCATGCAGTTCTTCTTTGGTCTCTATTGAATTAGCCACAAGAGAATATCTGTTAGAAGGAAAAGCACCAGGGAAATCATTTGGTACTGGGTCACAGCTTTGTATAAAGGGTTGTACTTCACTAATTAAAATATTTGATTGATCCTTTATTGCTGTGTTCATTTTTAAGTTTGGAGCCTGATGGCCTATTCCTATTTGAATGATGTCTTTAAAAAGACAATTATCATAATCGCTACCTGATGTAAGAGTAACATTATTTATCTGCGAAGTTTCAAAGTTATCTTTCTCTGAGGTGTTTTCCAACGAACAGATTTCAGTTTTCCGTACTTCGTTTTTACCTATAGGTAGGGCTTCTTCAGGCAAAGATAACATTTCTGCATCATCTATTGATGATGGAAATTTAATAGCAAAGTGACTTTGTGAGTGGTCCTTCAGTTCTGCCCTACAATTGTTTAGAAATCCCTCCGAATCATGTGCTTGTTCCTGGTTTTTCTTGGAGTGCACTTGTTCTAGAAATAGCCTGGCTGTCAATGACTTTCTTTCTCCTACTGTGTCAGAAGAGCCAACATCAAAGACTTGTGATGGGCATCTTGCATTCTGAGAGTCAGAACATGTAGATTCAACTTTTCCTGATGCAGTGTAATTCTCTCTCTCTGTATCTGCTTTCCTTTTGTTCAGATAGACAGCCTGCCTTGAGAATGATCCTGAACTGCTGCTTCTTGATCTTCTGCCACTGGATGATCTTTCACTGCTTCTTGAATCCCTGGTAGAAAAACGTTTGGAGCAATGGTAGCTTCTACTCTGGGTGTGTTTTCTGCCAGAATATCGGTGTCTGTTCCTGCTTTGCTTTGATCTGTCTGGATGGTGAAAACCTTTAGGTCTTGAATGCTTCTGATATTTAACTGTATCCCTCTGTGTGCAGTTTCTAGTTCTTAGACTTGCAGTGTGAAAGGAGTAATCCTCCTCTGCATCATCAGAAGAGGAAATACAGTTGTGCTTTCTGTGTTTACACTTGTGCCTTTCAACCGTCTTATTTTTTCTTTTACAACAAAAGAGCAAATGACTTCTACTGTGATTGTTTGATCTGTGACTAGAGGAGCTGCTTAGGTAGCTAATTGTACTGCTGATGGAGCTGTCAGAATAGCTAGAATGTCCATCAGAAGATGACTTCTGTGAAGGTGAGAACCGCCAGCATCTTGCATAACTTCCATCATCTTCGTTTTCTGAATACCTGATATGAGAACTTGCTTTAGAACAAAGGAAACTTCCAGTACAGTCTCTTCCATTGTCACTTATGTCACTGCTGCCTCCAGGTAAGTTTTCAATGGATTTGTAATTGTTTTGGTTTTCAAGTTTTTCTTCAGAATAAATTAAACCACATTTTGTAGCTTTATGTTTTTTAGTCCTAGACGTAAAGGCAGAAAAGGAAATGCTTTCATTTCCAATGCTGTGTTTTTTTCTTTCACAGATATGGAAATGGGGCTTTAAAGATCTCCCAGGTGATGTTGCATCCAGAATTTTTTCTCTCAGATAATCCTTTTGTGAGACATCAAGGTAAGCAGGCACTTTGGGTATATTTTCATTCAAATCATCTGAAACGTACTTTTGACCATTTCCATTCATTTCTTTTCCTCTGTCTGAATCAGCTTTTTGCTCAGCCTTTCGAGGGCTTGGAGAACCTTTCATCTTCTTTGGTTTCAATGACTGATTATCTTGTTCATTTGACAGTTGCTTGTCTTTTATTAAACCTGAGGCTTCATTTTCATCTGCACTCACATTTGTAGAGTGCTTGTTACAGCTTGCTTTGTTTGTTGTGGGTTGCTTCCCATCTCTGTGATTTAAAGAGAGTCTGAAGTCAAAATACAATGGATTACAGCCATAGGAAATACAGGGTTCCGTTTTTGTAAACAAGAGTAGTTCTGTGGGCCACTGAAGGGCGGTGCTGCCATCTTTGCTTATCACATGAAGAAATGACAGGGCTTTGGGCTTAATATCTTGAACTGCTTCCTCCCTTGCAAGCGTTTCCATGTTCCCACTTGCGGTTCCTAAACTCTCAAAGGATGTCTCGCTTTCGACTGTACTAAGATTGCAATGTAATTCACTTGCATATGCATACTCAGCTGTTTGCTGTGGTGGGAACTCAGCTACATTATTATTAGCTAATGTGGTACCACTGTGCTTATAAGTGTTCTTCTGTGTACAAAGCTTGCTAGTTTGGCATAAAGGTGAAATGAGAGTTTCTAGGGGTTTGTCAGACTCATTCAGCTGACTTTCTTGTTCTGTTTCTCTTAGGGTTCCAGTAAAATCTAGACTTGAAATATGTGTTTTGGTTTTGGGAAATAAAGGATGAGCATTGAATGTTTCTTCTAATTCTTTGTCACTGCTTTGATCATTTTCCTTTAGTATTTTTGTCTGTGCAGCTATATTACCTGCAATATCTGCATGACCTTGAGGAATATTTAACCCTTTCTCCACACCTGCGTTTGTATCCTCAGCCACAAGTGTGCAAGAATGACAGCTCTCAGGAGATTGCTTTGTTTTATGGTTGGGTGATTCACTGCAATCATATGCTTCTTCATTGTTTTCACTGAAAACTGATGCTGATGACTCTAACTTCAAAGGGACTTTTTTAGAGAAAGAGAAAGACACTCCTGTCCTGTGACTAGCATTGGTGCCATCTGGGAACACTTGCAAGACCTGATTTCCAAGTGAATAAACTTTCTCAGTACGTGCTTGGTGTCTGCTTGCTGTGAGCTCCTGTTGTTCTTTCTCTACAGTGCTTCCAGGGAGAATTTGTCCTTCACACATGGGCCTTACTGAGATTTTGTCATCTTTATCTAGGAAAATTCCTTCTTGCAGTTGCTGCTTTTCCACAACCAGTCTGGGAGTTTTAAGCACTGGTCTACTTCCTGTGATGCTATAAATAGATAGATAAATAAATATATAAATACAATTGCTAGATTAATTAAAGTTTAATTTAGAAATTATTAGTATTCACCAGGATCAGCCTGTGGAAGGAAGTGGTCATCCATGCTGTTGAAAGGGGAAGTTGTTGTACTGTACCCATGTTTATATCTTCCAACAGCAATTCAATATTGGGCTCCTTCAAAAGAGCCAGGAAGTCTTTATTCTCCACACTCAATATGAGTTGTGTGGCGCACAGTCACATTTTATTCAGTTATGCTGGTATAAATCCAACGTCAACTCAGTTAACTTGACTAGTTACTGTGAATTTATACCAGCATAACAGATCTGAATCTTGTTCCTGATAACTATTCTACAGTTTGTCTTCATTTCAGAAGCAGCATGCTCCAGCCAGAACATGGCCACGCACACCCTGCCCAACCACTCCTGCCAGTTAGGTCATCCTGGGTTGAGACCCCAGAGTGGTCTCATTAAGCCACATGAGCCAGGTTTGGTGGGGCATGCTGGGAATATTGTATCTGGGGCATACAGCTGCACTGGTATAAACTATCCATAGAGATGATAGTCCCAATTTGTGAAGTGGTGCCACATATAAAACTCGATGGCAGAAGACTCAGACCTCTTTTTCATGCATTTTAATCTGTGTTCCTTTCAGAATTAAGTATTTTTATGATCTCTTCCATTTTTATCTTTCTAACATGTTTTACAATAAAATTATTTTTGTGAAACTTTCAAAGAAAAGCTAAGTATAAACAAGAAATATATAAAATACCTCCCTCTTCTGCACTTTATTTTGATACAGTTCTACACTTGTGTGTGCAACTGACTTCCTTTAATGTTAATAGCAACTGTGCATGAACATTAAAAGAAACTAGTTTCAGTATCTACCAGTATGTGGCTATTTCTTTCATATCATCTTCCCCTGTGTCTTATTCTTGACCTATGTGTGATTTGCCTTCCCAGTCATTTCATTTCAGTTCAAAGTATTCTAATTTGACTATGAAACAATAAAAAAAGGAAAACTACCATGTTTCCTTATTTTGTATTGGAGAGGGGGAATTTATAACCTCCATAGAGATATTCTCCAATCAGTGCTTTAAAAATATGATTAGTAGTAGAGCTATTGAAGCTCTGTTACAGAACTATTATGTAATACACAGCTAAGCAGCATGGAAACTAAATCCAATAAATAAAGCAAAATCTTAAAATTTAACTTGTAGTAAATTGGTTGATTTAAAAGTTGGAAATATTTTAACCAAACAGGGTCAAATTCTATCTAGCTGCTAGCTCTGCAGAGCATGTCTTTAAAAATTCAAATATAGGAGGAAATGGTGAGGGAACACTTATTTCCTCTAGTTCTGGTGCTGCGTCAATCATGGGTGGTGCAAAATGACATGACAGGGTGGGCTCAAAGGCTTTATTTCATGTGTTTATATGCATACAGCCCTCATATAGCAATGGGAGTTCCAAATTAGTCCCCATATTGTTTATTTGTTATCATGGAAGAATAAGCTCTTTGGGGTACAGCAAGTGAGTTGTCTTTTTCAGGGTGCCATTACTGGCTAGAACGGTGGTGCACATGGTCAGTGACTTACAGATTACACTGACCAGTGCAGACTACAGACCTAGCAAAAGCCTGAGTTACAAATGATATGTACTTAAGCAGGTATACAATCAATCAGCATACAATATGCAATGCCTTTTGATAACAGCTGAGTTGTGTGTAGTCAGGTAGCATCATATTGCAATTACAATGAAACTTTTGATAACCTGGTGTCAGCCTTGGCCACTTTCAAGAGGCTTATGCTAAGTGGCTAGAGCAGGCCACAAAGCCCATTCCAGAGTGAATCTTTGCAGAGGTTACAACTGCTCTAGGCAGCAAAGTAAAAGAAACAGAACATAGCAAGTAGTATTCCCAGATGGTGAGGAAAGGAGGGAAGAAGTTCTCTCTCCTAAGTCTGTATTTTTCATGAGCAGAAAGACCCCCAGCTAATAGGTATCTTCCAGGTCCACACCAAAAACTGGTTTAGTCCAGTTCCCTAGATCTCAGTGGAACAGAAATTTGAATAATGCCAATCAGAGGATATTATTAAAATAAGCCACACATAAATATTGGGTGTAAACATGGGGGATTTTGGGGAAGACTTCAACAATTCAAGATGATATGCTGCCAATCTGCATGTCACTATCCTCCTTTCTTCTGTGTCTTCCCTGGCTAATATAGGTGAGACTCTGTACTGTGCTGTTGAAGGTTGCAAGTCAGGCATAGTGACAAGAATAATCAATAAAAGTTGGGCTTACAGGTCTGTTTCTTGCCTCTTTATATTACTAGGGTGGTAGCAATATCTTGTCGGCTAAAAGAGAATGGAGGATCACTGAGAAATGTGATTGTATCTTGATTTGATATACAGAAAGGGTAATCTTTAAGGTAATTGTAACTGTCCCTGAATTCTCTGTCAATGCTTGCAAAGAAGTCCTGATCATAGATAGGCTCTCAAAAGACTCAATGGTACTGGGATTTTGGTAATAGCACTTCTGCTTGTAATTACTCCAAAAAAGCCTAGAGCAGTCAGGAATCTTGCAGCCCATCTGAATCAAGGAGTGGAGTATTTTCCACTTATTTTCTCAACCATTAGGAGTGGGAAGAACTACTGCAATGCATCCTAACAGCAGATATATTGGTTTGTTCCTGGTATAGCAATCACCCACCTATTGCTCACCTTAGAAGAATATCTGCAGAGATATCCCTGTGGCAGAGAAACACAAAAGAATCCTCCTATAGGTAGTTAAATTTCATTGAATGAAGTTGCATGAAAATAGACTTTATTATAAGAGGATTCTGTCAGCACTAGGTGTGACAAAGTGATGTCTTACTCAAAAGAGATTACATATGCGTAAATGACTATAGTATACAATGGATCTTATCATTTCCACTGCAGGACAGGAGTTTCATTAGCTATTTAGCTTGTTGTAGCTTATAGAGTCATAGGTTAACATACACACTAGGTCTAGTACTATCTATTCCACTGAAGCATTTGGTGTATGTTAGGGTCATTAAACAAATTTCTCAAATGTAAATATTTATTATTATAGACTTCATATTATATCTCTATAATAATCAATGCTGGGCAAACTTAACTGAGGTAATCACACAATGATAGCTCTGTCTACTCTAGGGACAAAATATCTAAATGGTCTGACTATACTAAAAGTAATGAAAAAGTAATGAAAAACAATTCAAAGACTAAACACAGAGACTTTATGATCTGCTTTGTCTCTTCACTTTTCATAAAATGTTAAGAGTTGTACTAATCTGTTCAGGTCAGTGTTAATAAGGTAAAATAGTAATATTATAAAAAATAATATTCAAATCACTCAATTTGGGGCAGATTAGATTAAACAGGCTACAGGGGAGGAAAACACAAACCTTCAAATGCCAAGTAATTAATTCAGGGATTTTCAATTTTATGGTTTGCAGAACAGGAACATTTTGAGTCCAGGATAACTGAAAGTATGTTATAGTATATGTGTTCACAGTACATAATAGAGAGCAGGAAGAAAGTTAGAGCTATTTCTCATGGGACTAAGAAAAGGCAGTATTAAAAAATCATATAAGTTTAAAATACTTGCCATTCTGACTGCTTCCGTAACTCAGCAAGCTGATGGAGTCGCTTGAGTGCTTTTTCCTGTTTTTTCTCATCTTTCCACGACTTTGATGCCACATTTCTGGCAAATTCCCTTTGCTTTAAATCTTTCAACCTCTGTGTAAAAAAGGCAAAGAATCAAATATGTACATAAGAGATGCATTCCTTCTGACTAAATTCATGTGTCTCTGCTGAGGCCACTGTGTCACTGGAGGAAAAAAATAGCAATCATCTTAAGCAGAGTATTTTTTCATGACAATGAGACAGACTGACGTATGTTTTGTCTTGTGATTTGCACACCTATATATTTATGATGTACTTCTGTGCATGTGTATAATGTGTGTATGCATATATATATATGTACATGCAATATACAGGTACATACATATATCTCATATGTATTATGTGATGAGTGAAAATCCTGGTTCCACTGACTCAATAAATATATATGAAACTACTTCTATAAACTTATCTGTATGGGAATGTGTATGTACAGCATCTTGTATTTGCGAGTCTCTGTGTGTGTAATCACAGGTGAATAGGGTTGTGTGTGTGAGAATATGTTTTAAGAACAAACTTTTATTTTGAGAGAAACGGAGTGTCTAAAATATTTAATTAGGAATATGAAATAGCTTTCTTCTGAGGAATTTCACATCATTTCTGGAAAAAAATTGTACTGGAAAAAAACCGAACAGAACTAGGCTATGAGAATCCTTTTGTTCCTGAATGTTACATTTCTTAATTAAGAGGTTTTGCACAGGTGATAATGTACAATGCAGAAAGAAGCAGAGTCAGCAGAAAAAGCGATGACTGTATTCTTAGGAAAATGGAGATGGTTCATCTTGCTTAGAATTAATTAAAATCTTTAGGACTCCAAGGCTGTAGTGTTAATTTGTGAGCAGGTTTTATGTGAGCTAAGTTACCCATTTAAATAAGAGTTGCTAAGGCCTTTGACTGATAGATTCTGTAGCTGCATCCTACACAGACTTTACTGCAAGGCAGTCAAGGTCAACTGCAGCAGAGGAATTCTGAACCAGAAGTTGGTTAGGGCAGAGACTGAAAGGACTTCACTGACTACTGTGGAAGTTTGAAATACAGATTACTTTCTCCCTGTTTCCTTTAAAAGAAATACGATATTAAGCTTGCTCTTCCTTCAGATCCCTTCCATTTAATGCAGACTTCTGTTTGTGCAAAACCTACATTTCTTCCACTTGCAAGAAGGCCCTTCAATGCCCTTTCATTTGAGACTCTTCTCCCATCTAATCTCATTGTCCTCTGCTCCTCTGTGGATACTCTCTCCGGATCCCCTACCTGCCTATCTATGTGACTTATATTAGCCCATTATTTTAGTACCTAAGCTATTAACGTATGTATTCTCACGAATAGAGATGGGCAGAAAAGGGTTTCAACATTCCTGCATTTCATGAATATTTTTTTGTGTTTTTAAGCTTCTTCCATTGTGCTTTAATACAAAACCAAGACATATTTTACTCTTCATGGAAAATTATAGAGAAAAAGAGAGGGAAAGAACTTGTTTTGGGAGTGGGCAGTAGTCACGTTCCTCAAGAGGCACTTAGGCTTAAGCCTCCACTTAATTTCAACTGCAATTTTTAATGTGGCTGCTCCAATTCTTTTTAGGTGCCTACTTTTTAACCTGTCAGTACCTAAGGATTACCATCTTAAGCATTGCCAATCTCTCAGAGCAAATAGCCACAGACATGAAATATGGGGTCCAAACTTATGAAGCATCATCCAGCAATGCTCAGCCTCATGTAATGCCTCTCAGGGCCCAAGCTTCCTGAATTGATATTCATGCACTTCACTTATCTTTAAATAAGTTATCTCAGGTACTGGAAGAAATATGACCATACAAGTACAAGGCTCTGCACAGGCTAATTTATCCTTCCATTTAAAGTCCTGCTCACAGCAAGTACACCCTATGGGGCTCACTTCAAATCTAGAAGAATGCCAGTGGGGTTCTTTCACAGACTCCTTCTTCCACACCTACTCCTGGGACCTCTGGTGTGCCTGAGAGTGGCTGCTGGAGATAAACCTGAAACAGCCTCATGTGAAAACTTCTGAGTTGAAAGTATGGGTAGTTGGCAAGGCTGGGGTGCACCCCTCAAGCAAGTCAGGACACCTTGCTGTTGCAGTGCAAACAAGTCATCAGGCAGCCGTGGTACTGCACCTTATCCATGGAACTGAACCTTATCCATGGTGCTGAAGTGCCAGGTCATGCTGAATTCGATCATACAGAGACGGGGAGTGATTCCAAACTGCTCTCTTGGAGGAGGGTCGTTGTGTGCCTGGATTTGGGCTTGGGGCAAGTGAGGATTTTCCCATCTTGACATCTTTGCAATAATTATAATTAATGAAAATGTCCAGTTTACTGTGTGCTTTGCAAGCTCCTTGGTAAACTTACATTGTGGGTGCCTCATAGTGCAGTTGCCTTCTCATTCCAACTGTTTCAGCAAATCTGGGTGTTGCAAAATGTATGTGTTAGAGGATCCAGGCTCTCCAGGTTTCCTCCATGATCTGAGGAAAGGCAGCAGTAATTTCAGAGAGGGGACCTCTGTGCTTGTCCCTCCAGCTGTTACTTCTTCATGATGTTCACACTTTCCATTCTCTTCTCATGACATCACAGCATAGTGGAAAATTTGTAGCAGGAAAATTCAACATACTAGGGTAATGACTGCTCTGTGGTTGGGTCAAAGACTGAAGACTGAAGTACAGCAGATGCAGAGTTCAGGATCCTGTGAATACTGAGAGGGGACTTTAGAAGTATAATGGAACTTCTTTCCTTCTTATCCAGCATTGAACTAGATAATGGAAATGTCCATGTAAAATGTAGAGGCTGTAGCAATCAGTGATGGATTGCACAGTGGCTGTTTCAAACAGATATCCCTGTATAGAGGTTTGGTCAGTTGTTCATGATTTTTCAGGGCCTCAAGTTACCTTGAGGGGTCAGACCGGACAATACTTATGCTGGATTTCTGAAAACTTCACACATACATACCTACAGGCCAGGTCTACATGAGATGCTGACTGTGCAGTAGTTTGTGACTACTGCACGGTAGTGTCCCATTGCAGGAAGCATGGCACAACACTACTGTGCAGTAGTCATAAGCTACTGCACCGTCAGCATCACAAAAAAGCCATTCCTTGGTGCAGCTGCACAGTAACTCCGGTTACTGTGCAGTCATTTAGCATTTGCTTATACCAGTACTAAATGACTGTACAGTAATGGCTGCACAGTCAGTGTCTCATGTAGATGTGACCACACATTCTAAAAATCCTGCTGTGTGTCAGGGTGGTGCTGAGCAATACTGAGCTCACATTCCTTCAAAAATCTATCCCTAATTCTATAATGTTGGATTGTAAGGAATGTGGAAGATCCAGATTCAAGTCCCTGAGTTTCTCATATCCTTGATTTGGCTCTGACCACCAGGCAATAAAGGACAAAACTCTGTCAGGAAAGACTGAGAAATCCAGATTCTGAATTAAATCTAGTTTCAGATCACTGCTCTGGTTATCAGCGTGAAGGTGATAAACTGTACTATTGTTCATTTTAAGGTGGGTTTTTCTTTGAACAGAAAACCCTTCTGGGTCCTAAGAAACCTCCATAGTGAAAGCTTAGTCCAACTAATACATATCTGCAATAGTATCCATTTTTCAAAAATTGGCATTTTCTGACAAAAATCATTTGTAGAAAAATTGCTAGCCAGCTCTACTCACAATAAGGTAAGGCCCAAAGACACCTGCTCTAGGTCAAATAGTAAGTCTGTGCTAGAACAGGAAACTTAACCCAAGCCTATTTAACCACTGGCTAGCATCTTAACTACTGGAACAGTCAACCTTCCTAACTCACCTGAGTTTTTTCTCTTTCTCTTCACTCTTGTTCACCCTCCTCTGTAAGTCCTTCATTTTCTTTTCCCCAGATTCTTCTCTCCCTCCAAAATTTTCTTCATCTCTTTTTCTTTTCCCCATGGTCCTCAGTCTAGTTTCACTTACGTTCTTTCCTCTCTTTGCTATTCCTGTTTTCTATGATGCTCATAACTGTAAAATCATTCCCTTCAAAACTCATTCCTTCCTCTTCTTCCAGCCACCCTTTCTCCTCACTACAACTAGTATTTCCTCCCTCTTAACTGTGCCAGTCCCTACATTTGTTAGATTTTCCACTATATCCCTATGTTCTTCTCCCTTCCAAAGCTACCTCACTATTTTCTTTATAAAAGTTCTCATTCTCAAATGTGCTCATCCTTCTGAATCCTCGTCTTTGCCCCACCTCTGAGGTACTGACTTCATTGGAACCTAAAAGAAATTCAACAAATCTAGTTGGGAAACAGAATTTCCCTAATACAGAAAACTTGGATTTTCTTTTGATCATTCTTATTTGGGACAAAAAGTAAAAATAAAATAAAATTGTGAACAGAAAAATGACAAATTGGAAAATCAAGCTGGATTTTTTCAGATTGTTCCCCATTATCTGATAACTAGGACAGCTGCTGCCCAGGACTGCCTGGCTCCCTTCTGTGCTTGGGGCTGGATAACCATTGGAGGCAGTTGTCCAAGGTGTTCAGTCAGCAACTAGCTCCTCTGGGGGCTAGAAAGCACTCTAGGAGTTGGGATCTCCCAAGAGGTTATTTGCCAGCAGCTGGGGGATCCCTGGCTGCCAGGAAACCTGCTCACCTGGTTTTCATTAAAAATTTTGAGAGAAATGCTACAAATCTGGGGAACGTTCTGAATCTGTCAGATCAGCACTTTCAAAAGGAACACTTTCCTGTCAGAAAACTGTCAGCCAGTACTGGTGCTTGGTATCTCAGAGGACTGAATTCTGCAATGATACATCTGCAAATCCCTATTTAAAAGAATGAAACTTTCACAGCCTTGAAAACAAACAGATTTTTTTCACCCATGTTCTTCTATTTTTCTCTGCCCCCAACCACACCTCCATTGTCAACCTGAAATATGTCATATACTGCCCTCTTCTTCTGAACACTTCTCACTCTCTGCAATTTATTTATAATTAAATAAATTGGTAAAATAAGACAAATTTTAATCTCAGAAAGAAAACTTCCATTTCATGGTATTCTAGACACAAAACAACTAAACAAATCTGTGGGTAAAAAAAAAACTCCCACTGAGCCACATTCTCTGACAGCTCTCCAATTTTACAGGACTATAAAGTTATAAAAAAAAAAAAATAAAGATCTCATTCTTCACAGAAAAACATAAGTACTCCTTGATTCTTATTAACATGTTCTACTTGAAGAAAGGGCGAAGAAACACATTTAAAAAATGTCCTCTACTAATGCTTGCTATGTTTTAGCTGTCACCACGAGCTACTCAGTATCGCACATAAAGTATTCATGAGAAAAAACAGAAACAGTTTCTACCTGTCAAGGAAACAAAGAACAATGTGAAAGCTAGTACTATGGAATGCAGGTGCTGAAGAGCGGTGCCATTTCACTTCTTTGACAGTCAGGACGATAATCAAGCAAGCAAACGGACCAGCACTAAGAATAGAAGACTAGCTGTATTTTTACTCACTAATGGCACACAGCAGATGTCAAGGAAACAGGGAAGAGAACACACAGAGTATAGCTACTGCACACAAGTACTGTATTTACCTCAGTCTGAGACAACTTTGAATTTAAGATGTTTCCTGCAATAATTAGATTCTATACATGGAAAATGTATAATTGTTATAATTTTCCATGTATAAAAACAAATGATCAAAGTGATTCATGCCGCCCCCCCCCCCCACACTGCGGCAGTGGGGAAAGCAGCAGCAGGGTGAAAAGCAGTGGCAAGGGGCAGATAGTCGAGGAGTCAAACAGCCTAAACCCTTCCCCCCTGCATCATAGAATCATAGACATTTAAGGACTGAAAGGGATCTCGAAAGATCATTGAGATCAACCCCCCTGCTCTGGGCAGGACTACTGCTGAGATCAAATGATCCCAGCATGGTGTCTGTCCAGTCTCTTCTTGAAAACTTCCAAGGTTGGGGACTGCACCACCTCCTTGGGATGTCTATTCCAGATTCTGGTCACCCTTACTGTAAAGAAGTTCTGCCTTGCATCCAACCTGAAATCATCCTCTAACAGTTTATGGCCAGTGCTTCTTGTCCTCCCCTGGGGTGCCCTAGCGAACAGGCTTTCTCCCAGTTCCTAATATTCACCCCTTACATACTTATAGGCTGCCACCAAGTCCCCCTTAGTCTTCTCTTCCCCAAGCTGAACACTTGTCTTTTTTGAAGTGGGGCACCCAGAACTGGACACAGTACTCCAGCTGGGGTCTCACAAGTGCTGAGTAGAGAGGAAGTATCACTTTCTTAGCCCTGCTGGTGATGCATCAGCTCATGCATCTCAGTATGCTATTTGCTCTGTTGACTACACCATTGCGCTGGCAGCTCATGTTCATCGTGTGATCAACCATAACCCCAAGGTCCCTTTCAGCCATCATGCTAGCCAGGACATCTCCTCCTAACATATCTCTTGCTGCCTTTCCATCCCATCAGTTGCCACCCTACCACCTGTCTTCTCCATGGTGCCTGCACCTTGCCACTTGGCTCATAACCCTCCTGCAGTGTCTGGTTTCCTCCCTCACACGTACAACTTGCACCCTTGCTTTCTGCCTCTCCTGTGGTGCTTCCCCCACTTGCCACCTGTTCCCCCCACCCCCTCTGCCTCCCACCATGTTGAATGGTGGGGGGGGGGAATCTCAACTTTGATTCAGATAAATATAGTAATTAAGAACTTCTTGTGAGAGATTAAATTTAAAAATTAGAAGCACATCCTCTATGGGTGTAGAAAAGGAGAAGACTTTTTTGCATCATATCCATTCACCAACACAACTTGTGTTAACCCAGCACAGTTATTTTACTGTCACCTTATGAATATTTTTGGCTATATTTGTAAAACAATAACAACTGTTTTAACATGCACATGAAGACTTTCAACAGGTGGCGCTGAACAACATAAAAAAAGCTCTGTACACCAAAATGAGAGCACTGATCCAGGCTGGTAAGCCAGGGAATTAACATCTATTTAAGTGTGCAATTGCATTTTTCATGCAATTAGGTGCTTAACTAAGCATCTAAAACTAGACATATGGAATAAATTATGAATAATTTAATAGTATTTTAATGCGTTGTCCTCCAAATCTTACAAATAACATTACTATGGGATAATATTTTATTTTAAAAAAATCTACATCCCAATTATATATATAAAAGCAATACAGATAATTGCAATAACTAAAAGTAGCATGCTCGCTCTTTCTCTCTGCCTCTCTTTTTATATATATATATATATATACACACACACACACACACACACACACACACACACACTGTGGGTGTTCATATGTGTGTGTATGTATATGTGTGTGCGTGTGTGTATGCTTCTAATTTTAAAATTTTTAAATATAAAATTATAAAAACACCCACAGTGTTTTGAAACAATAGAAAGAATTATTCCTGATTTATAGGAAGCTATTACTATTCCTTATAAAAAAAACCAGGTTGGAGTCATTATATGCTCTAGCGAATCCACAGTTTTGGGTCCTGGTGTATCCTGACTCTCTTCTTCCTTTATGCTGATGTAAATCAGTTGTAGCTCCACTAAAGTCAATAGAGCTGCAGAATTGTAACTGAGGGGAGAATCAGAACCAGAGATTCACACTTAAATTATATCTTATGGTCCAAGTGAAAAAAAAAGTCTGTCAAGCAGTAATTAAACTAGGATGGAAATTTGGATGGGAGGGCTATGGCTAAATGTCTACTGCTACAGCAAATCATTAATATTTGATATGGTTGGACTTAAGTGTTATTGGGAGGGAGAGGGGTCTGTGCCAACCTGAGGCTAACCACCAGCTGCCAAACTTACCTACAGACCTTCTGTAGTTTATATGGCATTGGTCAAAGGGCAATGATTTGATTTGAGGTCAGAATGAACCTCTGTATAGGGCTGGGCTTTATTGGAATTTTACCATTATCAGTGTAATATAAAGCACTAGAAACTGAAAAGATGCAGAGAAGGGCAACAAAATGATTTGGGGTATTGAGTGGCTTCCATTCAAGAAAAGCCCATAAAGGGGAGGTCTCTCTAGCTTGGAAAAGAGATGACTGGAGTGGGTGGGATAGAGGTCTATGATACTGGGATCTAAACAAAGTGAATTGGGAAGTACTATTTACTATGTCTTATAGTACAAGGAATTGTGGGTACCCAATGAAATTTGAAGGCAGCAAATTTAAAATAAACATAAGTACTTTTAAAATGTAATACATAATTTACATGTGAAACTTATGTGGAACTTATTGCCATGGGAGGTGGTTGAGACCAACAGTCAAGCTGGACTGAGAGATGGAGTAGGAAAATTTTATAAAGCTTAAGGCCAATTGGGGACAATTAAACACAACATTATGAGATGTTACCTCAGACTCCGGGCATCCTATGGTTGCTGGTAATCTGGGAAAGTCTGACAGGGTATGAACCATTTTACCCATGCCTTGTTTCTTATATTCCTCCTCTAAAGCATCCATACTTGCCAAAGTCAGAAGCAGAAGACAGGGCTAGATAAAACTTTGGTCCGACGATGGCAGTTCTTACATGCATGTTCTCACAGCTAAATATCTGTGCTTCACTGTCTCTCTGGCCAGCCTGTTCAAGTATTTATAATTGTTGCTCTCTAGCATCTGATTTAAAAAAGAAGAGCTGTACTAATATTACTAATAGATTGTTGCTGAAGTAGAGACATGTACTTTTGGGAGTTAAAGTGGTTTAAGTAATATTCACACTGAAGCCCTGAATAGGTCCGGTAAAGACTTTAAATCTATAATTTCTCTGTTATTGATGAACATAATGGAAAAATGCAAAAGATTTTTTTTTAACAGAGGACTAATGAAAGGGGTTTTCAGAACCAGTATTTCAAAGTCCTTCAAATGTCAAAAGAGTATTTATGAGAGAGGAGGATTCAGAGACTTTAAACATCTGGTAGTATGAACTTCAGAGAGAAATCCTACAGTTCTGGGTAATTCTTAACTTTGGCACTCTGCTTGCCTTCCTACTTTACTCCTCTTGTGCATCTCTGGCCTTCAGGGAACAATTTCTCTCTTTATGGAGGCTGAGGGAGTAGATGGCATGTAGTTCTGGGGAGTATATCTCATTGACTGTCGAAGACAATCTTTGGATCATATTCTTAATCGCTCTGAAGAAGCCTGTGTATATAGCTGGTAGGGCAAGGTCCAAATCAACCTTGCAGTGGCATTGATGGTGGCATAAGTTATGCACTGAGAATCTAAATTGGATGCAACTCCACTGACAATGGCATTACATTGATGGAATTAGGAGGTAAAGCAGCCTGTGTTCTTTTCTCCTTTCTATACCCACTGATTGCCAATTGTTTTCTTGCTTCCATTCAATCTTTTTTATTTTACATCCTCTCTTTACCAGTAATGTTCACTACTCCATAATACAATGCTACCATAAAACAAATACGGGAAATGCATTCATTTGCTTTAGGCAGCATTTAGCTGGATTTGGATTATTATATGCAATAAGCTTATGATAGTTGACAATCAACAAAATCTTGGTTTTCATATATAAAGCAGCATAGATTTTCTGCTTTTCTGCATCCTTTCTTATTCTACAAAAGAACTGGTTCAAAGTATCAGAAATAAGTACACAATACAATGGACAAAATATTGACAATAACAGGATATTCAGTAATTTTGCTCCTTTTAGTACTCCTAACTATAAGAAAATAATGGAACTAATTACATTATTAGCAAAGTAACTTAAGACTATAAAACATCAGATGACTATGATAAAGTTATTAGTGAACATAATTAAACTTTATGTCTATAGCTTACAGTTTAGCTGTCTGAGAAGGGGTTGGGGGAGGCAGGAATGGGGTAATTTGCTTTCACCATCATATTCTAAAAATAAATCTGAAAGGCTGTTACATACAGGAAACTAACTTGACATTAACTGATAATATTTTACTGTTTTGAATCGTAAGCAATTACAGATCTTTTAAAATGTGTGGTAGTGACCACACATTATAATATATTATATTATAATCAACATTAGCAAAGAGGTTATTGCTAGCAAAAATATGCGTAAAGTTAGAAGGAAGCTGAAAATATGGTAAACATGTTTCTGGTTACAGAACTGGATATTAGAAAGAAGGGGAAAAGAGCTTACTCAGTCATGACCTGTGAAAGTCCCTCCTGCCAAGTATTGCATGAGAAGATGAACATAGATTCAACTTGCATAGAAAAGCTTGGGGGGACTGACTAAGCGCTTGTCTTGCATATTTCTTCCATAGAGTTTCTTGATATCTTGTTGTTAGAAGTTGTTAATGGGGTTCTGCTCTGAGCCCTCATCTCAGAAGCCATCAAAATAAACTATTTCCTGTATGATTTTTTAGTAGTGGAGCTTCTCCACTTTCTTAGGGTAGCCTTAACTGGAAATAAAATAACATACTTTTTGGACACAAACAAAGGAAGACTATATCTTGAGGCTAATGACAAATTATATTCAATTAATGAGTAAAATTCAAAGATCCCCAAAGAGTTATTTTATTCCTGTGGGAGGTGTAGAATTGCCTTGCCACTGATAAAGCAACATATTTTGATTTATTTCTTGCCAATCCCATGGCGACTAAGAAAGCAGTGTAACAAACTTAAGTGACCTAATGAGTAAGGGTCACTTGAATGTAAACATAGGTGTTTCAGTCTTTTCAGTTTCCAAGGGCATCATTCTTAAAGAATTAACTTGCTAGTTCCCTAGCTCCCACAAGCCTTAATAAAGAAAATATATTAGACCGTTCTCTGTGTTTAAGTGCTATATAAGTCCTACCATGACTATGCATAATCACACCAAGAAAAAATTTAAGTTTGCTGATACCCAAGATAGAATTTTGTGTAGAGGCAGAGGCTAGAGTCATGCAACACTGGTAGTGGAGTTGATACTGGCATAATCCAAAGGTCTGTATAAATGTGGCTAGGGATCTATGTTTGGAGAATCCTCTCTTTCCCATTTTGATTACAGGGAAGGATTGTCTAGATTGGTCAAAACCCTTTTGCTCCTCTTAAGCTTATTTTGGAAATGAAACTTTTAACTGCTTAGCCTTAGTAATTTATGAATGATCCAACTGGAAGCAATAGATCTTGCTGTGTCAAAAGAGGCATCCACAGTGAAAAAAGATAAAGGATAAATCATTTGATAATGAAGTCCTTCAAGGAACGATGTAGCATTATTTTATTAGGTGAGTAGGCATTATGTAGGCTTGTACCACTATAGTTGATATCTTAAAGCTTCTTTGGAGAGAGACTTTCTTGGAAGAATGAAGCATGCCCAAACTTTTGATACTGAAGGACATGTTCCCAATAGTTACTTACCACCAAAAAGAGATATAGTTTATCTAGGGGAGTCCACTCCTTACAAACCAACTCTGTCTGCTTTGCATTGTTTTGTGCTTAGAGGTTCTGTTTTTTTGTTATTTTATTCCTTTATAGGAGAAAGATATTCTATACACCTCTTTACTTTTGCTATGATAGTTCTTTCTGTTATTGAACATTGGAACTATTTTGTCTTAACTAGTGTTCTTATAGCTCACCACTCTACTTACTCCTCAGTGGCCCTCAGTCACTATAGGCTGCTCAGAAATAGTTAAGAAATCCAAGAAACTGTTAAATGAATTTTTGGTAATGTTGAAGTAATGTAAACGTGAGGTCCAGAGAATATGTGAGAGGCAAGAATTTGTGTGTGTGATATCTTTTATTAGACCAGCTGTGATAAATAAAAGCTGTGATATCTTTTATTAGACCAGACTAAATGGCTGGGTATTACCATACCCTTCTTCAGTTCTCTGGGAGAAAAGCGGACACAGCAGAGCTAAGTAGCAGATGGAACAAAAGCTTGTGTAAAACGTCACATGTAAATAAAAACAGGCTATAAGAGAAAGTATAACATAGCCAAAAAGCAAATGAGATGCAGCATGAATCTGACAATGGAAGAACAAGAGCATTCAGGAGGGTCATCATCACTTGGGAAGTGCAGAGATTAGCAAATATCAGGCAGACTACAATGGTTCAAGAAGTTATTGTCTATGTTAAGTCCCTGTTTCTTGGTGCCCAATAGGCTAAGGAATTTTTTTTCCCAGGCTGATTTTGTGAAGGTGTTTTGTAAATTCCCTTTGAGCATGTGAACTGTGAGGTGAGACAAAGTGATTTTTCTGTGAAAAGTGTTCTCCTACCTGTGTTCTAGTGTCAATTATCATTAATTTTGGGGTGTAGTATTTGTCTGGTTTCACCCACATAATTTCCATGAGGGCATTTGGAGCACTGGATGAGATATACCACATTCTGGGATAGATACATTTCTGATCCAGGGATTCTGATAGTTTTGTTGTGGGATGTGTTCATTTTTTGTGCAGCAGAGGTGAGTTGACAGGTCTTGCATTTATTGTTAAGGCAGGGCTGTGTCTCATTAGATACCTGTTGATCAGTTGTAAGTGAACTTCTGATGATGAGTTGGGCAAGGTTAGGGAACTATTTGAAAGCCAGGAGTGGTGAGTCTGAAAATATTTCACTTAAGGTCTGGTCCTTTTTGAGTTTAGGTTGCAATTGTTTGATCTTTCTTATTGAAGCAAGTGTGAGATGGTAGGTGACAACCGAGGGTGTGCAGCCAGGGAGGATTTTCTTGAATTGTACTAGGTTGCTGCAGGGTATTTGGGTGACTCTTTCCATGCTTCTAAGTCTATCCTAACCATGCAGTTGGTCTAATAAAATATATCACCCACAAAATATTGCCTCTTGCAAATGGATTTCTATAAGTTTCCTGCTATATTGCTGATACTCTATTTGCTATGTCTGAGGATTTTTCTCCATCTCCTTGTCTAGATGAGGTATTGCTTGCAATCCATCTTTTCAGCAATTATTCTGTCTTTTTTAATTACCACAGCTAATCAGGGTGTCTACTAATTAATATTCAGATCCTTTAATTTAGCCACAAAGTTAATGTAACTGGATGAGATACTTAATATTTGTATAACACTTAGAAAGTGTAAGCCACATAATAGTAATGTCCTCTATATTTGGACATAATAGTTATGTCCTTTATAATGGACTCAGATGTCTTCTGTGCCCCCACATCGATACAGAGCACATTATTATTAGACCTAATAACAAGGAATACAACATCCCAGGTTCATTCACTTGCAACTCTACCAATGTCATATATGCCATCACCTGCTTACAATGCCCATCTGCTACCTACATTTGACAGACAGAGCAATCTCTATGTGTAAGAATGAATGAACATTGATCTGACATCAGCTGCAGAAAGACATAAAAGCCTGTGGCAGAAAACTTCAACCTCCCTGGATACTCCATCTATGACCTCAGGATGCTGTTCTAAGGCAGAAAAAATGTAAACACCAGTTTGAATGAGAAATTGTGGAGCAAGGAATCATCCACAACCTGGACTGTGTTAAGTATGGTTTAAAAGGGGACTATGGATCTTTATTTCATTGCTTGGATTAGCTTTTGTGACTACTTTGTTTCTATGGGTTCTTTGCTTGTATGCTTTTCACAACACCCACGTTCCCCCTTCTCCTCCTCTCCCTCCCCTGCTTTCCTATCTATTGTATTCTAATTACTCACTCCACTTTATCTCTATATGTACACTTTATTTAGTTAGTCTATGAAGGTGCATATCTATTCTATCTACTCTGATTGTACCACATGCTCCCATAATGCAAGGGAATTATGTCTGGTCAGTGATACTGGTGTGTTGAATAAGATTTCTAGCTCTCAAGACAATTTCTTCTAGAACTGATTTTGGAACTGGATTCCAGTAGTGAATATAGCTGCCAGCTCCTTGTGCTACCAGGAATGTAGCTGATGGAGCCTCTCCACCTCCTCAATGAAAATGGATGAAAATGAAAGTCTAGGACCAATTTGATCTCCTCTTTCCTCCCTTTCTCCTCCTCCTTTCTCTATGCAGTCTAGGGAATGGCAGGACTGGGAATGGGCCAGGAACTTTAAACAGAAGCTATGAATAAAGCTATATAAACATTTTTGGACAGAACTTTGAATATCCCCAAGCTGTTTGTGAATTCATATTAAATTGTTAAGGCATTTAAAACTGACATTTTTATGAAAATGTTAAAACTAAACCTCTCAATATTTTCTCAAAGAGATGTGTTTTGATTTTTATTTGTAAATTTAATCCAAACAACTTTTTTAAAAAGCAAAAGTAAAAAAAAAAATGTATCTTTCTATCTGAAACCATTTTTGTTTAGACATAACAACTGAAAAAATACAGTTCCACCCAAACAAGAAGTATTTTTTCATATGATTTCCTCAATTATTTACATAGCTTTAGCTGTAAAGCACAAATCAAGATGAGCATATTTCAATTTGGGCATGCAAGTAGTTTTATTAAAAACAGCCATTCCTAAACTGTCTTTCAGTCCAATATGTTTGGAATATAGAAGACAAAAAGGGTGAGAGAAACATAACTTTGGTTATAAATGCTTTTTATTGTACTTCACCCAAAAATGAAAAAAAAATAGGCTGTAATGACAAGTATAGAATACAAATTGTCAAATGAAAAGCCAAGGGAAAAAGTTCCAGCAAATCTCTCATGCAACTAAAAAACATTAAATATTCAAGCAGATGTAGGTTTTATTAACAGAAACTGTTGTCTTCCTACAAAAACTTTTAACCAAGTATCAAGCTGTAGAAAATGAGTTTTTTAATATTTCTGTTTTGTCAAAAGTGAAATTCTGCTCCTATTATAATAGTTTCAAATAAACAGATTGCTCTTTGAATGGGAAAATGATATTTGAGAAGTTAAAAGGTATCCGTTAGGCTAGCTAAGTGCTTTAATAGAAAAGTCAAACTGAATGAAGTATAGGAGATTTACAAAATGACATTTGATTGGAGGTCTTCTCATATTTTTTTGAGATGATAAGGTCAGACAGAGCCATTATGATCATTTAGTGTGAATGAATAACATAGGCCATGAGATTTACCTGGATTAATTCCTGTTTGAGCTATAGTACATTTTTTTTAGAAAAAAGATCCAACTTTAATTTAGTGATAGTATTGGAGTGGTGAGCTATAACGGTCCAGTAAAAATGAAAAAGGCAGCAATTTTTGTGGTGATATCTTTTATGGGAAGAACTATATAGGATATATACAAGCTTTTGGTTATCAAGTTCTCCTCTTCAGGTCTGAGAAAAAAGCGGACACAGCTTGAGCTAAATAGCAAATAGAACAAAGGCCTATGTAAATAAAGACAGGATAAAAGAGACATTATCAAGTAGTAGGCAACTTTGATCCTGTGGATCATGGTGTATGCTTAAGAGGTCTAGTCAGGTGCCTGATGAACCTGTTTGTATGGAATCCTGCAAGAATCACCCCAAGGTCTTGGATGCATATACCTAGGCAAAAGTATGGAGGAGTGAAGGCTGCTCAAAACTTACCATTCCCACTTTAGACAATTGTGACAGAATCCAAAAGCCAGACCAAAGTCCACATGTTCCATGCCTCGATGGTTGTAGCTTCTGCCAGAGAGCAACAGATAAGAACTGCTGCCGGGTGTGTTTCAATCAAGGTGATGGCCCTTAGCTTTCCTGCAACCAAGGGGTACCTGCAAGGCAGTGGGGGCTAGGTGTTGAGGTTCTCTGTACTTACCTTCGCTATACTCACAAGGTTGCAACATTGTGGTATTTTATAGGACCTACCCCACCATGGGTAGCCCCACCATGTTGCCACCAGGCCCTCCAGTCAGACAGTTTGTGGCCATATCCAGGACCAATTATCAAGTAGCAAACAGACAAAAAGAACGCTGTAGAAAGATAACCTGGTAAATGCAGGCCATAATCTGACAAATGCAAACAATTCAAGTGGGTCCTTACCAGCTGTGGGGTGCACAGAGACTGGCTGGGATCAGGTAAATTATAATAAGCCATAAAGTCAATTTCAATGTTTAGTCACAACTTCTTAGTATCCAGTAAGAACTGGGTGATTTTATTCTTAGGCTTTGTTCTGTCTTCTATTCAGCTCAGCACACCTGTGTGTTCAAACCCAGAGTACCACTCAAGCCAGAGGGCTGTTTTTTCAGTGCTCTTTTTTCAGTGACTTGTCATCATTATTTACCACTATCCCAATCTTTGAATAGTTGGCACACTTGATATTGATGGTTCTTCCTAGTCAATGAAAAATACATTAAGTGGCAGACAGCCAAGAACTAATTCTTGTGGGACCTCACCAGCAACACACCCACTCAGCAGAACGCTCAAGTCAGCCCCAGCAATCTGGCTGCCCATGCTGTCAAGCATCACTCCTCCATTCACTCGTTGAGAGTTAGCAACTCTACATGATTCTAGTGAATTAAGGAAAACAGATATCTCCCCATACACCAGGACATCAACAATGCCCTTCACCATCAGCTAAAGTTACACAAGTCCTTTCGGATGCACACATACTCCCCCTCTACGCAGCACTGGTCAGGCCACAGCTGGAGTACTGCATCCAGTTCTGGGCGCCACACTTCAAGAGGGATGTGGACAACATGGAGAGGGTCCAGAGGAGGGCTACTCACATGATCACTGGGCAGCAGGGCAGGCCCTACGAGGAGAGGCTATGGGACCTGAACCTGTTCAGCCTCCACAAGAGAAGGCTGAGGGGAGATCTAGTGGCCTGTTACAAACTAGTCAGAGGGGACCAGCAGGCATTGGGGGAGTCCCTGTTCCCCCAAGCACTACCAGGAGTGACCAGGAATAACGGTCACAAGGTGGCAGAGAGTAGATTTAGGCTAGATATCAGGAGACACTACTTCACAGTCAGGACGGCTAGGATCTGGAACCAACTTCCAAGAGAAATGGTGCTGGCTCTTACCCTGGGGGTCTTTAAGAGGAGGCTGGCTGAACACCTTGCTGGGGTCGTTTGACCCCAGTACTCTTTCCTGCCATGGCAGGGGGTCAAACTTGATGATCTACTCGGGTCCCTTCTGACCCTACAAACTATGAAACTATAAAACTTTTAACCTTCAACAATATGACTTCAACTCTGATGACCTTAGAAAACCGAATGGAGTTCACGGGATGTCCCACATAAACATCTTGTGATAGATCCAACACAGAAGGTCCCTGGCTTTGATCTCCCACAATGCTCATGGGCAACTCTAAACTTTATCTGCACAAACTATGGGAGATGCAAATACTTGATGCACAAATGGAAAACTAAAACTCTCTAGGGTGAGACTGATTACCCAGGACAGACCATGGAACAGATAATGACTCAATGCCCAATCCAAAAATATGAAGGAGATATCACAGTAATACACTCTGCTGCTCCTGACACAACTGTGTGGCTCACCCACCTAAATATACAATGTTAGTTGCTGTTCTGTATTTACATCAGCCATACAAAAGAAGAAGTGATGAGACATATCAGTTAGACAATTTTTAACATGTGCTGTATTAATTTTATATTGTTCTAGTTCATTGATTGCCAAGCTTTTCCAGCCAACAAACCACTGTCATCCCTCAACATTTCTTGGCAACCAACATGCACCCTTATAATGAAAATATTAATTGAAAGGGGAGAGGGAGAGCTCATGAAGGCCCGCTGGTAATCTGTGTACCATAGTAAGGAAACAACTGTTTTAGTTTCTTAATCGAATTATCATGTAATACCCAAGCATGCCTTACAAGTCTTTTATATAAACCCTATTACCTTTATCAGCCAAACAATCATCTTATAAAAATTATATTTTTGACAAGCTGTTTTCTATAAGCCTGTATGGATTAGCATTAATCATATTACCTGTCTTTAATCCTGTATTAATCAAGGATTTATTACTCAAGGCTTAATCAATAAAAATGCTTTGTACCTGAAAGCTTGTGTAACTTTATGCCAACTGTAGAGATGATCCAATAAAAGATACCACCCCAAAACACTCCTTGCCTCTTACATAATTCCTGGAGCATCATAGTTACAATGTCACTGTAACACTTCATTAATCAAGTTCGTTATCAGTGATTGTGTTATTTTCCCTGGGTTTGATGTCAGGACAACAGGGCAGGGTGTAGGTGTATAGGATTTGTGGGGTGTGAGGGAGGGTGGGGGGGGTGGGAACCCCCATGGCGCACAGCCCCCACCAGAGGTGGCAGCAGCAGCAGCAGCAGCAGGCCCTTGGGATGCTTGTGGTCCATGCAGGTGCTTCCACCTGGTGGCGCATGGCTCCAGCCAGAGCTGCATGTGTGGGTTTTTTGCACAATTGGAAACCAGAATAAAGTACACAATAAGGACACAACCATTTAAATACAGTGGTACATACTACATTAGATGGGAAAGTGTCATTTGATGTTCTGATTGTATATGTGTCTTTCCCCATACCCAAGGCAAAAAAAAAAGGGAGGAGCACCACCCCAAATACACCCTTTTTGCACAGCCTGTTTGTGGGCATGCCAGATTTCTCTTTCCACCACCTGTTGAGTTATCAGGGAGGCAATTCTCTGAATGTCCCTGGAGCAATACGTCTTTATATCACCTCCTGAAATGAGTGGTGCTTTAAAGGTATGTCAGGTCATGAATGTACATAAAACTACCTTTAATATTGTAAAATGGAACTGTTCAGTAGTTTTATATATTTATACCTCTTCTCAAATTCTTTGCCTATCACTTAACATAAACTCTCCTTCTTAGCAGACAATGATCTTATAGCAAGTCTACTTTTATTATTTATTCCTGGGAAACTATTTTTGTATGTTTTTTTAAGTTGATTTTGATTCAGCCAGTAGCTTGCTATTTATGTAGCCAATACCACTTTTCTCACAGCCGTGAATTTGAATTATTTATTGTAAAAAATAAATGTGAGTGACAGCATTCATAGAACCACAATCCCTTTAAAATATGCGCCAGCACAGATTGAACATGGTGATAGTGACTTTATATCCTTTGGACGAGGTGAGCCAAAATGATACCGTAAGTTATTCTGAAGACAAGGAGAAACCGGGCACTTCAATCCTATTCACCTTATCATTTTATTCTCTGAAACAATATGTCATTGCTTTTCTGTATAGTATTGGTTTAACTCTTTAGAATAACCTTGTACAATTCTGTGGACTCTGGAAAGAATGTACTGAATGCAAAACACTCTCTATTTCATAGATGAGTTTACTATAGCAATGCATAAGTGTTTCACTCAGCCAGTAGGCCAATTTAATGTAATGTGCTTTGCTTTTCTGCATACCTGGATTTGATGCCTGTTTTATTTTTACTATCAATTTCAAGGACATTTTTTCACTTTTAACTAGAAGATAAAGGCCCTTGTACTCACACAGGATCAGATGGAGATACATTTAAAATAAGGTATTCCTGATTTACATTTCAGTGTGATGGAAATCACAGTGTGGCCCAGGATACCTATTTATATACTTATTTGGAGAAGCTGAATGTCTGATATAGTACTGGCTAAAATAGTATGAAACACTTAACTGCAAAACCAAAAAAAAGGAAGGTAATCACTGGAGCCTTTGAGAGAAGTGAATTTTCTTTGGAAGAAAGATCAACCTTATTACCATAATTTGGGTACATTGCAAGGGGGAAAAATGATACTGTGGCCTTTAAAGCAATATTTTCTGTAGAAAAATGCAGTTGCTGATAATTATGCACACTAGTGAATGATAGTATTTTATTCCAATATCACTGTTGCCAAGTTTCTATCTTTATACACAATAAAGGAGACCTAGTGAGGGGAAAGGGAAAGAGAAATTAAAGTGAAACCTCTGCTTTTACTGTGCTGGTTCCTGTCACACCATCCACCTTAGGTGCTCATTGTGGTTTGCAGGGAGAAGGGGTCTTGGCTGTTTTCCCAAAGGGGCTCCTGAAAAGGCAATCCATTTGGCCATGGTGTGAGTTTTATCTGGAGGAGATAATGAGCTCCCTCTCATGCATGACTCTGGGGTGGAGCTTGAGTACTGGAGGCCCTGTTTATTCTGTGCTATCATGCTAAAATGATATTTCTTCACATGATATTATGCTGCTATAGTGCCTAGGACAATAGTCTGGCCCATGACTAGAGCTCCCAGTCAGGACCACAATGCAAATAAAACATAGTGTATTTTCTCACACATATCTCACACAGTTCTCCCCAAAAGTAATTGGAGAAAATTGGGGTGTGCATTAGACATGAGGAAAAGTGCTCCCCACAGTTCCAGAAACTTGTTGCAAGGGGAGAAGGAGCAGTGGCAGCATTAAAGTCACAGCACTAGGAGCCACAGAAATTAACACTTGCCACTTCTCCCTCTCATCCCCCTATCCTCAGGAGCCAAATTTCCAGACTAATGGATCAAGGCAGCACATGGTATTTGTCCACAGCAGGACCCGGCATGCCAGGTCTGACCTAGCACATAGCCCTGGATCTGGCATGTGGCTCAATGCACAGCCCCAGTAGAGCTGGCATGCCAGATCAGGCTCTGCTGTACAACCCCAGTGCCAGTGTGCCAGATCAGCTTCTGCTGGAGCCAGCATGCAACGCCAGTGGGGCCAACAAGCTGAATTGGGTCCTTCCATGCAGCCCCAGACCCAGAGTGCTAGAGATAGTGTCTAGGGTTTGACTTGGTACAAAGCCCCAGACCCAGCATGCCGAGTTGGGCCATGGGCCTCATCTAGTGCATAGAGCAGGCAACAGACTTGGGAGCAGGTTTGGCCCTAAAGCTGCTGGATGATTTGTCTTGTTTATTCAATCTCTTCTCTCAAAACAAGCTGTGTACCATATACAGGGGCATTCAGTATGCAGAAAAATACACTAAATAATTATTCTGGGTATTTCTTACTAGTCTGGACACCACAAATCCCCGAATGGGTATGTAAAGAGAGATCAAACAGAATGTAACTGAGTTTTACATATGTACCATTTACCATTTTCATGCATAATTGAAAGTGTGTTTAGACATATACAAGCTGGGTTATGTATTCCTTGGCCTTTTAAGACTCTGTCCACTGAAGTACAATGACTAGACTCCCACTTGTCCCATGGGATCTGGATCTGACTCTATAAATTAGATATTAATCTTAATCATTAACCATAGTTATTTGTGTATAATGGTAGAGCTGATTGGAAACCAGAAAGCCTATTCAGTAGGAATCTGATATTTGGGGTTATGTGGTTACCATCTGTCTTCAGAAGAAAAAGCCAAATTTCAAATGAAATTAAAAGTTCAAAAAGTTTCCCCTTGGGACTGTAAAAATATATGTTACATGTGAATACAATATACTGTAAGATAGTCAAACTGAATCATATGGCACTGTGAAAACAAATTATTTGAGTAGTAACTAAAGAAAATATTCCAACATTGTTGAAGCAAAATGTTTTGATTTTTAATTTATTTTCAATGACTAATTTTGTCAAAAGCAATGCATTTCTGGGAAAAAATGATTTCAACAAAGCAGGTTTTTGATAGAGAAATGCTAATCTGAAAAATTTTGGTCAGTTGTAGTCATTAAGAATTGCTATGGTATTCCATGTATCAGCATCCATCATAATAAATTTACTTAGTATTTGTATGAATGTCATTCATACTTCCTTATGTATTCCCTGGTAATTTAGCATTAGTTAGAGGACACTTATAGATCTATTATCTTCTTTGATGCCTGGTGCTGGTGAAGTCTAATTATTAAGAAATTGCTAAAGCAGTGAAATGAAAATTAGTCTGGAGTTACCCACTTTGTTTTTTTTCCCTTGGAGAGGCATTAAAGGATGTTAATTAATGCTTCTAACTCTGGGTAATAAATTTCTATTCCCACCATTTTTTATTGCCACCACAATAATACACAGATATGGTCTCTATTTTGTTTTTTAATTTTGGTTTTGCAATAAATGCCCCTTAAAGACATAAGAGATGTGCATTTCCTCATACACAAACATAATTGATTAGCATGACTTTAGAGCTCCACAGGACTCAATTATGCAGTCAAGTTCCATACATTAATCACTGCAGTGAAGGTACAGATGGCCAAAGTGAATATATATATCATAGCTGCAGATTCTAGACAGATGTTCTTTGATCCAGATACACCTTTATGGGTTAAAATGGGTGCAAATTAGTTTAGAAGAAATATTCATCCCCTAGAGGAGGGCAAGCATCTGGACTGAAGATGACAGCTTGAAAGTTTTTGAGAAGGGAACTTAAAATTGACTTTCTGTGAGTATTTGAAGACACAAGCTTTCCTACTCGTAAAATCAACTACAGAAATGTTTTCAAAGAGATATTGTAATTCAATAAACAATTGACCGAAGCTGTATCATGTAGGTACTTAATCCAATATTCCCTGAATATTCTGAGGCCTTTCTCCTGTCGTCCTTCCATTATTATGACTTGGATTGCTTGTGTCATTAAATAATAAAGTGAGTTATAGCACCATGATTTACCTTGTCATGATGCCCTAGCTCAGTTTTAAGCAGAGCTCTTACATAGCCACATTCTCAGCTGATGCAAACTAAGCCAAATCAGTTAATTTTAAGTGGAGTTGTGCAATTTTCCATGAGCAGCACATCTCACTTAGAAACCTGTCTCTTGATAACTGCCAGTCTACAAAGCACAAGGGAGATGATACTGTACATCTGTAGTCCGGCATAATGCTCTCATGACACTTAGTAATTTAAAACACTGCATGTTATAGGCATACTTTTAAAAAAGCCCCTCAGTGACTCCCAACTGCTGCAAAGTGCCCCCGCCGACCCCCAGCAGCAGCCAGAGGTAAGCAGGGCCCCTGAAGAGAGGGACTAGCCCCAGCCTAGCCACAGGGAGGCAGCAAAGCAGTTGGAGTACTGCATCCAGTTCTGGGTGCCGCACTTCAGGAGGGATGTGGACAGCATTGAGAGGGTCCAGAGGAGAGCCACTTGCATGATCGGGGGAAGCACGGCAGGCCCTACAAGGAGAGGCTATGGTACCTGAACCTGTTCAGCCTCCACAAAAGAAGGCTGAGAGGGGACCTGGTGGCTACCTATAAACTTGCCAAGGGGGACCAGCAGGCAGTTGGAGAGTCCCTGTTCCCCCGAGCACG
>NW_017729004.1:51750986-51754094 GCF_001723915.1 Gavialis gangeticus | reverse complement strand
CAGGGGTAACTAGGAATAACAGCCATAAGCTGGCAGAGGGTAGATTTAGGCTAGATATTAGGAGGCACTACTTCACTGTCAGGGTGGCTAGGAGCTAGAACCAACTTCCAAGGGAAGTGGTGCTTGCCTTTACCGTGGGGGTCTTCAAAAGGAGGCTAGACAGCACCTAGCTGGCGTCATTTGACCCCAGCATCCTTTCCTGCCCATGGTAGGGGGTTGGACTAGATGATCTGCTTAGGTCCCTTCTGACCCTACCAACTATGAAACTATAAGCCGGAGCCGAGGGGAGTCTTGCCCCACCCTGCCCCAGCCCCTACTTGGCCCAGTCCCCCAGGGCGCCATGCAACCAGGCTGCGCAAACAGGTGTGCTTATCTGCCTGGTGTGTGAATTAGCTCAGAGTTTATGCAGGAGGGTGAGCAGGAGGGCCTGAGGCCCTGCTTGTGAGCCCCCTTGGGTAGGCATTCCCAGCCACAGCTGGCCTATCAGTGGCCTGATGTGGATGGGCATGCACCGCAACCCGAGGGTCCCCCCCTTCTGGTGCCTCAGAGGCCTCCGCCCAGATGGACCCTTTGGTTCCAGGCTCCACACAGACGGAGCCCCTGGCTCTCAGCTGTGGCGGCTGTCTGTCGCTTTTTCAGGCTCTGGGGCCTGGAAGCATGGCCACCTCCCCTTGTGGGTTCTGCTCCCTACTGGGGTCTCTGGCACACCAGCTGAAGGAGCTCCAGACTGCAGTCCAGAGACTTTGTGCCATCAGGGACTGTGAGCAGGAGATAGACTCCTACTACCAGGCCCTTATCCCCCGGGAGACAGAGGGTAGACCACAGTCTCCCTCCAGGACAAGGGATGACTCGGGGACCTCCCATTCTGTCTAGTCAAGGGGATGGACCAAGGTGGTCAAGGGCCCCAAGGCCTGCCGCACCAAGGCCCCTGCCCCACTGGAGCTATGCAACAGGTATGAACCTCTTGCAGCCCCAGCAGAGCCTGCTGAGTTGCCAGATCCTGCAGGCAATACAGGCACTACTGTAGCTATCGCCCCTGCTCTCCCCAAGACAAAACACAAAGTGTTTGTCATGGGAGACGCCATTCTGAGGGGGACTGAGGGGGCAATCTGCCACTCCGACCCCTTAGCCCAGGAAGTCTGCTGCTTCCCAGGAGCCTGCATCCAAGACATTGTGGAGAGGATCCCTAAGCTCCTCCAGCATGGGATCACTATCCCATGCTCCTTATCCATGTGGGCACCGATGATATGGCTTGGAGCACTCCCAGCCGGGTCATGGGGTGCTACAGGGATTTGGGAGTGGGGCTAAAGAGTCTGGGGGTGCAGGTGGTGTTTTCTTCAATCCTCCCAGTCTCGGGCTATGGGCTGAGGAGGATCCAGGTAGTTAACCAAAGACTGCAGTGCTGGTGTCATCGGGAAGGCTTTGGCTTCTATGACCACAGTGCACTCTTTGTGAGAGAGGCAGTGAGCTGCTGGGAAGGGATGGCCTCCACCTCTCTCCCCTGGGGAGGAGGTTCTTCTCAGGCAGACTGGCTGACCTGCTCCACCGGGCTTTAAACTAAGCCCACTGGGGGACAGGGGTACTACCGCCACTGCTGGCCTGCTGAGCAACACTTGCAAAGCCAGCAGGTCAAGGTGCTTAAGAGAGCCCACCCCTGCCCCAGCCCTGGAACAATCTGTGGGTAAGGCAATGGCCCCCAAGGGGACACTTGCCTACCTATACACAAATGCCAGGTGCTTGGGGAATAAACAGGAGGAACTTGTCTTCCTGCTTAATGGAAATAATTATGGTGTCATAGGGATAACAGAGGCCTGGTGGGACTCCACCCATGACTGAACCATGGGTATAAATGGCTATACCCTGTACAGGAGAGATTGAGTAGACAAAAGGGGAGGGGGTGTAGCTCTCTATGTCAAGGAGAGTTTTGCATCCCTGCAAGCTGATATTGGTGGACAGCTGGAGACACTTTGGGTTAAAATCCATGCGGAACACAGCAGAGGGGACACGATGGTGGAAGTCTACTACAGACCTCCTGCCCAGGATCAAGAGCTTGACTAGGAGTTCGCCTGGGAACTGGCTGAGTCCGCGTGCTCCAGGTCCATGGTTGTCATGTGAGACTTCAACTACCCAGACATCTTGTGGGAAGAGTGCTCTGCTAAATCTGAGTGGTCGCAAAGCTTCCTCTCGTGCATGCATCTGATGCATCTCTATCTGATGTTGGTCTACAGGCCAATGAGAGGTAAAGCCCTCATCGACCTGGTACTGGCAACCAGGAATGACCTAATCAGCGACCTAATGATCAAAGGGAAGCTGGGTGACAGCGACCATGAGCTGATCACCTTCACCATCCGTTGTAAAGGTGGCAAGTCAGTCAGCAATACAGAAGTCCTTGACTTCAGGAAAGCTGACTTTGACAAGCTCAGGAGGCTTGTTGGTGAGGTCCTAAGGGACCATGACCCCAAGGGGAGGGGAGTTCAGGAAGAGTGATTACTCCTTAAGGGAGCAATCCTTGATGCACAAGCTAATGCTATTCCATCTCAGAGGAAAGGCAGCAAAAGGGCACAGCAGCCCCCTTGGCTCTCCAGAGAACTAGCAGACCTCCTGCAGCTAAAAAGGAAGGCCTACAAAGGATGGAAGACAGGATCCACCTCCAAGGAGAAATATTCCTCACTGGTCCAGACCCGCAGAGAGTGAACCAGGAAAGCCAAGGTTGTGACAGAACTCCAACTAGCTATAAGTATCAAGAACAATAAAAAGTCCTTTTTTAGATATGTGGGGAGTCGGAGGAAAAGCAAGGGCAACATTGGACCCCTGCTAAACCAGATGGGGCAACTGACAACTGACGCCCAGGAAAAAGCCAACCTATTAAATAGGCACTTTGCATTGGTCTTTCATCAGTCCCATGGGATGCCACTGCCCACTATGGGACAGGGAGGCCTGAGTGAGGGAAGTTCCCTGCCCTCCATCAATGCTGACCTTGTGAAGGAACACCTTGAGAGGCTGGACACCTTCCAGTCAGCCGGCCCTGACAATCTGTACCTCAGGGTACTCAAGGAGCTGGCTAGCATCATAGCTCAGCCCCTGGCATGGATCTTTGAGAACTCCTGG
>NW_017729004.1:51749398-51750801 GCF_001723915.1 Gavialis gangeticus | reverse complement strand
ACCTGATGGTGTTTAACACTGAACAATGCAAGGTTCTCCACCTTGGGAGGAAAAACCTGCAGCATCCTTATAGGCTCGGCAGTGCTACGCTGGTTAGTACTACGGATGAAAGGGACTTGGGTGTCATGATTGACCAGAATATGAACATGAGCCTTCAATGTGATGCTGCAGCTAGTAAAGTGAGCAAAACACTGGCTTGCATCCATAGATGCTTCTCAAGCAAATCCAAGGACGTCATTCTCCCATTGTACTTGGCCTTGGTGAGGCTGCAGCTGGAGTACTGCATCCAGTTTTGGGATCCTCAATTCAAAAAGGGTGTGGAGAAGCTTGAGAGAGTCCAGAGAAGAGGCATGTGCTTGATCAGAGGTCAGGAAAACAGACCTTACAGTGACAGGCTGAGAGCTATGGGGCTCTGTAGCCTGGAAAAGCGCAGGCTCAGGGGCAATCTGATGCCCACCTATAAGTTTATCAGGGGTGTTCACCAGGTTCTGGGGAAATGATTGTTCACCAGAGTGCCCCAAAGGATGAGAAGGTTGAACGGTTATAAACTACTGCAAGACTGTTTCAGGCTGGACATAAGGAAGAATTTTTTCACTGTCCAAGCCCCCAAGATCTGGAATAGCCTGCCATCAGAAGTGGTTCAAGCACCTACATTGAATGCCTTCAAGAGAAATTTGGATGTTTATCTTGCTGGGATCCTATGACCCTAGCTGACTTTCTGCCTCTGGACTTGATGATCTTCTGAGGTACCTTCCAGCCCTAATGTCTAAGAAATCTATGAAATCTATGAAAGCTATGAAGATTGTGAGCAACCACACCACAACACAGTGAAAAACCTAAGCATGTGTTAATCTTGAAGCATGTGTTAACTCCACTGAAGCCAATGGATTGCTGAGTGTGATGCAACCCAACAGTTTAGCATCTGGCAAGATCAAAACCTGTATCTCTGTTGGGCTGTTTACATTTAAGATTTTGCCACACTACTTGATAGAATTAACATCTGTAGCTGCTTCTTTTTTTAAAAAAAGCTCATTCAAATTTTGTTTTCATTATGAATTTTCAATCCTTTATGTTTCATTTAGCATGTAAATGTTGACTCACCTAATTAGGTTACAATTTTAAGCAGTTTGCAGGTTAACTGCCTTGACACCTTTCTGCTATGTTTCAAATCTGTGTTTTGATATTATTCTAATGTACCTGAATTTTATTTTTGTTGCACTGAAATCCATGTACAGGCAGTCCTCGACTTAAGTCTTTTCGAGTTACGATGAATGGCACTTACAATCTTTGTAAATTTACACCCTGTTTTGAGGTTCTGACACCAGTTTTGACTTTACGACACTCAACACAGCTGCCTCCAGATGGTAAGTCTCTTGTGGTGGGGAGCAAGGGGGGAGGAAGGG
>NW_017729004.1:51739487-51749171 GCF_001723915.1 Gavialis gangeticus | reverse complement strand
GGGGGGCTGGGGCTGAGGTTGGGGAGGGACTGGGGCAAAAGCCGCCTAGCTGGGGCGGGGGGCTGTGGGGAGAGGGTGGGGCGGCTCTCTGATTTGGCACCATGAAAAAAGCAGGGTGTAGTTCTGTACAGGGTTGCATCACACAGCTGTCAGCCTGCCAAAATAGGAGGAGCTGTCAACCATGCCCAGCCATGCAGTCTGTATCAGTCTGCATGGTGTGGCTAGCCTGCTAAGTATTCAATTTAAGGTCTGATGGAAACCAGCCACAAAAATGTTACACCTATTTTGTGGAATATTTTACTAGCTGGTTTCCTGTTTTGTTGCACCATTAATTGCCTGAACGTGAGGCAGGATTATTATTTATGGCACAATTAACAGGTTAATTGTATCTTAAATGTAACATGTGCCAGGGGGCTTACATTTATAGTTATAATTGCATGTATGACATTTCCATTCATTTTTATGGGCTTTATACATGTCCAATTTATAATAACAGTTGAAAAATATAACCCCCTGGGTGCTTCATATATTTGAGTAACCAGTCCACTAGACTGGATGATTTTGTCCATTCCTCCTGGTTGCAGGATAAGTAATAAGATTTTGGTAATTAAAAAGTGTACCCTCAGAGAAGAATGGAAAGGATGATAACAGACAATAATGTAGAGCATTTCCTTGGACAGACGCATCTGATTATTCCTCTGCCTTAAATGCCAATATGATTCTATAATTCCTCATATAATGAAATACCTAAGAAATATCTTACAGTCATTGGACCATCATTAACAACTATGAAATTAACTGTCCCATGGGTTTTTTTCCAATTTAAAGAGGGTTAAATTGCTAATTTACATGTTAATTAGCATTCTTTCTAAAGAGTAGCAAATGTAATTCCATACCATCTAGCATTTAACAATTTAGCTTATCTAGACATTAAATTTAAACGATGCTCTTCATTATTTGCTAGAGATTTCTTAAGTACTAATGATTAAAAGAATCTCATTATTCTAAATAACATTCAGTTTTGCTAGGGTGAATACTACTAATTTGCTTTATCTCTGCATAATAGGAAAGTAACAAAGCATTTACAGTGCAGCGGGTGCATCAATTCTTGATAAAGCACACTGGACTTCATAGATTTGGGGGTTTAAAATAAAGACTTTTGTAAGATGACATTTAGAATTGGAATGTGTTGCCTCAAGTCATAGCCAGTCAGTAGGCTGTGCTCAGTGGCATTTGATAATTTTGTTTCTGCTATCCCAGCACTACTGTAATACATACTTTATCATGTTAGGCATGTGTAAATTAACACCTCCTCTCTTAGCATTTAAACAATTAATGTGCAGTATTAGAAAGTATAAATTATAGAACTTAATCTTAAAATCAATTTGAATTGAGAAATAAAAGCTACAGCTTAATTCAGTACTACCAGATATTTTCCACTTTCACTTTCACCCGCCTGTGCCAGCTCTTTGCTTAAATGCCGATGTAATTTAGTGGGTGTGCTGCATTCTTTTGTTACCTGAAGTTACTTCAATGTATCTGAAATGACACAATATGATTGATTGTTTCATGGACTCACTAAATCATATATTAAAGGTACTGAAATGCCATATGTAGAAAAGATGATGGAACATGCTGCTGTGCTGTGGAGTGTTGCAGCAGTGATGCACAGAGCTCATTTCGAAGTGTGGGAGTTGTAAACCCACCAATTGAAATGTATCAAACAAAAGTCCAGGGTCCGAAGAAAGGAGGGCATTTAGGTCCCTGCATTTTCTGGTATCAAAAATAGGCGGGACTCTAGATCAACACCAGTTCTCTTTCCCTCTCAATTTTATTTTTTGCAGACCCTGATGCAGAGCTCCAGGAGATTCACTGTATATAAATCACCCAATTTTGTATCACTACAAAATCTATAGCACCCCAGTAAATAAAACTGTCCCAAAATACAGCTGGTTACAGAAAAAAATTCCCATCAATGCATCTTCCCCCTATTCTTTTTGCCTGTCATGTAGCACTTACAAAAGAAAGGGTGAAAGACAATGGGAAATAATACAGGAGGGGAGTGAGAGGTGACAAATGAAAAACTAATTTTTGTGGAAGCTTGGGGTGTTAAACCATGAATGTTCATCACCATTTTAAAAAATATATAATCTGGAAGTATTCTAATGCCAAAGTAACCTGGATACCTCCCCTCTTTTCTTCTTCTTCAGCTTTCATGTTCCAGTTTGTATATCTTAAGTCTGGTAATTTTCTTATTTCCTTTTAACCAGTGTCTCAGTGGTTCAATGCACTGACTTTCTTCTCTAAGCTCACAACTGGAGCTGTTTTAGACAGGGTTTTTTCTTATGGTCTCTTCATATCTTTCACTACTGTTGCTGGTCTGCTCTGCTGTTTTCTCCAGGTTCTCCTCCTTTCATATTCCTTATTCTCTCTCTCATACACTACCATGCTTGCTCCTTTTTCTCTTGTTTTCTCTTGTCTTTTCCTCTTGTCCTCTGCCTTGCTTTCTTACCTCCATGTTCTTCTATTATAGTTTCCTAATTCTTATATTCAATTTTGTTGTGTTGGCAACAACTCCAGTCAGTGCACAGATGTATTCCCTGAGCACTGTTCAGCCTGTATACTGAATAACACTAGTGTCTTGTGAAAAAAAATTGCATGTGATCATGTAACTGTAAACTAATCTCAAATGCCTGCACACTGGGGGACAAATTTAGATTGCACAAGCAGCTTGTCCTATTTTCTTGAATACCACACCCCTCCAAATAAGACATGTACCTTGCTTTTGGGAAGGCAGAAGGACAAGAAAGAGTCTTTTTCAGAGTTATGGCTGCATAGAGTAGGGACAGAGCCTAATCTTCAGCTCACTTGTTTTCCCTTCCCTGCTCAGGCAAAAGCTACAGTTTTAACTTTTTCATGGCCAAGTTGCCAGCAGCTCTTGGCTGCTCAGCCAGAAGTTGAAACTGTAGCTGCTGCTGAAGATGGACTCCATAAGTAGATCTAGGATTTTGAAAAGTGTGTAAAATAGTCTACAGGGCTGTGAAATAAGAGAAGAGAAACCAGGAATAGCTAACAGACAGCAAAATTGCTGAAGAAAAGATAGTTTGATTAGTGGAGCATCTACAGCATTAAAAAGGAGAAAGGGTCATTAAGACCTATGGAGGTAAGAGCTAACAGGAAACAGGAAGATTATAATGAGTCATTAGGTAGATTATGAGTCATGAAGTTTAATTGACTACCTGAATAGAAATGCCAGTGCTGCTGCAGAGCAATTGGTTTTAAACTTTGGGTGGAGCAGGAATCAAAGCTGATTTCATTGCCCACCCCATCCCCATCTCTGATGGACTCTGTCCCTCCCTCCATATATCTGCTGAGCTGAAGAGAAAGAAAAGAAGGATCAGCCATCTTATAGCAACTCCTTGCTTATGTTCTAGGCAGAAAAAGCAGAATCTCTGCTTAAGAAATGAAGCCAAATTTTGGAAGCCTAATTTTTGAGACAAGGGAGTAAGGTATAGGAGTAAATATGGAAATCCTGGCACTTCTGAACTTTTGTATGCTTGGTTTTTTAACCTTAATGGCCTTTTAACTCACTCTCAGATAATTTTGTAATTCTGTAAAAAAGCAACTCAAGCCAGAGTTTTCAGTTAGAGCCATATTGATTTTCTCCTGTATCATCAGCTGAATTGGACCACTAGACCAACAGCACATACAGCTATCACCTGAACTAATGAAATATCACACAGTAGTAGTATGCTGTTACCCTTTGTAACAAAGGAACTTAATATCACAATGCAAATTCTGGAAGAATGAGAGTAGTGTTGAGTGTCTTTCACTGTGCTAAAGCAATTATGGGAAAGGTAGAGTGAGAAAGTAGAAAAATATTCAATGAGAAATTACCATATGCCCCAAGGGTTGTGCCTATGTGCTATTTAGTAATAATTACCTTAGAAGTAGAAGGAGTATTAATGATGATGAGCAAGAAAATGCAAAATATAAGAAATAAATTAGATGAACAAGTTATTAGACACACACACAGCAAAGGGGGATGGTGGCAACAATGTATGGTAAGAAAGCTAAAAGAGTGGGAAAATTGTAAGAGAAATCAGAGACTACTAAACAGCATAAGCTAAAATAAATGCATCAGCTCCAGAATGAGAGAGAGAACAAGGGATTTCTAAGCCAAAGATAGCAGAAGTACAGAAATAATAGACTAGACAGACTCTATAAACAGTATAAATGAATTCTTAGCTTTTAGCTTTGGTTTTCACGTGAAAGAAAACAAGACTGATGCCAGGGATATAAACAATATACTGTTTCTCAGTAAAGTGAAATGTGTGCTTAAAAAAGGAACAGAAACATTGAATCACTGTATGTATTGTAGCAAAATGGAATAATGAAGCATATAGCAGTTAAAAGATTCTCTCAGGGTCACAACATAACAGCATTTAAAGAAATACAAGCATGCCAAAGAAGCAGTGTGTTTAGTAGGGCCAGACATCCACAGATGATAATCCTAAGAATCCTTTTCCACAGATTGGAAATAAATTAAGTGTCTAAGGGCTAAAACTAAGCCAATGTTTCACTGAAATTGAACAATGACTTTTGGGGAGATTTGAGAAATCACTATCTTTCTTATTCAGCTGAATTTTCCATATTTTGATTTATGTGTTAGAGGCATCTAGCATGACTATATTGGTGCCAATTGTTAGTATTTTCTAAACCAAAGAATAAGAAAATAAAGTGGCTTCTAAAACCCAGTTTTGTAGAACCTACAAATGTTGTAGAACCTATGACTAGCTTAGCTTTATACCTATGGATACTCCCTTTGAACTAGTGTGGCTGCTTATGTTCTTGTAGTTAAGGATGTCCATAAGTGTTTGCAGAATAGGATTTCAAATTGCATGCACCCTTTTATGTAAATTGCATTTGTAATTGCAATTTACATAAAGGGTAAATTGCAATATGTAAATTGCAATATGTAAATTGCATTTTCCTATTAAAAAATCCAGCACCTGCCAAATGCATATACCTAAATGTATGATTTGAGTGCATATCCATATCATTTCATAGGCAATACACACACACACACACACACACACACACACATATACACATCTAACTACTTAGAAGTTAGCTGTTCCAATTGGTATTTCCCATCTCAGATCACGTGCTATTATGCTTTTACACTTAAACTCATTTCCTTATCAGAAAGACATGATTATAGATTAGCCTTACCTTAATATACAGGGGAAAAATCTAAGAGAGATAATTATGACTATTATGTCTGTTTCTGTCTATTTAAATACTGGTAATGTTACAGTGATGTTGTGGCTGTGATAACCAGGAATTATGCAAGAGGCATGGATTTCTTAGGGTGATATATTTTATTGGACTGATTGCATAGTTGGGATAGAGTTAGACAAGCTTTTGAGTGCAAGACATTCTTCATCAGGTCTGAGGAGTAAAAGCCAGGACAGCACAGTAAAAGTCAGCATATTTGGAAGAAAGGGGAGAGAAATTCCCAGGTGTAGATCAGGTAGATTATAATGTGCCATACTATAATATGATATACTATGAAAAAGAATGTCTTGCATTTGAAAGCTTGTCTAACTCTATCCCAACTATGCAGTTGGTCCAATAAAAGATATCACCCTAAGAAATCCTTGTCTCTTGCATATTTAAATGCTACCATTTGATCTGTTACATGAGTGCTGAATGCTACTTCAGTCCAATATTTGCACATGTGCAGGAACCAAAATCTTTGGTATTAGACAACCCCACTTGTTGGTCATTTAATTGAAAATATAGATATGGAGCCCTTATGTTCTTTTGTTTGTCTCCAAGGAGGCACAGTCATCCCTAGGATAGGCCAGGAATACAGCCCCTCAGGAAGGATACCTTAAACAAAACATTTGGAAACTATTAATGGCCTCTGTCTGAGGAAGCAGGCTCAGCAGAAAAGCACTAATCTGATTCCCAGTGGAGTATCAGAGACAGGTCTGCAGAAAAATGCTAAATGTAAGACAGTCTGTACATAGGCCATTTGTGGTTTTAACCTTTTTCTCTCTGACTAGTATGTATCTATAGACAGGCAACTAATACTTCATTCTGAAGAAGTTTTCTTGGAGGATGTTGAGTTTCCCACAAATCCCAAAGAGAAGTCTCAGGCAGGCAGGGCCGGCTCGACCATCCTGCAAAACCTGCGGCTGCAGGGGGTCCCACAGCCAAGGGGCCATGTATGACCAGCATTCTCCCCAGCAGGGAAGTGAAAGCCACAGTTTTAAACTCTGTACCCATTTTTGGCACCAAGTTTAAAACTGCAGCTTTCACATTTGCTTTCATGGCAGCTGGAAGCAGGGCCCCTCCTCCAGCAATGGGGCTAAGGGAGGTGGGACAGGGCTGGGGTCTTGGTTGAAGAGCCCTGCTGTGCCTGCAGGCCATGAGTGTAACTGGGGGACTGGGGGGAGTGAAACTGAATGTAGCAGGGAAAAGTGGAGAGGTAGCTGGAGAGTCAGATGGCAGGCAGCTTATAGTGTGTCATAAATCCAATGTCTATGTTTAGTCCAGGGATGTACTTAGTAACTGTGTCTTTGAGAGTTGTGCTGTGTTTCTCTCTGGTGTGTAGGTTAGGTAAAATTCCTTCCCTAGAGGTGTCAGATGGCAGGCAGGGAGGTAACTAATCTTTCTTGTTGTTCTGAAATGAAGTTTAAAATGCAAAACTGGCTAAAATTTGGCATCTTCCATGTTTCAGAGATGTACTTGGTAGCTGTGTTGGTCTGAGATGAGAAGAAATACAAAAATGTAGAACTATTGGTTCCAAAATACCTTTTACTAGGCCAACTGGGAAATCACAAGACAAAAGCTAGACCCAAAGGGACAGCTTTCCATCTCCAGCTCCCTCTGTGCAGAAATGAAGTTTATTTCCTACCTATGGGTACGTCTTACCATCCATACTTTTCTCAGAGCCTGATGAAGGGCCTTTGAGCCCAAAAGCTTGCAGAAAAGGACAATTTTCTTATGATTTCCCAGTTGGTCTAACATATTTTTGTATTTCTTGTATATTTAGTCCATGAACTCTGGTATCCAGGAAGTTGATGAAGTGCAGTTCATAGGCTTGTCTGTGAAAAGTGTTTTGTGAATTCCCTTTGAGGATTAATACTGAGAGATTGGAGAGAGAGTGATTTTCTTGTGAGAAATATGCCCCCACTAGTAATTGGGTATTCTGGTCTTTAATAGATTTCCAGTATGTGTTCATTCTGGTGAGCAGGTGTTGTTTGGTCTCTCCTACATATTTTCCATCAGGGCATTTGGTGCATTGGATGAGATGTATAATGTTTCTGGAGGTGCAGGTGTGAGATCCATGAATGGGGATCGTTCTGTTGTGGGGTGCAGTAATTGTGGGGGTTGTGGAGATATGTTGGCAGGTTTTGTATTTCTTTTCATGGATCTATTCAGTGTGTTTTGGAAGTTTGGGAGGTTTGATTCTGGTGATGAGGTTAGCAAGGTTCAGTGCTTGTTTGAAGGCTAGGATGGGTGGATCTGGGAAGGTTTCTTTAAGAATTGGGTCTCCTTCTAGTATGGGTTGCAATTGTTTGAGGATTTTCCATATAGGTTTGAGGGAGGGGTGATATGGCATAACCAGCGGTGTGTGACTTGTTGGGGTTTTCCTTCTGCACTGCAGCAATTCTTCACATGGTATCCAGGTGGCTCTTTCAAATGCGCATCTATCCCTCTGAAAGAGTGTCCTTATTGTGTGAAAGCCATTTTAGGACTGGTGAGGTAGCAATCCTCGTGTTCTCAGTGCAAATTTGGTGGGATCTGAGGACTTGGCTGTGTATCAGAGGTTTCTTGGTGTGTTTAGGGTGATTGCTGGTTCTGTGCAGATATGTATGTTGGTCTGCAGATTTTTAGTATAATGTGGTCTGTATTTTACTATCTTGGATGCTGATTAGTGTGTCTAAAAAGAGATGTTGGTGCTGGAGTACTCAAGATATAGTCTGATGGAGGGGTGATGATTGCTGAATTTCTGATGAAACTCAATCAGAGATTGCAGGCTTTCAGTCCAAATGATGAAGTTGTCATCAATATATTTTAAGTATAGTAAGGGTTTGATGGTGCAGTCTTTGAGGAATTCTTCTCTCAGGTGGCTCATAAAAAGGTTGGCATACTGTGGGGCCATTCTGGTGCCCATAGCTGTTCCCATGGTGTGGAGGAAGTGTTGGTTATTAAAAGTGAAATTGTTGTGTGTGAGGATGAAGCATATAATTTCAGTAATATCTTTGGGTCTGTACTCAGAATTGTCATCTTGCTCTTGACAGGCTTGGATGGTATGGGATGTTGATATATAAGCTGGTAAAATCCATAGTGGCTAGGAGGGCATTGCTGGGAAGGTGCTCTATGTTTTTAAGTTTTCGTAGAAAGTATGTTTTGTAGTGTCTTGGACAAAACTCATTCTTTTGGTAACAAGCGGTTTAAGGATTGATTCCACGAAACCCACTGACTCATGCACTGATTCTCTCACCCACTGACTCCTCAATTTACATTTTCACTGACTGGCTTACATGCAGATCAGCCTTTGGCTTCTTTACTGTTCATTCCATCCAGGAGGAGCACACACCAACTGCAGATGCTCCCTCAGCCTGATCAAGGGTTTTTAAACCTGAAAGCTTGCCAGAAAAATGTTTCCAACTATTTACTTGGTCTAATAAAAGATATCAGATTTACCCAAAGAATTTTGTCTGCCATGTGTATATGTGGAGTGGGGAGCAGGGAGAAGTGGTGGGCATGTGCCCTACAGCCTGGCAGGGTCCACCCAGCCTCCCCTGCCAGCACTAAAAAGGGAAAGGGCCCTTCCCTGCTGAAGCCCAGCTCCCATGTGGGGAGGGGGCCTCCAATTTTGTGCTTGCCCAAGGCCCCAGTACACCTTAATACGCCTCTATGCTTGCCTTTCCTACTCACTGCGCCGATGCCTTCTTTGTGTCAGAGGGCCCAAAGCTATACCTTGCAGGGGGCCCCAAAAAATTGTGGACCAGCCCTGCAAGCAGGTTTCAAACCCTTTTGTGGCTAAGGATTATGTGGTTGATAAACTGGGGTTCTGTAGCATGGAGACCTAATCTAAAAGCAGAATTCCACCTTAAGAGAAATGCACTGTGCCTGGCGCTTAGAAGAGTTACTCATGGAAAGACAGAGAAAACTAAGAGGTACAGCCTCAAATCTGTATGTGTCAATTTATCCCTGCTTTTGTGTACCTGCAAACACCAGCTAAAATTTCAATACATGTGCTTAGATTTTAAATAGTTTTATACCTACCAGCATTATAGTTGTAGTACAAAGGAACCATGGGGCGCATCCCCATAAATGCACACATGAGTTTCCTTGGGGACAACTAGCAGCAGCATATATTTGCACACATGCTCTGGCATGCAGCAAATTGCCCTGGGTGGGATAAGGGAGGATGAGGCCAGCAGCTGGCTCCAGCAGCCTTACCTGGCATCCTGAAGCAGTGCACTCCAGGCTCTGGTGTCAGGTGTCGAATGTTGCTCTCACATGCATCACACCACTTTCTTTCTCTGTGTGTTTTTTAGATACTGGGATTTCCTGGTATCTAATTTTGCCTCCACGCTGAAAACCTATCCACGCTTACCAAGTCCCGTGCCAGCTGACGGAGTCAAGCCGACCAGGAGG
>NW_017729004.1:51738391-51739476 GCF_001723915.1 Gavialis gangeticus | reverse complement strand
CCCTTCCGACCCTAGAAACTATGAAACTCTGAAACTATGAAACTTGTGCCCTGTGTATTTTGTGGCACCTCAAGAACCTTTGAGGCACTTCAAAATGCACATTCCTGCTTGTGGGGATGCACCCATGGATATCAGTAAGGGCTGTAGGCACAAAAGCTCATAGTTAAACATTGTTGGGGGTTAGACTCTGTAAAGGATGCATCCAAGTGCATGCCAATATTTATATCTAAGTATGTGAATGTTTGTGTATGTAGACTGAAAAATTCTGCCCAAATAATACAAGGTTATTTCTACTTAAACAATACTCAGCTGCTTTTTAAAGGTGAGCTTCACCCTGGCTTGCTATTCCTAAAATATAATAAATACTTGTGATGTCACCAGAAGCCCCAAGATGGCAATACAGCCTTGTTTTTCTTAATTGCTTATTTGTATTATTATTATTATATGGCATCTAGATTAGATTTATATCTTAGCATTGTCTCCTTGGGCAACTTCTAAATGCCTTACTAGTTATCAAAAATCACATATGCAAAAGTGAAAATCTCCAGCTACTACTACAATAAGTGAATGGATGAATGCTATGAAGGACCACATACCACCAGCAAAATACATGCTGTTGATCAAATTCTGCCTTCTTTGTATTGAGACATGTAAATTAGCAACTCTATTAAAGAAAATGTGTGCTTATATTATTTTCTTATCACATTTCATATAAGCATGTAAGCTAGTTTTTCAAAAACTAGCTTGTATTTCCCTCTGCAGTAAACCTTTCTTTAAACAAAATGTGACAGGGCACTTGTTTCCTTCAGTTTAAGGCTAGTTTTGGTAAAAAATTGCTTAGAATTCAGTTACTGTTCTTCACAAAGAGGAATGTAAACATTTTATAGCAGGAATCATTCATCTCAGATGCTTGGTGGAAAGCACTGCAGTGTTATCAAGTTGCCCAAACAAATCTGTTGCCTGGGTCTTCACAGATTCTATACTGGAAAAGAAAAAAAGAAACTGCACTCCAAGCACAGCATGTACTTGGAAAAAGTCCCTCTTGTCCAACTAGACAGACTTATAGATACATAGACGTTAGTGCT
>NW_017729004.1:51723390-51733391 GCF_001723915.1 Gavialis gangeticus | reverse complement strand
CTGCAGTGTTATCAAGTTGCCCAAACAAATCTGTTGCCTGGGTCTTCACAGATTCTATACTGGAAAAGAAAAAAAGAAACTGCACTCCAAGCACAGCATGTACTTGGAAAAAGTCCCTCTTGTCCAACTAGACAGACTTATAGATACATAGACGTTAGTGCTGGAAGGGACCTCGAAAATCATTAAGTCCAGCCCCCTGCCCCAGGGGCAGGAAGTCAGCTACGGTCAAAGGACCCTAGCAAGACAAGCATCCAAGCATTTCTTGAATGAGTCCAGAGTAGGTGCCTGCACCACCTCTGGAGGGAGTCTATTCCCTCCAAGGGAGGTGCAGGCACCTACTCTGGACTTATTTAAGAAACGCTTAGACGCTTATCTTGTACATTAGTACTTTAGTACATGCCTCCTACTATGAGTGTTACACTCATCTCCTTACTGCCTTTAATTGTCATATGTTATCTTTAGCAATCTGTAGGTAGGATTTTTCTTTAGAGGTCCAGAAATCAATATTTGCAAAAAGCAGGCCACTGGCATGCCTCAGCAAAATACCCATACCCTAACACAGAGACACATTCGCTTCCTCTCAAAGTTCTGGGAAGTATTAATTTCTAAAAGTGGCTTGTCATCAACAGATCTTTGCTTGTGCTTAGAGAGTGAAAAGGCTCTGCTTTAATCTAGGGATCAGTCCCTGATAGTGTGGATTCTTGTCATTGCAGTGACAGGCCATTGGCAATGTCCTTGTCAGTCCCACCTCACCTTTGGCACATTGTAGGGCATTTCTCATGGGTGTCTTGTTAGGTCTGAAGTACAGGTGACCCTCGCTATTCGCGGGGGATAGGTTCTTCTATCCCCTGTGAATGGTGAAATCTGTGTAGAAGGCACTGCGTTCATGAATGCTGTCTGTGTTCATGAACTCAGTGCCCCTGGTGGCTCAGGGCACGGCTGTTCTGGCAACGGTGGGAGCACAGCAGTGGTGGTGGAAGCCCGGTGCTGGCAGCCTGGCAGCAGCAAGCATAGAGCTCCTGAGAAGCTCTTTTAAGTGTATTTAAGAAGCAGGTTCGGCATTTGTGAATATTTGAAACCGTGAATACTGAACCCGAGAATAGTGAGGGTTTCCTGTAATGATTTTTAGGAATTTTTGGAGAAATGGTTGCCTGAGGACACAGGGGATTAGACTTGTAAAATATTTCTCTTTCAGTCCTGTGTTCTCTGGAGGTCCTTATTCTGGCAAGTTCCTATTGGACTCAGTAACATTTTGCCTAGTAAAATGTCAATTAAAATTGATAAGGAACTAGCTAATACAACAATTTGTCTTCAAACCCAATCCCCATGCCAAATTCCAGTGTATGTCCAGGTCTGTGTGTTGAAGCCACCTGCCTGCAATTATAAGGCTGTGTGAGGATGATGGAAGGTCCAGAAATAATTAATTAAAACATCTGGCTGCACACTGACATTACTTCTAATTCCCCAACACCATACCAACCCTGATTCTAATACCATACTTAACAACAGATGCAGAGAAGCCCTTGTACTGATAAGACAGCCTAAACACAAGCAGCATCTTAAGATTTACACTCAAGTACTTACTCTTCACTAAGGGTTACCTTTTCCAGCTGGTAAAGACAATTGAAGATATAACATCTGCTTAAAATTTAGTCAGAATTACTTTATGTTAAATCATATTAGACCATGGTATATTTTTGGGAGGGAGGAGATAATGTAAAAATATATTTTTTTGAAAAGCGAACTTAACGGACTTCAAAAAAATTCTGACACAATATTCTATAGTAAAACTAAACTAATTTATGAGGTTAGCATAGTGCAATAGAACAAGTCCAAGCTGTTGCTGTAAACTCGTATAAGTTTCCAGAGCTGAAGAAAATGAGTATTGTACCAAATATTAGAACCAAGTTTTGCATTCTTTACTTTAATGACTAGCTAAAATCAGATTGCAAAATAGATTATAAAATTACTTTTATAAAATACAACGCTTTGCAATTTTGATGCAGAAATAAAGAAAATCTTTCTGCCACACACAAAAAAATAGTGCAGGAGAACAAGGGTCATATGGCACTATACTTAGTGAAACCATAAATGCCTCTACCTTCATTCAACCTTGTACAAAAAATGCCCTTTTCTTTTTCCGTAGGAAATCTGGAAAAAAAAGCACAAAAATATCCACCCATAGTATAATACCATAATATTCTGTTAAGTAGTTGAATAATTTTAACAGTAATTTGCCACTCATTATTTTCTGAACAACCCTATTTTGAATGCCCATAGCCAAATTCACATTGATTCACAATTCACATTGTTCATTCTCTAATTTTATGGGTCCCCATGTTTATAGCTTCTTAAGAAATTAATACTTTTTGCTATTTTGCTGGGCAAGGAATGTTGTCAAATCAGTGACCAGGAGCTTATGGACAGGAAGTAAGAAGGCTGGAGGAAGTACTAGTACTTTGTATTTCCTCTAAATGACCCCTTCGATCAATTGTAAACCTTTCCTGCTGAGATTGATGGAGTCTTTGTCTAATTCAGCCTCAATTAAAAGATTGTTGCCAGAATAAAGAACTATGTGAGCAACATGAAACAGAAAAAAAATGTAACAGAGGAAGCAATGAGGAATTGTCCAGATTTCTGAGAGAGAGGACATGCCCTAAGGGAAAGGAATTAAATTGACATTTCTGAAATTTTTCTTGTGGTTACCATGCTATTTAACAGTTTGAAACTAACCTTAGAGAATACAATTCAAGAGGTCATAAGCAATGTGATTCCATTTTCTTTTAAGGTTAATAAATATAGAGTAAATACAGAAGACAGAACTACCCTATCACCTGTATCATGTAGCTACTACCTGAGCTTCAGAATTACTTTTAAAAGGGAAGAACGGAAGAAGCTTGTGCTGCCATGAAATGTGCTATATACTATGTGCATTTAAATATAGGTTGCTAGTCTCTGGTAATGCTGATCTGGCAGCTTTTAGAGCACGACATTTACTTAAAAATTAAAAAGAGTTTTACTGCTTAAATGTTATCTTTTAGGATGGAAAGCTGCCAAGACAAACTGGCTGGCACATCAAAATGGCAGTTTCATTTTGCATTAATCACACCCAGTGAGTAGCATGGGCACAAGGGCAGGTTGTCTCCATGTGCTGGAAATGGATCTGTTTGAGTTTAGAGACCGTCCTGACAAGTAGAAAAACTGCTAAAGGGTGAAGGCAAATCCTTTTGTGTAGCAAAAGGGGATTAAAGGGATTAGCGTCACACGGTTGGGATATGAAAATGTATTTGTTTTATGTTAATACAGGCATTGTTGTGGATAAATTGTGTTGTGAAGGGCTGTTGTTGTTTGCTTGTTTTTTAAAAATTCCATTAGAAAAATCTGGTTTTGTTTAGTGAAGGACGGATCAAGTTGTGACAACTGTTACACCTGTGCCACACGTTGACTTTGCCCACATTGGCTGTGTCCACATGAGTGTGGACGTTTGTTACCCTGGGAACAAGAAGCAGCAGCACACCTTGTGCCCCTGCTACTTGTCCCCAGGGAACGTCTGTGCCACATGCCCTCTGGTGTGCAGCAGGTTATCCCAGGTGGGGTAGGAGAGGCTGGAGCCAGCACTGTGCTGGCTGCAGCAGCCTTACCTGGGGTGCTGAGGGCCTCTTGGGGCTGCAGCGGTGAAGATCCTGCTGCTTGGAGCCTCCCCGGCAGCCGGAGTGTGGCTCCAGCTTCCGGGCTCCAGTTTCGGGTGGCACACACTGTCCCTGCATGCGCCACTCTGCTTTTATTTTGCACAGTTTTTTTTGACTCTGGGATCTCCCAGGTTCAACCCCCCTCCCCACCCTGCCTCCCCCCACTGCTACCTTGCAGTGTGAAGAATAGCTGAATGTATGGTATGTGGTGCCACAGACATGTTTACGGCACCACATACTGCACAGCAGCGCTTGTGTAGATGCGGCCACTGACTTCACTAGGTTTGCACAGTGTCAGTGAGGGCAAAGTTGGGCTTATAATGAGAATGCTGCTGTTTGGGATGTCTAGACCCAAGATTTTGGCTAACCTACAGCCTGTGCAACCCCACTCAGGACAATAAATCTGAGTGAGAGTCAGTGCAGCATTTTTGTCTCAACATGCTGCTATGGCACGTATATGGGGAGGAAATAAGCCTTGCAGTATCTAGTGATTCTTAATCAAATATTTTGTGATAGAGTGTGACCCTCTCTCCCCTCAAGGAAAAAAAACGCAGCGCATCCAGAAGGAAATGGGTTAATCTTCTCAGAACCTCCCAAATCAGGTCATAATCATTACAGTGTCTGTCTTATAATTAGAAAGTTCTGAGCTAAAATTCTCTTGAGATTTTGTCTTCATTATGCATTATCTTCCTGTCTCTTTTCTCATTTGGATATGGATGCCTATATTTTCACCACTTAATTATCTTTATCATCTCCCCCTGCCCTACGCACTGGACTAACCCATTTCAATTACATCTTGTGTAGCATAAGAAAAACCTGATCCGTTACATCAGAAATTCTGAAGGCTCACAGTTCTTAATTTGACTTTAGAAAAGTGCTTTACTGCCATTTTAAATGGGCATTTAGCTACATTCAGAAGCAAGTCAGGAAAGCCAACCTTGCAGGGCAGCAAGCATGCACATTCTAGCTCTACCTAACATATAGTAATTAATAAGTTGGTGTAAAACAAATAACGACAAACAATAAGAAAGGACTATCTGCTTCCAGAAATACCATATCATGTTGTTCAATAGTATGTTATCTTACATTATGTTCTTCTTATAACACAGCATGAATTCCACCCTGAGAAACATTGAGACATAGATTTCAACTTCATAACATATGCTTTTGTTTTTTAAAACAAACTGCTTTTCTGCCCTTCAAACAGCATGATCAGCCTGAAACAGCATGATTGTTTGCCATATGAATCTAAAAGAGGAACTGTGAATGTTTGAGAAAGTGATACATCTCCATTAGTTTGATAGGCAACTCCACATTTAAAAACATCACATTCAGTGCAATTACTGATCTCAAATCAGGGGAAGTGGCCAGTCAGTTGGATTGTTTTACATTCAATGATGTTTAAGACTAAAATAATATTTTACATTTAATTTCAATGGAAACTAATTTCAAATTGGGTTGCATTTGATGGTTCCCATGACAGTTAGTATTTCACAGGCTGCTCTTCTAAAATAATTAATATAAAATATAATAATAGTCAACTCTCTTTCAAAACCTGATCTTACTCTGTTCCCACCCTAAAATAGCACTTACTTTTAGAGATTCTTTCATTTAGGTTTGATCTACAATCCAGTGAATTCAATGGAAAGAATCTATTTAATGGACTTCAGCAGAGTTTTGATCAAAAGTAATGTAAATGGAGCATGGGATGCAGTTAACAAGAACAACATTCTTAAACATGCCATTCAATATAACCTGAAGTGGCGATAATTATATTATTCTTTAATGATGGTATACCTATAGTAACGTGCATGGTTTTTCAGGTTTACCTGCTTGTGAGCATGGTCATACGAATTGATGTGGTTGTCAAATTCCTGGTGTTTAAGATACTGTTTATCACATAATTCACAATAGAAGTTAGCCTTCACATCCTCCAGAGCTTTTGCTGCAGCCTTCTCTTTCTCTGCATAATCCTACAAAGGCAAAGGTAAAGGTAGCATTTTGTTACAAATAGCAGAGAAGATTCCAGATCTGCCACTTAATTAGGTATGTGTTTAAATTATGCAATAAGCAGCATTTTAAATGGTAAACATTTTAAATAGAAAAGAGCAGATCTTTAAAAACTCTGTCAAACAAACCAGACCAAAATGATGATTCACTGAAATCCACAGTGGTGTGAACGTATATGCTGGGGCAAGTCTTTGACTCAAAATATTTTTTCACAAAGATTAAAGAAACATTTGTTCTCCAGAATAATTATGCATTTGAGCTTGACCCAAGTCCTCTACTGAAGTGCAAATACTAAGAACCAAAGAAAGCATAGTATTATCAAGTGTATGACTTAAAATGGTTGATTGAGGGAGCTTAACAGTGGAAGGCATGCAAGTGAAAGTGTGGACACAGGGAGGAGTGTGGCAGTGTGGATGCACCCCCTGTTCTGCTCCAGTCTGGGCGATGACTGTGTGGGGTGTCAGGCTCAGCAGGGGACAGCAGTTGCAGTGAACAGATTCCTCCTTCCAGCACCTGCTTTCTAGCTGTGCTGCCTCCCCCAACAGCTGTTCCCCCACTGGCTCCAAGCGGGTGCTGGAAGGAGGAACCTGTATGCTGCCACCATTTTTCATAGATGATAAAGGCACAGGGAGAACTCCTACCCCATAATACAGAAAGCAGCTATACAGGGACCCTGGCTTGGCCAGGGACAGTGGCAGTGGTGTAGAGTTTTCTCCTTCTAGTACCTGCTTCTGGGCAGCAGGGGACACCGGGGTGTGGGTAGGGAGGCAGGGGGGGAGGGCAGGGAGTAGACACAGAAAGGAAGAAAGTGTGCCACCACCACTATCTGTGGAGGATGTGGGATCCTCATGCAACTGCTCCCCATAGCTTCTGGCTGGAGTGGGGCCAGAGGTGGTCTGGGGCCTTTCCCCACCCCCAGATCGGCCAAAAACAGCAACAGTGATGTCAACAGGGGGTGGGTACTCCCCCTGTTCATTTGGTCCCCATCTTGCTCCCTGCTGACATGGGGGCACCAGCCATGCCTTGCCCTCACCCCTGCAGTCTGAGATACTGTGTGCCACAAGCCACTTGAGTAAATCCTGGATCAGCCTATGTGAATACATGCAATTATGCTGTTATTCCAACATTTTTACCTTGCACAGATATGTGTCTGTACTTTCAAATAACATTGCTCAGAGACAGCAGGCTTAAGGCTTTGTTACACCTTATGTTATGAGCTGCACAAATGTTGATGGGTGTTAAGGCTAGTTTGAGTTTGAAGCAGTTGCATTTTAGGCCAGCAGAGGCCTGAAAGGTAAGAATCCCCACCATAACTCCAATGGGCTTCCTCCTGCTTCTCTCTGCCCCCAGGGCTCCTTTTCTCGCCTCCACCCTCTTGGGGTTCCCCCTTTCCACCACTTACTTTTAGATTCCTATGTGTCTATCCCAGGGGAGCAGACAAAGAAGGGTTAACGTGCCTGCCTGGCTGTCACTGCTGGGCTGCTGCTCTTCTCTGAGCTGAGCCTGCCCAGAGAGGAGCAGCAGTGCCTGCGCAGGCAGGTTAATCCTTCCCTGCCTGCTCCCCTGGGACAGACAATGTGGGCAGCCACAAGTAAGCAGGGGTGGGGGCCAGTGAGTGGAGGTCTGAGGTGCTGGGGAAGATGGAGGGGAGTAACTGGGCCAGTGCAGGAGCAGGGCAGGTAGGGTGTTTACACTAAGGTGTAGCCTAGAGTGGCTACCGCTTAGTATAACAGGAGCTGGGTAACACAGAGCACAAATAATCCTGCCCTGGAGTAGTGGAACTTTGAGTCAGGTAAGGAGTGCTTAAAACTAGTTTCAGGTATTAATGTGTAGACAATCCAGGGATTAAGAGCTCCAGGAACTACCCAAAATTACTGTGTAACAAGGCCCTTATGCAGTTGAGTTGTGTACTAAGCAAGTTGTCTTTTGTCTTCTGTATTCTATGATATATAAAGGCTAGAAAAGTAGTGGGTACGACTAGCTCCCTTGGCATAGGGGAACTCTCATCTTGTTCATAATCTGTATCATTCTTGCCTTCATTCAGCTGCAGCATGTGGTTAGGGTATACTGCACGCCAGGTAAACTCAGATGCTACTCAACCCTGTAAGAGGATCATACCAGGGTGATATAACTTGGAGCTATCTCAAGCTGCTCTAACTTATAGCTAGGACTCCAATAACATGTATTATCTTTCAGGGTAACTGGTTCTCTAATGGTCTCTGGTTGCATTGAATGGATAATCAAGGAAACAGAGATTATATAGACACAGAGGGCATTGTTTTCAATATTTATTTCTTATGCCGATCGATAAACATGTTAAGAAATGGAGTGTCAGGTTAGTCGCCCTAAACCCATATTGAAGCCTTTAAATGGGTGGATTTTCAAAAAGAAGCAGTGGCAACAGTTCTGGTGTTGGTCATTATTATATACTGCTGTCATTTTACCTGAGAAAAGAAAAAGCAAATTGCACATGTGACAAATACAGAAAACAAAAGTTGGGAATATATCAGTTAATTTGGTACCCATGATCACATTCACAATGTGTTATTTGTGAGTACCATGCACTTGTACACAGGTTGTGGTAATTCAGCACTTGCTGTAATTAGTATATCCAATCATGAGCAGGAATGAGGTGCATTGTTTTTCTGTCACATGGCTTCCATAACTAAATGGAGTTGCTGTCTGCAAACCTGCCCTCAGCAGACCTGCAAATTTTGAAATCTTTATAAAAAGAGTCCCAAAGCCTTATTCCACAAAGGGCATGGCCTGCAAGCTTTGAGAACCGAATGTGCCTTCCTTACACAGTAACACAGACATCACCTCTTAGCATAGTGTGTCAGAACTACAGGAAGAGTTTGTCTCCTGAGTGGTTATAGTATGCAGCTGCCTCGCCTCAACACAAAGATTAGTCCGGGTGCAATCACTAGGTCTTTCTCACCTCTTAAGTTTGGAACAAACATTTAGTTTCCTTTTATTTTCCCTATTCCTTTCTAGATTTCCATGTGAGAAATCTGCTGCATGCTGTTATATGATGTGAAAGCTTGAAGGTGGGGTGTGAAATGGATTCTCAGCACTAAAATATGAAATTCCCATATAACAAGCCATGTCAAACCCAGCCCATCCAACAGTAAGAACATGCAACATATCATCTGTGTGGGATTTCTAAACTCCTTTGACTCAAGTCAGTGGAGCCTCACTCTTAAAGACAGTCATCCCTAATACCCCACTGGAGAGTGTACTTAGTATCTCATTGCATGCACTGGACTTATATTTGCAACTAAACAGTTTAAGTGTTTTCATTAGCTCTTTGAAATCTACAAAAGCCTGTTAAAAAGTGATACATTTTTGGTGTGTTTCAGACCTATTGTTTTACCTGCATTAATTATTCACTGGGCCTTTGGTATAATTAAAATGCATAAATTAGAACATGGATGCAATAGCATTAATTGTGCAGAGATTTCTTCCCTAGAAGTCAAGCATTGGGGGCAACATATTTTTATTCTAAATTGGTAAAAATGCAGGTTTCTGACTCTCTGGCAACTAGCCAAAGCATAATTGTTTTTTCTGGTTATGAACTGTCAATTAAATGTTTACAGCTTACTTCATCATTGCTTGTATTGAAGGAGCAGTCTAATTGCTCGGGGTGAGTGCACTGCATTATTCTCTGTGAAGCAACTGAAACTGCTGTTCGTGAGCATTCTACACTGCCAGCTTTATCTTTCGCAGCAGAAAGTAATACAGTTCGCTTAGCATAAAGTTGTTTTAAAATAGCAACAAGGCATCTCCCAGGTGCATCCTAAGATAATCGCAGCTACCTCCATTGCCTTATTGCTTAATTATGCTTGTCTGCCATGGAAAAAGATATAATTTCCTGCTTGCTTATCGATCAGATGCAGGGAAATTGAATGCTACATCATATACTTTACAGAGGTCATGGATTTTTCTTTTCCCACACAGGTGTTAAAACTTGCAGCCCAACAATAAACTGTGGATAGTCAAATGAATTTATACATTTAAAGTATTTATCCCATCTCCCCTGTTCTACAAAGACCAATGTTCATATTTTGGTCCACATAAAAGAGGCCATGCACAATCATATTTGACAATGTGTTTCACCATAAAAAAGTTTGATTCCCTTTCAGATTTCTCTTTGTTTCACTCAAGAAAGTAAGAAAGAAAACCTACATCTTTCTGTATCTGTCACAACTCTGTAAACATTCTGGATCATATGGTATATTGTGGTGAGATGTACACTTGATGAAATATAGTCACACATTTATGCTTTATGATATGGTGCTTGAA
>NW_017729004.1:51686536-51718390 GCF_001723915.1 Gavialis gangeticus | reverse complement strand
TTCCTGAATTGTCCTGCACATGAAAGGTGATAATGACCCCCCTCTCTTTTGACAGGCTTGTATTTCCCAGTAATATACTTCCTTTCTTCATCTAATTGTTTGTCACAACTCTGTAAACATTCTGGATCATATGGTATATTGTGGTGAGATGTACACTTGATGAAATATAGTCACACATTTATGCTTTATGATATGGTGCTTGAAGCACAGATTCTAGCAAAGTACCGACAGATTGCAATGATAACACACTCTTTGTGGGCAGAAACTCCAAGAAACATTGGGTTAACTACTTTACCGAATAACATTAATGTGCATAATACGCTATAAAGACTACATAAATGTAGAAAATATACCTGACTGATTTTCTCTAGAAACCTGCAAAGCTGTTCCATATTTAAAGATAGTAATTACATTCACATCAATTTAGCCCACAGATGCATATAACTGTAATAAATGTTGATATATTGTATTCATTTAAAATAAATGCATCCATTGTGCATTAGACTGGAAGTGCTTTCACTTAGCAGTTACTTTTGCTGTTGCTCCTTATTGTGAAAATGCAATTAATGGTATCTGACATTTCATTTTCTAATATAAGGAAAATCAATGAAAAATGCTGTATAACTGAGTTTTCTAGAATGTTGCTGGTGACACCTAGTCAATTAGAAATCATTTATTAAATATAGAGTTTGTAAGAGATATTTAATAGACTGCATGGCCATTAAAGTATGCTGACTTAGAAAAAAAAACAATACTATTCAGCTGCCTTCAGAAACTGTTTGCAAATAGATCTACCCTGTTCAAAAGCACTAAGGTGAAAAGCAGGTCAGCTTAGACAGTGATACTTGGAGATGCAGTTTTGTATGAATCTGGGTATTGCTATATATATGTTCTGGTGAAATAAATTAATATTAGTAAATAAAGAAAGAGAATAAACATCACGTCACTTGGCCTTCTCACTGATCTATATGTGTCGTAAATGAGGAAATGATGACAAGCCAGACAAATGTTGATCAAGTACAGAGTTGAATAATGAGGGACTCTCTTTTCATGGGAGATAACTGTGTCTGGTTAGCAGACTTCCTATAGCTTACTTATGTAATGTTAGGTAAAAAATACGAAACTGGAAATGAGTATTAATTTAAAGAGGTACTAGAGTCCCTAAGGAACTCAGTTTTTTCATGCCAATAGCCATGTCTACAAAGACGCTGACTAAGCAGTGGCAAAAACTGTGATGCAATGCTACTACACAGTAATATTAGACTACTGCACAGTAGTGTACAAAAAGGGCTTTCACTGGTGCTACCATGTAGTAACTTGGGATACTGCGCATTTTAGTACTTTTTTACACAAGTACTAAGTATATGCACAGTAATGACTGTGCAGTTGTGTCTTGTGTAGACGTGGCCACTGTGAAGCAAGGCAGAGCTGTTACAGAAAGATTGTACCTGCATATCCTGTATACCCTTCTTGTAGACCATTTTGCACCTGTAAAATCACCTCACTTCTCCCTGCAATAAGATCTCCACAATTGCATTAGCTTTGGTTTTCTATTAGTTATGGACATTATTATTCATATTTGAGTACATGTGTTGTGAAGCTTGTAGGTGGATCCTACTGAACACAGCAAATGATGCTGATGATGATTGATTTTTATACGATTTTTGTAAAGGCCTAGTCTGGCTGTTCTGATACAGCTCTATAGAGCTGAGGTCTGAGCAAGCACATGAATTTAGGCAGAAAGTACAAAATTGTAATTTTGAACAAGATACTTTGGTGGCATCTATCTTATGTTCACACCTTCTTCACATACGGTGACAGCCGCAACACAGTGTGTTTCCTCTTCACTTTCTATGGAATTACTACAATGCTCCAGGCAGATGAGTAGCTGGGCCTAACTGGAAGAATATGGGTAATCAAAGGTACTTTTGATTAGATGATGAAGAACAGGGCATATATGAACTGGAAGATGCAGAAAATGACCTAGGCTGTGTTTAACTGTGTCCAACACTGGGTCTTTTCTCTGCCTATTCACACTTTCCAGTAGATAAGACCCTTATTTATTGACTTAGCTTACCTAGGGAGGCTGAGTAGTGGGCAATAAGCAAGCAACATATTTTAATATTGTTTTAGTTTTTGCCCCTTAAGAACTTTGGAAAGTTGGCACAGGAACCATGTGTATGTTGAGACTCTATTTCCACCTTTATTTTCTACTATGCAACTCTCTGAGCCAACCTAGGAATATACCTAAAGCATCCCATGCAGTCCTGAAAATAGATGGTACAGATCTCTCTGAGGCCATACCTAGTTGCCTACAGTCTTGGCCATTTGCATTTGCTGATTTGTAACATTCTAAGTCACCCAGTTTGAAAAGTAACTATTCCCATCATTCTGTACCCAGCATATTTCAAAAGAATCTCTCATTGCATATTTCCAGCCACAGCCACTTCCACTAAGATGTGTGTGTTTTAGCAGGTCTCACCTGTCTTTCAAAGTAGAAACTTACTGGAATTTTTGCATTGGATCTTCCAGAGAACTGTTCTCTTAAAAATAATGAACATTCCTAATTTTAAGTCCATTTCTGATTTAAAAAAAATAAATGATAATCATGAGTTGATTCAATTTGACTTCAAAGGATTTAGACACAAGAGCTGATGGCTAAGGTTATTTTAAAAGAAGAAAAAACCAAGAAATTCAAAATAACTAGTTTAGTGAATTGTGCTAAAATAAAGAGATTATGGAACTCCTTTAAATCCTAGATACTAAATATCAATTTGCATCCTAAGTAAGGGCACAAACACATGCAGAGAAGGGCTCCAGTGCTGAACTGGATTAATAGTTAAAATAATAGGAAAGCAGGGAGACTCCAAGGAATAGAAAAGCGAGACAGGGAAGAAAGCTATGCCTTAGAGATTAGAAAATATAGAGATAAAGTGAGGACGGCCAAAAGTCCGCCTGAGCAAGACATTTTACTGAAAATTAAAACAAATAATAATAGACATTTTAGCTCTATACATAAAAGTGGAAGAGGGGTGCTATGCAGTGACGATGGGATTGAGATTAAAGGTAGTCTAGGTATGACTCAAAAAATAAATATTTTTGCTTCAATTTCAATTCACATCAGAAGACATGATGGCCTGTAGCCAAAATACTGAAAGTGCTTGGAAATGATTTTTTCTCCAGTTGCATGATACCATTCTTTAGTATTTGACAGATTTATTAAAAATCCAGACTACTAGGCTTGCAAACATAGTCCTTATATTTAACAAAGGGAAAAAGTTTTCTGGTGAACTGCAAACCCATTATTCTGGCTTCCATATTATGCATGGATTTAGAATAAACTTTAGGGGAACTAATACTTACAGGCATGGAGATAACTGGAAGAGGTAAATAAAGCCTGACTAAACTGATATCTTTCTTTGATAAGCGTACTAATTTTTTAGATAGTGGAAATACAATAGATTTAAAGTTTCTGGTTATCCATAAAACTTTTGATACAGTACCACATGGGTAATTATTAGACAAAATGGAGATTATGGGGATTAGTATAAAAACTGCAAGATGGGTAAGGGACTGTTTAAATGGGAGACAAAAATAGTTTGTGTTGAAAGAATTACTGGGTACAAAAGAGTTACAAGTGGAATTTCTTTAGGATCAGAGTTGAGACTGATGTTATTTAATATTATAATTAATGACATTAGTATAAAAGATAAATATGTGTTGAGCAACTGAGGCATTGATGCCTACTCAGTCAGATGGGTGGCAAATTGGCTTGATGGTCACACCCAGAGAGTGGTGGTGTATGGGTCATTTTTGACTTTGAGGGATGCAGGCAGTGGAGTTCCCCAGGGTTCGGTCCTCAGGCCTGTGCTATTCAACATTTTTATCAGCAACTTGCAGGTGGGTGTGGAAAGCACGCTGTTCAAATTTGCTGGTGACACAAAGATATGGGGAGAAGTCGGCACACTGGAGGGGAGGGACAGAATACAACTAGATCTAGACAGGTTACAGGGGTGGGTGGATGAGAATAGGATGGAATTCAACACAGACCAGTGCAAGGTGCTGCATCTAGGGAGGAGGAACCAGCAACACACCTATAGGCTGGGGAACACCCTTATCAACAACACAGTGGCTGAAAGGGATCTTGGATTCATTGTTGACTCCAGGATGGACATGAGCCGCCAATGCAAGGAAGCAGTCAGTAAGGCTAACCACACCTTGTCATGCATATACAGATGTATCACAAGCAGGTCCAGGGAGGTGATCCTTCCCCTCTATGCGGTGCTGGTCAGGCCACAGTTAGAGTACTGCATCCAGTTCTGGGCGCTGCACTTCAAGAGGGATGTGGATAACCTTGAGAGGGTCCAGAGGAAGGGGACTTGCATGGTCAGGGGGCAGCAGGCCAGACTCTACAAAGATAGACTAAAGGGCCTAAATCTATTCAGCCTCCATAAGAGAAGGCTGAGAGGGGATCTAATGGACATCTATAAACTCACCAGGGGTGACCAGCAGAAAATACATGAGGCTGTGTTCCCCTGGGCACCACCGGGGGTAACAAAGAATAATGGCTACAAATTGATTGAGAGCAGGTTCAGGCTTGATATAAGGAGGCATTACTTTATGGTTAGGGCTGCCAGGCTCTGGAATGGGCTCCCAAGGGAGGTGCTCTCTCCTACCTTGGGGGTCTGCAAGAGGAGGTTGGATAGATATCCGGCGAGGGTATTATGATCCTAGTACTCGTTCCTGCCCAGGGCAGGGGGTCAGACTTGATGATCTGTTCAGGTCCCTTCCAACCCTAGAAACTATGAAACTATACAGTGTTGGGGGGAATTGTCAATACGGAGGAAGATCATGTTATACAGGAAGAACTAGATGGCTGAAGACTGGAGAAATAGAAATGGAATAGTACAAAAGTACAAGAGCAAGCACACAGGGGCTAGTAAGAATTTCTCCTATAAACTTGTCAACTGGAAATGACAAAGGAAAGACTCTGTGTGTTTTAGCACAGTGTTTGATCAGTAGTTGATCACAGAATAATTATAAGTCATCAATGTGATGTGGCTGTGGAAAAGGCAAATGGAATTTTAGGCGGTATTAGGAAGATATTTTCTAATACATTAGGAATGAGACAGTACTCATGCCAGTCTACTGGTCACTCCTCAACCCTGCAAGCTTCATGTAGCCCTTGAGGAGGTAATATGTGACTCCCAGGCCTCTGGTTGCTCCCCACATGGTCCAGCAGCTGTCACTGCTGCCACCAAAGCCTCCCAGATTCCTTTCCCTCCTACAGCTTCTCATGCCTAAGCCTGATTCTGGGGAATGGGGCAGTGTGGCCTGTAGATAAGAGGGAGTCTACAGCAAAGGGACTCAGGGGAACCTGGGGACAGTGTGCAGTATGCGGGTGCTGGTGTGGTGTGGTATGGTGCGGTGGGGAATGCACTGTGTTGGGAGAGGCCATATGGTGCAGTGTGAGGCTTGAGAGCACTGGCACAGTGCTAGGTGGGGACACCTGCCATCACAGAATCATACAAAGTTAAGGTTGGAAATGACCTCAGGAGGTCATCTAGTCCAACTTCCTGCTCAAAGCAGAACCATCCAAACTAGATCATCTCAGCCAAAGCTTTGCCTAGCCAGGTTTTGAAAACCTCTAAGAACAGAGCTTCTAACATCTCTCTGGGTAATCTGCTTCACTGTTTTACTACCTTCCTGGTGAGAAAATTCTTCCTAAAATCTAACCTAAACTTCCCTTGCTGCAACTTGAGACCACTGCTCCTCGTTCTATCATCTGCCACCAGTGAGAACAATTTAGCTCCATCCTCTATGGAACCCCCCTTCAGGTAGTTGGAGGCTGCTATTAAATCCCCTTTCAGTCTTCTCTTCTCTAGACGAAATAAGCCCAGTTCCCTCAATCTTTCCTCATAAGTCATGTCCCCCCCAGCCCCCTCACCAGTATTTTGCTCTCTGCTGGACTCTCTCCAATTTGTCCACATCCTTTCTGTAGTGGAGTGCAGAAAACTGAATGCAGCAGTGCAGATGTGCCCTCACCAGAGCTGAATAGAGGGAAATAATTACTTTCCTTGACCTACTGGCAACACACCTACCAATGCAGCCCAGTATGTCGTTAGCCTTCTTGGCAACAAGGGCACATTGCTGGCTTATATTCAGCTTATTGTCTACTGTAACCCACAGGTCCTTTTTTGCAGAGCTGCTGCCCAGACAGTCAGCCCCCAGCCTGTACTCGTTCATGGGATTTTTCTGTCCTAAGTGCAGGACTTTGCACTTGTTCTTGTTGAACCTCATGAGATTTCTTTTGGCCCAATCCTCCAATTTGTCTAAGTCACTCTGAATACTAGCCCTTCCCTCCTGCATATCTACTATTACCCCCAGCTTGGTGTAATCTGCAGACTTGCTGAGGGTGCACTCTATGCCATCTTTAAGGTTGTCAATGAGGACATTGAACAAAACCAGCCCCAGGAACGAGCCCTGGTGCACTCCATTTGATACCAGCTGCCACCTGGGCATGAAGCCATTGATTACTACTCTCTGAGCCTAATGCTCCAGCCAGTTTTCTATCCACCTTACAGTCCATAAATCCAACCCATATGCCCTTAGCTTGCTTGTAAGTATGTTGTGGGAGACTGTATCAAAAGCCCTGCTGAATTCATAGGTGACATGTAGGACGGGAACGGGGGGACATGTGTCCCCCCTAAAATTGCCACCACAACCACCTGCATCACTGCCTGTGGGAGGTCACTGCTTGCCACCCTCCCCCCGCTGACACGGCCACGGCCCAGTCCCTGCTCGACCTACCCTCACCACTGACGTCACCATGGCTGCCTGAGGGTGGTCCTGTCTCACCCTGCCCTTAACGCTGACACCTCTGCAGCCACCTGCGGGTGGTCGCTGTGCCCCCCCAGCTTCAGGAGGCACGTGCTGTTCATGGCTGAAGTCAAGGCATATCAAGTCCACTGCTCCTTCCACATGCAAAAAGCCAGTCATTTCATCATATTAGGCAATCAGGTTAGTCAGGCATGACTTGCCCTTGGTAAATGCATGCTAATTGTTCCTAATCCATTCATATGGCAGAATGGCCGGTGGGATCCACATAGTGCAGCACAATGTGATATGTGGCCTGGACAATTTGCAGCCTGCATGGCATGTGATCAGGGAGTCTGTGACCCCAGACCACTCAAAAGTTGGACAGCCCTGCTATACGTGATAGTTCCAAACTGGAACAGCTGCAGAAAAAGCTTTCCAGTCTGTTCAAGGGGAGGGTAAGAACTTAATTCTTTTAGCCCACCAAATCAAAGACCAAGATTTATGATCACTCTCAATAAAGGGTGTAAACACAAGACTTAGTTAAAGCAAAGGCCAATATTGTCTTATGCCAACATAAGAACAAATAGGCATAAACCAGCCACGAATAAATGTTATGCTGGGAATTAGAATAAAGTTTTAACCAGGGAGTGAATTTCTAGAACAGCCTTAAAATAGGAGCAGTGGGGAGTAAGAAACCCCAACAATTTAAAAAATGGAGCATGATCAGTTTATGAAATAGAACATGTGATGCCTACAATCATGGACTAGACCCAACAACTTGGGAGTCAAATGTTCCAGTCAAATGTTCTTTTGCAGTGTCAAAGGCTACTCAAAGTTATTAATGGTGCATAATTCTTTCTCTGCTCTTCACTGTGAATCTGTATTACATTTTCTGCAGTTGTAAAGATTCTGCAGAGGGACAATTATAGCAAGCAGTGTTTAGCCTTTATTTGACTCTTCACTTTCAAAGCATTTCAAAATATTACTAATAATTATCACTATTACATAGGCAAAGACTATGGTTAAATATTAAGTTTGCAAAGATGAATACTCAAATTTGGGAAATGCCAGACAATCTTATGTAGGTACAGTTGCACAGGAGTAAGATCTTGGTCCTCCCTTAATTGGGTTTGATCCTGAGTATCTGCTTTGCCATTAGTAGAATGAGTCCAGAATTAATTGCATTGGGATCTAGCTAAGAGTGGATTCCAAGATTATTTCTTCAAGTAAAGGTAACTCAGAAGGATATTTTCAGAAGTGGATGCCTGCTTATTACACAAAAAAATTCAAACAAAAAAAATAAGGACTGAAACCACTACGGCCATTACTTGGTTGTCCTTAAAGTCCTGTTTCTCTGCACATTTTTGAGCCCTCACTAGACCTGGCTGTGACATTATCATCAGCCTTCAATTTAGAGTCAATCCCTTCAACTTGTTCACAGTCTAATCCTTTCTCTTGCCTCCTCTTCAGTGATCACTTCTTTTACCGCTTCTCTGATGAGTGCCATATTATCAGTTAATCTGAAGAGTCAGTCCTTCTCCATTTATCTCTTACCATTCTTGTTTTTCCAATTGCGATTCGTAGAGTACAATACATGTTCCAGCACTGAATTTAATAGATTGCGCAATGTTGTATCTCTTTGTCTGATATCTCCTTTCAGCTAAAACGTACTTGACATAATTTTAAGATCCTTGTACATTTTGACCCCACACTTGTTCTGTAGAACACAATGGATTATGTGTAATGTCTTTCGTAGGGAACTTAGCTCAAAGCACTTTACGATAATGAGCTAGATATTGGTTGTGCAGTAACTATGCAGGCAAATACAGCATCCATTCTGAACTCAGCAACAGTTAGCATACAACCCATCCTTGGCTGTTACAGAACTTTTTTTTTAATAAGTAAGTTTCTTCTTCATAAAAGGTAGACTAATGATGTCAAAAAGCTTTTTATAGTCTTTAGATGCTGACAACATTACACATTTACATTCTCTTCCTTTTAACATTGTTTGATTCAGACTTTGTAGATATCATAATATTAAAGCCAATTCAAAAAGGTCAGTTCAATGGCATGATATCTAATGTGGGAATCTGTTCCTCACAGCCAGCGTGAATAACTTGTCAATTTGTGAAACTCATTGTTTTAAAATTACATTGATATAAATCCAGCGTGATAAATTTGTTTTTGTTTCATAACATGGCTAAGACTATTTTTAATCCTTTTAAGCTAAGCATCTTGTGTAATAATTTTTTGCTGTGTTTAATTAAACCTATATAGGCCACCTTATTTTGCAGATCTTCTATATAAGACTGCCTCCTCCATATGTCATACTAAATGAAAAAAAATTCCAGAAAACCCAAGCTAACTGTATGTATTACTTTAATATGTTGCTCCTTACAGTATTTTCTGCAAAAGACATGGCATCAAAACACTAAGCTGTGATGGGGAAAACAATCCCCTGACAGTAAAAACACTTGCATCTACATGGTACTATATGTAGTGCCTGTAGCCAGCTCTAAACAAGCTGGAAGCAATATAACTGCGTTACCACAATGCTTTAAGCAGCTAACTTACCCTGCTTATCTAATGTTTCTCAGATGGGAAATTAGCTAGAGAGGAACAGCATATTAATGTGGATGTACCAGTTCCAGTACCTGAGCTACCTCACTGAGAATGAGAATTTAAACTTAGATCCAATAAAGATCTTAGGTGTGTACAAGTCAGGCAATACCTAACTTGTAGGCAATTGTTGCCCAGTGTAGAACGCAAAACCTAGTTTAGATATCTAGCCTCCCTGTACCACTGTATGGAGAGAGTCAAGCACCTCAGATGGGCAATCCAAACAAATGCTGCATTGAGAGTTCCCTAGAGGTAGCTCATAGGAAATGCTTAGGATTTCACTCCTCTCTTTAGGTTCCTGAGTCAATGCTACAGGTTGCCAGCTCTCTCTACTTGGGATTCATAGACTTGAATTCAAAGCCATGCACAGTGCCCCAAAACATCAAGAATACCTTAACCTTTCCTAGGTAAAGCAGGGGGATCAGGACCCCGTCAATGTCCTGCTGCTGCAAGGACAGACCTAGTTTGTTAAGTTACACTTGGGAGATCCAAGAGCAAGATTCGAGGAAGAGGGCAATGACCTGCAGAACAGATAAAGGCAATTCTGCCCCCACCCTCAACCCCAAGTCCATGCTGATCTGAACATGGGATAAAATTCCTTCCTGGTCCCAAAAGTAGTTATTGGTTTGACCCAAAGGAGAGAAGCAAGACCCTCTAACAAGGTAGCTCTAGGTTTTTTAGTCTGAGCAAAGCCTGGGGAAAATCCCAACCATGGCTGCAGCCAACATGCAATGCTTCTGGAAGAAGGAGGAGGAACCAAAACAAAACTAACTCTAAAATCTGTAGCAATTTCTTCCTAGCCAAATGAGGCAACCAGCAATGCCCATAAGCATGGGAACAAAACTAAACACCCTCCACTCCAACCTGAGGACTGCAGACACAACTCCATATATCACACTCCTCTTTTTGTCATCCTATTCCCTCCACAAATTTAGTCCAGGTTCTTTACTATTCTTTCTTAATCAGCAAGATGAGGAGCTTTGTTTCATTCTTCTGTGACTTTACATATTCCTTTTCCATTTCCATCTGCCCTGAGCTGCAGAGCTCTTCTCATGATCTCCCAGCAATCCATGTGAGGGTTTACTGGGCTTCCAACTGTTGCACTTCACAACACACTCCAGGCATTTTGACTACTAGATTTTCCCTGACAAATGTTTATCCAACCTCTGATTGAAAATCTCCAATGAAGTAGTTTCCACAACTTAAATAGTCTATTGCATTCACTCCTGTTCTAACAGTAAAGAAACTCTTCTTGATTTCAAGTCTAAACCTTTTTCTCTCCAGTTTCAAGCCATTGCTATGCATGCTATGGTGATGGAGAAAAGGTGTTCTCTCTATTTATGGCAGCCTTTCAAGTATCTGAAGACTGGTATCGTGTACTCTTAATTGCCTTTTTTGCAAACTGAACATGCCTGTTTCTTTCAACCTCTTCTCATGAGGCTTGCCTTCCAAGCCCTTCTACTATTTTTGTTACCTGCCTTTGGACCCTCTATAACTTCTCCACATCTTTTTTGAAATGTGGAGCACAAAAGTGCACACAATACTCTTTTGAGGCCTAACCAGTGCTGAGTACAGTGACACCATCACCTCCTGTGTCTTGTATCTAATCCAACTGTTGATCCTGCTCCAAACCACGTTAGTCTTTTTGCAGGTGCATAACACTGAAGACATGTTTTGGGTCTGTGATCCACCAAGACCCCCACATTTTTTCTCCACTGTGCTGCTATCCAGTTAGTTGTCACCCATTTTGTATTTGCATTTTTATTGTTCCTCCTGAGCTGTAGCAACTTGCATTAGTCAGCACTGAGCTTCATTCTTTCCAAGCTATTAAGATTGTTCTAAATTATGCACCTGTCCTCCAGTGTGTTTGCAGTCCTTCCCAATTTTGTGTCATCTACAAATTTGCTCAAGGAGCTTTCTGTTTTAGCATCCAAATTATTAACAAACACATTGACCAGGACAGACCCCTGTGGGACTTCACACAAACCCTCCTGCCATTCCAACATGAATTTACTTATAACTGCCTTTTGTTTGTAGCTACTGAGCCAGTTATCCATCCACTTTGTAGTAGTTTTATCTAGCCCTTTCATGGCTAGATCTCTAATGAATTAGCTCTCTAATTTATGAGACAGTTGTGTGGAACTGTGAAAAGTCTTGCTGAAGTCAAAGTACAGCATATGTATTGCATTCCTTTCATCCACCCAGCTAGCTACTTTGTTGGAGGAGATGACATTTTTCTGGCATAATTGTTAATAAATCCATGTTGGCTGCTCACGATTAGCCTTTCCTTCTCTAGATGCTTGCAAATGGTTTTGCATCCTTGTAATATGTCACAGTACCTTCCAGGTATTGAAGTCAGGCTAACTGTTCTATAATTTTCCAGACCCAGCTTTTTGCTTTTTTTCTGCCACTTCATCTGACCCTCACAATTTGGTAAATAGTATTGCCAAGGGTTCTGAAATTCCCCCTGCCAGTCCCTTTAGTACCCTGTGATGAAGTTCATCAGGCCCTACTGATCAATCAAAAGCTCTCTAACAGTCTCTTTTGTTATCTTGATTCTCAGCTTGTCTCCTTCCTTGTCCAAATAATCCTTATTAGCTGCCTGGTTGCATTTTATTTCATTTCACTTTGTTTTGTGAAGACCAAAGCAAAATAGCTGTTAAACAGCTCAGTTTTTCCCCATATCTTCTGGTAAGAGGTCATCCTGGCTTTGAAAGAATTGAATAATACATAGTTTACTCTTTGTTCCAATCACAGATTTAAAACTACTTTCCCAAGAAGTTGGTTACATGAGTTCTAGGCCCTCCTCCTATTTATAAATTAGTTCAAACCTACATTCCCCATGTTTAGAGAGGATACTTTAACTTCCAGGCTAGAAGTTAGATGGAATGGAGATACCTGTTTTGTTAAAGTTGTGCTAGTGTGCAGAAAGAAATGTAAGACTTGGGGACCCAGAAGTTGATAGCTGCCCAGCTGCTGTGTAGCTGTAGATAAGGTGCCCATTTAGTGTGGCATCTGGTTGTCAGTCTTTCCTCTCAGATTTGTTTATGCATTTTACATTGAACAGTGCTATTCCCTTGTCCCTCCATTACATGTTACAATCCATGGCAGAGAAACAGGACTCTTACAGTTTCTACTTGAATACCTGTACACTGTATGAAGCGTGTTAGTTATTTTAGCTGTTGGCAAACAGAAGGAAAAGTAAAAAGAAAAAATGCTCTTTTCTGATCACATTTTAGGGAGTTGGAGGGCCAATGCTCCCTCTCTGTCTGTGGACTTCAACAAAATGGCACAGTTCAAAACCTGTCCCTCCTGTGAAACTCCAGTGCCATTTACCAGTAAGCTATTTAGCTGTCTCTATCTAGATATGAGACATATCCCTGAGTGATTTTCCAGAGGCAGTTCCTTTTCTATGTAGCTTCCAAAGGCTAGAAAGACCTTCCTAAAATTGTTCTTCCTGGAGCACTCTGTACAGGCCTATTTCCTCATCCAAAGGTAGGACACAGCTCAATCTCAGTCCTCTCATCAGTTGCCCTCCATAGTGCCCTGCTAAGTTTGGGTCCATCCCAAGCACTCCAGCTACGTTAATCAAGAGAATCAAACTTTCCAGTTTCGTTCCACTGTTGACAGCATGCATCAGACAGAAAGGAACATCACTCCTGAAATTAGTGCTTTGTGTAATTAAAATCACTGGGAGTTTTCCCATCCATCTTAATGGGTGTGTAGGATTTGTTTATTAAAATAAAGGCCAAAAAAATAAAAATCATAACAGAACCAAAGTGGGCAAAAGTGCACATGAAGGGAGGGCTGTGAAGATCATTAATAAAAACAATGAAGGCTTTCTTGAAGAGGCAAGTTTGGAGAAGCAAAGAAGTAAATCAGTGATTAAATATCCTTCTCCTTTCTGGAATATTAGTAAAGAATAACATAATGCAGTAGCAAAATAATGGCAAGCTTTTGCTGTGCTGTTGAATCTACTGGCATTCAGTTGTTGATATTAGGATTAGCATTGCAAAACGTAACATATACTTTAAAATTCTGCCATTGTCTAGGGCACAAAAGATCTTAAATAAATATTTTGTTGAATAATAAAAGATGTTCCATCCTCATCTGCCCTCAAATGAATAAACTTCAAAATGTAGAGCTAATTCTATTATATGCACTAGGTTGGGAATACATTATCAAGACAGTAACGAGCACTTCTAGTGGTGCCATAGAGACCTGAGGCTTCCTGAAACAACAATTCAAGTAGCTGATTACAGTTGATGCTGTTTCATGAGGCCTCCTGGGGCATCAATTAATCCCGTGAACTCATTCAATTCTACATTTATTTACCAAAAGGATTTGAATTATATGCCAATATAAAATGTTCCCAGTCTCAGAAAGATGATCCAGTTTTGCTTCTTGCTGTCTAAAAGGATGTTTTTGGCTCCACTGTTATCTATTACAAATATAAATTTGGAAGTCTCAAGTCCAAAATTACAAGCATTAAATGTTTTAACTTCATTTAGGGGCCCTCACTGTCTTAAATATCAATAGATCTTAAATCTTGAAATGTCTTTTCTAAGCTTTTAATTTATTTTTTAAATGTGATTCCCTACTGGTATTTCTTTTTTTATTAAATATAAACCATGGTAGTCAGCAAAAGTGCTTTATGGATTTAATTGTAGACATTAATCATCTCCAAAAATACCAGAGTTATGGATTAGTGTACTATCTTCTTAGCATGTTTATTAATAAATATATGTGTGTAAGCTTTCTAACATAGGTACTATTTAAAACAGAAGACTCAAGGAACTTACAATGAGCAAATAACATTTCTTTCCAGTATTTAAAGCCTCTTTTAAATATCTGCTCTTGAGTGAAAAAAAAGAAAATTATAGGTGGAGTTATGCTGCTTTTATATTAACATGCCACTAGTTTCTTTTTTATGGTAGTATAAATGAAAGTAGAATCTGGCCCACTAGTAATATTGCCCAATTACTAATTTTATTGTATCACTGATTACATTTGACTTGATGTAAATGGATTTACCTTGCAGAGAACTCCTGAGACCAAGTTCTGTGATGTAATAAATGGTTGTGTAGGTAACATGTCAGGTATGTGCTGATAAGAAGATCTCTGTAATCTATGATTTGTTATGCAGGAAGTGGGCAAAGCAAGTGTAACAGAGAAAGAGTTGATGAGAACGTGCAAAAGGAAGAGCTTAACAGAATGTGTCTTGATGCGTGTTGAAGCGATTTTATAATGCACTCAACTGTTAATTACATTTCCTTTCATTCACTCCCTCATTATGTAAGTCCTTAGTTTTGCATGTACATGTGCACACATATACATAAACACAGAAGTGTACATGCATACAGAATGCCACGTGCCTCTCAGACTTACTTGCTCAGACCTTTTTCCTTAAACCAACACAAATTGATATATTTCCATGATCAGTGAATTTCTTCCATTACATTTAACTCTAATTTCAGAAGGTCATTCCTTTGTACTAAGTATAAGCATACATATGTTACAAAGTCATAATAAATCATTGAGTATTTCAAGATAGGGTGCATTTATTTCTTAACCCAATGCTGGACAACAGTGAGGTGGTTCTTACTAACCTTGAGATAAATGGTAGCAATAATTTTATGGAAGGTTGGTAGTGCAGACAATCTCCACTCACCCCAGAATAACACAAACAAACCATACAAATGTCCAAGTGATAATGTTCTTATCAGTTCTCACTGTCCACATAAAAAGAACCCTAATTCCTGTTTTGTACTTCCTTCTTTCCAGGACACGAGGAAAAACATTTTAAGCCCCCAAACTTAGCATTTCTCCCAGTTGTACATTTGGTCCAATAAAACCAGTATTACTAAAAGCCCCCTTGCTTCTTGTATATTTCTTGGACCACTGTGGATGCAACATTTCTCTTACCCTATTTCTTTATGTACACAGGGAGAGGCTCTGCTTGTATTCATTAATACCCCAGTCACAATACCTCAGTCACAGTATGTTTTTAGGTTGATATGGAAACATGTCTAAAACAATTCAGTACTTAAATGTGGGTCTGTATTTACATCATGAAAGCAATGTGCAGATGTGAACAAAAACTCCTGCCAAGTTCAACTAATGCTATGATGTACGTTTTCCTTTCCATCTGAGACACGGAGAATGCAATTTCAAAGTGCTGGCTACAGAACTTCATCTATTGGCCAGATACAGTAAATTTCAATTGTGAATTCAATGTGAGATTCTTTGTAAATTCAAAGTAATCTGCTCGTGTGGCACAGTGGTTGTGACAATATTTGCCAGAATTACAGTACATATTTTATTGAGAGAAATAAAAAAGCAGCAGTGGTCATATTTGATGTATGGGTCCATCTGCAGCTTCATTTCTAAATCCTCTTGTCATCTGACTTCATAAGCTTATACTTCAGACTCAAAAGAGCCTTATAAAACCTGACCCATACTGAATTGTATGCTGTCAAAGGCTGCAAGAGTAGTCCCACCCCTTGACAGTTGCCCTCCCCCCTTGCCGCCATATCGGGACCAAAAGTCCCACCCCCTAGCCCCTGACCATTGCCACCTAAAGTCCTTCCCCTTGCCTCCCAGAAATGCTCCTTTTGGAAGAGGAGGTTGCCATCCTGGAACCAGAAAAAAACCAAACCATACGCTAAAAGTCAAACACCTACTATAACATCTTTTAACTTTATTACAAAAAATATTTTTGTCATGATTTGTGTTTGCGTAGTTTATATAAAAGTGATTGCATAATAACTCAAAACTAAATTCTTAGTTTTGTTTATTGTGGGGGGAAGGTGCGTGTGCGTGCATGGTGTGTGCATGGTGTGTGTATGTGGTATATGTGGTATGGGTGTGTGGGAGTGTATGGTGTGTGTGTGTGTGGTATGTGTGGTATGGGCATGTAGCACATGTGGTATGTGTGTGCGGTGTGTGTGGAGGTATGCGTATGTGGTATATGTGATGTGTGTGTATGGTGGATATATATGGTGGGGTGTGGAGGGGTGTGGGAAAGGGCCTGTGGTAGGATGTGGGTGTGTGGGGGGGTTGAATGGGGGTTTGGCTGTGTCTGGGGGGGCATAGGGTATGTTGAGGGTTGTGTATATGTGGAGGATTTTGGGAGCAGGGTGTGGGTGTGAAGGAGGTTGGGGGTGTGTGAGGACCCCCCACACTCCCTCCATGATGCAGCAGCAGGCAGGGCGCTCAGGGCGCAGGCGCCCAACAGGGCTCAGCTCCAGCCAGTGCTGCACCTTGCAGCAAGGGGCACAGCCTCTACGTGGCTGCCAATATCACTGGCACTTCCTGCCACTCATGCGCAGCCCCTGCTCTAGCACAGCAGGGAGGAAAGCCCCACATGCTGGAGCCAGGTGCCTTCCCTGCTGGGGCTGCACAGCACCGGAGAGAAGCTGCAGGTGCTGGAGCTGGCTGCCTTCCCCGCAGGGTATGACGCTCAAGGCAGGGAAGCCAGTTAGTTCCGGAGCCTCAAGTTTCTCTCTGGTGCTGTGCAGCCCTGGCAGGGAAGGCACCTGGTCCAGCATGTGAGGCTTCCTTCCCTGCTATGCTAGTGCAAGTGCTGTGCTTGAGTGGTAGGGAGCACAAGCAATACAGGCAGCCACATGGAGACTGTACCCCTCACTGCGATTTGCAGCGCTGGCCGAAGCCGTGCCCCACCAGGCGTCTGCACCCTGAGTGCCCTGCCTGTTGCTGCTGCCACCACCTGCTGGGGCTGTGCAACATGGGAGGGATGTGGGGGGTCCCCACACTCCCCAGCTTCCCTCACACCAACACGCTGCCCACCCCAGGTCTATGCTGCTGCCACCACCTGTCTCCCTAGGTACAGGCTATGTGCTGCCACCAGCCACAGCCCCATGCTCCAGGCTGACTTCCATCTGCAGCCCCACCCCCACTGCCTCCCTACTTGCTGCCAGAAGCCAGCAGAAGACCAGGGAAGTGAACAGGTCCCAGGGGCTGCAGCAGCAGCAGCCCTGTACAGAAGCTGCATGCTGGCCAAGGGGGCCCTTCCACACACAAGGGTGGGGGCAAGGCAACAGGGTACATTGTTGGGGCTACGTATACACATGGGCACCTCACTCCCACCCTCGTGGATGAAAGAGCTTGGCAGGGCAAAATCCGTTGGGGGGCCCTGCGGACTGGATAAAAGTGCTTGGTGGGCTGGATCCAGCCAGTGGGCCGTAGTTTGTCTGCCCCTGATTTAAGTGCTTGCCCAAAGCCTTTTTTTTTGCAAAAGGAAGCCCATAAATGCAAGAAAGAAATGTGAACCTGAGTCTCCTTTATCTCAGATAAATGGTCTAATCACTAGACTGTTGACTTAAAGAGGTTCACATTCACCAACTAAAGTAGGGCTTAAGTGTGCTCTAAGAATGCTTACTGAAATGGCCTGTGTAGGTGAGGAACGCCTGGTCTGTGAATCCTGATGAGGCTCAGATGAGAGTTGGGTGTATAGGGACCTAGTGCTATAAGTGACCTGAGGCTTGCCCAGAAGCAGACACTCATCTATCTTGGTGATATTACTGATAAAAGCTTGGATGCCTACAGGATTAGGTAGCAGCTGAGTGGGGGTTTAAGGATCTAAATTATGGGGTTAGATACTAAAATATCTTAAGTGTTTAAAATCTTTTGTGGATTTGGTCCACATCTCTAGGAAATAAATCCTACAACAGGCCCACACAAATAAATCCTACAACAGGCCAAATCTGGCAGTCCCTAATCATGTAAAGTCACATGAAATATCTTCCAGATATTATTGCAATTGCAAACTATGAGATACATAGGCCAGTGTAGACAATGTGTCACTCTGCCATACTAAGGATAGTGTTGAGAAGAACTTTTACGTTGGAATGAAACCAGCTATCAGAGGGGACAAAATCTGATCTGGCACCTCAGGCAAAGAAGTAATAAATACTAATATCAATTAACTTCAATAAGAGTTTTGCTGAGTATGGAATACAGGGTAAGATGTTATATTTTCCACACCAAAGAAGTTAATGTGAACTTAATGACATGTAGCTCCTATAATCATTTTTTTTCTCCTAATGAAACATTTTCACCCCAATTCAGACAAGGGGAGACTGGGCATATCTATATGTGCATGTAATGTGAAGCAATAAACTGTGGCATTTATCGCACTGGAGTTTATTGCTCCCAGGTGTGCTGTTTGAATGTGCACCCAGAACTGCAGCATGTTGAGTCAGGCCAGAGCAGCCCCAGCTGGCAGAGGGCCCCAGAGATCACCCTGCCAGCCCGGGGCTGCTCTTAGCTGGCTCAACATGCTTCAGAGGAGCTGGCTGGAGCATAAGGGTGCTTCAGTGTGGGACTAGCTGGCAGACAGCCACAACACTGAAGCACCTTTGCACCCAAGAAAGCCACGTCAGCATCTATATGTGTGGTGCTGCAAAGTAAAAAATTTCATAGCAGGATGGTACTTGTAAAGGATACATGTACTATCCTGCTGTGGAGTTAGTTTACTCCTGCCTAAGAGCACTGCACATGTAGGTGCAAGATGTTTACTGTGGAGCTAATTAATTTACTCCTCAGTAAATGTCTCTTGTAGATGCACCCTCTTGCTGAAACTTGCTGAAGGGTACCTTGCATGCAAAGGGAAGTATCAGAAAAAAACTCAGACTCCTGAGTTGCAGCCCTGTGTTCCACTCACTGCACAAAGACAACACTCTGATCACTTTCACTGGGAAGAGGTATTTGAAAACAATACAATTAAGAAAAAGAAATCAAACAAAGTATGATCATAGGAGGTAGAAAGAAGGAAAAGCTTTCCCCAATGCTTGCTATACTACACAAAAAAGAAAAGAACTCATTACTTCTGCTACCTGATTATGCTTATCAACCTTTTCTCCTGAGTTCAGACATCAGTCTCATTTTACACATTTGTCTTTTGTATGTAGCTATAATTTCCATGGTACTTGGCTATTTTTTTACATAGATTTCTGTATGTAAGCTTGGGATAATTTGTGTAGGCCAAACTCTACTGAGAGAGAATCACAGCTGAGTAGAGGTATATATGCATGCTCCCACTGGAATCAAGCAAATTGCTAGCATAAACTATTACAAGAAAACAGCAAATCTAACAAATACTGTGTTGTATATACTGTGCTGTTTGGAAAGGGAAAAAGTAGTGTTTCCTGTGAGTCTTATTCTGTTAATGAGCTGCATTTTCATGAATCACTTTGAGTAAACCTATGGCTCCATCACCCAGCATAATAATAACTTGGAATAGACTGAAAAGCTCAAATCTTATTAGAACAAGTACTGTAAATTGGTATGGATGCTCAGAGCTCTTGTTGTAGGGCTTTTTGCCTTTACTGTTACAGCTAAAAAGCATCTTTTTGTAGTTTCTTAAGTTTTATTTAAGATGCCATAAAAGAAGAGGCTACTTACAATAATATGTGAGTTTATGACAAGTTGTATAATTTAATGATCACCACTTTTGTCTCTCATTTTTCTGTTTTAGATTCTAGCCCAGTCTAATAATGAATATCATAATTTGTGGTCCTACCCCAGATAAAATGCACAGAGTTCAATGAACTGAAGTAATTTCTGCAGTAGTTGCCTTTTTTATTCTCTTCATAAAACTCCTGCTTTAATTCTGGCAATTCTTATCACAACTGTTCAAGATGTACTGTTCTAAAACATCCCTGCAACAAGCACATACTTAGCTATGCATGCATAATAAACTGTCTTTCCTATTGAATGCCCTGCTTTTCTGTATTTCTTCTCTTGCAAAGGTATCACATTCTTGCAAGCAGGGTAGAATAATGGCATTGATTTTATGCTTATATTTTCTATAAACAAAGAAAGGATGCACAAAACAATTAAATAATGGAAAACTAGTATGACAAAGCAAATGCACAGACAACAGACACAAAAGCAATATATCTTGGGCACACCCAGGCACATCCAGGTGAGCCTGCATGTGCCTGTTGCGGTGTCTCAAAGCAGTTTGAGATGATGCAAGAGGCACGCTGGGAACTAAAAAATGTTCCCTGCACCTGCATATTTGCAGAGCAGACTCTACATTTGATACCTGGCAATCCAGGTATCAAAAAAAAAAAAAATGCTGAAAAAAACCAGTGCAGGGGAGCTTGGAGAGCATGCTCTGAATCAACCGGAAGCTGGGGCCTCCAGAAAGATGCTCTGGCACCTGGTCAGGGAATCTCTATGGTTGCCCAGTGCCCTACTGCCCCAGCACACTGCCTCAGCATGCTGGGGCAAATAGGAGTAGGGCAAGGCTGCAGCAGTGGCCCAGACCCAGGTGCTGTCCCAGGTAAGTAGGGACATGAGGGTGGGGGAGACTGTGGGCTTCCTGTGGGACTGTGGGGGGGACTGTGGGGGAGGGATTGTGTGTGTGTGTGTGTGTGTGTGTGTATGTGTGTGGGGATAGTGGAGGGAAGACAACTTGGGAGGGGTGGGTCCTCTGCCCCCCCCACAGCTTGGTGCACAGCCCCCCGCTAGACCCACAGCACCCCACCCAACCCCACCACAGCCTCAGGTACCATTACAGACTGACAGAGCCCCCTGACTATGAGGCTGTGGGGGGGACTGTGGTGGTGGGAGGACTGCTCAGGAGGGATGGGTCCCTTCCCCCCACACATAGTGCACAGAACCCCACACAACCCACAGCCCCACTACAGGACCAGCAGCAGTGGCCATTGGCATGCTTAGGGCCTGCTACTGACTGGCAGAGTCCCCAGCAGCACAGCATGGCCCCGGCCACCTGGTGCTAGATTGGCACCACATGTAGGGGCTGCATACTCTCAGGCCTAGCTGGGTCCTGCCTGCATGGAGGTGGCCTGGCTCGATGGCACACGGGGCACATGAGGACAGGACCCAGCTGGGACTGAGGGTGTGTGGCCCCCATGCGAGGTGCCCATCCAGCACCAGGTGGCTGGGGCCATGTTGTGCTGCTGGGGGCTGTGCCAGTCAGCAGCAGGCCCTGAGCACCTCAATGGCCACTGCTGCTGCTCTTGCAGGTGGGGCTATGGGCCCGGTGGGACTGTGTGCTGTGTGTGTGTGGGGGGGTGAGCAGGGCACCTACCCCTCCTGAGCATCCCCTCCACCACAGTCCCTCCCACTTCCACTCCCACCACAATCCACCCACAAACCCCACATGACTCCTGCAAACCCAGCCACAAACCTCACACTCACAAACCCTACATACCTCAAATACCTGCACAAGCCCCATACCCCCCATAAACCTCACCTCCACAAACCCTACACTCACCCACAAACCCCCCACAAACCCTACACCAACTCTCCCACACCCCTTCCCCTGAAAACCCCACATCCCCCTCACAAATCACACACCAAATTGTGTACCCAGTTACCAAATGGGATGGGACCTGCTAGCAGGAGCCATGGCTGCAGGGAAAACTGCATCTGTGGATCCCTTCGCTGGTGCTGGGACATGGAGCCCTAGCTTGGGGGTGTTCCTGGTCCCAGAAATGACTTGGGTATGTGATGGGCTGGAGTAAGGGTGGAGGTGGCAGCAAGGGAGTGTGTGTGTGAGAGAGAGAGATGGGGGCCGGGGTTGGGGGAGCACTTCAGGTAGGAGAGGACCCCAAAGCTGGGCTTAGAGCCCCTTTGTCCCCCTAAAGCAGCCTGTGCAGGGGGAGACCAGGCTGGGAGGGAAGGGCCTTGCCCAGCACAGTCCCTAAGCCCCAGTCAAGAAACAGCATGGGCATCGCTGGGGCCTGGGCACAGGTGCAGGGAGCAGAACAGTAAGGGCTGGCACCACTCAGAGCCACAAAATAGCAAGTGGAACAGCTGCAGCTGGACTCATGTCTTGGTGCTGGGATGGAGCTGTGGTTGAGAGGGAGCTAGTAGGGGCAAGCAGGACCTGCAAGCAAGGAGTGAGGGGGTCTGGGGGCAAGGGGCTGTCAGTTAAGAATAATGGGCAAGGGCAGGGCAGGGCACTGGCATATCAGTGCTGCTCAGTGCCCCACATCCTGGTGAGTGAAGGGGGTGTCGGGGTAAAACTTTTCACTGTATGCTGACAACACAGAAGGGCTGGAACTGACATGTGTTCTTTGAGTGGAAAATTCCAGGGCTCACCCAGCATGTGCCCCCTGGGTGACCTCGGGACCTGTCAATCATGCGTGACCTACTTTTCCCTCAGGTGCATGCTCAGTCTCTCACAGAATCTGATACACACATGCTCAGTCACAACCAGAGCATGATGTAATTGGTCCAGAAATTTCCATCAGAATAGCGGCCTGATTGGCTACAAGGCTGCTATAAAAGATTTGTAAACCCCTTCCTGGGGGGGAGACCCACTTGACTGAGAACAGAGGCTGTTCAGCAGGGACTGTTCCTCAGTAAGGCTCCTCGGCCTATCAGTCTCCTCCCGCTTGGATTTTCGCTTCGTCTTCGACCTCGTCTCGTTCCTAGCACTGATCTCCTGGCTCTCGACTAACATTGGCACCGATTGCTGACCACGACGCGGATCATCCCTACTTACCTCGATTGCATCTCCACTTCTCCACATCTCGGCTCCCGACCTCGGCTTTGTCTTTTGATCATCCGTTGTCCATCACTGGACTGGCGTCATGACATCGTTCATCGTTCTACGAGTTACAGTTTTGTTTGTTTGTATTCCAACTATAAGCTGTTGACCAGCCCTGGGACTAGCTAGTGGGCAGCCGCACCTATCCCTTTGGGGGTAGAACGCAAGGGCTTGCTAGTGAACCCCGTAGGCCAACAGACCCTTTTGTTTTTTATCGTTTAACTGTAACTGAAGAAAGCATCAGCACCTATGCCTCACAAGCGTAAGTCAATAAATCCATCTTTGTTTGAAACCATACTTATCTCGTGCCTCAGAACTCCTCGCCAATAATCCTGCCTGTCTCGTATCCGAGCCACTGCCCGGCCTACCGTGACCTTGGGGCCTTCATTTGGTTCCAACAGGGGGCAGGGGCAGCTCTGATTTTTCCATGATAAACTAAAAGCAAATGCCAAAGTGTACAGATATTTAGAATTCATTTTAGTATGATAATAGCGTCACTGGTAGGCTTCCAAATTGTTTTAAATTTGTAAGTATATCAATAAAATATCGCCCAACTGATCTCTCTCTATATAGTGGTGTTTTATTTTAATAGCAGAAGAACACAGATTTGGGTTCTGTGTTCCTCTGGGTTCCCCAGAGATTTGGATGCCCCCACCCCATGGCCCACAGCCCTTGGTGCTGGCAGTAGCAGCCAGTCAGGCCACTGGGGCCATGGCTTACTGCAGGCACAGCCCCATGGCCATGCAGCACTGTCTGACCCAGGTTCTGCACATGGCGAATGGACTTGGCCTGGCCCGGCCCGGTCCAGCCCAGCCTGCCCTGCTAGTGCACGACTTTGAACAGGACCAGGACAGCTCCTGCCATCACCGGCAGCTCCTGTCCACGCATCGGGCTGGGCTGGGTCCTGCTTCTAAGTGTCCCATGTGCTTTCATACTGGGTTGGCTTCATGGAGGCAGGACCTGACCCAGCCCAATGTGTGGCCCCTGCATGTGGTGCCAGGACCCTGGGTGACGCAAAAGTGGCCTGGTCCTGCCCGAAGGCACAGGTAGCGCTGGGTCTCAGGTGGCTGGAGCCATACTGCACTGTGTGGGGACTCTACCAGCAGTGGGCCCTGAGCACCCGATGGCCACTGCTGCTGCTGCCGTGGAGCGGGGGGACTGTGCACTGTGTGTGGGGTGGACGGGGGACCCATGCCCCCACGCAGTTCCTCCACCCCCACCCCCATGTCCCTACTTACCTGGGATGATGCCTGGGTCTGGGTCACTGCTGCAGCCTTGCCTTGTTTCCCTAAGCAGGGGAAGGGGAAAGCCATAGAGATGCTCCAGCCTGGACTCAGCCTCCAGTTGTTTCAGGGTAGGCTCCAGGAGTGTGCCCTGCACCACTTTTTTTCAGCGGGCTTTTTTTTTTTGATACTGGGACTTCCCGGCATCAAATTTAGAGTCTGCACAGCAAATATGCAGTTTTAAGATGCTGCAACAGCCATGCACACACTCATCTGGATGTATCCCTTATGTTTTACTTTGCAACTGGCATACTCAGGAATTGTGCTTCTCCCACAAGTGAGACAAGTATTAAAGACCGAGGTCTCTTTTATGTAGGTTCTCATGAACATGTATTCTGAAGCATCCTCAGTCAAAGTGACGGTGGGTAACATTCCCCGTTAACAGGATACAGTGACAGTAAGCAGCTATGGAGAATGAAAATTAGCCCTGTGCAGCTAATCAACAGAAGGCCCTGCACCCCCATTGAAGACATATATTAACAGCTTGAGTATGGCTCTGCACTGGCTTGAGTTTCCTTCAGTATTAGTGTCAGTATTCTGATTGCAGGGTAAGTTTTCAAAGTTACTGTAGGAAATAAAAACATTGTATCTTGTCTAGCTGTGCCACAGTCTGAAGGGTATCATTATGTTTATTTTCTCTTTATTTGTAAGCTATTACAAAATACCCAGACTGGAATGCCAGCCTAGCATTATAGAATGTAGCAATGTATCCAACTGTTCGCTTTTATTTTGAACTGGCTCTTATACATTCCACTGGGGCAAGTTACATTTTGCTGTTGCAAGCTGTTGGATGCTAAGACCCTGCAGGGCTTCTGAATTGAGACTTTCTCTTACCAGGTTTTTGAACCCTGCATGCAAGTTCGGTTTAGATACTGCTGAGTTCTATCTGCTATACCCTATTAGTTTTAACCAGCATAGAGGATAGGAGAAGCTGGATACTACTAAGGCTATAGAAAAGGAGGTTCTGGTGTAGAGAGGATTTTCAGAGAGTATCCAAAAACTGTGGAGATAACATAGGCTGATGCTTATGTGTGGCTGTATTTAAGAATTAAGCAAAGCCTCAAGAAGGTTTGCCCTTTACCTGGAGCATGTATGTTCTGATCAGAGTAGGGGAGATACTGCACTTGTTTCTAACCATTTCTGTAAGATATTATGTCAGATGTTATGTTATGCAGTGCTAGGGTTTTTGGACAACATCAAAATGCAACTCAGTGGGTGCATCTACACGTGCCCCTGACTGCGCAGTTGTTAGTGCGCGGTCATTTACTACTTGCTCTAGTCATTTAGTACTGTGCAGTTCTGGCAGCGCACAGGTTGTTTCTGACCCTACTGAGCAGTAGCAACAACATAGCTCATTGCTACTGTGCAGTAGAATTGGCATCATGGTTTGTGCCTGCTGACGCTATGTTGCCATAGTGACAAGCTACGCCACCATAGCTTGTCACTACGGTGATGTAGTATCTCGTGTAGATGTGCCTAGTCTGTCTCATACCATTTCCTCAGAAAAAATCTAGGTTGTTAGGTTTCCCTTCCTTCCTTCCTTTCTTCTACTTTGGACACTTCAGACAAGGCTTGCTTGGAGCTGCGTTGGGTGATCCTGAGCGTAAGACTCCCTGGATTCCTATCTCTTTTCTTTTCTGACTCCCACCTGTCTAAAGGTCTCTTGCTCCTGTTTATTTCCCTTTTTGATTGTTTTCTTGTATTTTCGCAGTGTTGTTTATTCTTTTTCTCTGCTCTCTATCCCCTCCCCCTTTACTTCTGGTTTGTCTGCAAGCTGCTACTTTCCAGCTTTTTTCTTACTGTTTCTTTTTCTTTCTTTCTTTATCTTCTGCTTGTTTGTTGAAGGGAGTTATCTTTTTCTATATCTTGCCTTTTGAGGGGTACTCTCAATCCCCGCCTTTTTTCTGTTTCCGCTTTATTCCTAACTGCCATAAGCCTCCTGACTCTTTCATTTCCCCCCTTTCCCCACCTCCCCTCTGGACACTTAACTTTTAATTTTCATCTTTTTTGGCCGTATTCCCAGACACTTATCTTTGTAGTTAATATACACAACTTTTTCTTTATTCCCTAGCTTTGGCTTTTGAAATTAGCTCTGTCCTAGCAGAAATGGCTGCTCCTACACCCAGCACCTGGCATGGGGATGCTTCTCAAGACCTCCCTCTTACCCATGGCTTGAGGGTTCACACCCTTCCCTATGTTAGGGTCGAGGTCTTCATAGGTGCCCTACCTGGTCTCCCGGGACAGTGTAACATATGTTATGCAAGTCTGTTAACATGGTCCCAGTGATTTACCTGAGTGCTTCCACCCTTGTCAACAGGGTGTGCACAGAGGGCCTGAACATCACCGGCATACACTATCTTGTCATGCCTCTAGACACCCAGGCAGTGAGGGTGGTGATTTCCAGTGTGCCCCCACACGTGACTGACAGGGAGCTGGTCAAGCAACTAGAGCCCTATGGGGTTCCTATGAGTCCCTTTCACCGACTGACGATTGGAAGCAAGGACCGGAAGCTGAAGCATGTCCTGTCTTTTTGAAGTCAGGTTTTCATGCTCCTCAGGGAAGGCCCGCAGTCTCTGCCTTACTCCTTGATCCTCATGTTCAACAGGTGGAGGTTTGTGCTTTATTTTCCCTTGGACCACGTGTTTCCAGTGTGGTAGCTCTTCCTGACTGGCAGCCCAGTGCCTGCGGGGGAAAGTGGCCAGAACATTGGTGACTGCAGTGGTGCCAATGGATGGCGCATCCACTTCTGGGACACAGGCCCCACCCAGTGAGGCTGGGAGCTGTTCCCGAACTTCTTTCACTCCGTTCCATCTGGGAGGGCTGTGGTCTCTGGTGTGAAAGCACCATTCAGCGGAGGGGCTGGGACTACTCCCCAGCCCTCTCCCCTACCCATTCCACCTATGGTGCCCATCTCCCCAGGGCAGAGGCCCCACCAAGTGGAGGGGCTGATGCCTCCTGCCTGCCCTGACCTCTCCAGCCTGCCCTGGCCATTCCCTGGCCACTTGCCCCTGCCTGCCCTGACTTCCCCGGCTGAGGCAGCTGGGGTGGCCAGTGACTGTGGTGCCAAGGCCCTATTGAATGATGGGGCTCGGGCCTCCTCCTGGTCGCCCTCCACCACGTCCTTGTCTGAGGTGGGCTGGCCCTAGGGAGGTGGGCCAGGAACAGTCCGGCCCATCCCCTATGAAGGGTGGGCCACCTGCCACTAGGAAGAAGAAGAACAAAAAGAGGAAGGTGAAGGGGACCTCTCAGGACACCCCACCCCTGCTGGGACCCTCCTTGGCTGGTGCCAGGGGGGCCCCTGCTGGAGAGCCTGACCCTGCTCTGACTGTCACGGATGGGGATGGCTTGGAGGTGGGGGAAGTGAAGGGGGCAGTCACCAACCCCTTGCCTGTCTCCCAGCTTCTGGAGTTGGGTAGCAGTAAATGTGATTCAGAATGCCTCTCTTCTCAAGGCCTGACCCAGGGGGTGGCAGAGGAGTCTGTTGACCTCTTGGTCACATCCCAGCTGACCAAATTGAATGAGGAAGCTAGTGAGATGGAAATCGAGCTTTCTGACTTTCACAAGCAACCTCAAGAGCAGGATGACCTCTCTTCCCCCAAGAAGGTGGGGATCACTCTCCCAGAGCCTTGACTTGGACAATGAGAGGAGGCTGATGTGTCTAGACATTAAGGGTGTAGACACTGCATTTGTGAGTGAACTCCCACCTGGGGTGCAGCCTCACCATATTTTTGTCGGATACGTCCAGCCCATGTTGGCAGACTGCCCTGCCCCCCAGGTCAGCCCTGACTATGGGGGTCTTCTGGCCTTTTTGAAACAGACCAAGGACAGAAGAATGTAGCGGGGCACATCACCCAGTGGTGCGCATATCCTAAACTTTTTGTCAAGGCTGCCAGAGCTGCGGCCAAACTTATGCAACAAGATTTAGACACTCAGAAGGTGGCTTACCATCTGCAGAAGCTCACACAGTGGGTGAGAGATGAGTGGGGCCTGGAGGGGTCCCTGGAGTAGAGTAGGGCATGATAGGCCTTCCTGGACCTATCTCTGCTTTTTTGCTCTGCTCTTGGGTGCTCGCTCTTCCATCTACACCTTACTTTGCTCTTTCTCTCCCATACCCACACCCATGGCAGCCACAACCATTGGCACTTTTAACATGAATGGGTGGAGAGATCTGATGAAATGGGAGCCCATCCTGCAGCTCCTGCACCAGAAGCAGCTGGCCATCACCTTCCTCCAGGAGACACATTCTGACAGGCTCAACCAGGTGGCTTGGCATGTTCCTGAGCCATGGCACCAACCTTAGCACTGGAGTCATGACTCTCCTATTGCCACAACTACAGAATGATATGGCAGTGGTATGGGAGATCGTCCCTGGCTGCCTGCTAACTGTCCGTGTTACTCTAGCACAACACCACCTGCTACTTGTCAACATCTATGCACCCACTGATGGCCAGGACAGGGTCGTTTCTTTGAGACTTTGGCTGCCCTCCTGTGCAATGCTAGTGAGGATGATGACCTGCTCCTCATAGGCAGGGATTTTAACTACACCACTGATGCCTCACTTGATGGCACGTGGCCTGAGCCTCACCTGCCCTCAGCCCACAAACTGCAGTCTGTCCTGGAGACCGCAGACCTCACTGATGTCTGGTGAGCCCTGCATCCTGACACACATCTGTACACCTGAGCCAGGTTGAGTGCTGGTGGTCTCACCATGGCCTGTCTTGACTGCCTTTATGTCACCAAGCACCATCTGCCACTCCTGCGCAGTGGCCACATCGTTCCCTCAGGCCTGTCAGATCATGGTGTGGCCTGATGTGAACTGAGCCTGCTGGGGAGATCCTGCACGTGGGCACCCTAATGATGCTTCAACATAAGCCTGCTTCAAGACACCTACTTCCAGGACTGCTTTGCCCACTTTTGTTGGGGCTGGGAGGCTGTGAGACTGAGCTACTCCTCCTGGAAGGTACGATGAGTTGTGGACAAGGCACAGATCCAGACATTTTTCCAGCAGTACACCCAGCTGGCTAAAAATGAACTGCGCTGCGGTATCTGAGAGCTGGAGGAAGATGTGGCAGAGCTCAAGGCTCCCTTGCTGGCTGCTGGCAGTGATGCAGTGCTGCGCAAAAGCTTCCGGTTCCACAGGAAATGCCTGCATGACTTGGTGGAGAATGTGGCCCATGGAGTGAGGATCTGCACCTGCTGCCAAGAGCTGGCAGAAACTGATGCCCCAACCCACTTCTTCTTCAACCTGGAGTGGCAGCAGGTAGGGAGCAAAATCTTAGATCACTTCAAGACCCCTGAGGGCTGGGAAATCACAGACCCGGGCAAAGTATGTGAGTATGCCGTTGCCTTCTATTGTGAATTGTTTGCAGCTGAGTTGTCCTGCCCTGAGGCCACACAGGAGCTCCACAAGGGCGTGCCATGTCTCTGTATCCTGGAGGCAAGCGAGCTTGAGTGGGAATTGTCTCTGGAAGAGCTGGCAGCTGGCCTCACCTCCAGCAAAGCCCCAGGCCTCAATGGGTTACCTGCTGAGTTCTACAACACCTTCTGGCCTCTCCTCAGCCCCTGCCTCCTGTGCGTTTTCCAGGCGAGTCTTGCCGACAAGGTTCTGCTGATCAGCTGCCTCTGAGCAGTACTCACACTGCTGCCCAAGAAGGGAGACCTTGGCTGCATTAAGAATTGGTGGCTGGTCTCCCTGCTGCATGTGGACTGTAAGATTCTTACCAAAGTGCTGGCAACCCACCTCTGCATCATCATGGTCTCCATCACTGGACCTAAGCAGAGCCTGTTTCTGGTGTGCAACCCAGTCACAGCCAGTGAACTCTTTGGCCTAGACATCATCCTTGTCTCTTTGGATCAGAAGGCCTTCGACTGGGTGGGCCACGCTTACCTCTTCCAGACCCTGGAGGCCTTTGGCTTCGGGCCCCTCTTCACCGGGGCCCTCCAGGTCTTGTACCAAGACACCTCCAGCCTGCTCAAGATGAACAGCATGCTCTGTGCCCTGTTCCCCGCATGCAGGGGAATTTGTCAGGGCTGCCCCCTGTCGGGCATGGTCTATGCCCTGGCCATTGAGCTGCTACTGCATGCGCTGTGGTGCCACCTAAGTGGTGTGGCCTTGCTATCAGCCATGGGCCCATCCATTGGCCGTCCACTCTGGCTGTTGGCATATGCAGATGATGTGACATCTTCCTTAACACCCAGGAAGATGTGTGGGCCCTGACGGATTGCCAGTGAGCCTATGAACATGCCTCCTTGGCCTGTATCAACTGGGCCAAGAGTGATACCCTGCTGCTTGGCGCGTGGATCAGCGCGACCCCCCCCCTGGATTTGCCAGGGGACCTCACCTGGTGCAGTGAGGGCCTCAAGGTCCTGGGCATGTTCCTGGGGCCACCAACTTTCACGGCATGCAACTGGGACAGCCTTGAGGAAGGGGTGGAGGCCCACCTACAATGGTGGTGCTGGCACCTACCTAGCATCTCCTATCACTGATGTGTCCTCATTGCAAACAGCCTGGTGGTGGCGACCCTGTGGCACTGGTGTGCCATACATGACCAGCCACAGAACCTACTCAAGAGGCTTCAGCTTCTACTGGTAGATTTTTTTCTGGGATGGGCACCACTAGCTCCCATGAGCTGCTCTTTACTTACCTGTCACTGAGGGGGGCCAGAGCTTGGTTGACCTTGTGGGCAACATGGTTGCCTTTTGCATGAAAGCCCTTCAGCAACTCCTCTATGGTGAGGAGTGCCTACGCTGGCAACAATTGGAGTGCTGGTTCCTGCAGAGGGTAGGGGCCCTCAGCTTCGACTGGGAGCTCTTCCTGCTGGACCTTATGATCCTGAACTGGGCAGTGCTCCTGGCTTTCTATTGTAGCATGGTACGAGCCTGGCAGGCCACCTTCTGCCTCCAGCCCTGGGCCCAGCACCTGTAGTTCCTGCAGCTGCTGAGGGAGCCCCTGGTGCACAACCCAGCCCTGAGGCGCCCTGTGCCATGCCTCGCCTCCGCCAGCCTCATGGCCGCCCTCATCCAGGCATGTGTCCTCTGCCTGAGTCATCTCCTTGACCTCACTTGGTCAGCCTGGCTCTCACCTGAGGCCCTTACCACCTGGCTAGACATGTGCTCCATCCACAGCATGGGCCATCTCCTGTGTGACATCCAGGCTGCCCTCCCACAAGAGGCAGCAGCCACCTTGGATGACCATTTCCAGGCATGCCAGGTCCCCCACACCACAGATGCCCCAAGTGAGACTTTTCCCATGCTGCCAGTCACCCTGGCTGCGGCCGGTGAACTGGCCAGCAGGCCTGGCACCCTGCTGACACTCCCTGACAGTGACACGAGTTGCCCCTTTGCTTTTCTGTCACGTAGAAGCCTATATGCCTGGGTGGTTCACGTCCACCATGCCCAGGTGCTGGTGGGCTGTGTGGCAGAAAGCCACCTTGGTTTCTCCCCAAAAATCTTTGCCCTGTGACACTGTGATTTAAATCTCTGTGCTGTGACCATTCAGTTAGGATGGGCCCAGCACACAGGGGACCACACCCTCAGCCTGTCTCTTTAGGAAACTGGAGCTGGCTGCATTCCTGAGGGAGGGGG
>NW_017729004.1:51684714-51685583 GCF_001723915.1 Gavialis gangeticus | reverse complement strand
TGAGGTGGGATCTCTGCACCCGCCACAGGCTGCACCGATACACAGTGGCAATGGTGCCTGGGGCTGCCAGATTCCCCACCAGCCCACCCGGCTTGGCGCACATTGTATAAGCCACCAACTACCAAGAAGACTGGTGACCTGCAGTGGTGGTTAGTGCACAGCATCCTAGCCACTGGCATGTTTGTGTCCCACTTTGACCCAGCTGCCTCAATGGCCTGCCCCTTCTGCCCCAGGGGCATTGAAGAAACCCTCTCTCATGCCTTCCTTGACAGTCCCTGCCTGCAGCCACTCTTTGTTGCCCTTGAGCTGCCTCTGCGAGTGCTGGGCAAGAGCCTATCAGAGACCACCTACATTTGCTCCTACCAGGCGGCTGAGCAGGATCTCATCTGCCTGGCCAACTTTCTATTCGGTCAGGCCAAGACGGCCATCCTTAAGAGCCGCCGCAACCGGAATGCTGGGACCAGCTCAGACGATCCCCTGTGGCTTTTTGACCTCCTGGTGTGGGTGCGCCTCTCGCTGGAGTTCGAGCATGCTGCACTCTGGCTGGTGGTGCCTATCTTTGAAGCACACTGGGCCCTTGAGGGAGCATTTTGCCACGTGGAGGACAGCTGTCTTCAATTCGGGCTCCAATATCATGACCGATCTGGGCAACCGGGCAGGTTCTGTGTCAGACTGCGACTCCCAGCTTGTGCTGCACCCTGGGCCCTCACCAGGCTGCTTTTTGCTTTTTTCTTTGTGTGGGACATTGAAGGTGTTGTCACGTGTATGAGTGGATAGAGCAGGGTAGGAATCATTTGTTTATAGAGGGCTTTGGTCAATATGACTGCATGGCCGATGTCCCAATTGCATAACAGTATGGTAGGCACGAC
>NW_017729004.1:51651527-51679714 GCF_001723915.1 Gavialis gangeticus | reverse complement strand
GGCAGACTGGATAGAGCAGGGTAGGAATCATTTGTTTATAGAGGGCTTTGGTCAATATGACTGCATGGCCGATGTCCCAATTGCATAACAGTATGGTAGGCACGACGTATAATACAGCAAAGCTGTTTGTCGTGGTGTGATGTTACGAATGTAATGACATGGTACTCTTGGTTTGATGGTAATTTGTTTGTCTTTGCTTTGTATATTGGACCCAGACCCTGGAGGGGCCAACTTTTTGTACCCCGAACCCCTGAATAAAGTAGTTAAGAAGTCAAAGTCCTTCCTTCCTTCCTTTCATTTGTTTGTTTTTTTAAAGGGAGAAAGGGGGAGTCTAGGTTTTGGATTCCTATTTTTTTATTTCATTGCACAGTCTGACATTACTCTGTCACCATGGAAATAGGACTGTGTACACGGGGTCATTCTGTGCTGGAGTGAAAGAGGCATGTCCATTAGCAATTTGTAGGTTTAACACAGGAGAAAAGGTTATTTTCTTTGTCATGAAAGTGCTACTTCTCACAATATAAGAACAGGTGTCTGGTGTCACCTGTGCATTAAGGTGACTAAGTTCAGGGACTGATTTTTTTTCCTCCCAAGGAATCACCAAATGCAGTTTCCTTTCTATAAACTACACATTTTGATAATGCTGAAGTCAATGCACTTCAGGCAGAACTGGTACAAGATTATCATCAAGCAGCATTTCAATAGTCTGTGGCTGACTTTCAGAGCTGCTAATATCATTACACTGTAGCAAATAGTTTATGAACTGGATTAGCTGAACAGCTGTTATCTCCACTCAGAAAATAATATCAGTGGCAGTAACTTCAACTGCTTGACTAGTTAGACGTTCTGCCTTTCTATGCTGATAACATTTTGCAACATTTGTAGAGTAACAGGCAAGATGTTATTTGATTTAACTATAGAACCATAAATATTTTAGATACGCAGAACTCATTGCATAGGTCATCCAGTCTATCTCCATGTGAATGCAAAATATTTGCATGTTTAGAAACCCAATGCGTATTGGAATATCAGAATTATATTTCTTTTATTAGCTTTTTTGATTGGTCTATGCTAGTTTTGCAGGCATCAGGTTAGTCAATCTTCTCTACAACCCAGCCAGTATCACAGTCTGTGCCATATGAAACAGACTTGACAGACAGTACATTTTAGTAACTTCACTGGGCAGGAAATAGCAGGGAGAGAAATCACATTTCCAGAATAGCAGGGAAAATGGCCATCTAGATTGTGATTCTCACCAGCAGAGGTTTGTGCTGGGGCTGGCTCTGCTATATACCTCTTAATGTGGGCAGAGATTATAATTGTGGTTTAGAGTGGAGCTGGAAGATATGTTGGGCAGGTGATGAATATTGGAGGTCTGTGATTTTGAACAAAGGATCATCTTTGGGCCAGGTTCATCAGCTACAGAAATTCTCTGTTGTAAATATTGCATTTCCTATAGAACTGATGTTGAGTAAACTTGTATCATTAAAATACTTTGCTATAAAGTGTAGTCTTTTTTTCTTTCCCATGAATCAGTCCTTTCTACTGAACAGTGTTGTGGTAGGAACCTCAATATTTCCCCTTGCTTAGATGGTTACAATTAGTTAAAAATCTATCTCTGGTGAAAGAAAGAAAAAACTACTGTGTAAGTGGTGTGGCTATTGCTATATTGCAATATTGCTGTTTGCTTTATCATCTGGGCTAGAAACCTTCCTATCAGATTAATTTTAGTACTTGTTTAGCACAAATTCCCAAAATGTAGGAATTTATCACTTAAGAGATTTTCTTAGTGTGTGTACACATCTGTGGACTTTGCCTAATCAAATACCTTACTCACTTTAGGCATGTAAAAGTTTTCAAAGATTAACTCCAAGGATAATATTTAATATTGAAAATATTAATACAATGCAAAAAACCTCTATTTTTCATCTTCTACGGGCAGAGGCAAATTCTACTTTCCATCACCTAGGAGGCTATTCCTGTTTGTAGCTACAGCTTAGTTTTATGAACTACTTTTCTGTGTTTTAAAAGGTAGCTTAGGCTTATTCTTGCAAGGTAGTAAAATGTGAGTGGGAGTGTCCTTTCTTGTTAGTAAAATGTAATGTTCAGTTTAATTTAGCTTAATTGCTTAACGATAATGTTACAATTACCAAGTTGAGCACCCTGTAGTCAGCAGATGCAGACATTTAGAGCTGAATGTGCGACCTTAATTTTGGTTTCATATGTACAGGTATTATAGGAATTTTGAATTAACAGATCATTGCGGGAAAACCACATAAAATGTTTTGCAGTCACATATAGCAGGACTCAAGCTTGTCACTGTTGGACATGGCTGCAGTGACCTTTAGTTGTGACAGCCGGACTTAATAATTCCAACCTCCTGCAGCTAAGAATAGACAGCATCTTCCTCAGAAAAGCACCTGTTGGGTTGGAGGGCAGCAACGTGCCTATGTATTACCCAGATTACTAAAAGCTTGTTTCCACGGTACTCCACTAGCTTCACTACCTCTTTACTAAATACAGAGACAAACTGATTTTTTTAAATCCTAATTTTCAAAGCCATTTATTGCTTTGAATTTTCAAGCTATCTTAGAGGCTTCTTGTCTCTCTACAACTGTGATGTCCCTTGACAGCTGTACTCCTCAGGGACAATAGAACTGTCAACCCCACAAACTAGATTGGTCCTACACCACGGTGGCATGACGTCTGCAGTAGATTCAAATTATCCTGAACCCCAGCAACCCTTCTGCAACTTTATCCTTCTCCCAGTACCTCAGAGACGTACTAATATAAGGAAGAGGATAGACACTCTTACATCACTTTCAGAATCCATAAAACGTTAGCCAATTTTTGGGGGGGGATCTTTTAAGGCAGTCAGCACAAGAAATAGAAGCAGCATTGTGGAAATTGTTCTACGCTACAGGGTGTCTTTGTGCATGGAGTAGTCTTTCACCAGACTAATCTGTCACAGAATTTTAAATAGGTCTGTTTTACAGGTCTGTGGAGAATGATGGAGTTCAGTGCACCCTTAGACCACTAAATATGCATTCACAGTGCATCCTTCCTAAGTGTGTATTTAACAAGCTTTGCAGAGAGATAATGCACACTGGGTAAGTGATTTTTGTACCATATCTGTGTTTATTTAGCATAAACTTCCTAACCATTATTCCTCACTAAGGACTCTATTCATGCCATACTGCAGTTTTCAAAACTTCAATGGCTTTGGCCCTGTTAGTGTTCAAAGACGGGTGGCAACTTTTTTTCTTTCATAAACAAAGCACATCTCCCTCCAACATGCTTAAGTTATTTTGCTTTCATGTTCAACTAAATGTTTTTGGGCAGAGAACAAACATGAAAAATTTCTGGACAAAGGAATAGTGTGGCAGGAAAGGTAAAATCATAATGTAAGTTTTGCCACCTCTCCTATAGGATGAGGAGCAGCTCTCCTAGTGTCCTTGTCATGGGAACTTAGCATTACATTGCTCTGTGATGTGAATGAGTAGCCGCTTTTTCCCCAAGAACCTCTGATAAACAATAAGGATTGCATCCCACATTAATACTTCAAAATGTTGTGGCCACTTGACTTGGATCAACACATTGTAACACAATTCGACTTGATCATACAGTTGAATTTCCTAATGGACCTACGGGGTAGTTCCAAAAATGCATTTAGGGTTTGTGATATCGAGCAGTTCAGTGCCTAACTTCTAGGCCTCTAATTGCAGAGTGGAATTTATGGTTCTGAGCTAGACATCTAGATTTCCTATAAAATGCTTGGGGAGAGAGATACTTAAGAATTAGATCTCCAGAAGCCACCATGATGAGCCTAAAATTCTTAAGTAGGAAGAAAGCAAGCTATGTGCCTTAAGAAGTGCCATACTGGGTCAGACCAATGGTCCATCTAGCCCAGAATCTTGTCTTTAAAGGTGGTGGCTCTTGTACAGAGCCATCTCCATGAGTGTGTATCTGGCACACTTCACAGACACCCCCACTGTGTGCCTTTTCTGTAAACAGAGGGAGATCTTGGCATGTGCTTACCTCGAGCGCACCAGAATGCAGCCTGTTCACCGCCTCTTCCTGCTGAGGTTCTGTCTGCACTTCTCCCTTTCCTTTTATGCAACTTTTCTTTTATGCACTTCCTACCCAAGTCCCCACCAAGTCCCAAGGACTCCTGGTGAACGTCCTCCCGGCTCTAGCTAAGCTAGCCATCTATCACACCAGGAAGGAGGCTCTGGTTGGAAGGAACACTGGTGACTGTGGGGCTGTCTTCCTGTTCCTCAGACCTGCATACCTCCAGACAAAATTTCACTGGGCAGTGCCTACTAACTCTTTGAACTCATTCAAGAGGCAGTGACTGCTGTCCAGTGTGCTCTGCTTGGTGTGTCCCCTTGGAACATTCACTGTTAACTTTGACCCACACTCCTGTCTCTGTTTTCACTTGTTATGCCTCTAATGGCCTCCCTCTAAGAGAAAGAAACTTTTAGTTTTTGTGTATGCCTAGATCCACAAGTTTTCTATGCATAACAAATAGGCCTGTCTTCAAAAGTGGCAGTAGTGGATGCTTTAGTGGGTAAACATTGAGCTGAATATATTAAAATAAACATTCTGACTATGAGGGTGGACAAGTACTGGAACAGGCTACCTAGAGAAACTGTGAAATCTCCATCCTTGAAAGTTTTCAAAAGTAGGTTGGAAAGACACTTAGTTGGGATGGTTTGGTCCGGGCTGATCCTCCCTTGAGCAGGGCTGTGAACTAGATAACTTTGTAAGGTCCCATCCAGCCAACTTTCCTATGATCCTATCTAGAGTGATCTATCCTCTATTTATTACCCTTCCTGGATAATTAAGTAGGTTTAGAGATGCCAGAGGAATCATTTTCAACTGTTCTCTTCAACAACTATTAATAGATGTATCATCCATGAATTTGTCTAATCTCTTTTTGAACCTGGCCATGCTATCTGCCTCTCCTACCTTCTGTGGCAATGAATTCCACAAATTAGTTGTGTTGCACAAGAAACTACTTTCTCTTGTTAGTTTCAAACCTGTCTCCTACTAATTTCAATGGGTGTCCCCTAGTTTTAATATTCACAGACTTGGTGAATAACAGTTCCCAGTTCCCTTTGGCTATACCCTTTATGATTTCATAGTCCTCTATTATATCCCTCTTCTGAATTCTCATTTCCAACTAAAGAGTCCTAGCCTTTTTAGTTTCTTCTGCCATGGGAACTCCTACATACCCTTGATTATTTTGGTTGCCCTTCTCCGTACCTTTTCCAATTCTAGTACATCCTTTTTTGAGATGTGGAGACCAGAACTGTGCACAGTATTAAAAATGTATTTGTATGAATGTGTTTAGTGGCATGATCGTGTTCTCCATTTTTTTTCAGTTTCCTTCTAAATTATGCCAAACATTTTATTGGCTTGTTTTGTTGCTGTTGACCATTGAGTTGACATTTTAAAAGAACTATCTGCAATGATTCCAAGGCCTGTTTCCTGAGTTGTACCACCTACTTCAGAACCCAGCATTAGTTGAGGTTATAATTGAGGTTATTTTTCCCCACGTGAAATATAATTTGGTATCATCTGCTGTAGCAGGTTCAGATTAGTGCAAATATACGGTCTCTTGAGTTCATTCACCATCTTTTCTGGTATCTTTACTTCCCCAGGACAAACTGCCTCCTGGCAGGCATCCACATAAACAACTCAGTCCATAAACCAAATGCATATATCACACAGGGGTCTTCTAGACCCAAAGAGAATCTTCAGGAATGGTTCTGCTTTGCCCTGCTTGCTTTCTATCTTGTTCCTCTATTTTCTTCAGCAACAGGAAGATTCAGAGTCTCTATACTGCACTTGCAATCCTCTTGGAGAGAGGCACTCCTGGCATGATTGCCAGGCTCCTCTGTGAGCTGAACTGCCAGCTCTCTCCCACTCAACACTCCAATCTCTTTTGCAACTCTCAGCTTCCAGTTCACAGCTCTGTCTCTCCCTGATGGCACCTGGCTCTAAGAGAGCCTTTTAGCTGCCCAGATGCCAGCTAGTTATCTGTCTCAGCTGGTCCCAATCCCTAAGTAGCCTGTAATCAGGTGTTGCTGCCTGCAGCTGGACTAACCCTCCTATCAAGCCTGCAAGCAGCCACTTACCATGTGCACCTGGCTGTAGCTCATGAAAGCATGCTGGCAGCTACAAGCCCCTTGAAACATTCAGCCTGTTACATCTGCAAACCTGGAGATTTCACTGATCCCCCATTTCCAGATAACTGATGAAAATGTTGAACACTTTTGACCTCCCTTTATCCTGGAAAGAAATCACTTAGCCCTACCCTGTGCTTCTCAACTCTCAATCCACAAAAGAACCTTCCCTCCAATCCTGTGGCAACTCAGTTCTCTAAAAGCCTTTGCTGAGGGACCTTGTCAAAAGCTTTTTTGAAAGCCCAAATATATTATGCAGCCCTTTTTTCCACAGGCTTTTTACCACCCTATGAGAACTCCAGCAGACTGGTGAGGCAGGATTTCCTTTTATAAAACCATGCTGACTTCCTGATTATATTTGTCCATGCTGATAATTTTATACTTTATTATAGATTCTACCAACTTGCCAGGGATGGAAGTGAAACTCACTGGTCTGTAGCTCCCAGGATCACCTCTGGTGCCCTTTTTGAAGGTATTATGTTGGCAACCCACCATTCCTCGTGAACACAGAGGCTATTTGTGATGTTAGGTTGTATACTATTCCATCAGTTCTGCAATTTCACCTTTGAATTCCTTCAGAACTCTCAGGGAAATGCAATTCGGTCCTGATGATTTATTAGTGTTTAATTTACTGATTTGTTTTAAAACTTCTGCCATTGTCACTTTAGTGTGGTCCAACTCTTCAGACCTATCTCCTGGGAAGGACCGATTTGACATGGGAATCTCCCAAGTTTCTTCTGTGGTAAAGATAGATGAAAACAATTTATTTAGCTTTTGTGATTTGGCTTTATCATTTCTGAGAGCATCTTTTCCACCTTTGTCATATAATGGTCCCACTGATTCTCCCACTGGCTTTCTCCTTCTGATCTATTTTTAAAAGTTATGATTAATTTTCACATCTTTTTCTAGACACTTCTCAAATTCTTTTTTGGCCTGCCTTATTTTACTTCCACACTTGACCTGCCAGAGTTTCTGAGCTTTCCTGTTTTCCTCATTTGGGCATGCTTTCCATTTTTTGAAGGACGTCTTTTTGCTTTGAATGGCTTCCTTAATTCTGCTATTGAACCCTGCAGGGTTTTTGTTGCTCTGGTTGGTACCCTTTTTGATTTGTGGTTTATACTTTCTTGAGCCTATAATATGGTCTTTTTAAAAAGCTTCCAAGCTGTTTGCAGGCCTTCTATGTTTTTTGACTGATCCTTTTAACATGTTTCTAATTAACTTCCTCATGTCATTTCTGTTCCTAAAGTTCTATATTGGCATAGTGGATTTTTTTGGCTTACTGCCTCCTGCTATAATGTTGAATGTGGTTATGTTATAGTTGCTATTACAGAGTGGTTTATCAAGAGATACTCTTGAACCAGATCCTGTGTCTAGAATTGTTTCTCCTTTTGTGGATTCCAAGATCAGTTGTTCTAGGAAGCAGACATTTATTGCATCCAAAAATTGTATCTCTACATCTTGCACTGGTGAAGTGTTTACCCACTCTATGTGGGGATAGTTGAAGTCTCCCAGTATTATTGCTTGTCCCATTTTAGCAGCTTCTCTAATCTCCCCAAGCATTTTGTAATTATTTTCACTTTTCTGACCAGGTGATTGGTAGCACAATCCTAGAACTATACTCTTTTTATTCAAGTATGGCATTTCTACCCATAGGGATTCCATGGTCATTTTGCTTTCAGAAAGAATTTTTATGCTGTTATGTTTATATTATCCTTAACATACAGTATCAGCCCTACATCTTTATGTCCTACTCTGTCATTCCTATACAGTTTGCAATACAGTGTAACAATATCCTTAATTATTATCCTTCCACCAGGTCTCTGAGATGCCTATTATGTTAAAGTCTCTATTTAATACCTGGTATTCTAGTTCACATGTCTTATTATTTAGGTGTCTGGCATTTGTGTAGAAGCACTTATAAATGTTATACTTGTTCAGCTACCTGTCTTTGTGCATGTTATTTGATTGGCACTCTAGATGTTCTGACTTATCCTCACTATTATCTACAGTTATACTTGTTATTCCCCTGCTATCCTTTTCAAGACATCTACCCATCCCTTAAGGCACCTTCACTATTTGCACCTAATTTGATACCTGCTTTGTGTATCAAATTTAGGCACTATTAGCCTAAAATCACTATTTTTAAGGCACATTAAGGGTGCACATGTAGACTCGTGCCCTTAATGTGCCTTAAAAATGACTAAAGTGCCTTATATCAGTACCTATTGAGTAGCTCCACCTTCTTTGCGTCTTCTGTTAAGAGTTCCCAATAGCTAGTTAACAGTAGACCCACAGCTTTCATGGTCCTTATTTTCTAGTCAACATATGTATAGAACATCTTCTGCTTATTTTTAACCCCCTTCACCAGGTGCAGCTCATTCTTTATCTTTGCCTTTCTGATTTCTCCTTGCAGGTTTTTGTTATTTCCTGGTACATTTTCTTGGTGATCTGCCTGTTGCCTTTATACTTTTCTTTTACACATGAGGCATTTTAGAAACTCCTTGAGCAGCCACATTGGTCTCTTGCCATTCTTCTTGTGCTTCCATTGTGTCAGGTGAGTTTCTTCTTGGGTTTCAAACACTGTGCCTTTCAGAAGCTCCCAGCTCTCCTGCGTGCTTTATCTTTCAGTCTGTCTTTCCATGGTACCATACCTATTAACTCCTTGATTTGGATAAAATACACCTTTTTGAAATCTGGTTTCCTAATTTTGCTGATCTTGTGGTTTTTCTGTTTCGAGATCTGGAATTCTCTCACATTGTGATTGCTACCTCCCAAGTTGCCCACCACCTTCACATCCTCCACCACTTCTTCCTTTTTGGTCTTGACAAGTTTTAAGACTGATGATTCCCTAGTTGTAGCCTGAAACAGAAAGTTGTCCTCCATACAAGTTAGGAACTGGATTGACATTTGATGCTTTCCTACATTGTTCTTCCAGCAGATGTCCAGATAACTGAAGTTGCCTATTGGTACTCTCCCATAGCTTTTGGATAGATTTGTTGCTTAAAGAGTGTCTCATCCATCTTCTCTTCCTGATTTGGTGGTCAATAATAAATCTGCATATGTTTTCCCTATGATGTAGCTAATGGAGGTTCAAGAAGTTACTGTTGCTAGACAAATAATAACTGATACTAACATGATAACAAAACCAACCATTGTGTTTTATTTTTTGACTAATAACAATATCCAGTCAATTTTACTATGTTTTAAGCTGGTTTTGATCCCTGATTTTTTTTTTTTTAAATGACTAACATGGTCAGACTAATAAATTCTTCAGTCCTTTGGCTTTTGCTTGATAACTAAATTTTATTTCTGGAAATCTTAATACTGGGACTTTGAACATATACTCTGAATAATTGATGGCATCTACATGCTATTATGCAAGTCTCCTCCTTATCTTTTGACCCACGAGAGAATCTACACTGCAAGGAGTGTATGTGGAGTGGACTATGTGGCTCACTGCAACCCCGTGACAGAAGTATTTGGATTCCACTGCTAAAAGTCCCTCTCTGGCTAGAGAAGAGTGATCTGCATTTGCCTCAGAGTGCAGAAAAGAACTTTTGAAATGTAGCTATGCTATCTAACCCAGAAGACAGCATTTGTGTTAATGCACACTTGTTTCCTTCCAATCTGATATTAAGAGGTGGAATGAGAGTTGTAAATCATAATGGTGAAAATGAAAGGGGCCATGTGTAAAGGCACAATCCAGCTCACTCTAATTAACATTTGCTAGGCCTGGGGCATAATGCTTCTCTTGCTCATCTGTTACTCTGATGAAAACAAGTCAAATTTATTCAGGTGCAGCTTATTCCCTCCATTATGCTTAGCCAGCTCTTCTTGTAAGTAGGAGAGCAGCAGCAAGAGATTAGTCCTTCTCAGCTCCCTATTCCACACAGGCTCTGAGAGGGGAGAGTTCTGCTTAATAACAGAGCTAAAATCTCAGTAGATTATATTCAGCTGTTCAGGAAGCTGAAGTGCCTTCTATTGCTTTCCTCTACTATTCAGTGTTAATTTAATTGACACTTCAGTTTAAAATAAAGACAAATATTAGCTGAAAAATACATTCCAGCACTTTCATTATTTGGACTACTGTTAATAATACCAGCCAGAGACAAGTCACGCATTTGCCTTAAAGAACATGGCATTTCATTTTTATTAATCAGGCGCTGTTAATTAAACTACATATCATCATTCACTTCAGACTTTCAGCTGCCTAGAGTCTGATTAAAACAGTTGGGGGAAGGGCAGATTAAGATGGCAATAACCTGAGATCAGAGGGCTTTGCTAATTCAATGATTGCCTACTTAATTTGTCAGTTTATTTGCTCTGTTTTAGAAGTTAATGAGAATTTTGAACACATAAATAACCAACTATTTTTACTGTACTTCAAAATGAATGTCTACTCTTAATACTCCTGGCTATTCTCTCTGCTGGACACATTAACGATCAGTACAGAATCTACAGACAAAATAGGTGGGAAAGATTAAGGTAATCACCATGGTATATAATGTGACTGTACTGAGGCACACTGTACTGTGGTCCTAGAAAATGAGGGTCTAACTACTTATGAACCACTCAGTATGTCTTTTACTCAAGGAGATAAGGCCACCTGCCTGTTTTGAAGATTAGTATTGTATGCTACAGGCCAAGCTTTCTAGAGACCTAAATCCATCCTCCTTTTGTACTTACACATCCCTGGGCTCACAAATACCAATCACCCTTCACTGCTTACTTACAATTCCTACAAAATGGAGTTTCCCAGTGTTTTTTCTGCTGATTGTGCTAATCAGGAACAAAATTGATTGCTGTTAAGATTTTCTGACCATAAATCAGCTACTGCTGCCTGTTGAAAATCATGAACAGAATATTTATGTTTATTGTTTTCTAATTGAAAGAGAAGGCACAGTTATGATTGTATATTGTATGATTATACTACATTTAGATGTTTCGGGGTCAGTGGGGGAAGGAATTTTTCTTTTGCAATAGAATGAACTTCATGAAATGTATCTTTTTGATATCAGTGTATGGGTTTTATTTACACATTAAATTGGGAGTAACTGCATATTAAAATTTTAGTCTTCCATTGCATATTAAAGCCAGATGATGAAATTTTGAAATCACCTTTCTTTTTTACTGAAGTCTTATTACTTTTTTCATTATTCCACCATTTGCTGTTTTTGTCTTGGTTTGTTTTTCAGTAGAAGTGCATATGAAAACACAAGAGATTATGTACTACTATATCAATATTTACCCCTACATGTCTAATTGTGTGGGTCATTTAAAAGGATTAAGACATTTTTGTTTAGCCCCCTGGCCAGGAGGCTGGAATTCATCATCAGTTACCAATTAGTGATTAAAAAAAAAAAGATCCTGGGAAGTATATTAAATTAAGTCCTATCTCCAGAGTTCAACAACCAAGTATATCCCAATATTTTTACAACCAATTCTAAAATCTAAGGCCACATCTAAATGAGTGTGGGCTTTTGGTTCCCCAGGGACAAGTAGTGGCAGCACATCATGCACCACTGTTACTTGTCCCCGCGGAACACCCATGCCATGTGTCCTTTGGTGCACGGCATGTTACCCTGGGTAGGGCAGGGGGAGGCAGCAGCCAGCACTGAGCTGGCCCCAGCAGCCTTACCTGGGGTCCTGGGGGCATCCTGAGGCTGCAGCAGCAGCAATTCTGCTGTGCAGAGCCTGGCCAGTAGCTGGAGCATGGCACACCCTTGCAGCGTGGAGATGTGGCACCACAGATGTGTCTGCAGTGCCATATACCACCTGGCCAAGTTCATCTGGATGTCGCCTAAGGGGTAGTAATTTTGTTCCATAGTGTGGTATTTTATCATCATTCTTCTAACTCCTAAGTGAAAAATAAGTATAGACTTTCAGGTATGGTTAAATTGATATACATAGATGGCAACAAGATAACTGGCCAAACATAGATATCCATGCATGCTGAATGCCAGAAAGTAACAATATTTCTAAAAGTAATAGTACTATGACTATTACTAATAATAATAATTTAGTGTTTATTTGTTAGAAGATGAGGAGTTTTTAAAATGTTTAGTAGCTTTTTATTTGGAGAATGATAGTATACTGACGATTTCAGCTTGCTCTGCTTACTAATAGTTTCTTCATTAAAGGGCTAATAACATAACAGTATTAAACAGTAAGGAACAAGCCATTCTGGTTTGTGGTTAGGCATGAAAAATATGCAGTAAGATAATAAGCTATACTATACCAATACATTTCACTTATCTGCAAGTAGTTTTCCTCTAAAATAATACAGAAAGGATTACTTCTTATTTTTGGAGGTAATTGAAGAATGTTACTTTATGGATGAAAAGGCAAGAGGAACACTAATAAATACTATTGCCTTGCAACTGGACATTTATCACTCTCACTGGAGGAACTTGTGTGGTAAGAAGCATGAGCACAATAAGACAGATTTCCAGATTACATTTTATTTCTCATAAAGTTCTTCACAGAGGACTGTTTGACATTCCCATATGAGGCTGGTGTGGATAGAAGATGGCTGGTGATACAATCTCATCAGCAATCTCTAAATTTTATAAAAATGTTTATCTTTTATTATATGCCAGTCATCACGGAGTCTTGGCTCCTGCTGTATATGCAAATAATTATATCAATTAAATAATCAAATATGTAACTACATGTTTAAGAAAAAAGATTAATACAAACCCCAAAACTACTCAAGGTTGACTGAAAATATTGCCATTCTATTTTAGAAATAATGTTTAGTCAATCTGAAACCACTTACAACTCCTTACAACAATTTTGAGACATCTCATTTTCACCAAAGAATTGAAGACGATCTGGGTATTCTGAAGATAAATTCAAACAGGGACTAGATGTAAGATTACTTTTTAGTTATTTTTATTATTTGGGGATAATTTCTCCTTAGTACATCTGACTCTTCGGTAGAACATGCACACTTACATACATATGTATAAATATTGATTTTATTTTATTTGCAATTTGTTTCCTTATTTTACATTACTTTCTATTCTGTTTTTCTGTAGTTTGTTACTATTATTACACTGCACTTCAGTTTCATGCATGCATATATCTGGTATTACTTTAATAACAGGTATTTTGCACCATAAAGATTATTATTGCATTAAAATTTCCAAACCTCTTATTAAAAGTTTTTACCAAAATGACAACATCTCTGTAACGTTCTGTTTCCTTATATGCACAGCAGTGCATGCAACTGTCACATCATATTAGCTGGGAAAGCCTTTTGATTATAAGCACTAAAAGGCACACAGAGAGTAAGTCAAATAGTAAATAAAAATAGACATTTTTGCCAATTTGTGGTGTCAGATTTTACAATATCATATTTCATTTACTCATCTTGCAGGAGCCTGTCATAGAAGAAATTGTCAGCTTCATAAAAATGGGTATTTTGAGGTTTCCAAACTAGTGCAGAAAAAATGAAAAATCACATACTGTTTTGCCAATAATGTGGTGTATTGCTTTTAATTGCTTTTTAATTATCATTGTATTGTTGTTTCCAGCATTGTGACTAATAATCAGATCAACGGCAATTTGGATACCAAAGCTGCCTTCCTTATGCACTCAAATCTTCTATTAATTGTTTTAATTTATTAATGATCATATTATAATAGCACTCGAGGGTCTGGATCAAGCTATGGACCCTGACAGGCACAAAGAGATGAAGAAACAGCTCCTGCCCAGAATCTTTACAGAAGTTTTGTTTCCAAGGAATATCCAACTATTATTAAACTATTACTGCCTCAGGGCACTTAACCCATGCAGCAGCTGGAGTACTTTTACCTTACATTTACAAAGCAGGGACTTAACTCACTTGCAAGCATTCATCACATTCAGTTTAGGTTTAGATGGCTTGCTTTACCTGTCTAAACTTAAACCAGAAATGGTGCTTGTAGACATTCACTGCTGCCAGAAGCAGCATTGACAGCCAGAGGTAAGTAACTTGGTGGGGAGGAGGGGAGCTAGCAAGTCCAAGGGGGCTTGCAGATGCAGTGGGGGCTTGTGGATCTGCAGCTAGGAAGGAAGGGGTATTACCCAGTCTGGGGGATGGGAGTTGGGGGTTTAAAAATAGCCCAGTCAAGATCAGGGGATAGGAACAGCACAGTTCTCGGGCTGTGGCAAGTGGCTATGAGTGTGTACAGGCTTGGTCAGGTTAACTCTTCATTGATTGAAAGTTGGTTAACACTTTATCAATCTGAAGTTCAGTTCCTGATGTGATCTAACTTAGATTGGGTGCACCATTTTGGGGGCATCTCTCACATCTCTACTACATGTTTCTGTATTCTAAATCAAAAGCATTCCAGACTGATGCTGAGCTGAAATGAAAAGGCTCATCTGGTTTCACCTGTACAACTATGAAATGGATTGATACCAGGTATGATCTTAACTGATTACCACTTTGTATAAGGCTAAAGGTTTAATGCATTTGGTTTGGGCTTACTTCTCCACCTAGAGAAGTAAGCCCAAACAACTTTTGTTGGGTCTAGTATTAACCTTGTAACTGGACCTGAAGGAAAGAAATTTAAGAAACCTGAGTCAGCCATTAAACTATCCTAATTCTTGCTATGATAGATTCAAAGCTGATGACAGTGATCGATATTAAAGCATCCATACTTTGTAAGCATAATATTTGTTAGTATTGTGAACACAGAAGCATATTTATTAATAAATGTCATCTAAGAATGGAGTACTAGTGTTACTAAGAAAGTTCTTAAGAAGAACAGATTCTGATACGTACACTAGTTCTAGACAAAAAATTGTAAATACCAAATCACCTGAACAAAAAAATGAAAAAGTGTAAATGATGGGAAAAAAGAAGTGCTTCTCTTCTCTCAGGTTTTTTTTTAATCATAAAAATGGTAGCTATTGAAATCCTCATAATTTTGAAACATTAGTAACAGAGTGTCTGCAAAGTCATTTGCAAAGATGGATAAGTGGACACAATTTGAAACAGCTTATATATGAAATGTATTGCATGGGCCTGTCAGTTAATACCTGGATGTCATTACCACATTTTGGGGGTCTAGCTATATAATGGTTAAAAACTGACAGATTTTTTTAAAATGATTTAAAAACAATTCATTGGAAATGCATGAAATGACATTTTGATTCTCCCATTGTCTCTTCAAGATATTGGTGACTTCATTCCCCTGTTTCTTTGACTAACACAGCTATAACATTAATCATAAGTTATACTGACTTAATAATTATCTGATTTTTACTACTTCAATAACACTTTAAGTACATATGACAGGTCATCTTCAAGTAAAGGAACTTACAGGAAAGCAGCTAGTTTAGGAAGTGGGTCGACAAATGCTTCTGTATGTGTGTATGTATGTTTTGTGTTGGTTATAAGTATGTTGATGGGTCTTTATTTTTACATTGAAACAGGAGAATGACATTTTAAAAATACTTTTTAGAGTATTTAAAGCAATAAAACAATTTAGTATAGTTCCTAAATACTAATGTATACTAATTATAACTATATAATTTATAGCTTGATTTCTCTACAGGGTAGAATATAAGGTTGTTTGCAATTGGCCATTTCCATACCTTAGCCTTTTGAGTTTCTTTCTGGTTTTACTTTCTTCTAATTGTATATATTTTTTTTTACAATCACATCATTATAATGTTTATTAATACTAGTTTGTTGATATGTGTTTGAGGTTTAATTCCATTTGAATGTATATTTTTTGTTCAGGAATGTAAATTATTCCTTTTCATTTACATTATTCTAGGCCAGAGCAAGGAGTTATTGAAGCAGAATATTGGTTTTAGGTATTTTCTTGTTAACAGAAGAACGTTAAAGGCCAATATGCGTTTGATAAAAATGCAATATTCTTCGCAGATGAATCTGCCTTAAAAACTAACGTCATGTAAATTCTATGGTGGAGACCACTGAAAAGCAGTATATTGACTGCTGAGCACTGCTATTGGAGGAGGACAAAGTACTCCATTATAATGGATACAGATTACAGTGATTGTGAGGGAACAAGAAACTTCTGAATGATTCTATTTATTCTGATGCTTTAACAAGAGCACTTTAAGGAATCCAAATACTGACATTTTCCCTAAAATTGCTTTCAGTGTTCTTATTTGTAATGAGTTTTCATGTTATGAAGCACTACCTACAGAGGGGCCCTGCTGACATCTGTATAATGGCAACATGACTTATGTGTGCTGAAGCCACAAACAAGTTATTCAGGGTATCCCAAAAGAGTGAAACTTTTCTAATACATTGTCATTTATTCTGCACATATCACATTCTCCACAATGAGGTTATTATGGTAATGATTTTTAAAGTTTTTAGAAATCTGATTGGTGTAATTTTTTGGTTCATATGAATTCAGGCACACTTTATTATAATGGGTCCAACTTCAGAAGGGCAGGAGGAAAAGAAATAGTAGTTCCTGTCAGTTAGCAAGTACTTAATGCATTTAATGTGCTTTAGTAATACTGTTTACTGCTATTTTGTAAATAGAATCTCATGTCATATTAAGTTAAACACCTTACACAAGTTTAAATATATCTCCATGACATTTAGGAATCAGAGTAGACGAGCAACTCAGGTCCTTAGCCCTGCCATCCATGCATCTTATGATGTCTTTAGCTTCCCTGATCAAGCTTCTGGGCATCATATTATTTAATACATATTGATTCTTACCTGTTTTTTCTCTGCCCCCTGCAACCGTTTTTCTCTGCCCCTCGCAACTGTTATATAAGACCTTTATTTTTTTAATTACTGCCCCCACTTTGACACTGAAATAAAATGGGCTTTTAGTTAAAGACTTCCTCTTTTTTTGATTGTAGAATAATGACTTACTGGTCATTTAGTAAACTCTTATTACAGAGCATTCATATTTTACTGTGTATATTCTCTCCCAGTTACTTTTCTTCTTAAATTGACTAAATTTGTCGACACTTTTTTGAAGTATCAGGCATATATTCTTCTGGTTGTAAATGCCCTTTGTTTGACCTTACTAGTCATCAGGGATCCTGGTTTTCTCTGATTTAAAAAAAAAAAACCCAATTATTGGTTTAAAAAAGTACCCCCAAATCCACATTTTTCCATCATCAAATGAAATGCCACTATATATATATGCATATATTAGTGGTGTTTCATTTAACTCACAGAAAACTATGGATTTGGGGTTACTTTTTTTTTTAACTGAAAAGTGGGGATTTTTTTAAAATCAGAGAACACTAAGATCCCTGCTGATCACTGGCCCCTATACAGCCAGTAGCTTCCAGACTAGTGATTAATCCACAGTTACCCATCAGAATGATTTTTAAAATGTTATGGTCATATAACCTGTACTAAAGGGGAAAGGAGGGAGGGAGGAAATTGCTGTTTTTTTGCTTGCCTCCCAACACAGTTGTACTAAGTTTATCTCAGAATCACACTAAACTGTATGTCAGGGGACCACTAGAACTATATGTAACAGTTGTATATCTAGCTGGTTGAATACTATTCGCTGAATGCATTATTTAGCAAAAGTTGACAGTGTGCAATGAATAATTTATTCACTTTTGTTGCTGTCTTTGACCAGCTTTAATTGTAACCTGTAGTGCAGTGCCGATGCAGCAAAGAGATGAAACAGATAAGCCCAGGTCTTGCTAGGGTATCTAGAGATCTAAGGCATCAAACATCATTGGTCTATGTTGAAGTTAAAAATCCTGCTGTTATTCTTCCCTATTCATTCTTTTAAGTTCTTCTCTATTCTTTCCTCTTATATGTCATCTTTTCTCTTCCTGTCCTTTTCCTTTTGCTATCTGTCAACTTTCTGTCATCCTTCTATGGTTGCCCCTCTAATATCTTTTCAAAGCTCATTTTCTCTTACCCATACCTCGTATACTTCTCTGTTTTCCTCTCTTAAATTCCTTCCTGTATTTGTTAAAAGAACTATATGCACTAAAACACCAACATCTTAAGACAGCACCTAAAATACCAGTATAGTATACTAGCATACACAAATAAGAATATAATGTGTTTGGCTAAGTACAGACATTTAAAAAGCCCAAGACAGAATTGATCAAATTTATACGGGTTCCTGTAAACAGCATAGGCTAGTTTGGGAGCAAACAGAACACACTTTTGCCCTTTTGTGGGTTCCACCATTTTTAAACTGGTCTATGTGCACCAAACTTCTGTATTGTTATGGGTTTAGACTGGTTTCCAAGACCTTATATTAGTAAAAATGTAATACCTGTACTTGGCCTTAGTGTACACTAATATAAGGCAAGGGCCACGTCTACATGAGATGCTAATTGCGCAGTAGCCTTATAACATTGTGGAATAGCATGGCAGGCAAAAACAGTGCCAATACACTACTGCACCGTAGTATTAGGCTACTGCATGGTAAGCATCACTAATAACCCATGTACCAGTGCTACTGCACAGTAGTGCAAGTTACTGTATACTGATTTAGTACATGGTTAACCAAATACTAAACTTAATGCACGGTAACTACGGCACATTAATGAACATGTAGACATGCCCAGTAAGTTGTGTTGCATTATTTTATGTTGCATTGTATTGTATTAAAATATAATCTAGAACTTCAAGTCTCTTCTGCATTAATGGACCCTTCAAAAAACATTTCTACATTTCCAGAAGCTTTCTTAATAACCAGTAAATAATTACAGTTGTGTGACTACAGTACTGAAATTGATTTCTCATAATACCATTACTTGATATTGTGTCTCACCACCCCATGTTAAAAATGTATGTGCTAGACACATTGAATTTGTGGGACAACTGCATGAGTGCAAAATACATCACACTGTCCAGAACAGAGAAAGAAACTAAGCTAATCTGTATCTTATTGTCAAACTGCATCATCTTTTAATCAAGCTACAAATACACCTAAACTGATTCAATTAAATGCATCGGGTGGGGAGGGGTAGAGAGATACTAGACCTGATCCTAGTCCTCCAAGAGCCAGACTCAAAACAGCTCCTGACAAATTGGATTTGGCTCCTTATGTACAAAACAGTCTTGGAAAGAAGGTGCAGACATGAAAAAGAAAGGAAACAAGGTTCTACTTGCCTGAACCAGGTCCTACCTGCCTTTCCATGCAAACTATGTGTGAGTTATACTACTATCATACAGGATGAGACAAAAGAGATAATAAAGACAATAGATAATAAAGACAAAAGACAATAAAGACATAGTAAGTCCTGTAAAAAATGAAAGAGAGGCTGTAATTTTAGAATGAAGACTTTAGAGGAACCACATGAAAAAAGCTTTTTTGAGTACATAAATATTTGAAGATGATATAGCTTCAGGAAAACCTATCACTCCTACTCTAGTAGAAGTCCATCTTCAAGTTAATGCTCTTGAATAGGCATTTTGAATATCCATTCCAAATTCCTGATCAGGATTTTAGAATTATAAGATCAGATATTATTGTCAAACAATTCCCTGCATACTTTACATGAAAGCTTTATTAAGATTAGAACATGGTTTTGGAACTGTGTTATGTCCAAAGATGGTTGAATACCTATGTTTTTGTATTTCTATATCCTTATAGCATGATCTGAGTCTTGTTCTGTGTCTGGAAATTCTAGGTATCACTAAAAAAACCTATTCATCAAATGAGTTTTTGCAGCAATTAATTCAACAAGCTACAATCTTTGTTCTACTTCAGCAGAAACACAATTAAAGTTTATGATCATACCTTCAGATATTAGTAATTCTTAGCTCCCTCACAGATTAGTAACTCTTAAGAACTCCTGATAATCCCAGAAGTAAAAGTGTATCTTGAGGAGAAGCTTCATTGAAACAGACTGCAAATTTTTCCAACACATCCACACAAATGCACAGCATTTCACTTCTACAGCAAGCACATAAACATTCAAATCAACAGGTCACACAACACAAGAGCAGCAAAAGATCATCATTTAAAAAAACATTGCCTAAAATTTGTATTTTTTATGGGTTACTGTTAAGATGTGTCTGTGTTTGTAATTCTCTTATGTATATTTCTGGAAATATGCAGACATCTGATTATGTGTTAAATGGTACATAAATAGTACCTTTCTTCATAACTGATATAATTTTTAGATGATACATGCACTTACTGTAGGTCCCCTAAAATTTCACATAGTTTTAGGGAAGATCTATAAAAGATTATTCTTTTACTAAAAAACAAAATGAAAACACTGCACCAGTACCATTTTATACTAAGAAAAATGCCTTTAAAAACTATATACCTACGTTACATATCTATGTTGCATTTTTTGGTTTCTAGGCAAGATGAACTAATTTTTCTAAACGTGCAGTAATTATACGTTAATAAACTTTGAAAAAAACAGCTCATAGCATACTGCTACATTTATGATTTTAACATTATAATGTATAACATTATAATTGTGACATCTGTTCATAACTAAACATTGTATACCCTGACGCTAAGCAACATGATTGAATGTTACAGCTCGACTCGTATCACAGGCATTATCACAATGTACATTATACTACAGCAAATGGCTTTTTACAGTAGTTTAGTCACTTGCTTCTCTGAACCTCACAAGGGTACAATGTAGCACAAACCAAATATTATTTAGCACATTACCGGTTTAATCTTTACAGTATATAACTGAAACAGTAATCACGGACTGCCTAACGTGTTCTATCCATGCTTAACAAGTCTTTTGTATTATATTATATTGTTTTCAAAATTATAACCAATTCATCAGACTTCTTTATAATATGAAAAAACACAGTACCTTAAAGCTACTTTTTAAAAAAAGAACAAGAGGCCCATATCCCATGCATATTTCTACTGCACATCTAGTGAAGGACACATTCCAGTAAGAAATCCACTTTAACTGTATCATTACAAGACTTCTGGTAAGTTTCTGAATAATTTTTGGGTACCTGGATCATCTGTTACGAACAGTGCAGTGCAGGCATGTAGCTTTTACACAGAAAGTCAAGATCACAGCCGAAGAGCAGCACAGAAAGTGGTAACAGAACCTTTGCTAGCTCCCTTACAAACTGTGTTGCATTTTCTAGGTAGATTAAGTCATGGAAGATTAAGACAGGAGCTTTGCTCAGGCTACCTACCAGGCAAGAGAAAGCAAAATACAGCCCTACATTTGCAATAATGTACCATGTAAAACCTGAAAAGCTGATTGGCAAAGCAATCATCTTAAAAATGTCCCTGAAGACTATAAATATAACACTATTATATTTTATACTGGAGCTCTGTGCTATGAAGACAACCCATTAACTCAATCAGAATAACGACAGGAGGGCCATCAGAATGATAAAGCCATTCTAATGAAATGCAGACAAAGATTAAAAAGAATTAAAAGTGACAAGTGAAATCCATTAAAGGACAGCCTTTAGCTACTGTAATCAAAGGATTATTACTTACCTTGTCAATTAACAGCTGTGTGCCTATTTTTTCATGTAATACAAAAGACTGTGCCAAGTGTCAAGGAATCATTATTAATATGAGACCTCAATTTTTAATTTATTTGGCTTGTGCATGTACATTGTAAGACTTCCAAATGAATCGTATACACAATTTTAGAGGCCGTAGAGCACACAATTAACTGCTGTACTTTGTGCTATTATTGTCCTTACAATTGAGCATTACTAGAGAAAGAAAGTAATTATAAATAGAATTAATTGCAGTTTTATTAATCAATGCCTGTCACTTGTGTCTAACAACTGGCATGCAGAAAAATGTTATATCTATCAGAAAATGATTTTTCAGAAATTGTTGCTATTTTATCTGTACTTAGCTGTTGTATTTGATATAACCTAAGGTTCTACCAATAAAATCAATGTTATTTTTGGGGAAATGCTTTGACAAAAAGAAAATTCAGTTCAACATCTTTGCAACTAATTCTTTGAAAATGAAAAATAACATTTTCATTAAAAATTTCCAATAAAATCCAACAAAATCTAATGGTCTCAAGCACAGTGGGTGAGTTTTGTCCTTGCTAATTTTGAAATGAACAGATTTGCATGGAGAATAGGTCAGTGTACAACTGAATATTTTGCACTTGGGGGACCCTTTCATTAGTGGATCTCAAAGAAGTTTTACAAAAGTGAGTCAACCATAGTAGAAAAGTCATCTGAAATGCAATGGTAAAAAATATCATAGTGGCATTGATGGTTTGTTTTGCCTCACTGACTTTCAGATAAAACTGGTTCAACTTAAAGGTGAAAACCTAGAAGGCAGACAGAGGGATAGGTGATTTGGAGCGGCATATCCCCTTATCCTCAGGGGCAGATCCAGCTTGGTACTGCTTAGCACTGCTGCCAGGCATCTCTGTGGACTTGCCTTCCAGGGGAAAATTTACTATAAACATCCTTTAAATTGATATTTCTATTCCTTTTTCTGATATCATTAATGTTTTGTATGTATGTCTTAGTTTTTACTGACTCATTTAAATGTATACAGTACTCAGTACAAAAATAATACAATAAATATACAGAAGGGAGGGTATTTGAACTAAATCACTTGCACTATCCAGTAGGAAAAAAAGCTAAGCAGAAGCATTACAGAGCAGTTGTGTGCTCTGGGCATTTCTGGCTGTTCAGACCAGCCGGCGGCAGCTGCTACAGTCAGCCACCCTCAATTATGCAACAGAATCTGAGCCAAAACTATTCTTACATAAATACAGTGGCTTAGTTGTCTTTGTTGTCCTGTTCAGATGAAATAAAAACATTTGCTCTGAATACCTACAAAATTTACATCTGAGGTACCTAGAGAAAAGTTAGGATAATTTGTTCTCCACTTACTTTTCATCCTCACATTTGTGCTATTCCTGGTCCTAAGTTGTCTTCTTCTTTGGCAATCCCTCACAATTGAGGATGATTGTCTTCCACAGTTATCTTATCTGTGTGTCCGAAGATGCCTGATGAGGCGAATCCAGGATCAACAAACTCTACTGCAGCTTGGACATGTGTTTATGTGTGGGGTGGGTAGCCCTGGATTTATTTGGTCCATGACATGCTGTTTCTGCCACTCCTGCTTTTCCATCTCCTGTTGTTTTTGTGAGGCTTCAAAGTTCTGAGATTCCTGTAGGAAACTCTTCCTCCATTTGGGGCAGTCCTTGACAATAGTTTCCCATGAGTTGACATCAATGCTCAATTTTTTAAAGTTGGCCTTGAGGATGTCCCTGAAACCCTTTCTCTGTCCTCTTGAGCATATGCTTTGGCTGAGCTGGGAGAATAAAACTTGCTTCGCGAGTTGGGAGTTGGACATCTGGCTAACATGGCTGGCCCAATGAAGTGGGTGGCAGATTATCATTGCCTCAATAGTCATGGTGTTTGCTTGCAGGAGGATGCTAATGTTGATGCATCTCTCTTCCCACTGGATTCAGAGGTTCTTCCACAGGCAGCGAAACAATGTTAGATGTCTCCTGTATGTTGTCCATGACTCAACTCTGTACAACAGGGTGGGGATCATAACTGTTTGATAAACCATGAGCTTGGTTTCAGATCTGATGTCAGAATCTTTGAATACCCATTTCTTCAGGCATCCAAAGGCTGCACTTAAACATTTGAGGCAATGTTGGATTTCTTTGTTGATGTCAGCTTTCTGTGAGAGAGGACTTCCAAGATTAAGAAAATACTCAGCATGCTCCATAGTCTCACTGTGGATTTGGATTATCGGAGTTGGGCACTGATCATTAGGAGCTTGTTGGTGGAGGAGCTTGGAGGACCATCAGAAGGTCTGCTTCTGAGTGAGCACACATTACAGCGTCATCAGCATACTGGAGCTCAATGATTATGGTCAGTGTGGTCTTGGTTTTGGCTCAGTCAGCTGAGGTTAAACAGCTTACCATCATTTTGGTAGTTTAGCTCCACTTTGGCTGGAAGCCTATTGGTGGTCAGATGTAATATCATAGCAAGGAATATTGAGAAGAGTGTTGGAGCAACGATGTGGCCTTTCTTAACTCTTGTTTTAACCTCAAAGGGATCTGTGATAAATCCATTACTCTGAGCCACCATTCACATACTGTTCTAGGTACGTGAGAATTGAAAGTACCTAACAGCACTGGAAAGACTTGAAATATTTCTGGAAATAAGAAGTGTTAGAACTTTCTTGAGAACTCTGGTTCTCAGGTTTTTTTAACAAAAGAATCAAAAACAAAACCAAAAACAACACAAATGATCTTCACTGTGTTTCTCAGGGTTTACATACTATGTGAATGATATTGTCAAAAATGAAACAAGATACAACCAAAACAGGGTAGCTATATTACTGTCTTTGTAAAACAAGAACTATTTTGTGACGAAAATTTTACATCCTCCATCAGCAGAACAGTAGTCTCAGGTGATATATGACAAACTCTGTGGGGAAGGGCCACTTAATTTTGGAGTTCCTTCAGCGAATACAGATGCAACACATTTCTGAATGATTGATGAAGGCTGTGTAAAATTATTTGTTGGAGGAACAGTCACAACATTCATGCATAAAAGTAATACAATGTACTTCACCTGGCTAATACTTATAAAAGAGCAATGGACTAGATTTTCAGGTGTAAATAGACAATGAAGGTAATTGAGCGATACCATTTATACCATCTGGGAATCTGCCAGAGAATGTTTAAAAAAAAAGATGTTTTTGATTATTTCAAATGGCTTCATTTAAATTTGTGAATCTTTTCCTGCTTTAAACTGAACTCCTGAAATCCGTGTGGTGCTGTGCTCCCCCTGCCATCACACAAGATGCAGTCATGAGTGAATATAACATTAATTTGGGGGTAAATAAGCATTTCAAATGCATTGTTTCTGCAATTTATTTGCAGATTGGATATGCTGATGTTTGAAGTCATTACAGGCTGCCTTCTATTGGAATGTGATCTGTGGTTGTGCATCTTGCGTTGGAACATGGTTCTTGTATGACATTGCCATATGAAAACTTCTTCATATGAAACTGCTGATTGAAATCAGGACATTCCCAATGACAGTGACAGCAATTCTGAAATCGGGCCGACAATCAAATAATGAGCATAACAGTCCGAAATTCAACAACACTGGGGATTTATTCATTAATTTCTGTGATGCTGATGCTGCTTCTGCTAAAGTGTAGTTTACTGGTAACATCAGTTTTAATAAACTGTAGTTTGAGCACTTAGATTCCTTTTCTCAGTCTCCATTCCTTGTCAGGCAGGATAAAATGTCCATTTCCAAATTAACCTATGTTAACGTTGGATTTGTATAAACAAATACATCTTGCATATGCTGCATGTGTAGGAAGGGTGGAGTGATTCATGATGCAAAGCTTGCTTAGTATACTTGCTTAGTATACAAAAAATCTATTTGTACATTTCTTTAAAACAAAACCAAAAATAACACAAATGATCTTCACTTTGTTCCTCAGGGTTTATATATATTATGTGAATGTAAACAGTGCCCGAGACTGTACAGTAAATTAGCCACGCTAATAATGAATGTGAACAGATGTATAGTGGAAGCAAATTTAGAATACAGAAACAGAAGACAATCCAAAATCCACCCAGGAATTTTGATTCTTTATATACTATTTAAATTCAGTATACAGATTTGTCACTTGAGAAATTTAGGAAAAAGAAGCTGCAGGCTACTAGAAATAATGCCAAAGAAATAATATCTTATTTTAAACAAAGTGTTTTACAAAAGCAATGCTTTCTATAACATCACTCCAACTGTCCTTGCTTACCACTTCCCAGTAAGCCAAAAAGCTTCCATTCCTGTGAATGATTTTTGTTCCCCTTGACCACAAGAGCAGCTGCAACAATGAGGGGATGGTAGATCTTCAAGAAAAAATCTTGAGGGAATTTTCTCTTTTATTTTCATTTTAATCAATTTTTTCTGAGTCTACCACTATCACTAGGCAATGCTGTTCTTTCATGTTCCTTCATACAGTATCTCCCTAACTCTCAATTCCCCAAGTTGTGTTGAAAGCACTCCACTCAGAAGGTTCTTTGGGGGAAGAGTTATTTTTTGTGGCTTGCTGGGCATTTGTACATGTACCATTTTATCTCACAACGTGCCAGAGATCCGCTGCTTCGGAGCAGATTCGATTAATTGAGTCTGCTCTGCACGCAAGCTAACACACACTGCGCTGTGCCGCGTGCAGTTGTATAAGTGGTGAAATGTGTGTCAGCCTGCAGAAAATGGCAGTGGTGTGCTTTTGAACTAAAGCACCTCCGTGGTGTCTTTACATCTGCTTGCATATGTAAAAAAGCACACTGATTCTACAATACAGTGTCATGACTTTGGGAATATTCCCTACCTTTGGGCATGTTCACATGAGAGCCAATGTTTTGTTCCCTAGGGACAAGTAGCAGCAGTGTACCTTGGGTCAAAAAAACCCACAGGAAAGAAAAATGGAGCCGTACACAAATGGGCACCACTTCTTGTCCCCAGGAAATGCCCGTGCCGCATGTGCTTTGGTGTGCAGCAAGTTGCCCCAGGTGGCATAGGGGAAGCTGCGGCCAGCAGGGTCCTGGGTGCCTCCTAGAGTTGCAGCCAAGGTGATCCTGTTCAGCGGAGCCTGGCCGGCAGCCACAGCACAGCTCTGAGGCCTGGCTCTGCTGTTTAGCAGCACATGCTGCCTGAGTGTGCATTGCTTCATTTTTTTCCTGCATTTTGTTGACCCCTGGATATACAGGTGTAAAAAAAAAATGGAAAAAAAAATGCAGCAATGCACGCTTGAGCAGTGTGCCCTTGTACTGTGGAGAACTCCGGACTGTGTGGTATGTGGCGCTGCAAACGTGTTTTCACAATATGTTTATGGAGATCTCTTCAAAGTCTTTTCAGAGTGCCTAGAGGAGCTTGCTCATCTGCAATTTGAGTCTCTGGAGAACAGCTTTCTGCAGTTCTAGCTCTTAGGAAGATACCTGTCCCTTGGCTGTTTGTTGAGGCTTATTCAGTATGTTATACTGGCAAATGTTCCTGAGAGCTTCTTACTGTGTAAAAGAGTAGATGCAAAAGTGTTTGTTTGACAAAGACATAGGTTTTGACAGCATCTGGACATATTTCTGTGGAATCAAATATCTCTATAGCTCTTCCATTTCATGTCTACATCTGTCAGTTTGCCCTAAGCAGAATTTCAGGTTGTTACAGTTGCTTCCTGCTTGGGAAAATATGAAGATTTTGCAATGAAATCTTCATATTTTCTCAAGCAAGAAGCAACTGTGACCAGCTGAAACCTGAGATCCTGCTCCTGCCTTTGTTTCAAGGTAATTTGAATCATCACAGATCCTCACAGGAGATGAGAGGCTCCATACCAGCTATGAACTGACTGCCCAGAGGAGTTTTCCATCTATTGACTCCTCTGTGAAATCCTATGAAATATGAACTTTCATTTCTACCCAGGAGAGCTTTTACAAGCTTTTCTCCAATGGCGGATAAAGGGTGTTTGTGGCCAAAAGCTTTCAATTAAATAATTTTTTTTGCAAAAATCTTGTTGGTCTAATAAATGATATAATCTCTACTATGAGTCCTGGTTGCCTTTTCCTCTAGACCAATATGGCAACAACCTGGATACCTTATTATTAGGGGACATTTTTGGCATACTATTTATTATTATTCTAATGTTATAGCAGTCATTAAGTTTGTTACTCTTAAGCAACAGGTTACAACAAGTGTATTTATTAAAAGTTAGCTGTGCTACAGGCTACACCCGATGACCATTTAATCAACCTGTCCATTCACTTGAGGAGATGTCTGATTAGGCTCCAACATGGCTCAATCTTTTTCAGGAGAGGCTTGAGGAAGGATTAGGTAGCATTAAGTGTGTGATCATCATCTGGTTAGGTGATAATGTTGTGACTTTAGGTAATAAATGTTTAGGAGAATTTTAGGTAACAAAACCTCAAGTCCCTTAAGGACATTTTGCATTTAGCACTCAAAATCACCTCTGAAAATGTAAAATGTGCTTTGTTTTGTTGCTTCAAGTCATGGGTCCTGTGCTTGTATGAAAATATTAGCAAATTTTTTTGAAA
>NW_017729004.1:51636605-51646527 GCF_001723915.1 Gavialis gangeticus | reverse complement strand
AACATGGCTCAATCTTTTTCAGGAGAGGCTTGAGGAAGGATTAGGTAGCATTAAGTGTGTGATCATCATCTGGTTAGGTGATAATGTTGTGACTTTAGGTAATAAATGTTTAGGAGAATTTTAGGTAACAAAACCTCAAGTCCCTTAAGGACATTTTGCATTTAGCACTCAAAATCACCTCTGAAAATGTAAAATGTGCTTTGTTTTGTTGCTTCTGTGGCTTTTGGGGTTTTTTTTAAAAAATGTCTTGCAGTTGCCAGTTTTACTTTTAAATCAAATGTTCCTAATTTTAAGCCTTTAAATAATAAATAAGATTGCTCACATACTTAAAATTAGGTACCTGCTTAACTGGATTAAATCCTATTATGCCTCTTCTGATGCCAGTCAATGGCAAAACTACTTGGACTATAAGCTTAACGAATACCTAAACTTAGAAAACAGAGGTCTTGGAAACCCACAGATCTAAAAAAACACTGATCAATGTATGAAAAAATACATCTTATTGAAGTTGATTGCAGCAATGTTTTAAAAATGTTTTAACAAGTTTTTCTTATGTTAATAACACCAACATAAAAACTATGTTGTACCATAAAAAGACCCTTTTTTTCCCTAATGGAAATTGTTATGCTTTATGATCTTTAAAACAAATTTTAAATCTATAAGGGAAGAAAACTGATGATGGTAATTATGCAAAGAAAGTGGAGGAGTTAACTTCTACCATGCCTAATAAGTTCCTTTTAAAAATGTTTTTCAAGTCTTTAAAACTTCATCAAATAGCTTGTCTTCCATACAATTTAAAAGTAATATTTCTGATCAAAGCACAATGGGAAACTATATGGATCATGTCTAGAGAAGAGCAACTCCTCTGCTCTGAACCCAGGCTGGATTAGAGTTCCAGTCTAGCAATGTGGGAAGTCAGTGGAATTTTTGCCATTGCCCTCAGTGACAGCAGATCAGGCTCTAGTTTTGTGTTACCTTTTCTCTGCCGGATGACTTTAGTCAATATACTAGAGAATAGATTTCATCTTGCTGTCTGTATATAATAAAACAAAGATGTACATACAGATATCATGATCACCAACAACAATTAAACCTGTAACTTTAAACACCAAAAAGACTTGTTCTAATCATTTGAATTAAAGGAATTACCTTTTCAGCTGGGTGAAGTAGCAGGCTATTATCAGAGCAATTAAGCATACACTTCACTTTAAAATACAGTAAGTGGCCATAGTGACTTGCTTCAAGTCAAGTGCCTTACTGAATGGGGGCCAGCTGGTCAAGGGATGCTGATCACACAAAGTAATTATACTAGTACCATAATTTTCCACATACAACATGCAGCTATTTCCCAAAATTCAGCTACTGGAAATTGGGGTGTGCACCACCTTTATGACAGTTCAAAGGTAACCTATAATACTGCTTTTAGTGCTGTTTACCAGTTTTTTCCAGGAAAATCCTTTTTTTATAAGCAAGGAAAAATGGTAGTAGCAGTTTCTGCCTCTGCTGGGGAAAACAAAAGTAATACTGCAGGATGCATATGATGTTCCCTAGCTGCTGGCTTTGGATACTTCTTGTTCCCCTGGCAGTGGCTCCTGCAACAGAAGCTACTATTTAGTTACTTAAGGTGCTGTTACTGGTTACCTGTCGAACACTTTAAATCTGTGGAATGTTATGCCATCATACAATTAGAACAGATTTGGAGCTGTCACAGGTAAAAGCTTAATGCTATCTCAGATATGCACAATTGTGACTTACCACTAGAAGGCTTGATGAGCAGGAGTGTGGACAGTAGCCCGGGCTCTCTCCCTCCTCTCAGGTAGGAGAGGATGGGGAGGAGGGTGGTGTGTAGCTTGGAGGCAGAGAAACTACCATTGTGGCTGTGGCTTCCCTTACTCTGCAGCCAGCGGAAGCCACTGGTGGAAGGGCAAAAGTCTTGAAAAAAATACAACTTTTTGAACTGAACAGGCATGGGGGAGAAGCAAAGAGGCAGGAGTGGGAATAAAATAAAATAATAACACCAAAATCTTGCACATGTTTCACTGAATTGGGATTGGATCAGAGGGGGTTGGGAGGGAGGGGAATGCAAGCTCGTTGCGTGAATGCCACACGAGAGCAGAGCTGAACCCAACCGAGCACTGTTTCCATTCTATGGCTTAGTCTCTTCACAGAGTTAGGATTAGGATTGTTATTGCTGTTTGCACAGGGGTGCTAGAGTAAGCAGCAAACTGGTGAGCTGCACCTGGGCACTCAGAGTGGTCAGGGTGTGCTGTGGTCGCACGCCCTGGGGGCAGGAGGGAGTGTTGGTTTGGGGCCAGCACCACCCCCATGGGGAATATTATTCAGGACGGTTGAAAGACTGCCCATGGAGCAAAGGAGTGGGAAGGGCTGCAAACAGTACATATGAGGATGCTGAGGAATGAAAATAGAGCATTTTATTTCCTTAGAGCAGAGTAGCAATACCTTGGAATGACCTGGTATAGCAGGAGGCTTGGTGCTCCTGCTACTTTAAAACAAGGCAGACTGCAGATGGAGCAGTCTGTAGGTCCTGCAGGAGGTAATGAGAAGTCACATGATCCAAAAGGAGGCAGGGTAGTAGTAGTAGTAGCCTGAGCCCGGGTAGTAGTTTTATCCTGGCAGTCAAGGTGGGACCAACTCCTGAGCAGCAAGGCTGCAGCCAGGCTCCTGGCAAACACCTAAGCTGGGGTGAGGACACGGGTAGTTTAGGGCTTGGGACAGGGGGAGGTAATGTGCTCTCAGTTGGCCTGGGCCCAAAAGATAGGGGCCAAGGCTGAAGCACAGAGACCTAGCTAAAGGGTCTTGAAGGCAAGAAGGGTCAGGGACCAGTAGTCTGCAAGGTCATCCCACGTCCCAGCCTGTTACACTTGGGTAAAACAGATCAGAGGTAACCTCCATCTGAAGTGGCATAACCTCAAAACATTTACGGTATTTTTACGCATGCAGGTGCAGTAGCACTGGGTGCCTTGAAAATCGCCCGGCGCTGTGACGCTTGCAGTTGTATAAGTGGCGAAATGTGCATCAGTGCTGAGAAAATGGCAGTGGCACCCTTTTGAACTAAAAAGACATCGGAGGTGCTTTAGGTTGAAAGCACACCACCGCCATTTTCTGCACACTGATGCGCATTTCACCACTTAAACAACTACATACAGTGCAACACAGTTCACCTTAGCTTACACGTGGAGCAGGCTTGATCAATCTCTGGTGCATTGCAGGACAAAAAAGTATATGTATAAATGCTTTTAGAGGGTACTTAGCACAGGTTAGTACCCTTGAACAGGTGAATGCTCCTATTTTAAGTGTCTTTATGATGATTTAAAGGTAACTTGTAACACTGCTCTTAGTGCTATTTACCAGTATTTTCAAGGAAAGTCCTTTTTTTTATTCTGCCCTTCAAAAACAAGGTGTGTATCTTATTTGGGGGCATGTTGTATGTAAGAAAATATATTAAACAAAACAAAAATGTGTTAAAACAACATTAAGGCTGCAAAATGATGCATTCAGAAAACTGTGCAACTATAATGTCATCTTCATGCATATGTCTTATGGCAGTCTTAATCACATATTTGGTTTACAGGAGCAAAATTCAATTTCAGTTTCAATGCACCTATCCCAACAAGCCAAACAGCTGGTGGTAGAGTAGCTAAGGTGCCTTTCTGTGGCTTGGGATACATGAGGTTAAGCTGCATTTATCCTGAAGACAAGCTCCAGTTAAATCAGCTGTAAATAGATACTTAGTCACTGTGCCTAGGGAAATCAAAGGCAGTGGGATGTTATGATACCTCCCCCCATCACTCCTTTGTGTGCCCCTGACTTACCCACGCTAACTGGATGGGCTGCTAGGCTCAGTATTACCCTCCGATTTTTTTAATCCCTACCCACTCATACTTAACCGGGCCAGGTTTTCATCCCACAAGTAAAATATTCAGGAATCTCCATTCTATACTTTGAACAAAATGCATTTATCTATATAGGTAGCTATCTATCCTGATCAATGAGCAGCTGAAATAGAAAATGTTTATAGTAGCTTTAAGTCAGGTAAGTAACTTAAAGTCTCGTTGTTAAGCTTTAACAAGGAGATCAAACTGGAAATTTAGAAGAAGCTCTCCTCATTTTCTATTCCTGTAAGAATATTCTGGTGTTAAAGATAAATTGCATGCCATCTTTCTTCCTCTTCACATGAATGCCATCCACTGCATTAGTGCCTCTTTGTAATATTAGCGTAATTCCATGCATTTGTTGGTAGCAATAGATAATAACAGCAGACCATAGTGAAGTAGTTGATATGATAAATCTGACCAGACCAGTTCTCATCCAAGTCCCCTGGAAATGAATGAGGAGTATTTCTATTTATTTGAATGGCCAGTGCATTAGGCCTGCTATCTGATTTGGCTGGGTATTGTCATGAATGCTATGATCCTGTATTTTTTTTTAATTACTTGGTCCTCCCTTTCTTTGGAAGGTTGTTAATAGCCATCACCCAGCATGGATGGATTGGCTGAGTTCCTGTCACATTGGCTTTTATTCACAGAAATGCATTTTGCTGTTTTGACACAGGATTGTATGGTGTTTATTTCCCTAAGGAGAACTGACGAGTGTCAGCGAGGGATTTTTTTTAGATGTATTGTGCCAGCTGTTCATTGACAGACGATTTGCTTTCTGCCTTAGTTTTACCTCAGGATTAAAGGTCTTATTTCCAGTAGGCATTTTTATATTGTGTTTTCCTTACTGATTAAGTTTGAATAGAATCCATTAGGTCAGATGCTTCCCTGGACCTTAGCTGAACACTTTGCGACTCATGGGTCTCCAAATGACACTGGTCCAAACTCAGCCCAAGTGTACGCAAACACCACGCCAATGCACATGTAAAACTGCCTTTCACAGTGCATTTCACTAGAATAAGGCATCACAGAGCATGTTTCATCTGTAAGTAATGAAAGGAAAGTCTTTACCTGACCATTTTAACCTGCAAAAGGTTTACCTTATTCATTTGAATTCTTAGCTGAAAGTATGACTCAGCACTTTTAACACCCAAACCTGATTGTCCATTTCTAATTGACATTCGAATTAATCTCTTATAAAACTAAAAAGCATTGATTTGCTTGAGCAGTCATGACATGTGAGGTGATGCCTCAAGAGTTATGTCTACCCAGCCCACTGCACTGGGCACATGTATTAGCTTGTGCATGAGAAGCTGTATAGCCATGTTTTTCATAATGATATTCCCTATCTCTCAGCTTGCAGGCCCTGAAGAGATATCCAGTCAACTTAAGAATGAGTGGCAACTGATTTTTGAAAAATACTGAAGTAAATTCATTTCAAAATACAACAGTGCAGATCATGGTTCATCCATGTGCATTTGAGCAGAAGTGAAGGTGCATATATGCTCTTGAATGGACAAAGTCTGTTCACAACAGTAGTCTCTGCAACGAGGAACCATTAACTCCATACTCTCTTTAGATGCTGTATCACCCAGGAAAGACAAAGGGATATTTTTCTGCCACTCCCCTCCACAGCACTCGCTGAAGGACTAGAAATATAGCATTATGGGGGCAAACTGAACTATCCAAATGAATGGAACGGAGCGTGTACCCCTCATGAGTACTCAGCACCTCTGGCTGCCCTGAGCACAAACTCTCTCGATCCTCCCACAGGGACTGTGCACCAACATAGGGCAGTTCACCACACAGACAATATAGGCAAAAAGCATGCTTCTGGATTTGTAAATACAGACTTACACATTTACATCTCAAGGCTGCCTCTCAGTCTGCTGACTAAACTGCTATGAACGGTCAGTTTTATTGCTAGAAAAAAATAAAAGCTCATAGATCCCCCTCCCCAAAATAATCAACTACTTGGAAAGAAGGGCACAAGGCAATTTCCATGGCTTAGTTGGCTACTCCTTGGCTAAAACTGTTGGGCTTCAACCAGCAGTCTCCAATCCATATTAATAGGAGTTTGGCATGTGTGAAGACTGCAAAGTTAGATCACTTGTTTGTAGCACTAAATCTTTCCAGTTTTCCCCCTCCTAGTAATCTCAGCTGATGCTAATTATCTTTTACAAGTTGGAGAATCCTTCCCTTTCATGTAAAATGTCGGGTCACTGTACACATAAGGAGGAGAATCTGTCTACACAAATACCAACATTTTTAAAATTTTGTCTAAGAACAGAATTCCTTCCACTAGTTGGCAGGCAGCTTTAACAAATCAATGTGACCACACAACATTAAAAAGAGGCAGAAATTAAAATACAGTAACTATTTGAACCTAGAGTCCTTTGAAAAAATCGAAGGAAATAAATGGTCTTTGTTTTTTTATCTAAACCAGTTTGAGCATCATTAATTTAACACTGATCTAACACCATTTTTTAATTATCCTCATTGCTTTCAGCTTTGAAACATTCTTGGATGTCTTTGAAATAGTTTTGGTAGCTGTTTGTTAGTTATCTGTGATAGGAGGTCTGTTGAATATAAATCAACTAGCTGTATTGTCAGAGTAATGTTTTCTCAACAAATAGTTATCTAGGGAAGTCACAGGAAGGAATCACTATTTTTATTATGTATATTACAAAAGAGCTCAACATTTTTACTAGGTGCTGTACAAACAGGTAGAACACTACAGTCTCTGCCACAAAAACTTACAATCCCTGTACACTAATGGTTATTTTTAGAGCATAGAAAGAAATGGCAATTTATCCTGTGAAACTCTTCAAGATTTCAGACTTTTTTTCTGTTCTATATTGGCACAAAATCCAAGCCCAATCAAATATTTTCATTGAAAAATATGGAGAGAGATTCTAAAACAGCCAATAACTGCAGGCTCAGGTCACTGACATGAGATGTGGATCACCTAGGGTCAAATCCTTGGTCTGACTCAGGAAGAACACAGACACAGCTTTGGGTCTTCTGCTTTGTGGCAAATGCTTTGACCACCAGGCCTTGTTATGGTGGGGAGAGATGGAGGACAAAGTTTCTCTTTGATTAATTGGCCTGGCCTGAACCTTAGAAACTCTCCCAAGTAAAATCAGTATATTTGCTAGTTAGTTAGTTTTATATGGGCACTGGGGCACTTTCTATCCCTCTTCCTTTTCCTAAAGGGAATCTACCTGCCACTTTATTTATACCATTATGTTTGGTTACAAGGTACTGTATCCATTGGTATTAATTCCATCCTTAATTTAAGACACTCTGGGCATGTCTACACGTGATGTTATAGCACTGCAGAAACACACTACAGCATCTACATGTGACCAGCTGCTACTTTGCTGTGCTGACTCGATCCCCCTGGTATAGCACGCCCCTACGGTAAAGTAGCTGCTAAAAATAACCGTGTGCCATGCATACAGCACAGTACGAGTTGTTACTGCACCACACTTTAGTACTTCCAAATGGTAACACTAAATCATGGCACAATAACAATGTAGCCATAGTGATATGTGTAGACATGCCCTCTGAAGAATTATGTTCCTTTGGGTAGAAACAGACGTTCCATTTGTGGTGCCTCACATTTTTTTTATGGCGGCACAAATGCTGGTCAAATAGATGTCCTTATCTGTTGTTGCACCACATGAAAGGAAAATCAAAGATACGCCATAAGGTAGTAATATCCTCTGATGCTTTATTGCAGCAAGTGTCTGTTACTTCTGTGGCACTTCCCTGCTCAGCCAGACCCTGTCCTGGGTCTGGCAAAGGTGGGGGAAGTTCTTCCCTACTCAGCCAGACCCTCAGATCTGACCTTGCAAAGGGATTACAGCCAGACCTTGCAGAGGGACATCCCCCCCTGTGTGTCTGCAAGCGAGTTTTCCCCTATGCCACTGTGAACATGGAGGGGGAACCCCTGTTTTAGTGCTTCCCCTGCCCCTGTGCTTCTAGATGTATGGGGAGAGGGATTTCCCCCACACCCACCTGCAAACACAGAGGGAGGGGACCCCTGTGACCTACAATCACACTTGTAGGTGTGTATGTGGGGGGAGGGCAGGGACTCCCTTGCAGGGGATTCTCCCACTCCCAAACACCAACGGTGCATCTGCAAGTAGGGGTTTTCTTCTGCTTGGACATGTGTCCCAAGTCAGGGTGTGGCAAACGGGGGATGCCTACAGAAATCCCTGGAGCATGATCAGTTGGCAGCAAAGCTGATCTCACTTCAATAAAGATGTCTGTTTCAAGCCTTGAGGTGATGGCAATCTCCAAACCAAAACAAAAGCACATTCAAAGCCACTTAGGAATATTAACTATTATGAAGAGGATATTGTTAGATTCCTGGATATTGCTTGTGTAGGGAGGTTTGTGTGTGAAAAAAGTAAGCAGAAATGCACAAAGAAAAATATGTGCAGAAATCAAGCTAAAGTCTGGTGGCACAATCCTGAGGAAAGCCTATGGAGAGGGCTTTTGAAGGGCACTGTTTGAAAGAGGTTGAGCAACACGGTGGAACAACTATGAGCAATGAAACCAGAGCTATTGGTTGTTTCTTCTTGTATTCAGAGAAATGGTATTTTCTTTGTAAATAAACAAGACTGATTCAGAAAAATGATCTATAACACAAATTTCCCCTCCTAAATAAAACAGCCTACAAGGCACTGAATTTCCAGCTGGCCATTACTTATTAATAGGGAAAGGGTACCCTATTTTGGGGAATTCCTTTCCCAGTAATGGATACTTGGTTATTTACATTTTGCATTAAGGATTTCTGTCCACGTTCCTTAATTACACAGCAGCTCTAATTTCCTAATTCTCAGACTGTCCCCATGGTTTAGATATCCTCTTCATAAAGCTGAAGGTCTATTTTGTGCCACTTAATCCCATACTAGCCAAAGGTTAAAATACTTAACTTATTCTTTTTTCTTTTTTTCCATTTTCTTCATGACTGTTACTGTCTTTCCTGTGCTGCATTCCCTCCAAGGAAAAAGAAATCTTCCTCGGTAAAGTAACCATTACTGTACATGCAAACAATTATCAGTTGATAATATTTTTCTCTCGTAGTGATCGATTGTCAGACCATATTCACTGCTAGTAGATGGGCGTGAGAATTTAGCAATGGAGTGTCAACCTCAAAAGACTTTTTTTTTCTCTTTTTTCTTCCTCTCCTCAAGAGTTCTGAGGAACAGAGTACGATGGCAATTTTTGAACACCACAGGCTTTTCATTGGAGCATTCCAATAAATTGATACCAAAATGTTTTACAGAAATGTACTGACTTCTATATTTCTTGACAGAACAGAATCAATATTCAGATGTATTTTAATGTTTCTTAAATTACTTAATGTCCTTTTCATGAAGTATTTTGGGGTGGGAAGGGAACACATTTCACCCTGGTTCTGAACAAAATCTTACTAAATGGTGTAATTTCCTACAGACTAGGAAGTCTTGGCTTTAAACAGCTTTTGGTCACAGATCAGACACCAAGTGAGACTGGGGAGCATGGCAATTTCTCACAACAGAAATTAAAGCTTAAGTCACCAGTGGCATTCTTTGTCATTATTTGTGTTGCAGTACTTAGGGACCCCATCATAGACCGTGGGTTTATTTTGCAAAGTACTGCACGAATAGAAAAGGAAAAGAGAGAGGGTAGCTTAAATACCTTACAATCTAAGTATAAAACAAGATGGATACAAACAGGCACATAATGACCAAATTTCTCTTACAAGGTATTGATCACACCACACACTACTGATGAATTTATACAACCCCAAAATTTCCAGTAGCCTGTGAATTGTTCTGTGTAAAGTGATACAAAAATATTATGAAGAAGAACCATTTAAAGTTGGTAACAAAAAAGTTCCTAATGTACCAGCTTAACTTTTTTTTGGTCTTCCATTGCTTCTTTTTATAATCAGAGACATGAGGAAGAATATCTAGCATCAAAAGTTTATCTAACTTTATCCCAACTACATAGTTGGTCCAATAAAAGAT
>NW_017729004.1:51630521-51636594 GCF_001723915.1 Gavialis gangeticus | reverse complement strand
CTACATAGTTGGTCCAATAAAAGATATCATCCTAAGAAATCCTTGTCTCTTGCATAATTTGTGGACCACATGGCTACAACATCACTACAGTGCTGACTTCATTGTTTGACCACACTCCTTCATCCAATATTCTTTTATTAGTATTAGCTCATAGTATAGTCAATACTTCTTTCATGTCCTGGAACCAACATCCCTATTTGTGCTCCACAACTTTGGAGGGAGGGTGGTCTATTGTGTGGTGTATTTGTAGCCAGGGATTTGGATAGATTAAAATGTTGGATTGCTCTTGGACTTTCTGAGGTGCTATAATTGTGTATATTTAATTGTTTTGTAGTCTCTACAATCTACAGATTTTGCAATTCTTGCTGCAAGGTGCTCCGTGTGCTCAACTCCCACTGGCATCAGTAATAGAATCAATAAGAGAAGGGAAACAAGAAATAAATACAGGTTCAGCAGTGACACTTCAAGTGTCCATCAAATCAGCAATTATGAACAGCAGTTCTGAAGAAGCTCAGCAGTTTAAATGCAGCAAGAGAATATTTTTGACTAAAGTAATGTTGCCCTCTCATTTTGTTGACAGAAACAGATTTTGACAGCTCGTTGCTATAGAAAATACCAGCTATGATGTCTCAGAAAGTTCCTGTGTAGAATCATCTTCTCTACAGTTGTATTGTTATGTAGTTACAAAACTGATGGTTAGAACTTGTTCTGTAAGAATAGAAAAGGAAAGGAGGATGGAAGTGAGGTATTCTACATCAAATACACTGTTATTTTGCTAAAGTCACATGCTTTTAAGAATCACAGGAACTTGAATAATTATAGAAATTACCATTTACCTGGAGAAGATGGGAATTAGTACAAGAATTTTAAGGTGGGCAAAGAGCTTGTAAAGGGAGACAATGACCTGTGTTGAAAGGGGAACTTACGGGCTGTGGAGAGGTACAGTTCTCCAAGGAACAGTTTTGGGATCAATCATATTGACTGAAAATTGTTGTTCTTGGCAAAACAATGGGAATGGACTAATGACATTTACTGATTAAAGTTGGGACGCTGCAGAAGAGGATGAAAATGAGTTGAAAAATATTGTAAGGTCACACAAATCACAAGAATCTCTGCTATAAAGTGGGAGCTCATCACTTGCTCATCTGCTTATCATACAGTATGGTAAGTAGATCTTAGGGAAGTATTAAACCTATTGTACAAGACAGTAATGCAACCTTACCTGGAATACTCAGTGCAGCTAAGATCACCCAGAACAGATGAGAAAAGAGAAGATGAATTGAAACTGGAACAAGTGCAAGAACCAGCTACTAAGATGATTATGGAAATTGAAAGCCTATTTTATGAGAAGCTCAGTTTGTTTACCCTAGGAAAATAAAGGCTGGGAGCAGGGCTGATTGTTCACTAGAAATGCATTCATCAGCAGGAGAAGTGCCATGAAATGAAAAGAGCTATATAACCTAAAGAAAGTACAAGAATGTATGGGTAGAAACTGGACAGTAATAAATCTTGGCTGGAAATTAGAATGTGGTTTTTAACCACTACAAAAGTGTGATCTAGATCAGGCTACAATAAATGTACCTGGGGCAAAAAGCCTGCCTGCTTTTAAGGCGGAGCAGTTTATAAAATGGGTGATATAATAGAGCTGCCTGCAATAAAAGGGACTTGGACTTCAACTGAGGATGTCCTTTCCATATTCTAGATAAAGAATTCAATGTGAGCTGTCTGTGCAATTCTGTGACAAACAGGGCTAATGTAGTCCTTGCATGTATAAACATGGGAAAAACAAGTAGAAGTATGGAACTTATCCTGCCTCTATCTACAACACTGGCATAACCGCAGACTATTTCTAGTTCTATATAGTACTGTACACAAGTGTTTCTTAGTAATGTTAATATTAAAGTATAAGAATTTTTAACTATTACTTTTACCAGCTAATGTTGATTGACTGTTATTCTTTTTGGAGATACTGTTTTCCACTTAAAGATACAAAAAATTACTTTAAATACCCTTTTATCAAACAGAAACACAATTAGAGCCTGACTTCCGTTTAAAAATAGAAGCCCCCTCCCACTATTCTTATTTCTGCCCATTTTAAGGACTTCTACACTTCTAGAGTATCTTAAGAGACTCTCAGTCTATAAGAATAAAAGTCTAAATGCTGGAGACTGTCAGAAGCTGACAATACTTTTTTAAATGGAGTCTTACATTCTCAGCCTACTTTATCTTGATCTATTATCTTGACATGAGTTGGGCACAAAAGATTTGACAGTTTGATCTGGCCAGGGTCAGATTTTTTTCTGGTAAGTTCTTCAATATTGAATGCACTTTTTTGTTAAAAATAGTTCCATCTTCCTAGCGGTCTTAGATGCTTGACAGTTTCCACTTCCAGTCTCACATTTTTGTAGTGCCACTGATTTCTTTGACACTTTTGCCAGCCTTTTGAATTTTTAGATCAATGTGAGTTTACAGTCTATTCCCAGGGTGGGTCACACATACCAGCATATTTCAATACAGTATTTAACTAACATATTCTAGGGGTCAGATTCCCACCCTGAACAACTTCCTTGCTTCCCTTGCCCAAAGAATGCCTTCCTTTAATTTATTCCTGAGATCTCCAGCGTCTCTTCCAATTCTTTGCTCAAGTTCCTCCTATTTAGTGCTGCCTACAAGAAAGTATCCCACAAAAACACAGCCAGGACCAGAAGCCATAAAGTATTTTAGTAATATAGTATATTAAAATATTATAAATATTGCATAGATTAAAATTATACAAAATTGTACCTACCTTTCTTTGTTACATTGCTTATATGAGATGGTAAGCTCTCATAGGTAGGGTTCGCATGTTGTGGGTTGATACATATACACAATAAAATTGTAATATTGACCACAAACTTCATTTGTGCTATCCTGTAGAACTGTTCTCCATCACAGTTTCCAAGTAGAAATATCTCCAAATCTCACTGAGACGTGATTGCTATGTGTCCCAATAAAATATACTGTTCTGCTAAGTGTCAAGTCTATGAGCCATCAGTGCAGATCACAACTACAGCAGCATTTCATAACTGCTCTCACAAACAATGCAAACATTTAGGATAAAATTAGGTGTAATTTCTATACTGATTGATTGAGAATACTTTCCCCTCTAAAACCATTTATAGGCAGAAAAAGTTATGAAGAAAAGGTAAAGATATAAAAGATACAGGAAAAAATAGAAAACAAAACCAAAAACTCTGAGACCTCAGTATGGTCTTACTCTGTAATTTTACCCTAAAATGCAGCTGTAGGGTCTAACCCAATGATTCCCAAAGGATGTACAATGGCAAACATCCAAGGTTCCTTAGACAACCATTTGCCTCTCAAGTCATGTCTTAAATACCCAACCTTATTTCCTCAAATATAAATCTGTTTGTTTGTTTGTGTATGGAACTAGGATCTTGTACTACTCATTTGTGTGACCTGTACATGTAGCCATAACAAATGCAAATTCTCAGCCAGCCAGGCTTTATTTCACTTAAGTGCAAATAGCCCTAACTACTAATCAGCACTCACTTAACTGACTAATATCAGTGTTTTATAAAAAAAGAAAAAAAAATTCACATCGCACATTGTAGTTCACGCAAACAGAAAAATGATAAATCATAGCTTAACATTAGTTAGCAATAGAGACCAAACACTGTATTAGTAAATCTAATTCAGAAAAATATCTATGCATGATATTCTATGAACATTGCAAAATGTAGGTTTGTAGCAAGAGTCAAAATGCTTTTTTTTCACTATGGTAAAAAAATTATTTAGACTTAATTTTTTTTATTTGTTACAACTTAACAATAAAAAAGTATGCTATGTTTCTTTATTTATGTTGTGTTATGTAAAACAGCTGTGCTTAGTTCCAAATCAACATTTTCTAGAATGTTTCCGTTACAGGAAATTTTGACATTTGACTTATCTTTCTTCTGTTAGGGAATATCAGATGGAATATCAGATGGAATGCCATGAATTTTGAAATATTTGTTGCATAAATGCAAAGTCCTCAATAATTCAATGATTACTTTTTTCCATCTCATATTTCTAGTGTTTTTTTACTTTCTGTGCTCTTGAATAGATGTGCTATTTTTGTTTGAGCTGTAATATTGATAAATATTGGCCTAAGCTTCCTTCTCATGAATTCAATGATAGTTTGCTATTGACTTCAGAAAGGAGCAGTATCAGGCCCAGTCTCTGTATTCTTGAACACTGGGCATGTCTACATGAAATGCTATTGTGCAGTAGTGACTGTGCATTAATTTAGTACTTGTATAATAAATGCACAGTATCTGGAGTTACTGCGCAGTAGCCCTGGTGAATGCCTTTTAAATGATGCTACTGCACAGTAAGTAGCCTAATATAATGTCCAGCAGCATATTAGCACTGTTGGTGCTTTAAGATGCTACTGTGCAATATTATTTGCCTACTGTGCAGTCAGCATCTCAGGTAGACGGATCCACTGATTCATTATACTTACTCAATTATTTTGATTTTATTTAATTTATTAAAATGTACAGGAAATTCATCCCTCATTTTTCAAACTTTAATAAATTCAACACTACAGAAAACATATCCATTTATCTTTAGAGTAATAATTAAAAAAACAAAAACAGAAACAAACAAAAAACATTGTAGCAGTTCACATACAAGGAATAACTCTGATATCTTTTAAAATAATATTTTCCCCTGAAATAATAGGACCCCTTATAAAGTGTTTTTTGGGAAAAGAACTCTGGCAATAGTTTTTATTCAAATTAATCTACTATTCATCTGCCATTACAGCTGTCTCTCCAGGGTTATTTCTACTATCTGACTTTAGGTCCTCCTTCCTTGTCTAGTTTCCTTGATGGTTGATGGGTCCCTTCACATGTCCGGATCTTCAAATGATGGCTGTTCTCATATGCACGCACACTCCTTTATCCAGATGATTTGTGGAACTCTTGGGGCCTTTACACTTTTGCTGTCTGTTTTATTCTTGGGTTCCTAACAGACTGCTTTATTTGGAGAACTAAAATGCCATGGGGACATAAGAGCAGCAACTGACTTTGTGTAGCAATTTTGAGGGAGAAGGGAAGCAGCAGGAAGATTTCATGCAAGAGCAGGGCTTGATTTCTACAGATACTTCTTTCACAGACATATAACTCTTTACTTTCTTTCCAACCCAGGGTTATGCAGGCTGCATATATTAGTGGCTAAGACTCCTCTATGCATATCTTTAAAATGACCCTCATTTTACTTCAAGACATTCAATTTGTCCCAGTTTTCCCTATTAGTATGCCCCATTGAACACTGGCATTCATCAGTAGAAATGTCAGACATAACTGAGCATTCCTTCAAAAGTCATTTTTATTAAAAAAATAAATAAAAGGGAAATTGCATAGCTGAATCTTACTTCAGTCTGTCCTTGATTTATGTTACAGTTGTCCTTGATTTCCATTGTATGAATTTTACATCTGCATTTCCTATATAAAAAAGCATGCCATATTTTTATATATGTATTGATACATAAACCTTCCCAGGGTTTTCCTTAAAAGAGAATTACAAATATTGAATAAATATCCTCTCCTTTCAGACCAACAATCTGCGTATATAATCAGAAGTGACTTACTGCGTGCATGCAGTATGCATTTTGTTAATTAGCTGCCTTCTGGCACCTCTGAAGCAAAAATCAATTTTTCACAAAATTATTTTTTTCTCCTTGTAATATATAATGTTTAATATTTGCCGGTAGTGTGATAAAATGTATTTTTATGTAATACCAAATTAAATGTTTCAATTACAGCTTCAGTGAACTGTTAAGCAAAGATCTGAATGAACCCCTAAAGGCCAACCTGAAAAAAATTCTTTGGGCCTATAGTTTCATGTACTCACAAAAGATGTGTCAGATATGCAATTAAAACAATCTGTTTTTCCAAATGAGCTGGGAGAGATCACATTTCTCTTGCTCAATTCCATCTGTTTTCACCTTTTTTCTTTCTTCTCCTGCAGTCCTGCTCCCTCTGGTGTAAGATGTAATTTGAGGCTTTAAATTTCTGACACTGAAGGT
>NW_017729004.1:51626632-51630510 GCF_001723915.1 Gavialis gangeticus | reverse complement strand
AGATGTAATTTGAGGCTTTAAATTTCTGACACTGAAGGTCAAGAGTTGAAATACGGAAAAAAATAGTTCAATTTTGGAAGTAATTCTAGGCCTAAATTTTCCCTCAACATCCATCAACATGGTATCTACACATTTAATACCTGACGTTTCCTTTGTTGTTTCACATACAGTAAAATCCCTGTTATTCAGCATTCTACTACCTGGAACACTTTACTAACTGTAATTGCTGTCTGGACAGCTGGACACAGGGGAGGGAAAGCTTGCACATTGCCGCCGCCGCCACCTACCACCCCGTGCTGTCATTGCTCCGTGTGCGGCCACCCCTAGCCCCCACACCCTGCTCTGTGTTGGGCCACCACTGCACCGCTCTCCCCTCCTCCACCCTCCCTGCTCCACATCCATCTGGAAACCCGCGCTCCTCAGGCAACCAGCATTTTAGATACCTGGCACCCCCCATGCTCTTGGTGCATCCATGCGGGCTGTTCCTGATCATGTTCTTCTCCTCTAGATGCTGCAAAATAGATTCCTTGAGGATCTCTTCCATTATCTTTCCAGGTTATCAATGTCAGACTGACTGCTCTATAGTTCCCCTTGGTCCTCCTCCCTCTCTCTTTTACCCTATATTTGACTTTTTCCAATCATGTGGGACCTCTCTTGACACCCTCCCCACCGCAAGAGTTCTCAAAGAGGTTACCAATTATTTCAGACAATTCCTTCATTACTCTCAGGTGTATCCCATCCTGCCCAGCCAACTTGGAAACATTTAGTTTCTTGAAGTAATCCCTAACCTGTTTTTCTACTACTCAAGACTGTTCTTCCTTATCTTAGCCAGCTGTAATCATTATCTAGAAGCTGACTTTATTTGTGAAGTCTGAAGTAAAGAAGGTATTAATGTTTCAGAATTAGTGTTTCAGAAATATTAGTTTCAAAATAAAAAATGTTTGTCTATATCTCTATCATGATTTTTGGCTTCGGTTTGGATTGATTTGGAGGATTTGTAACCTGACCTACTTTACTTACAGTTTAGTAAAGCACTTAGAATTCAATGGGATTCTGTGTGTGTGTGTTTGCAGTTAAATATGTGCTTCAGTGCTTTTCTAAATCAGAATAAGCGAGGATAAAAAAGCAGGAGGGGAGTTCCCTGTAATCATTAGGGCTGTGTGAAGCTGCAGGTGGTGATTCGATTCGGAGAAGATTCAGCTTGATTCAGCAGCTGAATCTCCAAATCCAAATCAAATTGGGGGACCAATTGATTTGGCTAATTCGTGGTAGAGTCCCCCATGGAGCGTGGGTCAGTGGGGAGCAACAGGGATCACACCCCCTCCCACCCCCCTGGCCTGGCAGCAGCGAGTTCAAGCTTTTTTCTTCCAAAGAGCCAGGAGCTGGGGCCAGGCGGGGCTGGGAGAATGGGTGGGGGATGGGGCCTGTGTGATTCGGTGATTTGGCTGGTTCGGCAGCAGGTGAATCTCTGAATCAGATTCAGCCAAATTGATTCAGGACAGTGATTTGAATCACCGAATCAAATCACTGTCCCCCGAATTAGCCGAATCCAAAGCAAATACTTGCCACTTCGCACAGGCCTTGTAACCATCTAATAATAAGCATATTATCTAACATGACAAGAATTAGAAGTTCCCATAAATGGGCTAATTTTAAAATTAATCAACAATTAATCTCGTAGAAGAAGACATTTAAATGACCTTACAAAATGAGAATTTAGCACTGACAATGTATTAAAGGGAATACAAGGAAAATGAAATGGGCTGATGTAGCTGTCTTAATTGTTCAAAAGGTTATTACTTCAACAGATTGTAAAGTAAAATTGCGACTAGTACATAAGAATGTTTATTTTTTTAAAAAGGGCAAACAAGCAAACAAAACCCTGTGTTTATTAAACTGGTAACACTCTTTCAGGGCATGTATTTGACAGCAGGTCTTATTCTTGGTTGCAAGGATATCCTGTCAACAGCTGCTAAGAAATTATTCTTGTCAGAGGGAGTCATTCTGCAAATAAGCTTAGTTTGTAAATGCCCAGATATAAAAAAAAGAATTCTACCCCATCTGCAGCAAGAATTCTCTCAAATCTAACTGACCATACTTCAGTGTCTGTTGTGATGTTCAGTTGCTAACACTGCACATCTATCATATTTATCCTGTTTTTCTTATTGCATGTAAACTTTTATGTGCTACTGATTTAATCAATGCAATCTAATATGTATAAGGAGAGGCTGAATTAACATTCTGATGGAAACATCAGTTGCAGTTTCATTAATTCAGATTCAGTTACCTTCACTGAAATTCAGAAAATTACAACAGACATAAATTTGGTTCTTTAACAGTTGCATTGTCTTAATAACTTCTGAGTACCTGATTTCTTAATGTTAACATTTCATTAATAAAAGTAAATGCATTTGTGTATGTTTTAAATATTCCCCAGGGTGATAAAAAGTGGTAGTTTTTCTAAAGCAAAATTTTATTTTCATTTTACATCCTAACTATACAAGACAATGAGTAAAAAAATGTCAAATCCTACTTGATTGTTAATGAAATCAAAACTATGCCATGAGATTGGAAACATTAATAAACTGTGTGTCATATCAAACATAACACTGAACATGTTTTCAGGCTTTACTTCTAAAGATCTATGTGTCATTTGACTTATCCCTTCTATCGCAAAGTAGACATCTGCATACAACTCCCAGGACATAATCATAATAAAAATTGAATATTGCTGCTAAAAACAATACAGGATTTTGTTTTTGCTAATAGCACAATCGGTTCCCACAACAGAACTTAGAAATAGCACCCTCAGGAGTATTTTTGAATGATAATGAAATGAAATGAAACTATTTTCATCGCTATTGACAGAACCCAATAAAACGTTTCATACTAAATTGTCTTTGATGCATCTATACATAAAATTAATTATGCAAATAATATAATATCGTATCTCTATGGATAATTACAACAGTAATCATGTTTGTGTCTTTTCCAACTGTGTTGTCAAATAAAACTAAGACCCTGCCAATCACATGGAACACAATATGGCAGATCCTCCATTGTAGAACTATGACAATTGATGCCAAGCTAAGGAATGGCCCTGACATGCTTGATCAGCTCCTCTGACCACGTGGATAAAACATCCTTCAATTTCTTCCTAAAAAATAACTTCTGGTTGGCATTCATTCCACGCACTGTCTCTGCACTTTAATATATCTAATTTATTAATTTTAAACAAAAGCTAAATGGGAATCAACAGGGCATGTACCTAACAGAACGAATTATTTGCAATTACGTAACCTTTGTGTTCAATGTTCTCCCATTTGCTCCCTTTGTTTAATGTCCTCTCTTACTCTGTAATGTCTAATTTAGATTGCAGGCTCCTTCAGGTAAGGAGCTGTCATTTTTTATTTACCAGTAGAGAACTATGCATATCTATGTCACTACATAAGTAATTAATAATAACAGTACATGACACTGTAGTTTTATGTACCACTGCACATTGTATGTATTAATAGAGAAATAGATTCCAGTTTTTCAAACCTGTTAAAATATTACATTCTATTTTTGAAGGTTGATGCCATAATATAGTATCCACATAACTGTAAAGATTGGTATTGTTACCTTTGTGGTATAAACTCAGATCTCTATGTATGGCTGTTTAAAATCCTGAGACTATAACTATGAAACTATGAAACTAGTTGTCCACAAAAATAGCGACATAAAATCATGCGTATTTTATATTTTAATCGGTTTAATTTATCTGGATGGAGAACCCAGGAAATGGGAAATCCTAAACCTCTAGTATCCTGCTACAGCTAAAACAAGCTGAAAATCTAGTTGTCACGCCAGACAACAAAGCCAACATATTTAATAAC
>NW_017729004.1:51619520-51626621 GCF_001723915.1 Gavialis gangeticus | reverse complement strand
TCCCTTCCGACCCTAGAAACTACGAAACTATGAAACTAAGCTACCTGTGACTGCATTGTCTGCCTCTATTGGGCTGAGAAAAACCAGAGGGCACCAGGTCTTGTTCTGGGTCAGGCTGGCCGACAAGTGAATTTACTGATTAGGATGGGGCATGGCTAGGAGACTTAAGAGAGCTTCCGAAAGCTATGGGGTTGCCTTGGTTAGACAGGATGGGAGCTGGGGTAGGAGGAATCCTGGTTTCTAGTTGGCTATAGATTTTTTATAGTTAAGGAAAAATCTGGCTAAAACAGCCTGAAACCGGACCAGTGCTTGTTGACTGTCATTTCCCAGGCAGTCCAACTATGCTGCCACTGAAGTCAATTTTAAAATGCTTCAGCAGGAGAATGGCACCCTTGTCATTTGAAGATGTCTGAGAAATTTCTGTTTCTTTGTATACATAAATCACTGCCTTAATTGTGACAATGGGGGAATCTATCATACACTGCTCAAATTCTGGCTAATGTTATAAAGCTATTTCTATAAAATTGTATGGCAATGTGTAAATACCTTTTCTCACAGGAATATTATATGTATCCAACAGAATAGGAATGCTTTTAACTTTAAAAATGCCTTTGAACAATAATAGTTATGCTAAGGAGATGGCTGGATCTGGGATAATCTTTTTTCCCTGCTTTCAGGAGGGGGGTCTGTGGGATGGAAATTTTCTAAATAGAACAAAAGAAAAGAGGTGACAAAAGAGGAGATTAAAGACAGTGGACAGCAGGAACAGAGGAGGAGCCCTCATAGACATAACTATGGGAGTCCTGGACAGGTGAGGAAAAGACGTGTCCTAAGATGAAAGGCCCTGTTTTTTACTTTGAGCCATAATTAGCTGATAGAAGAATGGTGTACCATCCCAGAGGACCTGACAAGAGACCAAAGAATGCTCCAGAGTGGTGTGGATGTTATGAGATGCATGTAGAATCAATTTTTGTCTGGATTGGTATATGTCTTGGATTGTTATGTGTGTGCATGCTGACATCTGTTATGTGCTATCCTACACTTTGTCAACATTTGTGGTATTCTGATGGAGGGCACATAGGGGGAGCTGAGAGGTCAGAACTAATTCAAGATCTAATTGTAAGTCCAAGCTGTTAGGACAGGGTTCCAGTTGTGCACCCAAGTCTTTTGTTTCAGGCATTATTACTGATTGCTGCAGAATGCTTCTGTAAGAGTGGCTACAAGAAACTTTTCCCTGGTGTGGTCAGGAGGAGACGCAAATGTACCAAAATTGTACTTAGGGGCCCAAGTCAAGGACTGTGTTTCCAGATTCCACAGATTCAAAGCATACTGGGTCTTGTAGACTGGGACCCAACACAAAAATCTAGTGGTTATCAACAGAAGGGGAGTTTGACCATGTAATTCAAATGTGAACAAGTGAACAAATTATATTGAGTTAAAATATGGGTTGATTTTATGTTAAATAATCCACAGCTGATTGAAAGTGGCTATTTTGTGCACCCATTCTATCTAATGGAAGGCAAGCCAGCATAAGTTTATTCATGAATGAAATAACTGCTAAATTACTGTGGTAAGCTTTTATTTGCCGTGGGACATAGTGGACACACAAAACAGTAACTGTGGGGCAACTGACAAGTGATAAAGCATTCCCCCTTTTAATCTGATCATCTGTCTACACCATGAAATAGGTACAAGTTCAATAGTCTAAGTTTGACATGAGACAGTTCATGTAGCATATTTAACATGAAGCACAAAGGAAGTCCATTCCCATGCAAAGAGAAGATAACATACGGGCTGGAAAGCCCTCTTGGCTAAACGGGAAAATGACAGTCCTCTTAAGAAAGAAGAAAGAGGCTTATAAACAATGGAAGCTTGGGGCAGGCCCCAAGGAGGACTATTCCACAACAGTCTGTATTTGCAGGGAACAGATAAGAAAGGCTACAGTGGTGATCAAATTTAGATTAGCAACAGGAAGGCCTTCCTTAGGTACATAGGGAACAGGAGGAAAACAAATGGGAGTGTGGGGCCATTGCTCAGCAACTCAGGAGAGCTGGTTACTGGCATCGAGGAGAAAGCTGAACTCCTGAATGACTACTTCACCTCGGTCTTTTACCGGACCAAGGGGAAAACAAAGCCACGTAGAGTACAGGATGAGCATGGTAGGAATAATCACCTTCCTACTATTGCTGTAGAACTGATGTATGACCAATTAAATAAAACTAGACGTATACAAGTCAGCGGGACTGGTTGACCTTCATCCGAGAGTGCTGAAAGAGCTGGCCAAAGTCATTGCGGAACCCCTGGCGAAACTCTTCCACAACTCATGGTGCCTGGGAGAAGTCCCTGAGGACTGGAAGAGGGCCAGTGTTGTGCCCATCCAGAAGAAGGGCAGGAGGGAGGACCTGGGTAACTATAGGCCAATCAGCCTAACTTCCATCCTAGGGAAAATCCTAGAAAAGTTCATCAAGGAGTCTATCTGTGATAAGCTTGCAGAAGGTAAGATTCTGAATGACAGCCAGCATGGCTTCGTCACAGGCAGGTCTTGCCTTACCAACCTTATCTCCTTCTATCTATAACCAGGTAACTCACCACCTGGACATGAGAGAGCAGGTTGACATTGTATACCTTGACTTCCAAAAGGCCTTTGATCTAGTATCCCATGATGTCCTCACGAGACAATTGAAGGATTGTGGGCTTAACTCTGAGACAGTCAGGTGGGTGAGAAACTGGCTGCAGGATAGGCCCAGAGAGTCATAGTGAATGGATTGGTGTCATCCTGGTGAGAAGTGGGCAGCTGTGTCCTACAGGGGTTGGTGCTTTTCAACTTCTTTATCAACGATTTGGATGTGGGGGTGAAGAGCTCACTGGCCAAGTTTGTGGATGACACCAATTTATGGGGCAGCATGGTCATGCTTGAAGATCGGCTATAGTTACAGGCAGATCTAGACAGGCTAGCAGGTTGGGCAGATCGGAATTTTATGAAGTTCAACATTGAGAAATGTAAAGTGCTCCACCTTGGGATGAGCAACTGCCAACACACCACCAGGCTTGGTAGCACCAAACTGACTAGCACCACAAATGAAAGGGACCTAGGGGTAATAATTATAAGTCATATCATTATATATGGGTTTTGTATATAGACTGGGGCTCTTTCAAATTCCCATATTATAACAGTTAAATTTAGACACTTCCATCCGTTGCAGTTTTGGTGACACAGTCTGACAGGCTATTTTTTAAACTGAAAAGTTTCTGAAAGTGTTTCAAAAGAAGAGTTTAGTGTTGGTATCTTCTGTTAAATAAGAATTGTATTATGTGCAAACTGTATGATAATGAAGCTAGCCAGTGTTTTATTCATGCACCACAAAGGAAACTCAGTTCAAAAGTGAGATGTAAGATGGACATGGCTGTAAGGCTAGAGTGCAAAATGCATGAGTACAAAAGATACATAAGGATGTAAGCACCATAAAAAGCCTGGTTATCAAGTGAGATTTGTTTATGACTCATTCCTGAAAGAATGGAATTATACACTGTCCTTACAGCAAAAGTTGAATGAAAATAGAATGGATGGTAGACATTTAAAATGTGTCCTAGACATAAGAAAAGTTAAACTAAAAAAGTAGCTTTTTTCTGGAGTTAATATAATCATGCTATTTACTGTAGTTTATTAATAATAAAGGTAATAACTACCTCTTTAAACTATGTTCACCAGGCGGATGAAGAGAAAAGCCCAAAGGTGAGTAAGGAGCCTGGGGACCTGGATAAAAACACAGTAAGGGAAAGCAATAATGGAAGCCTTAGCAGTGTTCTCAGGGAGAGGATAAGACAGTCAGTTACATACCTGAAATGTTTAGACAGTAATGTGAGAAGCATGGGAACCAAAGAGGAAGAACTGGAAATCCTAGTACAAGCACGGAATTAGGATTATGGGTGCATGATGGGATAATTCATGTGACTGGAGTATGGTCATAGATGGGTTTAGCTTGTTCAAGGAGGATAGACAAGATGTTGCCATATATGTATGCATGTTCTGAGATGCAGTAAAAAGTGGAAGGCAGGCCTGTTGAAATCCTCTGGGTAAAAGTTTGAGGGGAGATCACCAGCAGGGAATTTATGGTGGGCATCTTCTACAGCAAGGGCAGGCAAAATATGGCCCGTGGGCCAGATTCAGACCACTAGTCCATTCTGTCTGGCCAGCAGAGCCCCTAAAAAATTTAGAAAATTTATATTTATCTACTCCTGGCTGCCTGTCAAAGATGACAGAAGCCAGGAGTTGTAGGACCCAAGGAAAGCCGGCAAGACTCAGTAGCAAGGCCAGCTTGGTCCCACCCTGTCCCCAGCCCCCTTTCACCTCTGCCCCCCCAACCAGAAGCCTCTGCCTGACACAGGTTTCACTGCTTTCCTGCATGCCAGCTGGCTGCTGCAGCACCATGTGGCTCCTGGTTGCATCACCGCCAGTACCCCAGGATCAGGAGCGGGAGGTAAGAGGGCAGTGTGTGTGTGTGTGCAGTGAGGTAGGGAGGGAGAGACAGTGTGTGTATGTATGTCTGTTCATAGGGCAAGTCCCACATGCACAGCCCACCATACAAATGCACCCCCCCTTGCACTGCCATACATGCAGGCACCCAGAACCACACCCCCTCATGCATGCCAGCCACCCTCCCCCCCCACACATCGTCCCTCACAAATTCCATACACACCCACACCCCACATATTCATACACACACTCACATGCTCCCTCACCCCACACCCACAGCCCCCCACAAACCTATACCCACCCCTCCATGCCCACCATGCCCCCCATATACAAAAGTAAGTACTGTACAGACAATCAAAAAGCCCAAGGCTGAATTGGTTCAATCTTCACAGGTTAGTCTAAGCTGTGTAGACTGAACTGATAAGCAAGTGAACATGCATTCACTTCTGATTTAAGCAGCCACATGCTTGCTGTTGCCCAGGCCAGAAGTCAGGGGATGCTAGAGTACACCTCCCTGCTTGGTTGGAGCAGACAGCTTGTACCAAGGCTAACCCAGTAACCTTGGTGAGGGCAGTTTGCAGGGGAGGTGCAAGGCATCCTGGGATGCTGGGGGAATGTGAGTTAACTTGAATCTGGAGGGAATCTGGGACAGAAGTTTAATAAACAGATCTAACCTAAATCAGTTAAGTCTGATACTACATCCATCCAGCTTTATGTTAAATTGATTTTGGCCATTTTGAAAGTGGTTTATGTGCACTGAATTTCTGTTGTGTTATAGATCTGAACTGATTTCTGATCACTTCTACCAGTTTGTGTGTAATTTCTGTCCCTAGCCCAAAAAGGGATTCTACAAGTATATGAAGAGTAAGAGGAAAACTAGAGAAACCATAGGTCCTTTACACAATGTGGAAGGCAACCTAGATATGGATTATACAGAGAAGACTGAAGTATTTAATTCCATTTTATTTCTGTCTTCACAAATAGGGGAAGCTACCAGATGATGAGTTCAGTTCACAGCAAAGATAGGGAAGGAGACAATCAATCTAGAATAGTAGAAGACCAGGGTAAGGGTTCCTTAGAGAAGCTAGATGTGTTCAAGTTGGCAGGGCCGGATGGGATGCACCACAGTGTACTAAAGGTGCTGGCTGTGGTAATTTCTGAGTTATTGGCTATCTTACTTTGGGAACTTGTGGAGGCTGGGTGAGGTCCCAAATGCCTGGAAAAGGGCAAATATAGTACCCATCTTTAAGAAAGGGAAGAAGTAGAATCTGTGGAATTACAGACCAGTCTGCCTAACCTCAATACTTGGAAAGATCATGGAACAGATCCTCAAGAAATCTGGTGTCAAGGACCTAGAGGAAAAGAAGATGATCAGGAAGAGTCAGCATGGTTTTACCAAAAGCAAGTCAGGCCTAACTAACATGATTTCCTTCTATGACTTCCTTTCACCTCTGTGACTGGGGGAAGAGGAGTGGATGTGGTATACCTTGACTTTAGCAAAGCTGTCTCTCAATATTCTTGTTAATGAGATAAGAAAATACAGACTAGAATAAAGTATCATAAGGTAGATATGTAATCAGTTAGATCATCATACTCAACAAGTAGACCTCAATGACTCAAAGTTTAGTTGGTGAAGTTATCAAGTGGGGCTACCGAGAGGTCTGTCCTGGGTCCAGTATGGTTTAATGTCTTCATTAAGATTGGATGATGGGATTAAGTACATGCTTAGGAAATTTTCAGAAGACACCCAGTTAGGTGGAGTTGCAAACAGTATTGAGGGTAGGGCTAAGATCCAGAATGACCTGGATAGACTGGAGAAATGGTCTACAATCAATCAGATGAGCTCAACAAGGATGACTGCCAACTCCTGTACTTCAGATGGAACTATTGCATGCACAAATACAGACCAGGGAGTGACTGGCTAGGCTACAGTACTGCAGACAAGGACCAGACTATAAGATGAATATGAGCCAACAGTGCACTCCTGTTGCAAATAAAAAACCACAGGAATACTGGCTTGTATTAAAAGGAGTATCACTTAAAAATCAACGGGGGTGATTCTGATGCTCTATTCAGCACCATTGAGGCCTCAAGTGGAGTACCATGTGCAGTTTTGGGTCCCACACTTCAAGAAGGATGTGGACAGTTTGGAAACAATCCCACACAGAGCAACAAAAATGATTAGGGGCTGGGGAGGCAAGGCTTGAGGAAAGGCTGAATGAAACAGAGCTATTTAACCTGGAGAAGAGAAGACTGAGGGAGAGATTTGATTACAGTCTTCACATACCTGAAGGGTACTTATAGAGAGGATGGAAATTAACTTTTCCCCATGACAGTAGGGAACAGAAGTACAAACAGTTGCCTCAAGATTCAGCAGAGACAATTTAGGTTGGAGGAATTTTATGACTATAAGGGTGGTTAAGCGCTTATTTGGAGATTTGGCCATAGACTAAACAGGCAGCTGACAGTTGCCTCTAGCTGGTAAGTCTGTTGGGGTTGGGGGAGGGAAGAGGTGTGGGGGAGGGAGGGATTGGTGCTGGGACAAGTTACCCAGCCGGGGTGGGAGCGGGAACAGAGGCTGCAGCTGTGTCTGACCACAGCCCCTTTGCCCAGCTGTGGCTGCTCGC
>NW_017729004.1:51609085-51618795 GCF_001723915.1 Gavialis gangeticus | reverse complement strand
AGCTGTGCTGGGAGCAGGGGCTCTGCCCTGCTGCCACTTGCCCCTGCCAGGGCACGATGCATGCATGGCTCACTGCATGCACACGGGGGCAAGTGGCAGCAGAGCAGACCCCTCACTCCCAATGTTGCCGTGCCCGCATCCTGCACCCCCTCACACCAGCTGGCAAGTGGTGACTGGGCAGAGCCCCCACTCCCAGTGCTGATGCAGGCATGGCAGCACTGGGAGCAGGGGCTTTGCCCTGCTGCCACCTGGAGCGAGCCATGCCTGCATTGTGCCCCGCCCCCCGTGCCGGCTGAGCAAGCAGCAGCATGGCATAGCTCCCACAGCTCCCCTGCTGGGGCACAGGAAGGCACAGCCGGGGTTGCTGTGAGAACAGCCCCCATGGCTGCTCTGCCTGGCTCCATCCCTCACCTGGCCCCAGCGTCTGGCACTTAAAAAAAGGGAAAAAAAAGCCCTGCACTCATCCACTATAGCAGGGGCTGTGGGGGCTCTGGGGCCATGTGGCAGAGCCCCACCCCCATAGCCCCCACTCCTTGATCTCCTCGCCCCCAGCCCCAGCCTCCCGGCACTTAAAAAAAAAAAAAAAAGCCCTGTATTCACCAGCTCTGGCAGCAGAGATTAGGGCCTTTGCGAGCTTGTGGCAGAGCACCTCTGTGCAGCATGGGGCAGTGGGGGGCAGTGGAAATCACCTTCCCCCACCTGACACCTGCATGACAGCTGTCACATCTTGTGGATGCAGTGTGGCTCAGCAGGGTGCCATGCACTGTCTGGGAGCTGGAGCAGCTCCAGCCGTCAGCCACAGCCTGGCACCACTCAGCCCCAGCAGCCCCAGCTCCCAGACAGCACGTGGCACCCTGCTGACTATGCTGCACCTGTGCCATGGGGCAGCTGCCACGCAGGTGCCAGGAAGAGGAAGGACAATCTCCACTGCCTCCACTGCCCTGTGCTGCATGGAGGGGGCTCTGCTATGAGCTGTCAGAGGCCCTGATCCCCATTGCTGCAGCCTGTGAGTGTGGGGCTTTTTTCTTTTTTCTTTTTAATTCCCAGACTGCTGGGGCTGAGAAGAGCAGCCATCGGGGGGGGCTGGACGGTGATCGGGGAGTGGGGGCTGCATGGGGGGGCTCTGGCAGGAGGCCCCAGTGCCCCCATAGCCCCTGCAGCATCCAGTGAGTGCGGGGCTTTTTTTTTTTTAAATGCCGGGACTAGGCTGGAGCTGGATGGGGGATGGAGCAGGGGAGGGCAGCCATGGGGGCTTCTCCCGCAGCTCCCCCAACCCAGGCAGAGGCAGGCACAGCTGCAGAACCTGCCTGGCTGTTCCTGCCTCTTCCTGGCCGATCTGAATCGCTGATTCTGTCCAAATCAGTGCCAAATCTTCTGAAGCTGATTTGGCCAAATCGATTCAGGGTAGTGATCTGAATCTCCGAACTGAATCACTGTCCTCCAAATCAGCCAAATCCTAATCCTAATCAAATACTTCCCTATTCGTACAAGGCGTAGTTTTTAGCTTTGAAATAAACTACAATATTTGTACTAATAGGAAATGGATAAAAGTTGTTAGAATATTCTGATTTTGGTATATGGGCTATTGAGAAAGAGGCATACATTTTATATTAAAGGGAATTTGAGAGACTACTGTACATGAAATGCCCATTGGAACTTTTTGGTTTCTTTCTCCTTCTACCTGACCTCCTCCCCCTGCACCCAAAAAAAACCCCAAACCTGTTTTGAATAGTGTATAATGAAAGATTTGGAAAGGGACGTTTAATTGAATATAGGATATAAACTGAACACAAAAATGGAGTGCTGATGGTAACTAGTAAACCAGTGTTTTGCCAAAAGATATAAGGGAACATTTACCACTTCTTTTCTTGTTCTTTTCTTTATATATCTAGACCCTTCTATGCTGAATGAATTTGCATGCAAATATATGAGGTTTTATATACTTGGACACTTCTGTATGAGGTTTTAAATCTCCAAAAGAAGCAAAGTTCAACCTTTTTCAGGATTGCTAACCTAAATAGAAAATGTCACAGCTGTCTGTATGAATGGCAAGAGGGAAGGAGAAAATAGATTTTTAGGAGGTCTGAAGTAGAAGATCTAGCTATAGGCAAAGTTCAACCTTTTGATAGCTAGAACGATATGATGATGTTTGAATGTATATTTTCCACTCATGGAAGGTCTGATCCTTGCAACTGAACAGGAATTCCTAATGCCTCGAGGTCAAAATGGGTTAGATTTATAAGGGAAGCTCATGTTCTGCAATGGTCAACACTTTACTGCTAACTGGCATTTACTACCCCAATTCTCATCTACAACGTGTAGCGTAGTACCTAAAAAGGTGTTCACAGGAGCATAAACAGGCAGGAAATTAAGAAAAGAAGTGATTTTAGCTTGGTAATTAGGGTACTTAACTGGATGATCCTGGTTCCAGTCACTGTTCCAATGAGCACTTAACTCCATTATAAAGTAAAACAAGAGAGACTGAGACTCATCCCAGGTGAGTCTTGAGATTACTAGCACTAGCTTGTGAAATGGGAGATCTAAATTAAGGTCTGCTCCAAACCAGGTGGAGCAGGCATTTCAATCTTTGTCTTCCAAAAAACAGAGAAAGACCACATGCACGGCCATTCGGTATGAGAAAGGCTCTTTGCCCTCCTCTGATTTTTGTGAGGAAAGGCTGACTTCACTTAAGCACCTACATCCTGAGAAGATTTCACAGGTGTGAATTTGTGTTTGAGCCCCAATTTTGGTATCTAAATCCCTGAAAATACCTCTTCTCCTCAGCATTTTCAACTGATTAGTCATGGTAGATCCTGTTTTTTTGCTTTTTTTACGTGAATTCAGTTCTTCGGCACCTAAGATTACGGAGAGAAACAAATTATACCCAAAGTTATTTTTATTACCTTGCATGGGTCTGCTCCCATCCTGTGGTAAATGCAATCTAAATCTGAATGAAACAGAACTAAGTTACCATAGGTTAGTTTCTGCTTTACCATGGGGTGGAAGCAGACACGTGAAGCAGATGCAGTAGAGCAGATGGCACCTTTAGGTTGGCATACTTTATTTGTTCGTTAGTATCTGAACTCGACCTGGGTGTTGTATAGGGATTCTGGGCAGCTAACTTGAGGCTGATGCTTCCAGACAGCAGGGTGCCTAAAATTTCATAAGTGTCTTTGTGGACAATGAAATTCTCAGGTAGACTTCCCTTGTGATTAAGTCCCTTTTTAGTTCCTTGAATTTGAGCCAAACACTGGAAGTTTTTTCACACCAAACTATCTTCCCTGAGGCCCAAGACAGATTCAGTCTTTGATCAATAACAGCTTTAAAAATATATATATATTAAATTGTCATAGCTTTAAAGCCTCATATCTGTATCTGCCTTACACTGAAAATTTCGTTATAAGAAATATCAGTTCTGATGTCTCTCACACATTTTTTCCTTCTCCTTCTTGGTTTATAGACCCTAGAAGTCACAGGCCTCTAGTAATTTGCTACCCTTCCTTTCTCTTAGCTAGTCTATCCCTTGCCACATGCCCTTCCCACTAAAATAGCTGAGAGTCTTTCATAGATTCATAGATGCTAGGGTTGGAAGGGACCTCAATGGATCACTGAGTCTGACCTCCTGCCAGTGGCAGGAAAAAGTGCTGGGGTCATGTGACCCCAGCCAGGTGCTGGTCCAGTCTCCTCTTGAAGACTCCCAAGGCAGGGAAGAGCACCCCCTGGTGAATTTGTATACTGCCACAAGATCCCCCCTCAGCCTTCTCTTGAGGAGGCTGAAAAGGTGCAGGTCCCTCAGTCTTTCCTCATAGGGCCTTCCCTGCAGGCCTCTAACCATATGAGTGGCCCTCCTCTGGACCCTCTCAAGGTTATCCACATCCTTCTTGAATTGCGGTGCCCAGAACTGGATGCAGTACCCCAGCTGCTGTCTGACCAGGGCTGAATAGAGGGGAAGCATTACCTCCCTGGACCTGTTCGTGATGCACCTACTAATGCATGACAAAGTGCGGTTAGCTCTCCTAATTACTTCATCACATTGACAACTCATATTCAACTTGGAGTCAACAACGAGATCTCTTTCCACCGCTGTGCTGCTGAGAATGTCATCACTTAGCCTACAGGTGTGCTGGTGATTCTCTCTCCCTAGGTGTAGCACCTTGCACTTGGCCTTGTTGAACTGCATCCTATTGTTCCCCACGCACTTCTCTAACCTGTCCAGGTCCACCTGGATTCAGTTTCTTCCCATCAGTGTGTTTACTTCGCTCCATAGTTTTGTGTCACCTGTGGATTTGGACAGAGTGCTTTCCATGCCCTCATCCAGGTCACTGATGAAGATACTGAACAGCATCGGCCCATAATTATGCTTTTAAACTAGCTTGGCTAATTAAAATGATAGAATCAAGAGTGCATCTTTTACCTAGAGATAATTGACTATTATAGGAATTTGGAGTATACTACAGAGTATACAGCATGGATGAGTGTTTGGATTCCTATGCCTCTAGGCAGTGTCACATGTCTTAGTGCTTGATTTTGCCATAAATACAAATCCTAGTACAGCATATCAGGATGGTTATCTTTAGTTTACAATCACAAAAGAAGCTGTTAGTGAATCCATAATGTCAGTGTAATTAGGCTAAGTACAATAGCTTTACTGTATCTTTAACAAATGAATGCATTGTCACATTTCATTATGTGACATAGAGACTCATTGGCTGAAAGGAAATGGGCCATGTAAAGGGCATTCACTGACTTTACTTTTCCTCTTCTTATATCTAAACTAGGACGGATATATGAACTGCTATTATAACACAAATTCTCATTCAGCAAGGAATCTATCTGAAGGATCAAGGTCACAGATGTTCAAAGAGCTTCTGGCTGGTTCAAACATTGGAAAAACTAAGAAAGGTGAATCAGTTCATTCAAAATCACCTGTAATGTATAGGTATGAAATGACTGATTCCTCCTCAGAGTATAGCAGAGCTTTCAACAATGCTTCAATAGCACTCTACTCAACAGTGAAGGAAGGCTGTGGCTTTCTTATGACTATATTATTAATACTGCTCCCTGTCAGCCATTAGTAGTAGCCATTAGCAAAATCTATAGGTCAGATCCTGAACTCTTTAAAACAGTTCTTGTTCAGAACATCCTTAGGCAATATGCTTGTTAAAGTCAATTAGAGTTCTCCATGATTAAGGGCTGAGTAAATGCTAAGTTGAGGACTTTATTGTTCCTGTATAACTGAGTTTCCATTCAAAGGAAAGTGATTGCTAATACTTTCAGGTCAAATTATGCTATTTTTTAAATACAAAGTTCAAATTCAGAGTAATTCATTAGACTTCAGCAGTGGTAACTCCAGATGTACAGCCGCATAACTGAGCCAAATGTAGCTTTTATATCAGTAAGTGCACATTTATTAGGACTTAAAGTAGCCATCAAGGATTGGGCACACATTTAAGATCTTGCAAAAGTAGGGGTAACAACAAATCAGATGATCCAGTTGTGTAAAAGAATGGTTTCATCCTTAGTTTTTATCCACTTCTTTACTCCACCAAAATGAAGTCCAAATAAGGACTGAGAAGTGGGGGGAGTTCAGTGATGATCTTAGGATTTGACTGAAGGAGTTGGTAGCACTCCTACTTTTTATATAATAGACTAGTGGTTAAAACAGTCACCCAGGAAGTAGATGGGTTCCATGCCCACCTTAGCTTGATGGATTTAAATCTGCATCTTGCACTTCCTATAGGACTGCTCTTATCACCATACTATAGGCAAGGCTGGGTTTGGACAGACAATTTTGCCATTCCTCTTATTAAATTTCTGCCATTGTACAGAAAAGGCTGCAACATTTTTAAGGCCAGAGAGAGAGCAACAAAAAATGAATCACAACCTTGGAGCCCAATGGTGAGGGCATTGGGTGAGGGTATCTTGGGTTCTAGCCTCTGTTTCCTTCACTGCTTATGAATTTTTGTCTCATGCCTCTATAATACAAAATTCACAAGCAATTCCTGGGGCAGGAATTAGAGTCTGATGCCCCTAATATAGGACTGAAAACAACAGGCCCACTGTTCAGTGGTGAAAATTGCTATGATTTAGATGGTGTGATGTCAATTTACACTTGGTACAGATCTCTTCCATCAGAAAGCAAAAGAGGTCATTATGTGACAAGGTTCTTTAACAAAACATATTATGAGTTCTATTAATATATTTATAAAGCAATTCTTAACAAATCACAAATAGTTTGTTTCTTGGAAAATTACTTTCTATCACTTGAATCAAATATGTGAATTTCCCCCTCCCCCCTCCTATCATTCTTCACAGGAACAAAGAAATGATGCCAGCCTAATATTTAACACACATCTAATACTATAGCTCTGAAACTGTTGCTTTCCAAAGCACAATGAAACTCACCAAAAATAGAAGTTTGATTTATGAGAGAAAATTAAATATAAATGACAGTGTACACTGAGCAGTTTATTCAGCTTAAAATAATCTAACTTCATAGATCCAAGTGATAGAAATGTAATTTCCTGCTGGGAGATTACAAGATCTGAATTAACTTTTGAAGGGCCAGGTTGTATGGCTCCTAACCATCCTCCTGCTAGTCCATCTGTAACTTTGGTTTCTGTAAAATGCATTCTCTGAAAGAATTTCCACCAGCTCCCTGACACACATATGGATATGCATTTGAACCTTTGGGGTCAATGATTGTCCCTGTTTATGGCCTAAATATCTTTTCAGAAGACAGGGAAGCCTTAAAAAAAAAGAGGGGTGAGGGTGGGAAAAGGAGCCCATATTCTCCAAACAGGGTCTTCTACAAAGATGCTTTTAAATCTGGAACTTTTTGTTTTAAAAGGCAGTGATAGCTTCTACCCACCCCCAAAAAACAACAACAAACAAACAACCATAATCCCCACTGTGAGCTTGAGCAGAATGGATTATAATGAATTTTGTTGGTAAATTGGGAAAACATTGATTAAACGACACTGAGAAGAAGGGGATGGGAATTTCAACAGCCCATCTGGGTGTATGCTATTTTTATTCTAGAAAAGCCCTGGGAATTAATCATTCAGTAAACTTGTTATATCACTGTCAACCGTCTATGTTTATAATGGATACAGCCACGCACACTTATCATCAAATTTAAAACTGAAAAGTAGACAAGATCCAGGGCAAACCATTTACTGTGGCCTGGTGGTCTGCGAAGTCCAATTTGGAAACCTCTGCTTTAAATGAATCTACCATTCCAGAATTTAAGACCCAGATAGTCTTAAATTAATTGGAAGGGATTAGTCAGAATGCAATAAAAAGGTCAGCAGAAGGTGAGCTATTGAGCATATAATAAGGAAGCAACTGGCAGGAAGCCCAGATTTACACAGGCACTTTAGGGAAAGGATGATCACCCACAACTTTCTTTACTCTGTATAAGGAAGCACAAAGGTTTGCATAGGTATGATTTTGTCTCCAATCTGTTCACTGATCTTACACCTATCTAAAATAATGTCTTTCTAGTGGTCTGAGTCGCTTTTGGAAACTACAATTTGAAACATGGATGTAATGCATTAGTCCCCCCAAAATGTCTGCAAAAAATCTGGTGAATGCATACAAATACATATTCCTTCTTTCATTTCACATAATTGTATGACTTGTGGCTCACTTATGTATGCAATTGCTCTGTGTACACACACATGAGGGCTTGGCAATGGAGCTGGGCAAGAAACACAACTTTTCTTAAAGCTATACCTGAGAATCTACCATTTTTAAATGTAGAGCAGGACACTGCTAGCCCCATTCAAGATACAGGAGAACTTTGGAAGTGGGGTGGTTATAAGCTATTGCCACTGCCAATAAATCTGAAGACTAAGGAGAAAAGAGATTTATGCTGCTAAAATAATGGTGAGGGTTTTTTTTTACCTTCTTATCACTTAAGGTAATTAAAATAATGTGTTATTGGAAGAAGTTTTAAGAAAATAAACTGCAGTCCTTCTTCCAGACCATATCTCATGCTTTTAATTTTGCCTGTTACTCCAATGGGCATTTTTGGTGTGCAGGGTGTTTTCTATTGGTGGGGATTCTGCAGTCAAACTCCTGTCCTCTGAGAGTGCCCCTGCTTTGTGGAAATAGTGACAAAGTAGCTACTTTCTGTGTTACAGGTACTGGTACATATTGGGCAAAGGAACCAATACGTGGACCTATGTATCACAAAGGTCAAAGTACCATCGATAAATATAAGACTCTTTTGAACAAAGCAGATTTTAAAAGAATGAAAGGAGTATGCAGTATCATGTATGAAACCAATAAGGAATGAAGACAGCCTAGTTAGAAAGGGCTACAAACATGGCAGGTATTCTTACAAGGATGAAATGTATGTCATACCTCTCTCAATGGGGCGCCAATGTTTTCTGATATCTAAGTGCTTTTTCAGCATTTGTTACATAAACTGGCATGTTTGTCTCTTATGATTATCTGGATCATTTGTGAAATGTTTACTTCAGATTTTGTTACTAAACCTTGCAAAACTCTCCCTAAATGCAAAAGTAGTGTTGTCTGAGAAAAGACAATTCTGAAGCATGCTGAACCCCAAAGTTTGAGGATAACTCTGCGTATGGGGGAGGGGAAGAAGTGGGGGACAGGCTTATCAACACGTTTTTGGGTTTGAAGTATGCGTGGGGGAAGCCCAGCAACAGATTAGAAGTGAAGGTTGACTGTGGTCCCAGAATTTCAGGGTCTGCATATTAGTCTCAACATTTTTTATAACCAGAAATGTATTCCCCCTTTTTTAAGCATCAATTAAAATACTAATAAGAAAGCACAAAGTACGAGAAAACAGACGGTGGAAAGAAAATGTGCCTTTAAAAGAAAGCATCAAAACAAAAAACTTTACTCATGAACAGTCACTCAGAAAGCAATACTATCTCCACAGTGTGAGCAGAATAGAAAATTTTGCATATAAAGTTAGTTCTGGTTTGATGTCATATTTCATACATGCCCATAGTCAGTAGTCACAATCAACGGTTAGGAGAGCTAAGACAGATCTAGCGTATTTAATTCTCATTTTTGTATTTACCCATACAGCTTTACACTAGTTACTAATCATTTCATAGCCAGCAGCAGCAGTCTTCTTATTCCCTGAAGTCTGTTCTTAGTTAATTACACTCATGAGTATGGCTAATTTAGAATTATGATTCCCCAGCAAATTCCCACAGCACTATGGCCAGGCTGCAGATGTAAGAGTGAGACAATATAAGCAAATTATCATTTTCCCTGAACTTCTTGTATGATACTTCAATGTGGGTTGTTTAAAAAAAAAAATCGGCTGCCAAAATAACTCTCACTTAGGAAGAAAAGCAGGGAAAATATTTAAATGAAAAGATAAAAATGGATACCTAAATTTGCTTGACACACTGGATACTTGGGACACTTTGGGTATTTTTACATGTGCTCCAGGAGGGGTTGGGGGTGATTTAATTAGTGAGCTGCAGTAATTAGAAGCGCCTGAGTATAGTGTGTATTAGTGTCCCCTACACCGAAAAATGGCAGTAGGGTGCTTTGAACTAAAGCTCATCGAATGAGGGAGGGGCACCAGCAGGGCTGTGGGGAGGAGTAAGGGGTATGAGGATGGCTGGGGCAGTTGTGGTAGGGGGATTGAGGGGCATATGCAGGGCCAAGAGGCTGTGGGGGAGGGGATGAGGGGCACGTGCAAGGCCAGGGGATTG
>NW_017729004.1:51599508-51608908 GCF_001723915.1 Gavialis gangeticus | reverse complement strand
AGGGTGTGTGTGGGCAGTGGGAAGGGAGGAGTGAGGGGCACCAGCAGGGCTGGGTGTGCTGTGGGGAGGAGTGAGGGGTCTTTCATTTTTAATCATGGATTTTGGAGTTTTTATCAGAGAATTTGTGACTGTTTATCAAGAAATACTGGGATCCCTGCTGATAACCACTCTCTTTTAATACAATTTCTGGTTCTGCCTATTGATCATTAACAAATGTTTTTAAGTTTTGTTCTTAATTAAAACATTGGAAAAAATAAATAATTGCTCTATTGCCAAGTGTATTTAAACAGGTATACCTCTTACCTCAAAGTAGCTATTCTGATTTCCCCCTGAGAATCAGCCCAAGCTGTTTTGGATGTCTTACAGAAAATGGTTAAAGTCTAGATATCTTGAATTGTTAATTTTCTCTTCATGGATATTTTTCTCTCAAAGGTTGTATGATGTAGATAACTGACTAAGCTTGATCATTTGTTTTCCTCCCTAAAGCCTGGAAGTTTCTGAGGACATCTATAATGTTTCTTTAAACCTGTAGCATAGGTAGCTTGGGAAATGTTTTGTCAGAAGCTCAGCAGCAAAGCAGACTGAGAGAATATTTAGTTTTAATATAGTTTTCTTATTCTAATAAATCTTGTTTTAAATCATCTCAACTATTAGATGGTCTTTTACATATTTCCTTACTTATTCCAAAATAAAAATGCTCTGCTTATTGCTGTAGAGCTTCTATAGAGGCTTCCACCCTTTATCCAGGCCTAGGACAGTGAACATTTTGGCAAAATATTGTGATGCACTTATGTGACACATTGGATTTTCCCAAATGGTTTCCCTGTGCTAAGAATATGCATTATTCCAAAGGAAGAAAAAGGGTGACCATATGTTAAGGTTTGGCTGAGACAGTCCTGGATTCTGGAGGTCGGTTTTGACTGGTTGATTAAAAGCCCGGGGCTGGAGTCTGGTGGGGATGTGGAGCAGCATGGTGCACCAGGCAGCCGGATGGACAGGCACCACTGTCACTGTGAAGAAGCAAGGAATGTAGGGACCGCAGATATGACATCTTCAGGAGATTGTGTGCCCCCTGCCCTGCTTCCACACAGTGGCAGCAGTGCCAGCCTGGTGTACCATGCCGCTCTACCTCCCTTCTGGACTCTGGCCCAGGACTTCTGAGCAATCTGCTGAGACTGGCCTATGGGATCTGGGACTGTCCCAGCCAAACCTGGATATATGGTCACCCTAAGAAAAAGAGGCAATGGCAAAATCAGATCCAGCCTTCCCTGAAGGCACATAAATAGTGAAGTGAGCTATATGGGGGAGCAAGGCACCCATCACAGTTTTTCTAAAATATTGGACTATTTGGACAAAGTGTGGGCACCACCATTATTCTGAGCTACCTTCAATACAGGGAACGGCTGCATGCTGCAATTTTTTCCCCATAAGGCATTACAATTATAAGCCATATTAAATGAGATCCTCACTAAGTATATCAGACTGTGGGTGCGTCTACACGCTCATTAATGTGTCATAATTACTGCTCATTAAGCGTAGTACTTGTATAATCAAATACTAAATTAATGCAAGTAACCAGCATCACTGCACAGTTAGTGTCTCATGTCGATGTACCCCGTGTGTGTTAGTTGTGTGGTCTCAACCATGCTGAAATGACATCTTTCTGACATAAAGGTTGATAAAAAAAACTGTAACACTTGGAGTTCCCGCCTAAGACTGCAGCCCCACTGTGTTAAAAGTATTCAAATATCTAATGAGAGATGGTTCCTACCTGTTTTATCTTGCCCCCTAGGCTTAAGTAAAATTAGCTGCTTCACAGGGCATTCTGGTGCGACTGTTCATCAGTTCTGCTTCCCTGATGGAGACCAAAATGACCGGTTCACACCTTTTATCATATTCCTACATCCCAGGCAGGTGGTACCATAATGCTGCCCCCATTCTTCTACATCAGGTCAACTAGAGGAACTCCTTACTTGACATCATGTAATAGAAATCTTTCACCTTATTATTTAAAGGCAAGACCCACAGCACTTTAAGGCCACTGTAATGGTTTCTGTGAGTTTTAACTTGGACCCTAAAAAGAGGACCCTACACTATTTCCACTATTTTCATTGGAATAACAAAAATAAGTTGTTTCTTCATTGACAGCAATAGCCAGTTTTAATTGTCAAAGGGTTTGCCCTTGTAGTCTAGTGCTCTCATTGTCTTTCTGTGCTCTCCACCTCACCACCTCACATTGTCATTCAAAAACAAGGCTGTGGCAATAACCAGAAGTGAACATTCAGTTCCAGCAGCTTTTTAACACACATCAGCACTGTCACTTCTAAATCAGAGGTTTAACATGAAGAAGACATTGGACAATTCTCATTAATTCTCTTAGAAAAGCCCTCTATTTTAAACTTTCCTTACCTGAAAAAAATCAAATAATGTAATCATTAAAAGTATTCACAACTGTGTAAGAGGCAAAGTGGACTGAACAATAGTAGTAGTCATGGTTACATACATACCATCATGCCATGGTGATGCTACAATTCATTTCTATGAAAAACACAGTAATACTTTAATGTAATGCAAAATAATCTCTTAAGCAAAATAACAAAAGGCAGACCGGGAACTATCCATGAAGCATTCAGCTCCATCATAAAACTACTGCACCAGGCATGAGTAATTGAAGTATTCTACATCTATACCTTCAATTTTAGAATCTCATTTCAAGCAATGAAATGAATAAACTTGTTTAAGATTGTAAGTTTCTATAAAAAGTAGTAGAGAGCAAACAAATGGGGGGGAGGGGAGGATGGCAACCGACTAATAATTGGCTTTTCAGCACCACAGTAGTTGTTTGGTTCCCCTGATTTGCACTGAACTTCTTGACTAGCATTATTTCAGATTAAAACCACAGTATGCCAAGGGGCTGCCTTTTGTTCATAAGTTATGTAAAGCTGTAGAATTTGCCTAAAATCTATTGTTGTTGTGTCTTTATTATTTCCAGGATGAATCAGCAAGTTCACCATGCTTGTTTTTATATAGCCTCTTTTACAAACTGTATCACAACATGCCTTGTGGAGTTAAATGTCTCAGTGAGAGAGTTAAATGTAGTAGAGGGGAAGATAAGGGAATAGACAGGGGAGATGTTTTGAGATTTAAAGCCTAGCCATAGTCAAAGGAAGAGGAAATAGCAAGACTGTTGCTTCCCTGAGGTAAGAAGTGCAGAAAAGGTAGATTTCACACTTACATCAACAGAGAACAGAATTTGTGCTAGGGCTTGAGAATCCAGGGAGAACAAGGCTGGAATACAGAAAGGCAGTTTTTGAAATATGATAGAGAAAACCTGTGGAGAATTTAAAAAAATGAGTGTCCAGAACTGGAATGAGCTCCATATGGGCAGATCTATGTTCTACCACACAAGGTAGTTCAGTAATTAGGGCCCTGGGCAGAGTTTGGGAAAGCAGGGTTCAAGTCTCTACTTTGCTACAAACATCCTATGTGACCTTGAGTAAATAACTTCAGTCTTAGTTCCCATTTGGTAAAATAGACATAACAACACTTCTCTATCACACAGTGTGTTATGGGGATAGATATGTTAAATGATGTGGAGTGCTATTGAACAGAGAGGCTACATAGACCCATATGTTCATAGGCCTGTTGCACTACTGGGGCAAAGGAGAGCATTATTAAAGGAGTTCTGAAACAAGTGTTGGGAGTCAACAAAGTCATCTGAGGACTGGGACAACAGGGTTTTTTTTGAATATGTGAAGAAGACAGGTGGTACCATTCACACTGAGCCTGTACATTGAAGTTAAAGGGATTTTTTTCATTGACTTGACTGAGAATTGGAGCAGACTCAAGAGGCGTCAGTAAAACAAACTTAAAAATAGTTTGTACAATAAAAAACAGGTTTTCCTATCTCTAGTTAAACATAGCACTGCATGCAGAACAGCACAAAGCACAAAATAGCTCCCCTACTATAACTGCTTAGACCAGCTGAGTTCTCATATAAATAAAAACATACCAGCAGGGGTGCTAATTATGCTCTAAGAAAGTTGTCTTCTGAATGGACTTGGAGAGAGGGAGCCACAAAGCAAAGATGAGGGCATTTTGCTTTCAGAGGATAAGGAAGATAACTTACATCACAAGAGGCTCCTTGGATGGTAATAATTTATTAGCAATGACTTTTTAAAAACATAGTCTCACCATGTTTTTGTTTACATTTTAAAATAGATTCAACCCCTTGTGGAGCATCCTACCAGGACAAAAGATAACATCCTTACCAGCTAATCACGGTTCCTCACTGTTCTGCCTCTTAGCTGGAGGCTAAACACTAGATTGGATTTAGCCAATTAGTGGAATCCTGTGGCTGAAGTCACTGGGCCAAATTCAGAAATGATGTATAAAGTAGGTGCAAGGTAGCATGAGTCTGAAGAATGTTGGTGTAATTTACATGCACAGAGGAATGGAAGAGAAAAGAAAAGCAAATGTTGGGAAGCTGTAAAAAGTTTAAAGTAGCCTTCTAATTTTTTTGTGCCCCACACGCTATGATATGGCTGTATCAGTTATACCTAGAAAAGGAGAGATACCAAACATTTAAGAGCTACTTAATTTTGTAGCATTAAAGAGAAGAACCTGTTAATATTTAACAACATTGACAGGATTGTTAATACTACTTGAGGGATTAGTGTCAGCAAAAATAATACAGGTGTTCTTCTAATTCCTTGTAAGACTCTCTGGTCAACAGACATTATTTAAGATTCAGTTTTCAGACAATTGTGTGAACTTGGAAAAGGGTGTTCCCCAAAGCAATGGCTTCTTCTAACACTTAAACCATAAAAACACCTGGTTCTGACTTTAAAAACTGTACAAAGTTGATAAGGGAAAATAAGAGTGAGAATGTGCCTTGATCTGGAAAGATTTTAGAGTCAGAACACTCAAAATGGGGTGAGGCTGCAGAAGTATTTACTCATCTGTGATTGCTTCTGACGGCCACCAGGTGATCGCACACTGCACAACATGGCTGCGTGAAGCTTTGCTGGCTGTTTTGTTTTGATGCTTTTTCGACTCGTTTCAAGCTCGAAACAGCAAAATTGAAACGAAACAGAGGGTTTCAAAACAGCCTTGAAATGAAACGAGGCCAGTCGAAACGTTTGGAAAGTTTTGAAACATTTCCCGTTTTGAAGCTGGGCTTACCTGAAGGGAAACAGAAACTAAGGAGAGGGAGGGGGAAGAGAGGGGAAGAGGGGGGAAGGACTGCTCTCATATTGACTGTGTAGCTGGCCACTGACTGTCATCCTTTCCTGAGGTCCCTTCCAATCCCAGTGCTATGGGGGATGTAAAGAAAAACAGCATAAAAGGCAGCATTGTTTGAACTGGCCTGCTTTCTGCCTTGGTGTCAGTTACTGATCCATGTGTTCCAGCAACTCAGCAGCATCAGACAACAAAGGCCACTAGTACTGATCTTCTGAACGATTTCCTACTTGCTAGCCTAGGCTAACCTAGCAAGAGGGATTTCAGAATATCTTTTTGGCTTTTTCTTTATTCCACACACTTATATTTTATTATTATATTCATTAATTTATTTTTTTCAATTTTATAATGATCTTGGATAGGATTACTATAGAATTTAATTTATATAGGAAGGCAAATACATTTATATTTTATTTCTATACATTTATACTTTGCAGCATACATACATTATAGAATTTATATAGGAAGAAAGATATATTTATATTTTTATATACATTTATACTTTGCACCACATGCACATTATTAAATTTATATAGGGGAAAGATCTATTCTTCATTCATTCATAGTGGTTTTTGTACATTTCTACTTTGCGCCATACTCACTCACGTTATTGAATTTATATAGGAACGTGAATAAATTTACATATTTGTAGAAAAGTAAGACATGAAACATAACATGAAGCATGGTGGAAAGGCAGGTGGTGGCAAGCCTTCAGGGAGGGGTGGAAGAGGGGATAGAGGGAGAGGTATAAGTTCCCGGCAAAACTGAGATGCAGCTTCTTTCCTCCAGCTAGAAGGCATGAGGGTTCCGCAAGCAGCAAGGAGAGGGGAGCAGTGCCAGTGCCACTGCCTGTGCCTGAGACTGCATCTACTCCATGAGCACCAGCCATAACCCGCCCCCCCGCCACCACCACTATCACAACAAGCAGCAACACCAGCATGACAGCCTCCTCCACCCCCATTTCACTTCCCATGCTGAGCTTTCCAGTGCCAAAGGAAGAGAGAGAGCTGGATTTGGATCTCATTGCCCTAGAAAGGGAAATTCTGGGGAAGGAGGGAGAATCATCTGAGTTTGTGCTCCACAATCCTCAAGTTTCCCCTAGAGCCAGGTCTCCTTCCCCAGAAGGCATTTCAGAGGACGTTGACATAGAGGTAGAGAGAAGTGGCTCAGCTGAGTCTGCTCCTCCTGTTGCTATGCATCTGCCTGCTGAAGAGGGGGAAAGTGTAGAACCATCCACACATGCACCTGTACCCCAAAAGTGAGCGGGTAGTGTGGTCTGGGATCCTTTTGAGCTGGCAGATGATCTCACATAAGCTATCTGCCTGCACTGCCAAGCCAAAATCAGCCAGGGCAAGAGAACAAAACACATGAGCACTGTGGGGATGCTGATGCATCTCTACAGGCACCAGCCCCTTGCTGTTGCTCCTCCTTAGTCTGGCACCAGTGGCAGCATGCCCAAAGGGAAGTCCCCCTCTTTCTTCAAAGCCCTTGTCCCCCCAAAGGAGAGGTAGGCCACCCTGGAACAGTGGGGGAAAGGTAGACAGAAAGTGGGGCACGTTGCAAGTGTGAGTGAGATCACCCAGAGCACTGGGGAGATGCTTGCTGTCGATGGCATGTCCTTCTCATTAGTTTACCGGCCAGGGTTCAGGCGGCTCATGGAGCTTGTGGCCTCATCCTACCAAGTGCCCGCATGCACCACCTTCAGCAGGATGGTGATGCCCTCCCTGTATGAGGCATGCAGGGAGTACTTGAGGGAGAAGCTGCACAAGGCAGGTCCACAGGTGGCCTTACACTTCACCTCAGACATCTGGAGCAGCCAGGGTGGAGATCATACCTACCTCTCCCTCACAAGGCACTCGTGCGACCAGTCAGGCCATAGGTGGGCTCTCCTTCAAGACAAGATAATAAACGAATCCTACACGGCAACAGAGATCATACGGGCCATGAACCGCTTTGTGCAGGGGTGGCTCATTGGGCAGGGTGAGCTAACCGCGCATTCATGGTCACCAACAATGGGGCCAATATGGTCAAGATGGTCCGTGATGCCAACTTTGTTGGCATCCACTCTGTGGCACACAAGTTTCACCTCATTGTCAGGGACACCTTGGAGGGGGGCAGAGCTGCTGGTGACAGTGCCAGCACCACCAGCAAGCTCATTTCCAAATGCAGGAAGGTGGCAGGCTACTTCCACTGGAGCATCAAGGCGGGCAAGATGCTGTGGGACAAACAAGCAGAGCACAAAATCATGCAGGATGTGGTGCATCCTCGGTGGAACTCCACATACCTGATGCTTGAGAGGCTGGTGGAACAACAGAAGGCCATCCAAGAGATGTCCTTGCTCAGGGAGATTGCGATCAGCGGACCCCTGAACAGAGCCAAGTGGGGTACCATCTCCCAGATCTTGGTGGTCTTCAAGCCCTTCCTCAAGGCCACCAAGACCCTCAGCGCTGCTGATGCCCTCCTTAGCCAGGTGATCCCCATAGTGAGGGAACTTCAGAGCCGAATGGGGAGCTTCCAGGGGATCAATGTTCCTGGCTTGGGCAAGTCACTGTCACCAGACATACAGGCACTGGTAAGGTGGCTGAAGGAGGGCATCAGGAAATGGCTTGATCCCTTGCAGTCCACTATGGTCCACGTGCTGGCCACCAACTGTGACCCGAGGGTGATGGGCAGTGTGTGTAGCAGCCAAACCCTGAATCAGTGGACAGAAGTGCTGGTGAAGGGAGTCAGGAAGGCAGAATGGCAGAGGTGGGGGGACATGGAAGAGCGGGATATACTGTCCCATGCTAGCATGCCATCCACGAGCCAGTCTCCTCCTCCACCACAGGCACTACCAATGTGGGCTAAGGGCATAGCTTCCATGGTGGGGTCCAGAGGCACCAGACCCCACCATCAGGCAGGTAGTGCTCAGGCCTTGGTGGCTACCTATCTCACCAAGGATGTGGAGCCGCTGCTGTGTGACCCCTTGGCCTACTGCGCAAGCTGCAGCCAGATGTAGCCAGATCTGGTCATCATTGCCCATGAGCACCTGTCCTATCCACCAACCAGAGTTCTGAGTGAGAGAGTGTTCAGCACTGCTGGGGATGTAGTGACACTACACTGCACCTGCTTGGATCCTGGTTTTGTGGAGCAGCTGGTGCTCCTGAAGGTGAGCCTTCTGCTGCTGGGGTTCCCCAAGCTCCAGGTGCAAATGGAGTGAATGCCACCCACCTCACTCCATCCGCACCTACTTTCTTTTATCATTTTTAAAAAGCCAGTTAATGCCCTGCTCTCAGAGCTGGAGGGGGCACACACTGCATCGCCAGACAGCAGGGGAAGAACATGTCCTTGCTGAGCTCCCATGCCAGGACAAACTTGGAGATATGGGCTGGGGCTGTGGGGAAGGAGAAGGCCCCAGGTCCTAGGCATGACCACTAAAACTGCACTCTGCCAGGGTCAGGGAGGCCTGGTGGGACTGCTGGGGGCACGGCAGCCTTGTAAATGCCAGGACCAAGGATCCCCCTGATGAAAGGTGGGTAGGAGGTGCCATAACCTCCAGCTACCACATGCACGCACACAGTTCTGGCTGGGGAAAGCCCAGACCCATCATGTCTTTGACAGGCCTGAGGCTTAGTGGTTGCATTGGAGTTGTGAGGCTCCAGGTGAGCTCATCTTAGCTGCCTAGGATGCCAACTTTCAGGTTGAAAAAGCCTTTGTCAGGCTGAGGAAGCACCTGCAGTTGGTGTGTCTGTGTGCTGTTCCTGGATGGAAGGAATAGTAAAGAAGTGAGAGGCTGGCCTGGCATGCAATTCAGGCAAGAAAGCCAGTCAGTGAAAATGGAAACGGAGACAACAGGGGGTGAGGGACAGGATGGGATGGGGGAGAAGGGGGATGTAGCAGAGCAGGTAAAAGTGCAGAGGTACCTGGGGAGTTGGACGTAAGGCAGGTTGTAGTGTGTCAGAATTTCAGTGTCAGTGTTGATATTGAGTCTGTGAGTTTCTGTATCTAGGAGGCTGATGAAGTGAAGTTCATAGGCCTGGCTGTGAAAAGTGGTTTGTAAATTGTTCTCTCTCAAGATCAGCCCTGAGAGACTGGAGACGGGGCAGGGGGAGGGGGGTTGTGAGAAATCTACCTCCACAGGTAGTTGGGTATTGTTGTCTTTGATAGATTCTGGTGTGCA
>NW_017729004.1:51589577-51594508 GCF_001723915.1 Gavialis gangeticus | reverse complement strand
TCTTTGATAGATTCTGGTGTGCAGTTTGTGGGGGTACTGGAGATTGTTGGCAGGTTTTGTGTTTTGAGCTGTAGGAAGCTGGCTTCAGTTCTGGTGATGAGGTTAGGTGCTTGTTTGAATTTACAAACCACTTTTCAAAGCCGGGCCTATGAACTTCACTTCATCAGCCTCCTAGGTAGTAGGTACATGGACTCAATATAGACAGTGGAATTCTGACACACTGAAACCTTCCGGACATCTGACTCCCAAGGTACCTCTGCACTTTTACTTGTGCTGCTACATCCCTGCACCTGTCTCCTTGAAAGCTGGCAAGCTTCATGGCCTCAGCAGGGGCTAGCATGCCTGCAGTTTTCACCCCCCTGTGCCTTCACATGTACAAGTGACACAAGTTTTGCTTTCAAGACTTTGAGATGCAGTTTCCCAGAAACCCCTGCACCTATCTCCTTAAAACTTGGCAGGATTCATGGCCTCATAAGGGGCTACTATCCCTGCAACATTCATTGGAATCAGGCAAGAAATGACAAAGTTATAGGTAGTTTCATGCTTCCCCATTATAGCCTATGGGCAAAACGTCAAAACAGCATCGAAACAGCGAAACAGTTTTGATGAAACAAAACAGAACAGTGGTTTCGAAATGAAACAAAACCCAAAATGAAACTCTGTTTTGTTGAGACATCAAAAGAGAAGTCACAACAGAACAGTGCCATTTCGCACAGCCCTACTACACAACCGATATACCCTGCACTCCTTCCTGTGCTCTCCTATAGCATGAGGCATACTTCTGCTCTTATTTTGGAAAAGCTAGCACTGTCTAGAGAAGAGGTTCCCAAACTTTTCTTATTGCTTACCCCCTTCCAGATTTACCAGCTGCCCACATACCCCTACCAATATACAGGTTATATTTTAAGCCCTTAACTGCCAATTATTATTATAATGAAACCTAAATCTGCCATAATACAATTTCTCCTGTGCACCCCCCATAGGTGTCTTGCATACCCCCAGGGGTACATGTACCACAATTTGGGAACCCCTGGTCTAGAGCACTAGTAAAGAGCACTGTTTTCCTTCATAAGCTAGAACTTGGCTGCTTCCATGATTCCTAAAGCTACCCATGCATTATATGTAGAACCTAGGCACCAAACTCAGGGATATGGATTTGCCTAGATACCAAGAGACAATGAACAACAGAGACAAAAACCCCTTTCTTTCATTTAGCCCCCTAGTGATTTTGTAAGCATATATAATACTTTAATATAGTTAGTAACTTTAATCTACTACTTTAATAACCTACCCTCATTAAATAATTCCTGGATCATCACAGCTATAAGTTCACTCCAGCACTATCACATGTTCTTATATGATATACTGTGCACCACAAGCTCTTTCCAGATCTCATTTGTCCTCTGCATTATGCACATTTTCCTGAGTGTTAACTGTTAATGAAAATGTTAATGAAAATTACTCAGGTGCTTGAAAATAAACTACCTACCACCTATTAGCACAGAAGATGGTTTCTAGGTTTAGTTAACTTGTGAAATATATTAAGAGTGCTGCTATTTTCTTAACTAGGCAGAAAGTGCTGACTTTGGGACTGCTAAGAGAAAAAGCAAAGCTATAACTTGACCAATTGATTTATCAGAACCTGAATACTTTCAGATGATATGTATATGCAGAGATTTATTAATACAGAATACTTAACTTTTAATATAAGTTTCATGTTGTATCACTGTGCTTTTTAAATGAATCCTTATACAAAATATAAGGTTAATCCCAGAGGTAGACCTCCTGTTTTATTTCTCTGTGTTCTTCTATTATTCATATCACCGTATTGAGTGAGGTTGAATTTGAAACCAGGCCCTAACCATGCAAGACTCTGTATGCTCTTCTAAGAAAACTAAAACCTTCCAATCTCTCAAATACAGGTAACTTTAAAAAAAAAAAATGCTCTGTGCTAAATTCTGCTCTCTGGCTCAGTGAAAACTTTGAAGATTCTGGAGTGTTAACTTGGACAAAACCTGTCCCCCTGTTTTTAGAAAGTATTTGAAAAGTTTGCATTTTCATTATTATTTTTGTCATATGTTTGAACCACAGTAAGATACAAACACACAGGCCGTGCCTACATGAGATGCTGACTGAGCAGCTATTATTGCAGTCATTTAGTACTTATATACACAAGTACTAAATGACTGTGCAGTAAGTAGCATTACTGCACGGCAGTGTCTCCAAATAGCTTTTTGGTGATGCTGACTGCACAGTAGCTCGTTGCTACTGCACAGTACTGTCACATGACACTTCATGCCATGCGACACTACTGTGTGGTAGTAATGAGCTACTGTGCAGTCAGTGTCTTGTGTAGTTGCAGCCACAGTTTTTTATAATCTAATGTTTGCATGTTTTACTATGTACTTAATGTCATTAACATTATCTACGGTAATATGGCATCGTAAATCATGGTGCCATGATGACAATCTATCTTTGAATCATGTATGGGAAAAGTATGTGCATCTTCCATCATGAATACGTCCTTTCAGCCTGTACTAGCAGTGTGTTTTCTCCATTGTCATAAAGATGGTCTGCACAGAAGTAATCACAACTTTTTCATTTGCTGACACTTTTAATCTAACCAGTAGGTTCTTACGTGTACATTTTAATTTTAGGTTGTGTACAGCAATAGTTTTCCATAGTTTGGGAAGGAAGAACGATGGCTTGGCAAATCTGTTCCTGTTTTGGACTTCAGAGATCTACATTCCTGTAGGCTAATTCCAAAAATGTGTTACTACCACTTTAATATAATGTGGAAACACAAAATGCTGTCCCTTAGACAACATAAAATAAGTCCTCTGTGCCTTATAAACACTCTCAATTTCATGTATTCCCATGCTTTGATGGAATTTCTTCATGTGTAACAGGTTAAGAGTGACCCCTGAAAGTAGCTTTCGAACAGTGCTGAGCTTAATTTTTGCTTCCCTTGCTGAACTTTTAAAACTGTTGTCTATGCTCTATTTAATTTGAAACTGCCTCTTAGAACTCTGTGTTCATTTAGGCTGGTAGTTAGTAAACTTACAACCTCAATAAACAGAGGAGTAGAGTTAATCAGTCTATTCATTATTAATAGAGCTGCCTGAAAACTTGAATTCTGATTTCATGGACAGTCCAGAATTAAAAAAAAAATCCAAAATGGAATGGATAAAATCCAATATAAAATATCCTCCAGAAAATAAATTTAGAGTTTTTATTTAAAAAGAGTTGAAATGGCATTCTGTTTTGCTCTGAAGCTCCATGGAGCCTTCACTGCATGCCAGGTCGGTTTTAGAGGACTTAGGGAGTGGCAGTTGAGGCTCTGGAACAGTTTGCCATCTTTCCTGGTGCTTGGAAGCACTGGTTACTGAGAAGCTAGGAATCGGGTTTGCCAAGAAGTTTAGATGAGTTAACTGGCAGGAAGCCAGCCTGGTTTGTAGCAGAATTTTGTCTAAATTACTTCATTCCATGTAGACTATTTGATTTTGACAAATCAGTATTTTTTGACAGAAAAGCATTCCATCCAAACATTTCTAACAAGTTCTCAATAGAGGGGTCCCTCCAAACATTCAGGTAAAAAAGCATGATAGGATATAATGCACAATCCATGCAATAATGCCTCATGCCATGCCACATGTGTATTGAAGGAAATGTGATTGTGGGATCCAGCGTCAGGTCCCATTACACTTTATTCCTGGTTACGGGGAGCCCAGGATCATGATTCTGGGCTCACTTTGCAGCAGTTCTTGCAGTTCATTTTACAAGCTACCTCTTATGTAGCTTAATGTAGTTAGTAACTTTAATCTACTACTTTAATCTCTAGTCAGATTACCCCTCTTTTGTCTCCCCCTGCCCCATCTTGCACCCATTAACTCCCACTCCCTCTCCCCCCACCCCCCGCCGTCTTGCCACACATTTGTGTGTTCACAGAGCTGCATTCTACATATTGGCTTAAGCTTCTATTCCATGGAAGAGAATACAGAAACACCAGCAGGCTCTTCCTATGTCAAAAGAAGGGGGTGTGTGCCTGAAAGCTTGTAAAGAACAATCTTTGCAACTATTTATTTGGTGTAATAAAAGATATCATATTTACTCTGAAATCACCATCCTGAGGGGAACCGATGGTCCAATCTCTTGCTCTGAGCCCTGGTCACGGCAGGTCTGGTGTATGCCCGTAGGAAGGATTCGGGACATCACGGAGACCATCCCGAAAATCATCAAGCCCTCTGACTACTACCCACTGGTTGTGGTCCATGTGGGGACAAATGATGCATCCAAGGGCAAGCTGAACAACATCATGGAAGACTACAAGGCCTTGGGACACCAACTCAAGAAAATGGGAGCTCAGGTGGTATTTTCCTCCATTATCCTGGTAAGTGGACAGGGTAGACATCATGAGGTCTGCATTGATGTAATTAACCAATCGCTTCAGAGCTAGTGCTACAAGGTGGGCTTTGGGTTTTTTGACAATGACCCATATTTCTGTATGGAGGGCATGCTGGGGTGGGATGGGCTTCATCTGTCCCCTAAGGGCAAATGTATTTTTTCTTCTAGCTTGGCTGGTCTCATACAGTGGGCTTTAAACTAGCTTAGCCGGAGGAAGGGGCCACTCCAAGTGGAGAGAATGCTTCACCAGCATGCAGAGTGACAAGACAAAAAGGGATGCTCTCCACCCCAGGGTGTTGAGGGAGCTAGCTGGGGTTATTGCAGGGCCCCTGGCATGGCTCTATGAGCGATCGTGGTGCTTGGGCCAGGTGCCAGATGATTGGAAGGTAGCAAATGTGGTCCCCATCTTCAAGAAAGGGAAGAGGGAGGACCCGGGCAACTATAGGCCCGTCAGTCTTACCTCAATCCTGGGGAAACTCTTTGAGAAGATCATCAAGGAGCACATTTGTGATGGGCCGGCATCAGAA
>NW_017729004.1:51585737-51588965 GCF_001723915.1 Gavialis gangeticus | reverse complement strand
CTCACTAGGGGGGACCAGAAGGGTTTGGGGGAGATGCTGTTTCCCTTAGCGCCTGCTGGCATAACAAGGAGTAATGGGCACAAGTTGATGGAGAGGAGGTATAGATTGGACATCTGCAAAAACTACTTCACAGTTAGGGCGGCTAGGAGCTGGAACCAACTTCCAAGAGAAGTGGTGCTGGCCCCTACCCTGGGGGTCTTTAAGAAGAGGCTGGATGCCTACCTGGCTGGACTCATTTGAGTCCCGTTTTTTGTTTTGGGGTTTTGTTGTTCTCCCACCCTGGCGGGGGGTCGGGTTAGAAGATCTACTAGGTCCCTTCCGACCCTAAATCTATGAAATCTATGAAATCTATGCCCAGGTAAGCAACAACATCCTGGCAGTAGGGGGCCACAACTGTCCTGTGAGTGGGGGGGGAGGCATGTGCACCCTCAGGAGGCCTCAACTGCCTCTACACTAATGCTCGTAGTATGGGGAACAAGCAGGAAGAACTGTGCCTCCTGATTGCGAGTAAGAAACCAGACTGTTAGGGCTCACAGAAACCTGGTGCGACCCCACCCACGACTGGGCGGTGGGCATTCAGGGATACATCCTATATAGAAGTGACAGGATAGAGAGGAAAGGTGCGGGTCGCACTCTATGTCAAAGAGCATCTCAAAAAATCAAGGATTAGCTTCGGGTCAGAAGAGGGTCGGTCGGAGACACTGTGGGTCAAACTACAGGGGGGGTGTGGTAAAAGGGACCTTACGGTGGGTATCTACTACAGACCACCCAACCAGGGGGAAGAGCTGGACCGAGACTTCTCCGGTCAGCTTATGGAGGTGGTTAGGTCAAGGGATGTTATTGTCATGGGTGATGTAAACTACCCAGACATCTGCTGGGAGGAGCAGACAGCCAGGTCTGACCACTCGCCTAGGTTCCCGGCTGTATTGCAGGACCTTCACTTTATCCAGGAGGTACACAGCCCCACTAGGGGTAATGCCTTGCTGGACCTGGTCCTGGCCACTGGGGATGACTTGGTGAGGGGACTGCAGGTCCTTGACCACCTGGGCAATAGCAATCATCACCTGCTGGAATTCACTATGCAGCGCAGGGTATCAAGGGCTTACAGCAAGACTAAAGCCCTTGACTTCAGAAGGGCCAACTTCAATGAGCTTTGGAGACTAGTGGGGAGGCACTGAGGGCCCAGAAGGTAGAAGAGATGGGAGTCCATGAGGGATGGTTGTACCTTAAGGGGACAATCCTCCAGGCCCAAAGGGTAACAGTCCCTGAGAGAAGCAAGAGGGGTAAGAGTGCTCAGAAACCCCCTTGGCTCAGCAAGGGCATTCAGCAATGCCTGAGGACTAAAAGGGGGGCATACAACCAGTGGAAGGGAGGAGCTATCACCAAGGAGGAGTACTCCTCCTCACCCCGTGACTGTAGGAGGATTATTAGGAAGGCCAAGGCAGAGATGGAAACTAGGCTAGTGTCCAGGATTAAGGACAACAAAAAGTCCTTTTTCAAGTACACTGGCAGCAAGAAGAGGGCACCAGGCAATGTAAGGCCCCTGCAACACTCAAATGGTAATCTTGAGGCTACGCCAGATGAAAAAGCTGATATTTTTAACAGCTTCTTTGCCTCTGTTTTCTTGAACAGGGATCGAGACATCCCTCCTACAAGAGGTAGGGACAATCTTGGGGATAGCTCTGTCAGGACTTTGGTCAGCGCAGATGTAGTTAGGGATCTTCTGGAAGGGCTAGACATTTTTAAATCTGCAGGTCCAGATGCCCTCCACCCAAGGGTGTTGGGGAGCTGGCAGGGGTCATTGCAGACCCCTTGGCCCGGCTGTATAAGCATTTGTGGTCATCTGGCCAGGTGCCAAAGGATTGGAAACTAGCTAATGTGGTCCCAATTTTTAAGAAAGGGAGGAAGGAGGACCCAAGTAACTATAGGCCTGTCAGCCTCACCTCGGTGCTTGGGAAGATCTTGGAGAGAATCATCAAGGAACACATTTGTGGAGGGCCAGCAAGGGAGATCATGCTCAGGGGCAATCAGCATGGGTTCACCAAGGGCAGGTCCTGCCTGATCAACCTGATTGCCTTTTATGACCAAGTAACTAAATCTTTGGATGATGGTGTCACTGTGGACGTAGTTTTTCTAGACTTCAAGAAGGCCTTTGACACTGTCTTTCACCCCATCCTCATCAATAAATTAGGCAACTGTGGCATTGATGCCTACACAGTTGGATGGGTAAAAAATGGCTGATGAGGCTCACCCAGAGAGTAGTGGTGGACAGGTCGTACTCAACCTGGTGAGATGTGAGGAGTGGGGTCCCCCAGGGCTCGGTCCTTGGGCCCGCACTGTTTAACATCTTCATCAGCAACTTGGACGAGGGGGTTGAAAGTACGTTGTCCAAGTTTGCTGATGACACTAAGATGTGGGGCGAGGTGGACACGCTTGAAGGGAGAGAGAGGCTGCAACTAGATTTAGACAGACTACAAAAGTGGGCAGATGAGAATAGGATGGGGTTCAATGTAAACAAATGCAGGCTGCTGCACCTTGGGAGAAGGAATCCACAGTATACACACAGGCTGGGGAGTTCCCCTCTCGAAAGCACAGAGGTGGAAAGGGATCTTGGAGTGATTATTGACTCCAAGATGAAGATGAGCTGCCAATGCCAGGCTGCAGCCAGCAAGGCCAGCCATACCTTGTCATGCATCCAAAGATGCATCTCAAGCTGGTCCAGAGAGGTGATATTCCCCCTCTATATGACATTGGTTAGGCCACAATTGGAGTACTGAGTCCAGTACTGGGCGCTGCACTTTAAAAAGGATTTGGCCAGCCTGGAGAGCGTTTAGAAGAGGGCCACCCTTTTGGTGAGAGGGCAGCAGTACAGGTCCTATGAGGAGAGACTAAGGGACCTGAACCTATTCAGCCTTGGCAAGAGGAGGCTGACGGGGGACCTGGTGGCTGCCTACAAACTCATCAGGGGAGATCATCAGCAAATGGGAAGAGCCCTATTCTCCCTAGCACCACCTGGGGTGATGAGGAACAATGGTAATAAGCTGATGGAGAATAGGTTTAGGTTAGAGATCAGAAGGCAATATTTTACAGTTAGGGTGGCCAAAATCTGGAACCAACTTCCCAGGGAAGTGGTCCTCGCCCCTACCTTGGGCAAATTCAAGAGGAGGTTGGATGATCACCCGTCTGGGGTCTTGTGAACCTAGCATTCATTCCTGCCTGTGGCAGGGG
>NW_017729004.1:51569372-51585323 GCF_001723915.1 Gavialis gangeticus | reverse complement strand
GCCTGTGGCAGGGGGTCAGGCTAAATGATCTGATCAGGTCCCTCCTGACCCTTGTTACTATGAAACTATGAAACACTGCTTGCCTCTGTTATTTTTCAGTATTCTCTGAACAACTTAGATGAATAATTTTCAACATCCAGGTTTTTATATTTATTATTCCATTATTATTTCATTATGCATTATTTGCATTATATAATTGACCACAGAAGTCATGTCTTATTTTTTCTGACCACTTACTGAATGTGTAATGCTTTCTCAACAGGAGAATACCAACAACAACAACTATTCAAAAACTCCTTGGTTTCCCTGGAATCCCTAAGGATCCAAGAGGCTTAATTAACTATCTATCAGACACAGCCTGCTCTGTCTTCTTGTACAAGATGGGAATGGAACATAAAACTGTACTTACTCCATGGTTTACTCCTGCTTAGATTTTGCCTTAATTCAAAGAAGAGTAGCAGGTATTTGACTATTACTCTCTCCCTGAAAACAAGCATAGAGTGGCTAGACAGAGCTTTTTGGTACCCTAGCACTCTATGAACACAACTGCATTTACCAGTCAGCTATGCAGACAGGAGAAGACTACTCCATGAAAAAGTATTAAGATGCTTATTCCTCTTGCAACAGTGGGATGAAAAAGGAACTGTAACCCCCTGAATCATTGTTCTTTATTTCTGGGATCATATGACTTTCTGTTACCTTTTACTTGGCCCAGGTTGTATCTAATAGATGGTTTCTTAAACCTCATAGATCCTAGGAATTCCAAGGAAACCACAGCTGTCTGCACAAAGGCTCTCTGGTTCAGTGCTGAATGTTACGCACACTGGGCACATCTACATGTTCATTAATGCACCTTTGCTACTGTCCATTATGTTTAGTACCTCTAATATAAGGTACTAAATAAAGGTGTAGTAGCTGTGCTAATGCACAGTAGCAAAGGCAAACTTTTTTTGTGATGCTTAATGTGCAGTAGACTAATTCTACTGTGCATTAGGGCACTAGCATGGCTTTTGCCGTGCTGCACTAATGCTCAGTAGAATGGCCCACTGCACATTAAGGCATCTTGTGTAGACACAGCCACTGACAACCTTCCTATTTATTTCTTGTTATCACAGTTAGAGCCAGAATATCACCAACCCCACCACTGACCAATGCTCCCAGCCAAGGAAATCCCCCCCTTAAGGGCCTGGAATAATTTAATTTAGCATTAACTGCTCATTAGCTTTTCTAACAGTACCCAAAAGAAGCTGCCAGGGAGAAGGTTCTCACACCAACACTAGTGAGACTGTGTGAAGGGCCTTGAAAAAGTTGAAGTTATATAAAAAAATACACTTCATAGGAGGCACTGGAAAGAAAGAAGTATTACAAGATGACGTCACAGAAGCAAAGAAAGAAAGTAATTGTGATGGTGAACTGGCACACCAATTCATCTTTGCCATGTTTACAGAAAGATGAAAATAGTCAACTACGAAAGGATGTACATCAGAGAATATTGCTTCTTAACTAACACAGGCTTAAATGCCAATGATATCTGCATATAAGGTTAACATTACAATATGATGCATTCCTTTTTAAAACCAATCTGTGACAAATGGCAACGACTTCCTCAGGTTGGCCATACCATGTATAAAGCAGTTTATAACTGCTCTAATACACTTCAGCATCATTGACTGCCCCCTTCTTCTCTTTATTGCAAAGCAAAATGTGTAACTGACATTCTAGGATGATGCATAAGAAAAGGTGAACTGTAATATTGATTCTTCAGATTTCCTTTCCTCTATAAAGGCTAATGAGCCAAATTTATCAAATACATAACTAGCTGACTAACAGCGGCAAGCAAAACTTCCATTCTATTGCGTAACAGGACCTGGAGTTTTAATGACAACATCTAGTGGTAATTACTCACTTTTAAACTTACTATACACAGTTACCAGATTTCTCTGTTTATTAAACAACAAAAGATACATAACTATGTGAACAGCATAGTGTTCTGAACTCCTGTGTTTTTTTCTTATTGTACTACTATAGTCTGTAAGTGATACTTGTATTGAAATACCAATGCAGTTGATACTGAGGTGTTATCATGAATACAGAAGTTAAAATAGAGCAGTCAAAAGACTAATAGAAGTCAAAATGGTGATGAGGCGCTTTAACTAAAGGAATGCTAAATACACATGGTGCTAAAGTCGATTAATCAAGTTTGCTCCAACACATTCTAATTAGGACACTTCAGAGCAGGCATTGGGCACATGTATAAGTGCCGTATATTTCTAATGCATTATCTAATTTATTCCTAAATATCTGTAGTCCCAAGCCAGTGATAAAGAATTCTGATTACATTAGCTCTACATTAGTGGAGCTGTCCTACTATATGGGAGCTCAGTCCTGGAAAGCAGCAGTTCTGAAAACCCTGAGTTTCTGCAGGGTTAGAGCATCAGTGATGGAATGTTTCCAAAGGTCTTCAAAGAGAGCAGCTATCAGGTATGAGGAACATATGCGATTCCATAGTGGGACACACCAGTGGTCCATCTAGGTCAGGATGCTGCCTCTGACAAGGACTAGTACTCTAGCACATGATTCAGTTTTTTCAATTATCTGACTGTCTTCCGTGAGTTTTAACATAAAGATAAGAGTTTGATCCTCAAAAGGGCAGCAGCTAATTTTCAGATGCCCTGACCCATACTGAGTTAGGCACACAGCCTTCCTACAGAAAGCAATGTATTTATTTAGCATACAGTTTCACCATATTGTTTCAGCCATATTAAGGTGATGTCATCACCAATGTAAAGAGCTTGAAGGCCACAGAAAGCAATGGGGATGGACTTGCCCCACTGTTGCCAAAACCTAAATCCCACCTACTCTGCTTCCATTCCACATGCTCCAAAGCTGAACGGGAGGTGATGTGAACCCTCCAAGGATGCTCAATGCTACTCTTCTCGAGCACACTAGAGATACAGCTCTTGAGAATGGCAGTAGAGGAAGAAACCTGGAGTATTCTCACCACCTCACTTCCAGGTTTGGAACATGTAGAGTGGAGGGGGGCAGAAAGCAAGTGGGTAGGGCTTGGCTTTTGGCAGCAACCTCAAAAGTAGTGGAGAAACAGTGCAGATTTGTCCTTAGGTGTCTAACCGTGAGATTCAGAGGACAGAGTGGGGAATTACTTGAGGTGGGTCATGGGAAACAGAAAGTGTGTGTATGTATGTGTGTTTGTGTGTTTTGAGGGATTTAGTTACACATCTTTGAGATTTGTGAATCCTCTCCTGTAGACATTTAAGTAGCCTGTTCTCACAAGAATAGTAGGGGCTGAGGCATCTCTTTAGTGGTTAGGGAGACAGACATTAAAACAATCTTTTCACCTACCTAAGGGGAAATGAATCTGTAACTCCCAGATGAACACTGTAAGCACCAGGGTATGCTGCGTTGTAGTTTTGTCAACCCTATTAGCTAAGGCATGTGACACTTAAAAATGCATTGGTCCAAAAAGAGAGCAAGCAGGATTCTCGAGTCTTGTGGTTAAGGCACTCAACTGAGAGAAGGGAGTCCTGAATTCCTGTCCCTGCACCAATTAATATTTCACTACTTTATATCAAGTATCCATTTGAACAGGGTGAGTGTCCTAACAATTAGCTTTAGAGTCATGGTCTCTCTCTCTCTCTCTGCCTAATGACTTCTTAATTAGTCTAACACCAGCCCATACAGCCTTGATCAATAATTCCCATACAACCCCCCCAAACACCTGACTGAACTACAGTGCATCTTTTAGACTGACTTGTGATCCTGATTCAAAGACTGTGAGTGATGTTAAATCCACTGTTTTCCAGGTAATATATTAATTAAATTCTATGATATAAATATGTTATTTCCAATTTGTATGGTCTAGCTTCAACTTCCAGCCTTTTGGCTATTGTTTGGCTATTTATTAAAGAACTCTTGTCTGTCTTATCTTTTTGGCATGCAGCTATTTACAGAATAAGTTTCTTATTCACTGTCAATAAATTGAATTCCTTTAGGCACTCACTTTAACAACCATTTTCTCAAGCTCAAATCATTCTCGTGGATCTTCTCTGAATCTTCTTCAGTAGTTCAGTGTCCTTATTAAAATGCAGATGCCAAAGTGTAGTCACAACGTTCTGGTAATGATTTATCCAATGTTATAAGTAGCAATAATATTGACTTGATGTCCTATTTATGTATCTAAGGACCACCTTATGATATAATTTAAATAAGTTGCTAGTACAATGCTATGCTGATAATCCATCATGACCCCAAATTTGATGCGCTTCCAGGTCTCCTATGGAGAAAGATTTTTCATTTGGTAATTAGTTCAGTGAAGTGACAGTCTCAATTTTACAATCTCCAATCCTTCAGAATTTAAATCTCTCAGAGACTGTCAGGCAGCAGAAGTAAAGGTAATATAGGGAGAGGGCTATAGCTGGAAGGCTTAGTAACCCAAGCAGACTGCCTCAGGAAATGGGTGTAGGTGATGCTTCTTGACAGCTTGGCTGGCTTTTCTTTGCAAAGCCAAATTAGTTTGTGATGAATAAGGGAAAGAAATCCTTTGTGGTTAATTGGAAAATCCGAAAGATGGTCAGTGTCTGAAAGATTATGGTAATGCAGGTGTGGGTGTAGCTTGGAGCTTCGATAATTCATGTTTGTTTGTTCCTCAACCCTTCTCTCCCCAATAAAAGGTGATAGACCAGAAGAACGAACATTTTAAAACTGATTAACTGTTGAATGTTTTTCTTTGAAATGTCAGTAGCTAAGTCATCCAAATAATGTCAGGGAAAATCCAACTTTCCTCTGATCAATAACTGCAGTAAATTCAGGCACTACATTCATTCCATGAGTTGTGGAACAGAAAGTTATTGCTATGAAAATCTAAGCACTGCTTGTGCTATGAAAATCTAAGCACTGTTTCCAACTGGTACTTGGAAAATACTTGGAAAACTTGCATGTTACATTGCTTAGTTTAGGATGTTAACATTTTGAATGTGTTATGACAGAATGCATTTAGTCATTTCCAGCGTGTGATGGTGTATACTTACAATGGTACAATGGTGTATGCACTCTTTTTCTTTTCTAATAAGAATTATGAAAATTTCAAACAGCATTTCTCTGATGTGGGAATTACTTAACAACAAGAAGATATTATGTCCATTACCTGGGTATTATTGGATTGAGGTCAGTGTTGATGTACTTTTTGTGTTGACTTTCATTCTATTTCTTCTACTTTATGTGCTATTTAATTTTATGGTTTCATGAACAAGAGTTATGTTTCTCTTATTGGCCTCCCTCAGCCTTGTTTAGGTCCTTAATTAGCCATTATATACGGCTGACTTAGACAGACTACAAGATGGCACTGTAAGGAAGAACTATTCTGATAGCAAATCAAGTTATGATAATAAGAGTGAAACATATTACAAGAACTTTAGGAAGAACCTCAATGACTCATCATATAAATTATGGAATACTTTGAGTCAAAATATATCATGACTTTAACCAGAAGCACTAGTTTTCGATATGCTGTATGTGTCAAGTTAAATCTATTATAAGAGCTCCAGACATTTTACATGCATGTGCTTTGGCAACCATTTATTTTTATGGAATGTCCATTCCAACACCTGTATCTCAATGAAAAATATAAGTCTACAGTTATACCCTGCTACTACATATACTGTTGAAACCCAGCTCTGAATGAACACATTTGCTGGATGCACAGAGTAAGCAATGATCTAGCACAGAAATTAACAGACTGAGTGTAGGTTTTTGGATTTTGAATGAAGTGTTTAGATACTGTTAGTTCGAAGTAAAGAATTTATGACAGCACAGAACAGTTTGATGAGTCTAGCTCTACAGAAATAGTTAGATGTTTGTCATCTGAGTGAAGACATGCCAGTCTGGGTAGCTTGAAATACTGGCATCTGGTAGCTATATGTAGTTTATCAAGCCCCTTGAAACAAAAGCACTTGCTAGCAGAAACTTAAGGTGAGGATCCAGATACACAAAAGTGAGGAGAAATTCAGAAGCAAGGGTGGGTTCCTGTTCTTCAGGGTTCTCATTAGAGGATAAATACCTCTAACCATAGCCATTCATTCCTAATTCAGCCTACCTCATTAGTGTTCATATTCTGCTATGTTCAAAGTCAGCCCTGATCATTGAAATGTGCCAGCCACTTGCAAGTTCCCTGGTGGAGCCAGAATTGTGGGCAACTGGCCCTAATGCATCTTGTTTCAGGAAGAATTTCCTCCTCCAGGAATTTGTAGTTTGATGACAATGAATCTAACCCAAAACATTAAAATCATGCAATAACATTCACTCCCCAACATAGCTACCCAATAGCATCCCCCCTAAGCAATCAAAGATATATCAGCATTTTTATTTACAAAATAAAAAAATGCAAAAAGGGAAAGTTACACTCATTTGTCTTATTGATTCATGAAGCTATGTAGGTGAAATGAACTTGACTCATGTGCTCAAGAATTTAATGTTAGATGCCACATTTCCTCCCATTTCCTCTTTTCTATTTTCCTTTGATATGTTATAAATGGAAAATAAAGACAAGTGCCACTTTCAAGCCAGTAATTGTTTCTTAATGGCAGGCCCTCTGTCAAATTAGCTGCAGCACCCATCTAAAAGAAAACTTTGATGTGATTTGCCCAACTATTAAGGCTATTAGTTGAAACCTGAAATTGATTTATTTTGCACATTGCATTAACCTTCTCCTGCACATTTGTCAGTTTCTTATGCAGGACAAAGTCAATTCTACTTGATGTTTAAACATTTTAAAACACCAAGCACAAAAGTCAGTTTGTTTTAAGCTACATATCACTGTAATAATAAGAGTGACTAGGAGTCCCCAAGAATCTTCATTACTAGCAGTTAAATGGTTTTTTGTAATACAGTCCTATTGGAAAATTAATTTGATGACATTATACAGGAGCCATAATTAGTAACAAGCAGGCTTTATAAGGTAGGTTGATGGAATTAGTAATCTATACAGGAAAGAGAAAGGAACTTTTAGAATGTAATGTATTTGCAAAGCACTATAGAATAAGATCAGCATACTTTATCAAAAACTTTACCTAAACCTCTCAGCAAGTAGAGTAACCTGTTATTATTGGCAAGGAAAACTCATCAGTAGAAAGTGAAAGGAAAAGTAGAAATACATGCCATTATTTTATTTTTGGAATTTTAATTGACGCCAACAGCAGATCTGTATAAAAACCTGATAAGATGTGATTGAAAACTTGATGTGTAATGAGGTTGTATATCCTAGCAAAGAAATACAGCTTGGATTTCAATATGGGATCCATATGTTCAGGTCCATCTGTATGAATCATAAAGGCATTTCGGTATAACACAAGTGATGTCTCATCATGACTTCAAAAATGTATTTATGCTTTATTACAAGCATTTTGTATCAAGCTATGTAAATAGCATCTCCTTGCCTTCTGATTCTGTTTTCAAAATACATTGGGAACAATAATGGACTGATTTTATTTATCTTCTATTTTGTACATTAAGCTTTTAAGGGCCAGTTATCTCTCTCAGTAAGGCACTCAGTTGCAAAGTATTGTTCATCAGCTTTACTGTAAGAAATACAGGACTGGAGATACTTTAGTGATGAGGACCACATAGAGTCCAGAAGCAAGAGTCCAGTTTTTAGGACTGTCAAAGGATGAAAAAAATTAATCACAATTAATTGAGAGATTTTAAAAAATGTTGTGATTAATCACAATTTTTATTGCACAGTTAAACAATAATAGGATTCCAATTTATTATAACTATTTTGGGATGTACACACACATACACAAACCCTAGACAGTCCTGAAGACCTGGTACATTAATCAGTGACTAATACATGTTAAAAAATTAATGCAAAATCAAGTTAATATGTGATACTCCCCCTCTATGCGGCACTGGTCAGGCCGCAGCTGGAGTACTGTGTCCAGTTCTGGGCGCCACACTTCAGGAGGGAGGTGGGTTATAGACAACATGGAGAAGGTCCAGAAGAGGGCCACTCGCAGGATCAAGGGGCAGCAGGGCAGGCCCTACAAGGAGAGGCTATGGGACATGAACCTGTTCAGCCTCCACAAGAGAAGGCTGAGGGGGGATCTAGTGGCCTGTTACAAACTAGTCAAAGGGGACCAGCAGGCACTGGGGGAGTCCCTGTTCCCCCGAGCACTACCAGGAGTGACTAGAAATAACGGTCACAAGCTGGCAGAGGGTAGATTCAGATTAGACATCAGGAGGAGCTACTTCGCGGTCAGGGTAGCTAGGATCTGGAACCAACTTCCAAGAGAAGTGGTGCTGGCTCCTACCTTGGGGGTCTTTAAGAGGAGGTTAGATGAACACCTTGCTGGGGTCGTTTGACCCCAGTACTCTTTCCTGCCATGGCAGGGGGTCGGACTCGATGATCTGCTCAGGTCCCTTCCGACCCTAGAAACTATGAAACTATATTTGCTGGCGTTAACTGAGGTTAATTAACAGCCCTAGTTTTGTGGGGGTTTTTTTGGTAACTTCTCTTATTAGACCAACAGTATCGTTGGGAGAGATTTTTGAGCACAAGTGCCCTTCCTCAGGTGACTTGAGGAAGCTTGTCTAACATCTTTGCCATATATACAGCTGGTCTAATAAAATATAGCTCCACAAAACCATTGCTTCTTCTACATTTCCTGGACCATCATGGCTACAGCAACACTGCAAGTCTACTACATATCATCCAGACATCCATCCAAACACCCTTCAGATTGGGTTGAGTTGGAAATAAATTCTCTGTATCAAGAAATGGCAAAACCGATTTTTTATCAAGCATTACTCACAGATGGTGTTTCCAAAATTTCAGTCTGCTACGTGTAATTCTTTATAGAAAACCAGCATCTCTCTGTCATTATACCATTCACAATTATAAAATATCATCTAGTTAGCATGTCTTTTTTCCGCTTTCTCCTCCTTGCTGTAATCTATGATTAACACTCAGTGTTTCAAGAGAATTATCCACCCAACTCTTGCTATTTTGCTTTCATATTTTCTACTTGTTTATCTCGTTTTGTTCCTGAAATTGTTTTGCTACTTAGGGACTTAGAAAAATCTGGCGATTAGATGGTGTTTTAAAAAACAACTCTGGTAAGCTTTCTGGCTTTTTTGTTTGGCTGAGATCGAGAAATAAGACAACAAAAATTTCTATCAGGTAACTCCCTGCAGGCAGATAAGCAGATATCCTTAAAAATGAATAGAATTATGGGAGTTTTATACTAAAACATACTAGTACAGAACTCCAACAATAGAAGTACACTTTGTGGCAGATCCAGATCATTTTCATAGGCACCTATATTTTGGCTTTAGCATTCCTGAAAAATAGATGCCTTGCCCAGGAGGGATATGCAAACAAACAGAGTTGCATGTCTTCAAAAGAGTACTTACTACAGAGTACTGAGGTGCATAGGTGCGGAGGTGCCTTGAGCTAATCATTAGAAAACACTAACACAATAGAAAGCTGGGGAGAATCAGAACTCTTGGCCCTCTTCTGACCTTAAGTGTACTCATCCAAGTTAGATCCACAGCACCAAAGGAAAGGCATAAAATCTATAACGGTGCTACTTAACTTTTACATGGTAGCATAGGGGTTACTCACCCAGAAATGAGAGGCCTTAGTTCCAAGCGTAATAAGAGGATTCACCATGCAGGGATTCTAGAACAGTACTCAAACCACTAGGGTACAGAATGGGGGGGCCAGGGATATTTCTGTTTTTTAACCAATGACTATCAACATAAAATGCATGTGCACTCTTGGCAATGGTGATTGTAATCTAGATGTCCTTATGCTCAGAGAGTGCTATCATTACTTGGCCACAGAGTCCTACTCTCACTTCCTTGCTCTTCTTCTGGCTCTAGGAATCCTGCGTTCTTCTTTGCCAAGTTGGCCAATGTCAACAGGCAGGGTGGAAAGTATTCCTCAACCAGACTTCTGTCCAGCCTTTTGGTTAAGGTACCCTCTTGAAAAATATGACATGTAGATCTCAGTCTCTTCAAAACAGGGAAGGCCTAGAATCTGGGCCTTTTATTTCTTGGGTGAGTACTCTAACTACTAGGCTATTGTGCTAAAAGTGGGCAACATCACCAACTGCCACATTTTATGGCAGCTGTGGCTGCTGCCCTTATGTGGTACCTCAGAGCCTTGTTACACTTTACATTGATCCATACAAATGTTGATCAGTGTTAATGCTAGCTTGGAGTTGGGAGCAGTCACACCCTTAGTTTAGAAACCTTCTCCGACTGTCCACAACCTGCACAGCTATGGCTTGCCACCAGAGGCCTGGTGAGCAGAGGGCAAGACTAAGAGCAGTAGCTGTGAGTTGCTGCTACAGGGCTGGTGAGCCAGAACAAGCTTCTATCCCTGCTCTGTGGGAAGGTGTGTGAGAGATCCTGGGATACTGGAGGACTTCAACTTGGTCAGCGCTTTTGTGGGGAATGCCAGACCTTAATGGAACAGGAGCTGGGTAGTGCAGATCAATGCCCTGGAGTAGCGTAACTTTGAGCCATATAACAAGTGCTTAACACCACTTTAAGGTGTCCAGGAGTTAAGAGCTCTAGGAGCCACTCAAAATTACTGTGTAACAAGGCCCTCAGTGCTGTCAGTGTGAATTTATATACTGTGCTGGCATTTAATGGATCAGTCTTCTCTGGGGACTTAAAGCTAAGATATCTATAGCCCAGTTTCCAGTCTAAATCTGTGTGACCTTAGATATGAGTTTGATGCCTAGCTACTCAAATCAGATCACTTCTGAGCATTCATTGAAACTTGAGTCTAGGTGCCTAGGGATCTTTTCAGGCCAAAACAGAGTCATTTAAATGAGTTGAAGCACCCACGTTTTGCTGCTTCTACATCACTTTTGTGATCTAATAGCAGCTGATCTGGAACAGTTTTGTGTCCTTCATATCTTATATCCTGTTTAGGAGTCTGGCTTACCAAGATGGATCTGGGCCTTTTTTCCCACCCTTTTTTCTCCATATAGGCTTACTATGAAAGGAAAATTATTATCAATGTCTATAGGGTTAGAAGCTAGAGTACTGTGCTGGGTTGAAATCCTGATTTAGATAATCATTTTATAAGTTAAATTAAATTTTGCAAATAAGTGAAAAGGAATGTGTGTTGGAGACCACTCCGAGAGCAAGGAAGGTAAAAGAAGCTGTATACAGTGGGCACATCTACATTGCACAGTTGGTACTGCACGGTCATTTGGTAATTGCTTTAGCAGTCCCAAAGGTGCATGGATCGTTTCCAACCCTACATTGCTGTAGCAACAAGCTATGCTGACCTAACTCATTGCTATGGTGACATAGTGGTGGCATCAGTTAGTGCCCACCAATGCTACATTACCATAGATTATCACTATGATGATATAGCATCTCACATAGACACGCCTAGTGAGTGTCGAGCCAGGGTGAAAAGTGAAGACATCAGTCTTGCTAGCAGCTGCATGGTTTCTGTTGTACTTCCCTGTTAGCCAGTAGGAGAAGTTGCTACCACTTTAAACAAATTGACATTGGCCTTGTTTGAACCCTCTAGACATTTTCAGCAAGTATTTGTATTATCAGTGTTTCTGGTATGAATATTCCTAAGAGGACAATACTACATTTGAATGCTCAAATACTCTTGAAAATTTTACCTATCTTTCATGAACATTCATATTAGGAACCTAATTATAAGCATTAAACTCTTCCTGTCAGGGTATAGGAATATTGCCACATGACTGAGGTGACAAAGTAAACAGCACTGGTTGCATTTCAAAGAGCCATACAATCATAAAACAACAAGAACAAATTATGTTCTGTTCCTGGGATTTCTAGCAATGAAAAAAAGAACCCAATGCCATTCATTTTGATTATGCAGCAAGAATGTAAACAGAGCTAACCTTTTAGCATGGCTATTTTTACTGCTGGCCAACCCATTTTACATATAGTATATGTGATCTAATACTGTTGTTATGCATTACTATACTCTGGGAATGCCTCTGAAATCTGTTGTCCTAAGGTTAGTTATAATGCATAGTAAGGAACATACCTTCTCTGCATAGCTGAGAATCTAAAAAGATAAAAAATAGAAAGAAAAAAAAGCAACAAAACAAAACCCTGAAGTATTATTACTATTCCCATTTTTCAGACGGCACAAAGAAAACCTTTTGAAAAGCTGTCCACAAGGTTACCCAGGAAGTCAGAAGCAAAGCTGAGAACTGAATTCAGATTTTTTCCATCTAGTGCCCTCAGCCACTTCTCTACCCCTCCTTTAAGGTTATGTTTGATACAATTCTTTAAAAATACCTTAAGTTTTCACGTGTAGATAGAGGATCCTTGGCTGATATGACAACACCTGGAAGCCTATGTAAGGTTAATACATTTCTCAAATTATACTAGACTTCCTAACAGTTGTGTTATTTAAAAGAATTGCCTCTGGCTATCTTCATTATGTATCTGATGGTATGAGAAACATTTTCTTGTCTTTCCATGCAAAGTCAGTATAGGCACTCTCTGGTATATGCACACTCTTTTCCCAAAAATAGCAGGCACACATTGTACAGAGCACTCACCAGCTATATAGCCTCATTTGAATTTGGCCACCAAAAATAACTTCTGTTAACAATTTTCATGGTGACTGTTCCTTCAATTTCCATGCAGTTCTACTAACAATCTGGCTTAGAAAATTTATGGTATCATTACATGGAAACCCCAGACCTTATATCTATGCTTTGTTTTATACTTATACTTTTGCTTTTCAGACTTTTGCCAAACCATTTATAATCCAAAATCTTTGGGGTTGTTTTTTTTCAAAAAGGGGTCCTTTTGAAAAAAAAAATGTGGGAGAGAGGGGGGTAGGAGCTTTTGAAGTAATTGAAAGATCTTCCAATTTCAGGCCAGAATCCTATGAAGTTTATGGACTGACCTCATATAGAAAGTCACAGAACAATTTAAATCTAGAACTGTGTTTTAATTAACATTCAAGGAGCAGAAGTGACTGGCCATATAACCCAATGACATTTGTATCATATGGTTACCCTCATAACTACAAGAAATGCATCAGAGGATAGCCTTAAATTTAGATTGGAATCCAGATTTTATAAGAATCATGGTATAAATGAATAGTTTGTTACTGTGTGAACTCCCCACCTTCTATTTTCTTTATGTTTGCCTGTTGTGCCATTGACTTTATTGCTACAGACCATTTAGGTATAAACTATCAATAATTCTTAAGCAGTTTATTAAATAAACTGAAAAAAAATTAAGTTCTATGAAATTGTTAGGTAAAATTCCACAATTTTTATGTATAGTTTTTCAGCCATCCATATCATTGATCATCCAAAATAAGTATTTTAAGTCACATGTTTGTAAAAGTCACACTTTTTCACCCGTAAACCATCTAATTTGTTTCAATAAACTCCTGGCCTGTCAAATAAACTCTTTAATTTCTACCTGTAATGTGTATATCATTCAGATAATAGATCACTCCACTTAAGTCCATTATTATGTAGTCCATTATAAGATGAAATGCTGACAGAACGCTAACTACTCCAAAGGACACCTTACAAGGAACTATACATAGTAAGTCACATTATTCAGTAGAGCCAATCAAATATCAAGAATTAAATATTCATCAGACAAAATGACTGCTGGTTAACAAGCACTTATTCACCTGCAATTAAAATGAGAAAGTATTGATTTTGTTTTAGCTATGAATTAATTTGCTACATAATAAAAGAAATTCCAGCAACTTATCAGCCAAGTCTAATGAGATCTATGGCCACCAGTTTTGCCCTAAAATAGTTTCTTTATGAACACAGTCCTGCCACTATGCTCCTCAGAAACCTCTCTCCTTGTAAAACTAGGGTTAGAGTGTTAATGCAGCCATGATGGTGCAAGAGATGTATGAGAGTCAAGGAGAGTTTTGTGATATCTTTTATTGGACCAATTATTATTATTTTGTTAACAGAATTAAGTTCATTCTGATGATTCCTCTCAAACAAGGATGTTCATGTTAAAAATGTTGGATACAGCAGCAGTGGTGGATCCTGGGCCGGTGGGGAGGAGAAGCGGGGGTACAATACCATACAGTTGCACTCCCCCTTCATTCCTGGTCCACCCAAACTTTAAAACCAACTGCCTGGGAGGGGCAGCAACATTTCTATTCAGGCAGTGCTGAAGGAAGGGAGTCAATTGACTTCATGACTCATTAGAATCTACTGATTCCTGCTAATCTCTTGACTTCCCAGATGTTAACAATCTTCTCGCCTTTTTACTGGTCTTGATGTGCCACTATTCAAACTATCCTTTCTTCTGCAAATTTGCTGTTTGTCAATTATTCCTGTCTCTCTTCTATTTCACAGTCCTGAAGACTGTTTTTAGCTGTATCTAAAAAACTTAACTCAGGTCTGGTAATGTTAATTTAAGTGCAACTGGTCTTGAAGTTTTGGAGGCATGGTCAAAACACTGAACAAGACTTGATTTTGTTTTTGGAATCTGAATAAGAGGTGTACATTTAACTATAATGCTACAGAACCAATGAAACAATATATTTAGACTATTTTTGCCCAGTTTTTAAACTTAAACTAGGAAATATCTGAAATGTACATTCCAATAAAGTTATATTTATTTTTGCTTTCATCTTTAACTGAATAATGTGACTCTAGCCCCCTAGCATATCAGAAATGCTTATAGCTTCTGTTTAACTGGAGAAAAATGTGCCTTGTGTTATCTGAGATGATGCATAACACCATCTGAACGACCCTTTTCAAAATCCTAAATCTGCCCACTTAGAGCAGCACCAACACTATGGCTTATCTGAGCTCAGCTGCTCTGAATTATGGCACTCTGGATTTGTGGATGGTTCACGACCAGTCTGTTGCAGCAGTTGAGAACAGCCAGAGCACAGTCTCAATCCCAATCCACTGGCAGCTCTCAGAGCCTCTTATGTTAGATCTTGGAATCAGTTCAAGGCTGGGGAGGGGGGCTGAGTGCCCACATGCATGCATGCATGCGCCCCAGCCCAGCAGGTCAGTCTGTGGTAGAGGGAAGGGGTGGGGGCTAAATCAAGGCCCCCGCAGTAAGGGACAGTGCCACAGAGGCAGAAGCAGGGGTAAGTTGAGTGGGGCCCCAGCTGGGTCAGAATTACCTGCTGGGGAGGCGTGCTCCCAAATAGTTTTTTCTCCCTCTGCCTTGATCTGCCACCCCCCCTTCCCTCCCCACAGACTAACCTGGGGGGATTGGGTGGCAGTGGTACATGGTAGATCTTGGGTTGCTTTTAAATGCCAAAGGTGATCTTCTACTTTAAAAGGCTGGAGACCACTGCCCTTAAGCCAGGGTCTGCTAATGCAAGAAAAAATGTCATCATATGTTTATGGTTAAGTTCCCTATGCCTTAGTCTGTAGAGAGGTGATATAATTCTGTCTCAGATTTATGTTTCAGGTAGGAATCTTTTCATAACTTAATGCCAAGTGGTAGAGTTTAGAAATAAAATGACTTAATGGTTCTATGTGGAGTATAGTGGGAATGATTTTATAGCAAGTGACAGCCATGAGCAAGACAGAAGGGATTTTTTTCTGTTTTAGCAAGCTACTGTCACCAGGGAATCTCTTGTGCTATCACTCATGCATTTTTAGCATTCAGTGGCAAAGGATGTAGAGGTAAAAGCTCTCTGTGTATCAGAATGAGTACTACCGGGAACATCAATAACTGTTGAATGTGTTAAGGCAGGTCACCTACTCATTCCTTGTTCTAAATGCTAAATAAGGTTTATATCTTATTTCTAAATGCTGGTTAATAGATTCAGTTCACATAACCACTTATACAGGCCTCTGAAAGGAAGGTAGAGCATCTGCGGTTAGAGATGCTACCTCTTACTGGAGATGCCTTAGAATGGCTGATACCAGTTTTGGCATTCAGGAGGTCCACAGAAGGGCT
>NW_017729004.1:51563966-51564372 GCF_001723915.1 Gavialis gangeticus | reverse complement strand
GAACCGAAGCAACGGGGAAGGCGGGGTCAGAGAATCAAAGTGGTGGGAGGGAGTGGGGCTGGACCCCAAAGTGGCTGGAGGGAAGCAGGGGGAGTGGGGTCAGACTTGAAGCAGTGGGAGGCAGTGGGGGGGAGTGGAGTCAGACTCTGTGTCTGAGACCACTCTCCCCCTCCCCCCAGTCACTAAGTGGCAGGGGGGAGAGAGGGAGCGGGGCTGGATCCAGAGTAGCAGGGATGGGAAGCAGGGTTGGACCCGAAGCTGGGGGGGTGGGCAGTGGGTGGAGCAGAGTCAGACCCAAAGCGGGGGGCAGGAGTGGGGCTGGAACCAAAGTGGCAGGGGAAGCAGGGTTAGACCTGAAGTGGCGGGAAGGAATGGGGCTGGACAGAAGTGGCAGAGGGGTGGGGGG
>NW_017729004.1:51560898-51563955 GCF_001723915.1 Gavialis gangeticus | reverse complement strand
TGATACCAGTTTTGGCATTCAGGAGGTCCACAGAAGGGCTGGGGGGAGGTTATACAGCATCTTAGGGAATGTCAAAAGGAAACAACCTTGCTGCCAAACACTGTTGTTGCTAGAACACTACTTCCCACCCCTGTGTCTCCAAATGTTTAGAAGTACTCACATATTTGTAAACACACCTTTGTTTTAAATTGTCAGTCCTGTTATCTGATGCCATGATTATGTTGAAGAAGTGGCTGTACAAGACACAAAGCAATGAAGATCTGTCTACAGAGTGAAAATCCCTTGTATGAAGGGTGCATAAGGGAAAATCCACTATTGGGGTCTTATTTAAATGTTAGGTAGGCAATGCCTGTGATGAAAATTCCACCTTTGAGTGATGGAATAAGACTTGGGATAAGTATCCTCTATGAAATTTAAGAACAATTGGCTAGTAAAAAAAAAAGAGAGAAAAACTTTTTTTCTTATAGACAAAGGAGATAAAATATATTAGTGTAAACACTACCCTAAAAAGCTGAAAAGCTAGAAGTTGAAAAACTCTTTCTCCTACCAAAGTATCCATTTTGAAACAACATGGACTTTCCTCCTAAAAATGTACTGTTTGGTATTCCCTAAGTGCCTGTGATGTCCCCCTTTTACAGGAGATGTAGCTCAGAAAAGATTTATGAAATGTGGCAGGGCAACATCAAGACCTTAGAACCATTAATTTAAAATGACTTTCCCCTTCATTCTCCTGTGTAAACTGCTGAGCAATCATGATTTCCTTTTACCTTCTGCTTTCAGTGATATAGCCTGTGTCATGCTAGGATCACAAGTCCTCTGACATTAATTATACACAGCTAAGATACACTTTTTATTTTATGCCCATGGGGGAAAATTCTGTGAAGGGATGCCTGATCCCTGAACAGACTTGCTGTTCTTACAGAAATTCATTTCAGCTGCAATTTTTTTAAAAACTGTAGTTTGAAAGTTTTAATTTTTAAACTTGTAAAGAGGTCACTGCTACATTCAAAGCTCCTTATTGTTGAATGCTCTAAAATATTGGATGATAATATAAAAATGGAATCCCTCTGGACTGCTTGCTTCAGTGTAACTAAAGTTAGATGACATGGCAGGGATAATAATCCGATCCTAACTTAAAAACCACAGATATAATAAAATAGAAACATATAAAGAGTTCTACAGTGTTAGGTCAGCTGGTCTGTCTCCTACCAGTGCAGGACTGTTACAGCTGGTACACTCTGCAGTACAAATTTAAATGTATTTTTAACTATAATTTTACATCATTATGATCCACCAAAATATCAACAGCAGCAAATATAGCCATAATGCATTTCACTGAATTAAGACCAGCTGTGTTTTATAGATGAAAACAGTTATAGGGCCCAATTCTGTTTTATCTGGATATATGAAAACACACTTTGTACCCTGTAATGTATATGCATAGATTTTGTTTGCCTTGCCAGTAGAAGAAAAATAGCTCATGGCTCCTCTAAGACTCCTCCATCTCTCACATTTTTGTGGGGAGGGCAGAGCTGCATTCACTAACTAGAACCAGAATGGAAGTCATGCAGAGAGGTCAGCTCACCCACAGGTACCAGGAACGGGGACAGTATATATATCCTTTTCCTCCTGGTTGTGACCTCTCTTGCCAGGATCAGTTGCTCCCTTCATGGAATCAGAGTTGGACTGGGTTTTGTGATATTTCCGTGCATACTGTGCTAGTTACCTGGTGTTTGTGGGGGAGCTGGAAAAGAATCCCTCAGCTTCCCTTACCACCAGAAGGGCTAAAGTAGGCTGACTTTTTTTACCTTCCCCATAGTAAGTCAAGGACTCATTAAAATAAGTGTAGAAGTTAGATTCAAATTGTGCTCTGATTCCCAGTAACTGGCTATGGAAATCCACTATAGGAAAGCTGAAGAAGGAACTTAGGGGGTCTTGTACAGAAAGGGAGGAACCCCTCTGTCACTTCCTCCTTGAAGCCTCCAACAGAGAGAAGACAGTGAGGTTGCAGCAATGGACTGGAATCCACCATTTATCCAACCCTGACTTCCTTTAGCTTTCTTGAAAGACTGTTGTGGGAGACAATATCAAAAGCCATGGTAAAGTGAAGGCATATCAAGTCCACTGCTCTCCCAATCAACATGAGTTTTCAAAGATAATGGCCAACATCTCTGCAATCATACCAGCCAGCTCCCTCAGTACACTCAGGCACAATGTATCCGGCCCCATGAATTTGTACATGTCCAGCTTTTCTAAATAATCCCTAACTATTCTTTTGCCATTGTTGGCTGCTTACCTCATCCCAAAACTGTGCTGCCAGGTGCACTAGTCTGGCAGCTGACCTAGCCTGTGAAGACTGAGGTAAAAAAGGTATTTCAGCCTTTTCTGCATCATCTGTCACTAGGCTGCCTGCCCCATTCAGTAAGGGACGCTGATATTCTTGTAAGCTTCCTTTTTGTGTTTTAGCTCACTGAACACCTCTCATTTTGAAGAACATTAAAAATGCAATTACCTGGAGATGTTAGGACCACTGCAGATCAGTGATGGAGAAAGGAGTTTAGTCTACCTAAAAAGAGAGTTAGCTGTTCTTCAACATTGAGTGGATCTATACCTACAGAATACAAAATAATAATAGCAAATAAACCAAATGGAGACCCGCTCAGTCTTGAAGAAAAGCTGACTTACCATGTCCCTCATAGTCTGCACTCATGCTCTAGAGGTGATAATGATGTTAATAGTCCATTGCATGCTGGGAAGTCCAAAAAAGCCCAGGAAACAACTTCAGTAACCTGAAGCAGACAAAAAGGCTGACTTATCAATTGAAGAATTAAAGATTGCCATGACTTTTGTAGTACTAAGGCCACTCAAACTGTGATTCAATCATATGGGTTGCCTGAACACAAGCACAGAGCCTGCTCCAATGTGCTGGAATGACAGCATGTCAAAGCTGACAGGATTAATCAAGTCCGCTGGAGTGTAGGACTTACCATACTTCAGCAGCCTCCCATGCTTTAAAATGGCAGCAGGGGCATGTGAATGAGCTTCAGTTTGAGTGCC
>NW_017729004.1:51532031-51555898 GCF_001723915.1 Gavialis gangeticus | reverse complement strand
AGAATAACTCTCACAGCCACACTAGTTAAAGTTCACCCCACCCCTCCCCACCGCCACTGGAGCACGTGTAAAAGTGCCCTTAAGGTTTCATCCTATTTCCCTGTTATGTGCTTAAATGGCTGTATGTAGCCATCCAACTGCAATTTTTGGAACTGATACAGAGTTTGGGATTGTCTTTCCATTGGTGACAAAATAGGATCACTGTATGCCTGTACATGTGGGATGCAAGTTACAAGGATTCCCTCTTACATTTTAGTTTAATAGTTAGGGCACTTACCCAGGGTGAGAGACCCAAGTTCTCCCCACTTCAGCTAGCGGGGGTTTGAACTGGTGTTCAAACCTGCTCAGCAAAGTGCTATAACCATTGCCTGAAGCACTCTCCATCCCACCTCTTGAAGTTGGCCCAAGATAAGAGGAAGCCAAAGAGTGGGTTGTCTACTGAGGCAGATGCTGCCCTGGAAGGGAAGGGGCTTTAGATTCTAGTGTGGCTCCCTACTTCCAATAGGGAAGAAACTATCCCAATTTTGTCTATCCATTTTATTCAACAAATCTTAAATACAAGATGCCATGGGCCAGCTTTAAGGGGACAGCTTGACATCACCCTATGAAATGCCTAGTCCATGGCCTGTTTCTTTGGTAAGAAGGAGACACAGGTTCAAGCCCTGCTCTGAGTGAGGGAGACCTAAAACCTGCATCTTCCTGTTTATACAACCTGGCTTCATGAACTGGATTTTTTAGCTTTCCAAAAATCTATTTTTTATTACGTTTGCCAAATCTAACTGAGTACCCTTCCCTTAGTTATTGTAGAGTAGCTGTCATGCTGTAAATTTACAGTATGTTTTCAAATATGGCTTTTGAATAGAGGTTTTAGCTCAGGTAAGGAAGAAATTGGATATTATGAGGATGAAAACTGGATGGAGCACCGCTGCTTTCCACTGCCAGTACCCCTAAAGACACTGCAGCCAGCCACACAAGTTTCACCTCAGTCAGTGACATAAAAGGCAGTGTAGAGTTCCTAAGAGTATTTGAATGCTATGTATGGTTAAAAGAGAAAAAGAACAGTATACCTATGTTTCAAGAGTTCTTGCCCAAAAAGGATATTAATGACATTAATAGGATCAGGTTTTATTATCAGTACTGTAAAGGCAGATCTTATACTTGATTTTTAAATATGGTTCACAGGCCTATGGAGTTGGGTAACCTCACTTACAAATGAGGGGAATCTTCAAAGAAAGCATCACTTCAAGGGGGATATTTTTATTTTCATTTCACACACATTTTCATTGCTTTTCATCCTTCATTGAATGGGTGAATAGATGGGAGTTTTTGAACTTTCCCAAGTGAGTCTAAAAGGGATTATTCACTAGTATTAGTGAATAGCATTGTGCTCTGCTGCATTAAGTACATTGTAGGAATTTAATCAAGTCTAACTGTAGTGTAATATATGGAAGGTAGAGAGGGTGACAAACAAAAACAATTCACATAATTATTTTACTTGATACAGTTACAGAGCGAGATGGACAAATTGGCTCTGTCTGGCTTTGCCTACCATTCTGGCAAGAAAATCAATTCTTATTTACTTTCATAATGCAGTTAGGTTGAAATTAAAACATGAACTTTAAAGCAGTGAATTCCACAGTGCATTCTGACCTTTTTAGAGTTAATAAGATGTAAAACATTTCTAGGGCTTATGTATTGCATACACTCAGTTGTTGGGTTGGACCAAAGCTGTCTCTCTTTCTCGCTCTCATTTTTCAAAAAAAACCCAAACAAACCAAGTATTGTAGGAATTTCCGCCACCTTCCCTGTCTCTTGTAGTGTACTACTACAGCTGGATTGTAGGGCTGTGTGAAGTTTCGGTCGCTGATTCAATTTGGAGGAGATTCGGCCTGATTTGGCAGCTGAACCTGAATCGAGTCAGGAGATCCATTAATCTCCGAATCAAATCAGAAGCCTCTGATTCAATTCAGAGAGATTCGGAGTGATTCGATGATTCAGCCATAGACCTAGATTTATATGCTTTTTCTACATACCTCAAGGTACCAGGTGCCGCTCATGAATGCTGAGATGGTGGGGCAGATGGAGCGTCCTACAGAAGCACAGGGTGGTCCCCTGCATGCTCGGCAGTAGAGCCAGAAGTGGACTGGAAATACTTCTTCTGGGTCTGCCACCGAGTATGTGGGGGGGCCCCCATGCTCCTGTGGCATGCTCCATCTGCCCCACCATCTCAACATTCATGAGCTGCACCTGGTACCTCGAGGTATGTAGAAAAAACATATAAAGCTGTGTCTATGGCTGAATCGCTGATTCTCCAAATCAGAATTGAATCTTCAGATTCAGACAAATTGAATCGGGACAGTGATCTGAATCAGTGCATTGAATGACTGTCCCCTGAATCAGGCCAAATCTGAATCCGAATTGAATACCGCCTGCTTCAAAAACACCCTCAATGGATTGCTATAGCACTTGTCCTATAATACTGCCACAGGATCCATTGCCCACTGCAAGTGAAGAACATGACATGGCAATTGTTGCCAGGAGTAAACAGAAAAGATGCTGCCCACCTGCTGCTTCATGCTCTGCACTAGTTATTGATCAGTGGACAGACTGAGGTAAAAATTTTAATTTTAACATGACAGTTTTACACAAAAAATGTTCCAAGGATCTTGGTGAGCTGCTTATGACCAATATTCCATTCAGGCGTCTAGATTTGTATAACACAATCACATATAAGGCAGAGGTTTTAGCGGCAGAGATATACAGTCTAGTACTTACTATGTGATTGGGTTCAGGAAACTTGGAATTTGAATGTTGGCTCTAACCCTGAGCCTATGCAATATAAACAATTTACTGAAAACTTCACCTCACTTTTCCTATCAGTAATCTCAATGATCTGAAACTCCTTGTTATCTAAAGGAGACACATTGCTCAATATCTCTAAATTGCATTGAACTTTTCTTGGAGTGTTCAGAGTTTCATTATTTATACTGTTTTATTCAGTGCCTCCCCTTCACCCACCTCAGTGACAATCTGTAAATTAAGGCTGCATTGCACTTGCATACTAAGTGGTACCATTGCAAAGGCAGATTGCAGGTTCAAGAATTCTGAGGAGTGCCATCCTTCCTGTCTGTCCCACAAGAGGCATCAAGCCTGATTTTACTTTTTAGAAGTTTCTACAGAAAGGTACAAGCATTGAATAGACAATACTATAGGAACATGGTCACATACATACTGCTAACCACAGTGTTGAACTAGCTAGATCAGGGGGTTTCAACCTTTTTGAATCAGAGTACCCCCGGTGACCAGAGCAGGGGGTGGGGGGTGGCATGCAGCCAATTGCGGGCTGCGTGTGAGCTTCCCCCGCCCCCCACATCCAGCCAGGTGGGTGATGCCTGCACAGCAGTGTGGGATGCTGCATAGTGGAGCTCCATCCCTACCCGCGCGTACCCCCTAGGGCCTTTTCAAGTACCCCTTGGGATACGCATACCCCCAGTTAAGAACCCCTGAGCTAGGTATTGGTATAATGCCTGCTACCATGGTTTCTGAGCATGCCAAATCAATAATTAATTTATCCTCACACATTCAGATGTACTTTCCTATATGAAAGATGAAGAACGGAGGTGCAAAGAAAGGGTTGGATTCAGTCCCGAATGAGTTAAATGATTTGCCTATGGGCACAGGAATTCTGGGGCAGTTGGGAGCCAAATTCAGCTTTCCTTAGTTTCAGTCAGTGCTGAGCCCTCAATCCTCTGCATCAGGTGAATTACTGGGTGATCACTTGGATTTAAAATATAAACAGAAATGCTAATACTTTCAAAGAGGAGGAGCTATATAACTTTTGGATACTATGGCTATTCTGTCACTAATGCGAGTGCACTGCTGTTTGCTCACCATAAACTGAAGGAAATCCAACTTACTAGTCAGATATCCTTCACCAGAAAAAGAAAAATGGGCTATTTTTATTTTAATTTGCATGTTAGTTTTAATGAATTCCTGCCTGACTTCTTGGTTATTGTTCAGGCAGGTATTAAGGCTCTAACAATTGTCAACATTTGCATTAATTGGCATTTATATTACAGTTAAATGCAGATGGCAAATGCCTGCAGGCTACTCTGCTTATCTACATATGTCATTCCTCCACTGCTGTATAAATTACAGCTTCCAAACATTTGGAGAAATAAAACATTGAAACATACCATCTAAATGTAGCACAATTACTGCCCTGTGAAACAAGTTCATTTCAATAGGACAACAATGAAACATATACCAATGCCTCAGAATGTTATTCGTCATCAGTTTTAGGGAAGGGAAGGAAGGTTTAAACAAGGTTTCACAGGCAGTTTCTATAGGCTACTATCCACGTTATATATTAATCAGAATCTCCAATTTGCTATGCCATCAAAAAAGGTCAAGAACCAGATTAGGTCAAAGCTAAACAAGACTGGATGATTTTCTAAAATACATGCTCCCACTCAATCTGAAGTTATGGGCTTGATACAAGAATTAGTGTGTGAAATTCTATGATCTATGTTACTCAGAGAGTCAGAATAAGCAGCATTTCTGGCTTTAAAATCTATAAAATATACTCATCACTAAATGGGGGTAGTATGTGCTGCTCCTGTGATTAAAATAAACTTTGGGTTCCAGTGGGGTCTTCCACCAGTGCTTAAAATACACTTCCTTTTTTGGTTTAAAATGTTAAAAAAAATATCAGCTACCTACCTCAGAACTGCAGATACCCTTATGCTCATAACATTTCATACCTGCATACCTAAACAACACATGTGGCCATCCACAATATTTAAAAGTGGGCAAATTCAATCTGTCTGGCTTTCAGCCCTCACATCTCCTTGTCATGTGCACGGCAGCTAACTTGCAGTAAATTAGCCTTTGTATCATGGGAGAACATGAATGATTCAGATAGAAATGCGTATATTGCAAAAGTTCTGATGTAAAGTCCCTAAAAATGTGGCCACAGCTACTTCAGTATGAGCTGCTAAAGGCAGTTACATATTGCAAGTAGATGCCACTGCTCATATGCTTGTCTTGTGTAAGCAGCCTCAGGAGGCAAGTCAGCATTGACAAGAATAAATGCTTCAGGCAGCTTGCTAATCTCCTTTTGTCACTCACAGACATTTTACTTGTGTGTTCTTTCACCTCATTCAGATCCTTCCCCAAACCACACCTGCAGATAAGGAAGGGACAGAAGATATGCAAAGGGAAGAAGAAAACCATTAAGGGAAGAATTAAATTGTCAAAATTTAGAGGTGCCTCAGAAGAACCATTCACCTTTTTATCCTCACCCTTAATCTGCTTTTGACCTTCATCACTAGTGTGATCCTTACCCTTTGGTCAGGTTCAATTTAGATCCCAGGCTCCTTGGGAGCCTATGAAATGACTACTACATTTCTGGGCACCTGAAAAATAACACACTTCTTTTACTATGTTTTTAGAAGCTAAACAAAATAAAAAGCTTTTCATAAAGATTTTTGGGTGCAGTATTTTAATCATAGTGTCTCATTGATACAATAGTCTAGGCCTGCTGTAGATTCTGTATCAAGAATGTTGCGATTGTTGTTGTTACAGGAATATCTGGAGGCCCTGACTGAGAGTGGCACTCCATTCATTGCTATGGCCACAAGAGTGTATGGACCAGCTGTATCTTTGACATTCAAATGTACTTTGCAATCTAAAACATTTATTCTTTGCCTCAGTAACTCAGGTTTTAACCATAATTTCTCTAAATCCCTAATTAATTAGTTAAGTTCCCCCTCCAGGCTTCAACTCAGCAAAGCATTTAAGCACATGCTTAAGTGCTCTGCTGAAAAGGTAGTGACCTTAGTGTACATTTAAAGCTAAGCCTAAAGCTTAAAAGCTTTACTGAGCCATGGCCTAATTCCCTGTGTTTCTACAGGGCACAGACTAGGTCCCTTACACTAAACTGATTTCTAGACATTGCTATAATATGAATAATGTTGCATATAATGTTACATTAAGGGTATCTAAGAATAAAACAAGACAACAATTTATGCAATATATTTGAAACTGAATAGAGCAGTACTTCATGTCACTCCTGGCCTAGGGACAGACATTCAAAAAGCCTGAGTCTGAATTGATTCAGTCTTTGCAGATTAATTTAACCTGGCTAGGCTGAACTGGTTTGTAACTGGACAGACACTCTCTTTGGACTGAGGAAATTCAGGCATGTGCCTGCAGTGGCTTAGGTTAGAAGCCATGGGGGGGAGAGGTGGACAGGGGGCACTAGAGCAGCCCTCCCTTCTATTTCCTTCCAGAATGCTGAACTGCGGGGTGTGTGGTCAGGCCCTGGCAGGACCTCTGATTAGGGAGGTCTGCCTGCACCATCCCACACTTTTCCTCAAGGGGCAAGAGTGTTTCCAGCCCCCTGATAGCACTCTGAGACAAGGGGGGTGGGGTGTAGTGCATGCATCTGTTGATGATACAGAGCTTTTCAATCTCCCTCTCCCTGCTTCTTTATACTATCTGCAGCAAATTGACAGGAGAGCAAGCCAGCAGGGACCTGATAACACTATTTATCACCCCATCAGCAAAACAATAGCCTCTCTCTATTAGTTCAAACTATTCTTAAACAGCTTACTAGCTGACCTGCTGATTAGCTCCAAAAAGCCCTAAGCAGACACTGTTCTGTCTGCCTGTCTCAGTGAAATTGGACATACACACACACAGATACCTCTCAACATTAGCTAGCATACAACATGCCTAGAGTCTGTGTGGCTGGGGTCTGTGCTGTGGGAGATGGGAGGGGGGTATCCCTGCTTCAGCAGTGAGCAGTGAGGGGGAGTAGGGCAGGGGGAAGCCAGGCAGACCCTGCTGTGCCTGCAGTCTCTGCTGGAGCTCCAGCCAGGGAGCAGATGGGAGGCGCCTGCCCAGCTCTCTGGAGCAGAGAGCATGCCGGGATGCTGGGGGAGTCTAGGTTATCTTAAATCAGAAAGAGGTCTGGGACAGACATTGCATAAACCAGTTTGACCCAAATACATTAAGTCTGATACTACATTCAACCAGGTTTATCTCAAACCCGTTTCAGCCATTTTCAAACTGGTTGATGTGCACTGAACATCTGTTCTGTTATAGGTTGAAATCAGTTTCTGATCACTTAAACCAGTTTATGTGTAATGTCTGTCCCTAGCCTTGAAGGCCACTTTAGCTAGCAATGCTACCCATGATGCAAAGTTTCTGTTGCAATCCTATTCGCTCAGGCACTTTTAAACAACCCTCATTAACCTAAATAAAGGAAAATGATATACTAATTATAGTAATGGTAGTGTACAATTGCAGCCTAGTATGACAAAGCCTAAATAAAACTGAAAACAATGCAAACCTCAAATACTATTTCCTGGGTAGTGTTGGATGGACCACAGGCCCTAGTACCCCGATGCTGTCTTGCTAAGGCTTCAATAAAATTTTTGCTCAGCAAGGCTTCAGTTTCTAGTAGTCCTCCCTCCCCTTCACCTTAGCTTAACTAGGTCTTGGCTTCTAGCCAAATTTCCCCCTAGCCTCTACTTTCCTGGAAGGTGACCAGGCTTGGTGTTTAGGCTGCCAAAACAATATAATAATAATGAGCAAGGAGTTTCAAGGCTGCTGCAGATCACATTTGGAAAATGATAAATGATGGTAAGTGACATCTTCCAGGAAGATAAGAGGGTCTGGATTAGGGTACCATGCATAGTTATCTGTGAAGTAACTGCTGACTTTTTTCTCCTTTCTCCTTTAATCATTAAATCCTGATTTGTTTCTATAGTTATTCAATGTATAACAAAGTTATAAAAATGCTACTGTTCTATCAAAATACTTCAGAACCATAACCTATGTTCACCTCTCCTCTGCCAGCTGATCTGATCAGTCAGCTGACAGTGATTATAGGCCAGTTATGCTCATGGTGTCATTTTATTTAGATTAACAGTACTGAGTGCTGCAAACCAAGGATAAAGCCAAACTGTGTGGCACTAAGACCTCCAAGTGGTCCATCCACTTGCAACAGAAAGGTGCTGTAACCACTAGGCAATTGAGCTAAAGGATTGGGGAGGCAGGTTTCTCTCTTCTTTTTGGAACTTACACATGGTTACACACAGATACAAACAACCTTATTCTACCACAGAGCCTATGAAGCCATAATGCAACCTTCTAAGCCCTTCTAGGTAGGGACAGCCATTACACATAAATTGGTTTAAATTATCATAAACTGGTTTGAACCTGTAACAGAACAGATGTTCAGTGCACATAACCAGTTTGAAAATGGCTGAAACTGGTTTGAGATACTACATTCAACCAGGTTTATCAGACATAACTGACTTGGTTCAAACTGATTTATGCAATGTCTGCCCCAGACCCTTTCCTGGTTTAAATTAAATCTGAGTTCCCCAACATCCTGGCATGCTGTTAGCTGGGCAGGGCTCTCTGCTCCAGAGAGCTGGGCTGGCCCCTCCCCTGTACTCCTTAGCTGCAGCTCTGGGAGACACTGCAGGTACAGTCTCTCTCCTGCTCCCCCCTCCCTCTCACCATTCCTTGCTCAAGCAGAGATTTCCCCCTCTCCCTCCCCTCTGTCTTACAGACACTTCTCAGCATTAGCTGCCTTCTCAGCATTAGCTAGCATACCACATGCTGGCTATAGTCTGTGCTGTGGAAGACAGGACAAAGGCAGACAGCACTGTGTTGGCTTAGGGCTTTTTGGAGCTAATCAACAGATAGCTGGTAATGTTCCTTCCTTGAAACAAATTGTTTAAGAAGAGCTTGAACTAATGAGAGAAGATTTTGCTTACTTAATGGGCTGATAAACACTGAGTTAGTGGTGATAATCACTGTGTTATCATTATCAACTCTGTACTGGGCTGAATCCCTCCCTAATCAGAGTGTACTGTTGGGGTCTGACCATGCCCACCCTGCTCCCCCAGTTCAGCAGTGTAGAAAGGTAGAGAGGGCTGTTCTAGTTCCCACCCCCCTCAGCTTCTAGCCTGAGCCACATTTCTGGAATGAAAAGGGAATGTCTATCCACCTCCAAATCAGTTCAAGCCTTACAGGTCAGACTAACCTGCAAAGATTGACTCAATTCAGGCTCAGGCTTTTTGAATGTCTGTCCCTAGTCTCTGTGACTACATTTGGAAGTATAACTAACACTCAAGCTCACAGAAGTGAAAATAAGATTTGGTCCAAAGTTTCTGCTCCCTGTCCCATGCTCCAGAACTCTCCAAATTGCCAGTCTTCTACCAGGACCTCCTCCAGGCCTCCAAGTTCTTTGTGTCAAGCAGATCCATTGTAGCCACCAGAGGTAAAGATGTCTTTGAAGATGCACTGCTATACATCCAAGCCTGAATCTGCAGAAGCTAGTGGTCCTCTCACTGAACCCAATGACAGTCCTAGCTAACATCACTAGAATCAGACGCCTCCTGTTATATGGTTGGCAATACTGGATGGAGCCTATATTACCTGATCGGCATACAGAGTAGGCCACCTCGCCTACTCTGTCCTTCACTGCACACTCCATATGCTGGCTACTGTGTCCTTCACTGCAAGCTCCAGGAGATGGCACAGGACAGCTCTGTCAGCCTCCTCCAGGCCTTGGGTAAAGACGCAACCTACACCATCAGCTTGATGTGGAGGTGAAGGAAGGGGTATTTTGAAACTCTGAGGCTTAACTGTAAGGTCTTTTGGCACCTTACATCTCCAGATGGAATTCTTTGGGGAAGCATTCATGGACTCCTTATATACCTTCTGGGAGTTGTGGATATGATACTGTTTTGTGTCCTGCCCCATATCCCTCCATTTGAATCTCTGACTTGTATGACCTGAATGAATGTCTGAACCGAATGAATCTCTTCCCTGGTTTCTTGTTAGCTGGCTCTTGAATTCAGTAGTAGCCCTGGACTTGTACCCCTCCCACAGTAATAGTGAGGGCCTTTAGTTTGGGTCTAAAGGCCAACTGACATCCTTTCTTAGAGCTACAAAAGGGCCCCCACTAAATTCCCTATGCTCAGTCACCTCAGTTTTGCTTTTCATTTAAGGGGGCCTACAGACATTTAGGGCCCCCACTCTCACAGCACTTTACACAAAGTACCATGAGTTAGAGTACCATCCTTCCCCCAATCCAATATACATTCATCTGTTGACTTGGGGGGCTGAAACCTGATTGCATCAGCCCTGACCAGCAGGTGGGGGTGCTCCAGCAGTCTCTGAGGAGGCTTCTGAGCTGACCCTCTCCCCATCCTCCTCTGCCACCCCCCCCCCAACTACAGGGCTGGTAACAGGGGATGGAGGGGGAGGAGTAGGGAGAAGCACAGAATTGCCAGCTGCTTTGCATGGCTGGAACTGGAGGTGGGGATGAGTGTGAAACAGAGACCCCTCACCTTGTGGGCCCCTCTCCCTAGCTCCAGCCAGGCAAAGCAGCCAGTAGCTGCTACTGCTGCTGTCAAGACGCCCAGGCAGGGGGTGAGAGAAGGGAGCTGCTTCACCTCATGGTCCCAGCCCAGCTCCCTCCAATACCCCAAGCCAGGGTAGCTGGGGGAGGGGAGGCCGCAAGGCAAGGGGGCTCCATTCCACCCTGCCTCCCCCCTCCAGCTCCAGCCAGGCAAAGTAGCCATCAGCTCTGTGAGGCTCAATCCCTCTCCCTCCCCCACAGACCAGCCCAGCCCTACAAAGCATGGAAAATTAACCCTGGGGTAAGACAAGTTACTTAAGGTGCTCTACTTTAGAGCACCTTCATTTATTACCTGATTTGCCCAAGGTTAATTTTTCACATGATAGACCATTTAAAGAGTGCTCTGCAGCCATGCATATATGTTACATCATGGTTGTAGAGAGCTCTGAGTGACCTGATCATGTGAAAAATGTAACTTGTGTAAACACCCTAAAAGACTGCCTCAATATCTGACCTTTGCTGCACCATAGACTACTGCAAACAGTTCCTGATTTGTGCATACCTACTACTCTACTCCTGATTCCTGACTTGACCCCTGCTTGTGATTGGCTCCTAAACTTGAACTGTCTTCTAGCTTTCAGCCCCAGCTCCAGACTCCTTGTCTTGATATGCCAGCTGTAGACATTAGGTACTTGACTAAGGCCCAGTGTATTCTATCTGCATTTTGTTCTCACCCTGAATTTGGCAAGTCCAACTGCTAGCTTATGACTGCTTCCTAGCTTCTGACCATACACTGAGGCTCTTGCCTCTAATCACTAGGCTGAGCTACCCCAGCCTTCCCTGACAGTCTGCAGGGGTCTAGGAAGCATACAGCTAATCTCTGATAGAAAATATCCAACAAAAATAGGGAGGCCAAGGTACTGGGGAAATATAAGCTAATTACAATGAATCTGGAAGACTGATTTGATGGATTTCTTGTTTACTCCAGAAGAGGGATAATCTGTATAAATTGGCTTTATATTAAGCCTTGCCTTTGAACTAAGCCTTACACAAGGAGACACAAGATGCATCCAAGAGCACAAATGTCTGGAACTGGTAGAAAGCAATGGAAGGCACAGCAATTAGGAAAACTGCTAGAACAGTCAGACAATTTTAATGAGAATTTAATTTGTATATTTTAAAAGTAGCCACATTTAATCTAAACATTTTTGACTGAAAAACACTGACTAAGACCAGACCCAGACACAGGCATGGATGAACCAGGTAGCTGCCCAGGGCCTGGACAGAAAAGGGGCTCAAAAGTGAAAAAAAAAATACAATTGCAAAAAAAAATTTTAATATTGTGCATATACAGGACTGGCAATGTTATCAATTAAGAATCAACTATTTAAAGATATCAATACCACAGATGTGATGAAGACTTTTGCAACAAGTCTGATTATTATTATCATTAACTCTGGCAAAGGTTACTAAAAGTTTACCTGGGTCTGCCAGGAGCCTAGGTACAGCACTGACTAAGGCCGGATAATCTTGCATTGCACAAATAGGCATACTGCATAGAATCTCCATTTCCAGAGAGCATGTGGTAACCAGTGACAATAAAAACAAGCACACAAATGGGTAAGAAAGCATATGGTTTCCGAGTACCTGCCTTTTGGTCACTTGAAGTGACAGCACCTGAATGTCATCAGAGAAAGACCGCACAGTCAGTTCTACGGCGCTTCTTCTCCAGTGCATCAGAATGAATCTTTGTGCCTATTAATAGACATGTTAAATATACACTGCTCATCATGATTTCTTATCCCTTTTACTATACCTTCTATCAGATTCTGACATGTCTGTATTCTAAGGGAGTAGCGTTCAACCTCCAGCCTATAGAACAAATACATCCTGTAGGGCTATGTTCTCTAGCCTATGGGGCTTCCCACAGGTACAGAAATTTTGGTAGTGGAAGAGTAGTGGCAGTATTAATTACTGCAGCTTCCAGACTGCTGGTGTGCAGGGCTGGACCGTGGCTGGATTCTGCCATGCAGTGTAGGGCCAGTGTGTGGGGTCACTCTGGCCAGATCTGGTGCATGGGGCCGGGCAGGCAGGCATGTCAGACTGCACCCACAGACTGACCCCACACTGGATCTGGCCCACAGACTGACCCCATCTGTGGCATCCAGCACACAGAACTGGCCCCATGCCACTCATCTGACCTATAGAGCCAGAAGGTCCAGCACCACTTCTCAGGCATTCCTTCTTCTACAGCATCAGCCTACTTTAGCAGGTTCATTGAAACACCTGCTTCTCAATCAAAGCATCATTTCATTCCTAATCAATATTACAATTAATGGATATCAATTTTGTTCTGGCATCTCCATGTTCCAAATATTAGTGCAATAAAGTTAATTCAATATGTGTGGCCAGGTGAAATTTATTGTTTGTCAAATTAAAATAAAATTTCTGCCTCTCCACATGTGTTATTACCACATTTGTTTTTTATATCAGCAGCAAAATAAATGAAAGTCACAAATAGGCCAATTACAAATAATACTAATGCCAAAAGGAGGGATAGTTAACAAAGTAAATTGCAGAAAACAAATCATACTTGCTTGAAATATAGCAGTAAACAAAGCAGCCATGAATCAGCTAAATAACAGTTTATCTGGAGATGACTGTACTGTAACAATTGGAGACAATAGCTTCAGGTGAAGAATAAACACCAGGAGTAGAACCCTTGAGAAGTGTTTCCTTTTCATGGACATCTCTGTGGAGGTTTTAAGTATGGTAAGAAAGTGCTCCCCCAAACAGGAGAAAATCAAAACCTTAAATGGATTCGTATTTTTAAGGAATAACTTACACCATCAGTGACTAAAATCATTTTGTAAAAGCATTCTCTTCTCATTCTTCACTGACAAGATTTGATTGATGTTCTGAGATTCAAAAGGCACTGAATTTTCTGCCCAAGATTGTGTTGCCAACTGGTCCCTCAAGAATTCAGCATGGCTTTTGTTTGTTTTTCCTCCAAGCTGTTTAACATTATAAACATATGGTATAAATAAATAACAATATTATGTCAACCCAAATGGAAATGTGTATTTGCAGTGGAATCTTCTCTACAATAAACTAAATCATATCTACCATTTCAATCTGTCTATTGCACTAGCAATTTTAAGCACCTTTTGTGCTTGTGTTTTATATAACTGAGATCTAGTGAATAAAAGATAATATACCAACAATTTTTCCCCACACATTGTACAAATTCAACCTTGCACAAATAACTTTGACTTCTATGTCAGGTGACCCCCACACTCCAGAGTAAAATTTGTTTCCTTCTTCCTTAAACATAAGAAAAGGTTTATTGATTACTTTTTTTAAATCAGGAGCAATGTTGTATCATCATGCATGCACGAAAGAAAAACAAAGAAAATAAAAGATTATATGCAGAAAAATCTAAAGAAAACAGTTTTGGACTAGGAATTCTTTATACCACACATAGCTCACACAAAATAACTTGAACTACAAGTTGGATCTGACTGATATAGGGACTGAACAGACAGAAACACAGAATCTACTGACTTATAAATGCCATGGTTTAATACCCTAGTCACTGACCAGATTTTAAAAAGTAAAGCCACAGTAGAGCAGTATTATCTATCGATGCACCCTGCATTAGAGGGAGATCTGTTCATTAACCTTCAATGTCCTCATTTATACCACTGCCTCTTCATTGTTGCCAGCAAAGTTGTACAAATCTGACTGACAGCAGAGTTTGACTCTGACTTACTTCCCAAACTAGTAAATATTTTCACTTGTAATAATTAAAGCAGTGCAATAAATCCAATGCCAACTCTTGTGCATCACTGACAATATAACCTTCACCTTGGCTGCATGGCTGAAAACCAGATTCTCCTGCCCCATCAGAACAGGTCACTATCATTTCAACTAAAAAAAAGAATAACTATCAGTTGTTATATTATGGCACCTGTGACACAAAGAGATAACCCATTCCATTTCTATACAACCACATCTTTATCACCAAACAACCCATTTTGGAATTAAACAAGTCTGATAGCTTTATGTATTTTCCAAAGGGCAGAGACCACAGTGCTGACAGATCTATATCTCAGAGAGAAGATTAGATGGACACTTGAGACATGTCCATTGAATGTGGCCTATGGTTTTGTCTTTGCTTACTATAGCTAACAAAATTAAAGCTCCTATTTCACTTTTAAAAACAAAATAAAATCAATACTTGCTATTTAAAGCTCATCAGACAATGTTGGTAAAACTGAAGACTTCAAAGCACTACAAAAAAGGGACCAGATCATTAGCTGTAATTCAAGACTGCATTCATTTTCAGTAGCTGAGGATATAGTGCAACATAGGCAACTGGTGTCGCCTTAGTCGGGGGGGCACATGTCCTGCCTGACCAGTCAGCAACTGGGGAGGGTCTCGCCATGGCCAAACGCAAGATAGCCGATCACTGCAGCCGCTTCCGGAAGTGGCGGTGGCTACTTCCAGGAGTGCCATGGCGCTCCACTCCCCAGCCAGCACTTGCAGGGAGAGCACTGGCACACTGGCACTCCCACCTGTTTCCCGGCCCATTGCCTAAGCAGGGAGCATGGCCGGTCAGGGGGTTCACTGGCGCTCTCAGGGGGTGCACGTGCACCCCCTATGCATCACCACTGTGGTGCAAGATGCCACCAGCTTCTCTCAGCTTGAAAATAAGCATAATAAATAGTGAGTGCAAGTGACACACACACACAATTAAGAAACAAATGTAACTGAACTTTGGATCCTTGGAATAAACCAGTACCTCCCACTGAAACCAGAAGAAAGCCAGGAAAACTTCAAGGTTTACCTCATGGAGTGACTGATAAATATCCTCCTCGAAGAGAAAAACTTGGAGACCTGAGAGACTTGAAGACTATAACAAATATGGGATGGAGATTCCTCTGAGGTCTGTGACCCAGGAACTGACCTGCATTGACAGCTGTTTTCCTGACTCTTTATTATGGGACCTTCCCCTGAAAGCTCTTCTCCTCCAGAAGGTATAAAGCTACTGGCAGAATCTCAGCTGGATATTCACTAGCAGCTGCTGAGAGATGTCAAAGGCCTCATCTTCACAGAGAAAAAAAGCATTGTTAATACATGTTGGCTAATATATGTTAACATACTACTGCAGACAAAGCACACTGTAGTTCAGTACACTAATTGGTCTAGGTAAACCCTGTGGGGAGCTTAGTCTTTAAAACTACAAGCAGCCTTATCAACACTAGGGTATTAATTTGTGTCAGCCTTTTTGGCAGTCTAGGTGTGACCAAAAGGAATTATATGACTCTAGGCTATATTAACTCACCACTGGATTTCTGTGTAGAATACTGCCTGATATTTTTTTCTTTGAAAAATATTTGCACAAAAATGCAGTTTTAGGGAAGCCCAAATTTGAATTCAAGATGAAGAATAACTTCAGCCAACAAAAGAAATTTGGAAACACTGAGCAATGCATCACATATTATCCAATACAGGTGAAAGGGAAAGGGACAGATCCATGAGAGACTTAAGCATCACTCTTGCAAGCATGGAAAAGGAAATAGGGCTCTCATGTGGGAGACCTTAGAGCATATCTCTACTTGATTCAGACCATGGCTTGAATTGGAGTGTCACATGCTTTTACCAATTGGGTACTAAGTATTCTGGGGTGAATCTCTTCTCATGAAGCTATTCTATGTAAATATTTGTAGGCCAACAATGAAAATTACTCCTAAAAGGTGACTAGGGCACTAACTAGTATTTGCAACTCTGATCCAAATCACATAGGGAAAGTAGTTGATTCTAGATGTGTGCCTCAATCTCTGTGTTGCACAGTATAAGTGGGTGGGGAGCAATCAATGCTTTTCCAGGTCTGACTTTTGTCAATGTTGCCTAAGTCCTCCAATGAATCTATTTTACTTTGTTCAATAAAAACTATTTTTTCAATTCACACAAATAAAACTCAGCATTTTAGTCCACTCAAAATATAATGAGCTTTGGACATCTTAGTTTGTCCTTGAACTGAAAAAAATAATATTCATCCAGTCATGATCCTCCTGACACAAACCATGTCAATCCCTGTGCTCCCCAAATAGAACAGTGCACTGGAGGCTGAAATGTTCTCTGATTTGTGCAAGGAAGAGAAAACATTTGTGAAAGGTCTCTCTCCATGCATGAAATAGTTTGGGTCTAGAAAAGCTATCCACTACCTATGGACTGGGACTAAATGCCCAGATTTCAAACACACCTACTCTCTGCCCTCAGATTTGGAGTTGTTCAAAATCTGATTGCAATCATGAGCCTTATAATAGGAGCCCATTACTATAACAATGTTCTTCGTTACAGAATGCACCCATAAACATGAAGGCTAAGTCAAAAAGCCTGAGGCTGAATTAAGTTAGTCTAAGCTGCATAGACTGAACCAATAAGCAAGTAAACAGATATTCACTTCTGATTCCAGAAATGCAGCCACATGTCTGCAGTAGCCCAGACCAGAAGCTGGGGTTGCTAGAGCATACCCTGCTTGACTTGAACAGAGAGCTTGGAGCGAGGCTAGCATGCCCCACCACCAAAGAGGGGCTTGCGCGGGAAGGTGCAAAGCTTCCTAGGATGCTGGGGGACTGTGAATTAACTTGAATCTGGAGGCGATCTGAGTCAGAAGTTCAATAAACAGATTTAACCTCAATCGGTTAAGTCTGATACTACATCCATCCAAGTTTATAATAAACAAGTTTAAGCTATTTTGAAAGCAGTTTATTAGGGGTGCACCAATAGAGGTTTTTTGAACTGATACCAATGGCTGATTTTTAACAAGCCATATGGGTCAATACCGATTTGATTGCTGATATGCAGCCTGGCAGCTTGGAGAGCAGCATCTGCTGGTAAGCCTGTTGTGGGGGAAGGGGGGAATGAAGCAGTGTGTGGGGGGGCAGATCTAGGTTCCCGCGGTGTGGGAGGGAGTGGGGCTGGGGTTGGGGCTGGGGCAGGGGCAGGCACAGCCTGGGCAGGGCACAGGATGGAGCCATGAGCAGTTTGTTCATGGGGGGCACAAAGGTGGGGAGAAGTTCCCACCACTATGCGCACCCTGGGAAGGCATGGGGGGCATGTGCCCCTTGATCTGTGCACAGCATGAGGGTGGGCTGCTGCTGCAGGCTGGGGCCAGTGTGGTGCTAGGCTCTTCCCAGTAGGGGGCTGGGCCAGACTGTGCTCAGAGTGGGTGGCAGTGCTGCTGAGAGGTGTTAGGGGGGCTAGAGTGAATTTTGGGCTGGCTGAAGCCCCCCACATGGCCCCTTCCCAGTGCCACTCCTGCCTGCCCAAAGTGCAGCTCAGCCCAGCACCCTGCTAGGAAGAGCCTGGTGCTGCCTCAGCCCCAGCCTGCAGTGGCAACCCGCCCATGCCCTGTGCACAGATCAGGGGTCACACACCCTCCATGCCCTCCCAGAGTGCACACAGCGGCAGGAGCCACCCCTCCACGTGAGCTCCTTGAGGCTCCATCCCGCACTCTGCCCCTGCTGTGCAGTGCCTGCCCCTGCCCAGCCCCGCTCCCTCCCTCACTGCTGGGGCCTCAATCTGCCTCTCCATGTCCCTTTCCCTCAAGAGATTTACCAGCCAGACCTGGGTGCTCTCCACACTGCCGGGCTATACTCCTGGCCACTTGTACGCTGCACTGCAGCTGCACACATGCACAGGACATTTATCAGCCACATTATTGGCCACACCAGCCAAAAAAAGTTGATTTCCAGTACTTTCAATTTTCCTTATATTGGTGCCAATCTGATATGGGATCGATGTATTGGTACACCTCTACATTTTATGTGCACTGAACTTCTGTTGCGTTACAGATTTGAACTGGTTTCCAATCACTTATACTGGTTTATGTGCAATTTATGATCGTAGCAGAAGAAGACTCTCTCTCTTTCACTGATAGCTGGCCAAGTGGTCCTGGGGTGTGTGATATAGACGGTATGAAGCAAGGCATAGGGCAGAATCCACAACCTCTCACCATAAAATTGCAGGCCTGTAAGAAAGTAAAATGGCAGACAGAAAAGCTGTCTTCAGTGGCTTGTCTTCACTGCAGAGTTCAATTAAATTAACCTAGCTCAAATGAAACAAGTAACTGCCAAACAACCTCTAGGTAGCATAGGCCACGTCTACATGAGACACTGCACAGTTGTTACTGTGCAGTCATTTAGTACTTCTGTATTTAGTATTTGTTTATACAAGTACTAAATGACTGCACAATACCTGGAGTTACTGCACAGTAGTGTCACCGAATGGCTTTTAGGTGATGCTGATCACACAATAGCTCTTTACTACTGCGCAGCAGCATTGCATCATACTTCCTGCCACACAACACAACTGCACAGTAGCAACACACCACTGCAAGTCAGCTTCTTGTGTAGATGCAGCCATGGAGTATTACGATTAGTGGCACAGAGTAGCTAAGTCCCAAGTACATTCCCATCTTGAATATCAGCCACACTCCCATTTCAAAACATACCGTAGCTTGCCAATTAGATCAATTCAAGCAATAGATTTGTGTGTGGATTTGCGAGTAGGGTTAGGAGCCATAGTAATAGCTCAAGCTAACAAGGATGAATCCTCCTTTGTCATTTCAGTCACAAAACAAAGCTAGGAGCAAAAAAGGGTAATAGCAATGCAGCTATTTACCACATTTACCATAGCTGCAGGGAAAACACATAGAGAGACTTCCATTACATAACTGGGCATGCTTTGTGGAATTTGGTAATTTCTATGCCTGTATGCCTTCTTTTTGCTTCACCTTTGCTTCACTATGAAATAAAGGCAAAAACATGTGGAGCCTTCCCATCAGTTGCTCCATCCATGCATTTTTGCACAGACTGGAGTATATAGATTTAAGAGTTTTTGTTTCTCTGTATGTGAATAGCAGGGCATATTGGGTTGTAATTTTTTTAGCATGCCCAAGTCTTGTTTAAAACTTCTACAGAAACAGTAGTAGAATCTGTTTAATCAACACTAGTGATTTCACCTAGTTGTGTAAAAATATCCAGGCCAAACAAGAAAGCCCTATTTTAAAAGAGCAGTTATAGACACACTAGGACTGGAGTTTTTACCACCATGATTTACTTTATCTTATCAGCAAAAGTAACTTGTGGAGATCCAAACCAACTTAGGAAGAGTGTACACCATTTTTATATGCTGTGGAATTCCACGACATGGCAAGTCTCATGAATTGTGCTTATTTCCAAGATTCCACTTTCAGGAAGTCTGACCCTCTTCATACAAACTTACGAATCTTAATGATGTATTAGCCATCCGGTTATAGATTTGTTTGTCCCTAGGAGTTATATCAAGCGTTTGACATGCAAGCTTTCTGGTCATGGAGTTTCTAGCCCATGCCAGTCACTGATATTTAATAAAACAACAATATCTCTCAAAATTTCTTGAAAAATCTCAGCATCACATTAAAGGAGTTGCTTTAGTCTCCCTATGAGAACACATGATGCCAGGAAAATCCAGCTGTACATAGGGAAAAGTGCTAGGAAGAGGGGTTGCTTTGTCGGTCCCAATTTACACCCATTGAGCGGTAGAACCAAATTCAATGGAGACAACTGAACAGGTTTGGGCAACTGACTTTGGGCATTCTGTTGACTTGGACTTCACATAAAGCACTACCATGTAGTTCACATTTTTTTGCAGAGGAAATATACAGCAGTCAGAATGGATTTATAGGCAAGCAGCTTTTTGCCTCCAGAAATATCCAGACTGAGCTGTACAACTGGCTTACAAAGCAATAGGCTATATTATAATTATAGAAATAATGTTACTCACTCTGCCAACATAGTATAATACTTTAGAAAAGGAAAGCAACTCTATCATATTCAGCTAGCTGGCAGAATGTAAATCAAACTAGAATTTGAACAGTTATGTTCATGGCTAAAACTAAATTGATTTGGCTACAAGTAATTCATATTGTAACTACTTATGCAATATATACAAACATGCAGTGTACTGGAACAAAGTCCAAGAAAGACTCTGTGTAGTATAGCCTAGTAATCTGCAAATTTGATTTAAGAAAAAAAAAATCTCTGAGGTACTTTTCCCTAAGTCCTCTATTTCTTTAACTGAAAGAAAATCTCTCTTTTCTGCACCTATATCTTCAATGATGGCCTCTCCAGTTTTATTTAGTTTGTGGAATTTGACATTAAGGTCAAAGTTCTTTTCTATTATTTTATTGCTATAGGTTTTCAAAAGATTGTCTGGTATACAATGAAATTGCCATTTGCCTGAGATTACTAGTAGAAAATATTTCATACTTTACTGCACAGATCTCACAAATTCTTCAAACTTGGGGTCCCTAAAAATTGTGGCCCTAGATCTACAATTTAACTGTCATGGATTTCAGCCTCTAAGAAGATCATGCCACTCTTATTTAGAGTACATAATGAGTGAGTTGAAGCATAACTTTAGACACCTAATTTTGCACCAAGATCAGCATTTGGCTCCTTAACTCTTCTCCCACTGAAGTAAACAGGAAAATTCCCATTGATTTTTATAGCAGCAGACAGGCCAAGATTTAGCACTTTTAAAATCTTATCCCTAGTAGATAAGCATTTTTGTCCAGCTGAATATCTGATAAATACAAAAGTCCAGGCTCTATTTTCAGTTATATTTCTGTAATCCTGCAATATTTTTACAGAAGTTAATGATGTCATTCTGGTTTCACAATGCTAAAACTGAAAAGTATTGTTCCAAGAAGTCAAATTTTCATATCCATAATTCATTATTAATATTAACAGGAGTTAGTTTTTTTTTTTCAAAAACCTAGAAGCTGCATTTACAATGTGTGTGTGTGTGTGTGTGTGTGTGTGTGTGTGTGTGTGCGCGCATGAATGCATTCAAACTGCAAAACATTTTCTTAAAAAAAGAAAGAGTGCACTACAAAGAAAACAGAACATAGATAGGAACCTCCAGATCAGAACTAGGATATCATTCCCTTTTCTGGTTGCTCCTGTGACTGCCAGACTGAAACGAGGCTAAACTGTGTGACCCTTCTGAATTCCAACTTATAGTACAAGATTAGCTGTTGTGGAACCCACGTTTATGATCTGCAATCAATCATTATGGAGTGATTTATAAATGACTGTCACTGAGGCAAAGAGTACAGTACTAAGAACTTTATTTTGCATAATGGAACCTAGCCAGCTCAAGCAATGGTTACTAAGTCTTCTGCTTTGGCAAACTTTTCATTTCAATAGCTTTCTTTTGCAGTCTGTGGGCACATCTGCAAGTGTGGGGTGAGTTTAGTATAGAGTAAATTACTCTAAAGTAAATCCACCCTGGGCAGGCATCTACATGTGCAGGGATGCAGGAACAGATTTGCTGCTCCTGGCAGCAGTCTGTTCCCCCCACCTCTCAACCTGCCACCGCCCCAGCCCCCTGCACCAGCCAGGGGAAGTTCTAGGTTCTCCCTGGCTGCTAGCCCAGGGACTGGCAGGGAGCATGGGGCCAGGAGACAGCTGTCTATTGGTGGGGGCTGGGAGATTGCTGTCTGCCCCCAGGATCTGCTGCTGGAGTGGGCTTCACCATGGGAGCTCAGGCAGAGACAATGTCCTCCTGCCCCAGCAGCAGGGAGGTCCTGGCCCCAGCTCCCTGATTGCAGGCAGGGGGCTAGGAAAGAGCTGCAGGGGAAGGACAGGTCTCAGCCCCTCCCCTACAGCTCTTTATAAGCCCTGCATCTCAATTGCCTGAACAGGGCACTGGGCCCATTCAGGCAATCTGCCCTGCCCCTGACCAGGATAGTGGCTGGCCAAACCCAGGCTGCACAAAGAAGTCTTCATGAGCAGCCTAGAGCTGGCTGGGAACTGCTTGAAATAAGAAAGTCCCCAGCCACCTCCAGGCACCATGTGTAGACTTTCCTGTGCAGTCCAGGGCTGGCCACAAACTGTCCTGGTTAGAGTCAGGTCGCAGCTAGCTCCAGGTGGGGTGGGGAACTGTCCTCATGCAGGGAGCTCCAAGCCCCGGCTCCACAACTTTGGAGCAGGGGCTTGTTCCCAGCCCCGGCTCTGCAACTGCAGAGCTCAGGCTGGGAACAAGCTCTGGCTCTATGATCAGGGAGCAAGGATGGGATCTCCTTGCTGCCAGGGCAAGGGACATAGTCCCCCCTCCCCCCAGGCTACAGTGGTGGAGTCCTCCCCAGCAGCATGGGGGCAGGGAGCAATCTGCTCACCTAGCTGAGCAGGCACAAGTTTGTTCCCAGTCTGTCATCAACACGTGCCATATTGCACAGTAACTAATTGCAATTAAATTTGCTACTTGTATTTACAGGTAGCAAATTTACTCTCAATTAGAGCAAATTACTGTGCAGTAAGCATCTACATGGGTAGATGGTGATGCTTACTGCACAGTAATTTGTGCTAATCTTGAGTAAACTGTCTTGTGTGATTGCACCCTGTGTGAACCAGTTGTTCTGGAAGAGATATTTATCAGGGCTTTCCATAACACTAATTGCCATCCTATAGAAGTGCTTTGACATTTTATTAGAAAAACTGTAAACAAACCGAAAATAGATCAAATAGTACCCAACACATCCTACCACTTCCAATAATTTACAGCTAGTCTTTTTCGCAGCAAAGTAATCATTTCAGGCACTCAACACAAGAGTGCCTGAAATGAGTTTGAAAGTAATTACATATGGATTGACTTATATTATTTTAATTCATATGTGTTTTTCTATTCCAGTATAATAAATATAGGAAACTTTTATACCAATGCTGATTTTTTATTTTTAATCATTTCCCTGCTTCTCTTATAGATATAAAGAGCAGACTTACCATGATTGGCCTTGGTGGTTTTCGTTTGAAATTTATTTTTTAAATATTAAATCATAACACGAGCGTCTTTAGAGATATCCTCAAACAGTAACATTCATTTACACATCCACTCTGAAATTTAACCTAACAGATGTCTCATGCATAAACAAGCAAAAACAACTGAATTTTGCCTACACGATTTAAAATAAATCCAAGGACCCCTAATCATCCTATAGCTGAGGAAAAACTGGAATAAAAAATAGTTTGCCAGAACAAACAGGGAAAAAATTAAATTATTTTTCATTTTATAATTTTTACTTTACTTTCACTGTTAATTTTTTTTCAACTCATTGGCCATGACCAGATGTACAAAGGTGTGCACCTGTAATGGCACAAATAATAGTGGCACAAATTTGTGGCACTACTTTGTGCCACAGTGCATGCCCCAACATGTGCACTTTAGTGAGGGACAGATTGTCTTGCTTTAGCCAAACTGCCATTTCCTAGCTTCTCCCAGCTCCCAGTGTGCTGAAGCAGCTGAGGCACAAATAAAATAGTAGAGGAGCTATGGCCAGCAGCCAGGGCATGTCCCTGAAAGGCCAAACCTCCACTTGTTCTGGTGCACGATATTGCAGTATGCACCAAGGTGCTTTTTTTTTTTTTTT
>NW_017729004.1:51524692-51531986 GCF_001723915.1 Gavialis gangeticus | reverse complement strand
ATGGTTTTTTTTTTTTTTTTTCGGATTTTTTTTTTTTTTTTTGGTACTGGGAAATTTCATTTTAACATTCAATGCATGTGGTTTGTGGCACTGCAATGAGGTTTTCGGCACCACAAACTCACATGCCTGGATGTGGCCATCATGTGTTTTCTCTGTGCCTTAAATGGGTCATGAGCATATGGCACATCCAGAGACAGGATAGCTCTCAATTCTTATATTTATATAAATCCTGTTTTGACCCAGTTTAATCTAGTAGTAATTCCTTCTGAGACTAGTAACATCTTAATATTACTCACTCAATGAATTCCATACCCTTTGAAATTGCACTGTTAAAGATCTCTTTGGTCTAATTACACCATGGTACTATGTGAAGAGTACAACTGCATGTATTTTCTGGACCACAATCAGCCCTGTAATGCAGCTTCTCTCAAAAGGAAAAGGGTACAGACTAAGGATGTAATTATCACTTTAAAAAATTTTCATTTAACCTCCTCTAATTATATCAGTTAAACGATTAACCGATAACACAGCAGCTCAGACACAGCCACTGCTGGGAGCCACTCTGGCTCCTGGAGCCCTTTGACTGCAGGGAGTGGGGACGAGGCAAGCCCAGCCAGACAACACAGCACACTTGAAACTTTGTGCTGAGAGGGAAAGAAAACCCATGAACATATGAATGTTGCATGCCTCCTGAGGCTGGGGGGGCACAGGGACCACTCACAGGAGGCAGTGGCATGGTGGTGGCAAGCAGGGAGTTTCTGCAGATGGCTGCAGCAGTGTCGGTGGCATGGGCAGGCCAAACAGGGAGCTCCTGCAGGCAGCCACGGTAGTGCCAGTGGCAAGGGGGGTGGCAAGAGTTGGCCAGTGATCGGCCATTAGCTGTATTGGGCATTAACCAATACTAGATTTTTCAGAAGAAGGTGAAAGCGGACAATTATGTATAAATTTGTCAATGAGAAAAGTTTCTTTGTAAACAGCATCAGTTATTGATGTAAATGGGTATATATATATATATAAATATATATATGCTTTTAATGTTGCTTTTACATTCATTTTCCATAGAAACACCTACTTAAGTTTGGAATCTGATGTTTTCTCACCCTCAGTGTCATGTTGTAATAGAATCTTCCATAGCTTGGTTAGGCACTGTAGAAAGGTCTCTCTTTACCTGTTCCTTTTAATTTCCCCTCATTCTTGAAGAATGGATAGGATGGGAGAAGTCTTAATATACCTTCTCTAATCCATTCAAAAATTGTTTTTTCAATACTCTAAGCAGGTGTTGCAGCATCGATAGTGCCCTGTGGTAAACTGAGACCACAGATAGATCTGTAGTCTCTGAAACATTTAGTCACTACAAGATGAATTAAAGATGCCGCACTAGCTCCTACAATCACATTTTATAAAACCAGCAGAAAGGCCGGCAGGTAATAAAAAGCTGTCAAGCCACAGATCTTGCAGAAGGTGAGTGATATGAGGCAGCAGGTTGACCACTGTTTACTGCCTGCTAGCTAAATAAAATGGGATGCAACTTATTACCTGCCAGCTTTTCTGCCAGCTTGATGAAATGTAATGTTAGTTTCAGGAATTGAAGCTTCATGTTCTTCCAGGGCTGTAAACATTCCCTTTGCTTTCGATTTGTCCCTCACCTCCCCATTCCACCATTCATGCATTAATGTGAAACTACTTAGAACCAGTACAAATACAGACATTAGGGGGCTCATTCCTGAGGCTGACAATAACTCTTGGTTCAGGATCCTTTCCCCCTCCCAGACAAAAATTTAAAAAACACTGTCCCTTTCCTGGCTTGTTCTACCTAAGGGCAGAAAGTATAAACCCTCCCCCTCTGTATTTGATCTAGGTGATCAGAGAGCCATCCAGTGGGCTGCTGCAAGAAAACATAAACTATGGTAAATTAAAAATATAGATTCTACCTTTCCAGGAAATCTCATCTCTCTTTTATACTCCCTTTGGGCCACTGAAGGTTGCCCTGAGCTTACAGTAGCCCTTGGTGCGTGTGGAAGGAAAGCACATGCAATGCAACTGATATTACTAGTGATGTAGCTACTGCTATGAATAGTGATGTACCTAAGTGTACGTGTTTGATAACACAGGTAACATAAAAGGACTTGAAAAACTGCTGTTTGTGCAAGAAAGGAGGCTGCACATTTAGATTATGAATGAGTGTAAATGCAGATATTTAAGAAGACAAGGTTCTTTGGGTAAATCTGATATCTTTTATTAGACCAACTAAACAGTTGGAAAAATTTTTCTTAGCAAGCTTTCGGTTTTAAAAACCTTTCATCAGGCAGAGGAAGCATTTGCAGTTGGGGTGCACTCTTCCTGGATGGAATGACTATTCTTCTAGTCCTATCCATTCCTCATGACTATTCATTCCAGACCTAAGTTTACCTTCACTTGCATTTGTGGAGCAAGGGGTTTGACTCACAGAACCTACAGCCATCAATTCATCTCTCAGAAGATAGAGATCGTGGTCATCATATGTCTCCCAGACTCTACGATAACACGTATCTTCCCATGGACATCTTACCAGCATCACTCCAATAAAGGTTGAGATTTTTTTTTTTTTTTTGGTAAGAGAAGAAATAAGAATTAATTATCAATATTTTATGCTAGGAAACCTCACTGGTACAAGAAGAGAAATGCTCTATTGATCCAGCAGTTTAAGGTAGGAAGGCAAGTTGGGCACCGTACCCATGCCTTTGGAAGGGAGGAACAAAAATGGAAGCGGATGTCAGCCTGGCACCACTGGAATGCTGTATGGGGAAAAAAGAAATTTCATGTAGAATTATTCCATTAGAATAATTTGTCTTATCAACAGTGAGCAGAAAAAGTGAATGGGGGCAGGATTCCTATTAATGAATTAATCTGGAATTATGTATATATAAATTTCATAGACATTAGGGCTGAAAAGGACCTTGTGAAAACATCAGGTTCAGCTCTCTGCCCAAAGGGTAGGAAGTCAGCTGGGGTCAGATGACCCCAGCAAGATAATCATCCAAATGCTTTTGGAATGTGTCCAGAGTAGGTGCTTGCACCACTTCTGGGGGCAGTCTATTCCAGACCTTGGGGACTCAGACAGTAAAAAAGATTTTCCTTATGTCCAGTCTAAAAAGGTCTTCCAGCAGTTTGTGACCATTGGACCTTGTCTTTCCTTAGGGTGCCCTGGTGCCAGATGTTCTCCCAGTTCCTGATGCACACCCCAATATACTTATATGATATATGACAGTGGTCTCCAAACTTTTTTGATCGCGCACCCCTATCAGTAAAAAATTTTTGAGCACGCACCCCCAATATATGTATATTTATTTATTTATAAATTATATACATGTACTACCGCACTAATATATTATGTACTTTATAAAACATACACAAAAAATAGAAATTAAATCATCATTGTTTTTACCTCACAACGCGGCTGACGAAGAGCTCGTACTAGGAGTAGAAGTGTCAGCTCTGCCATTTTCTTGTTGTTCGTTTGTGCTCGCATTATTAGTATTATCTTCAATCCACGGTTTCTTTGCAGGAATCTTTTTAAGCCTCTTGTCCATTTTGTGAGGGTTAGTTTAGTTAAAACTAGATAATATAATCTGTAAATCCAGTTAACCGGGCACACGTAAACTGCAATACGTCGCAATACGCTGAAATTGAATGAACGCTTCTTCCTTCAGGATACCTCACGTACCGTACATGGCACGTGACTGTCCAACATACGGGCTGAGTGAGGGCGCCTGAGTGTCAATCTTTATATTAAATATTAGTAAAGCTTAATTTCTTTCTTATTTTTTTAGATAAAAAAATAAATAAAAATACAAGTTCTAATATTTTCTTCGCACACCCCCTAGGGTGCACGTACACCACTTTGGAGACCACTGATATATGATACCACATCCCCACTGAGCCTGCACCTTTTCAAACTGAAAAGTCCCATGCCTCTCAGCCTCTTCTCATAAGGCCTGCTCTCTTGACCTTTGATCATGCATGCGGCTCTCCTCTGGACTCTCTCAAGCTTCTCCATGTCCTTTCTCAAGTGTGGGGCCCAGAACCAGATGCCATACATTATAATATGGTGTCAGTCAGACCTGGAATCATGTATGTACCATAATATCATGCCAGTTGGAACTAACCGCTTTCAATTGAAATAATGATGTACAGAAGGGAATTTGAAATATATGCGTGGTAAAAACCACTAGTTCTTTCAAAAATGCAGATCAGGTAACAGAGCTAGATTGCAATGAAATGAATCAAATTTGGAAGCTACACTGCTTATGTAAAATGACAGCTGATTCTTGCATATCAGGATGAGGACCCCCAAATAACTCTATCACTTATTAGCAATCAGACAAATTCATGGTTCTATACCAACTGAGATCCCAGCAGATAGATTAAATCATATTTAATATAGAGGGGAGGGGGTGGTGGTGGGGGAGTCATTCAGCAATGAGCCATTGAGTGTCTGAGCTCTCTTTCCCTTCTTTACATTTTCTCTGAAGCACAAGATATTAGTCAGTATTACAATGAATAATTAAAATTAAATGAACCTTTAAGCATGTTAGGCAGGGGGGCTTATATTATAAAGAATGTAGAACAATTTCTTAAGCAACAAATGCATAAACATTATAGAAGTATTAAACCTCCATTATAATGAACTAGTTACAGTGCAATTTACTTGTGTATTAGCCAAAACTGCAAGGATCATTCATGATTTGCCTTTTTTAATGAAAGGTTAAAAGTCTGCCCTATACTTAATTGTCCATTAGGCTAGCATAGTTAATGCAGGTCAGATTCTGGCACTCATGAATCAATCATGAGAAATTTAGTATCACCCTCAGCCACCTGTAATTCTCCAGCCCAAATGACAAGTTACCCATTTTCAGCTGGGTTGGCAAGGGATGGTCTTTGGTTCAAGTCTAGAACTAGGCTTGTATTCAAACTTCCACAGCCATGGTTAAACACCTTATCCACCCTGTTACTGAACCTTTTAAATCCTTTAATACTGCATCTTACTGTAGTACTTATTCTCACAGGCCTCTAACTCAGGGGCAGATAAAATACAGTCCATGGGCCAGATGCAGCCCACCAGCTCATTCTATCCAGCCCACGTGGCCTCTAAAAATTTTAGAAAATTAATTTTTATCTGCCCCTGGCTGCCTGTCAAAGATGTCAAGGAGACCCAGCAGGAGCTTGTGGCTGAGCAGCAATGCTGGCCAACTCCAGCCTACCCTGAGCCCCCCACTCTCCTCCTGCCCTTGGCCCCCAACCAGAAGCCTCTGTGGCTTATGGCCTCACAAACCTGGAGCAGTTCTGCCACCCCTCCATCCAAGTGGAGAGTAAGGTAAGATTGAAAGGGGGGGGGGGAAACCATTGCAAACAGCCCAGCAGCTGAGAGCCCCATGGTGCTTCTTGGGTTAGGTTGGAGCCACAGTGGGAAGCAGTGGGTGAGGTGGTGGTGGAGGGAATCAGCTGCAACAGGGGCGGGGGCCACAGGGAGCGGTAGGAGCTGCAGGAAGTGGTGTGGCAGTGGGGGGGTGCAGGGAGCAGCACAGGAAGTGGCAGCAGCACAGGAAGTGCAGGGACCATGGGGAGCAGCGCAGGAAATGGTGGCAGCTGAGGGAAGTGGGGGGGGCCATGGTGAGCAGTGGGAGCTGCAGGGGGCAGTGTGAGAAGCAGCAGGGACCATGGGAAGTCGTGTGGGAAGCAGCAGGGGCTTTGGGGAGCAGCAGGAGATACAGGGAGCAGGAAGGCAAGAGGCAAGGGCTATGGGGAGTGGTGTGGGAAGTGGCAGGGGCAGCGGAGAGTGGCAGGAGCAATGGAGAGCAGTGTGGCAACTGGGGGGGGGGCTGCAAGAGAGCAGTAGGGTCCATGAGGAGTGGTTTGGGGAGTGGCAGGGGCCATTGGGAGCAGCGGGAGCCATGGGAGGTGGCACAGCAAGTGGTGGGAGATGCAGGGAGCAGTGGGAGCCACAGGGAGCAACACGGTGTGTGGCAGGGGTTGCAGGGAATGGTGGGGGCTATGGGGAGCGGCACAAGCCATAGGGAGCAGTGCAGTGAGCAGCGGGGGCCACAGGGAGTGGTACAGGGAGTGGCAGGGGTCACAGGGAGTGGTGGGCAAGCATGCAAGAGAGAATGCAGGGAAATGGTGTTGGTGGGTGAGAGCACGGAGCCCATGCATGTGCCCTGAGAACAGCAAGGACCCAGGGTCAGACAGCAGGAGCACAGAGCCTGGGTGTGGGGTCTGCCTGGCTGCATTGTGTGTGGCCCTTGACAGCTCCCCGAAACTCTGTAAGCAGCCCTCTGCCTGAAATAATTGCCCACCCCTGCTCTAACTTATGTTTGGAACTAATTTATCAGTGGTTGCAATGTTTCTGCAAGCTTCTTTTGTGATAAGAATATGCATACAGTGTCAAAATTCTACTGCATTATTTACTGTTGCTACTGTGTTTTTCTAGAGAAACATCCCTCAATTTAACAGAATTTAGTTCTCTTCTAAGTCGTATGATTTATACTTACCCTATTAAGTAAAAAAAACACACCTATGGCTACCTAAGAACTTGACAGTTGATAGCAAAACACAGAACTCAGATTCTTCTTCTGCAAATGAACTGAATTAAATAAAAACAAGTTACCTGTTAGTAGTCCACATTACCTATTTAATCCAGCGGAGGGTCATAGCATGTGTGAGTCTGTGCAACATACACATACATATACAAGCACACCTTCTGCGCACATGTTAATTTGACAAAGCTCATTCTCTCAATTCTTATCAATTCATAGGAGTTCAAACTTTCCTTCTACCCATGTAATAAATTAATGCCCACTTAAAAGCTCACTATGGACATTCAGGTCTTAGTGAAAACAATAAAAATAGAACTGGGATTCTCTTGCTGCAGTGCCATGCTCCGGAGAGACGCTCAAGCTAAATGATGCTTCCAGAGTAAATTAGCCAAGGTAGAACTTCACTGAACATGCCTATATCACTTTTGGAAGCTGTACTAGTTTCTACAGAGCTAGTCTGAGTACACATTCCTAACTAATGGCACAGTCCAACCATTTTGATTCCTTCCAGTAGTGGACAGTGTGCATGTGCACACTAGCCAGTTCATTGCAATATTATTAGCATTCTCCTAGGGAAAATGCTTGTTAAAAATCTCTCTTCCTTTTCATTATGGGATTGTGCTTGTAAATGCAGGGAGGGTAGGGGGGTACACATACTTATTGAAGTAAAGTTTTGATTGAATGCTGCCAATGGAGGGAGAACTGGAACTGACATGCGCGAG
>NW_017729004.1:51512922-51519692 GCF_001723915.1 Gavialis gangeticus | reverse complement strand
CAGTTCCCGCTGTCGTCTCCAGCTTCCTACTTACCTGGCGTTTAATTGACCTCGGCTTCGTTTCTTGACCATGGCTTGGCTCGACTCTGCACACCTTGATCCCGACTCCGGCTATCTTCACGACCACTTCAACCATCCGATTGGCGTCACATCTCGTTATCCTCAATGGGTTACAGTTTTGTTTACTGTGTGTTCATTCATTCCTCTTATGAGCCGTTAACCAGTCCTAGGACTACTGAGCCAGGCAGCCGCCCCTAGCCTCTGGGTTAGATAACAAGGGCTTGGCTCGAGAACCCTGTGGACCAACGGACCCCTGTGTTGTTGTTTGTTCGTGCCATCGCACCACTGTAACTGAAGAATTACTGTGCCTGCGCCTAAAAAGCGTAAGTCAAATAAACCACCTTGTTTAAGAAACCGTTACGCTTCCGAACCGCTTGGTACTCCATCACCAAGAATCCCGCCAGTTTTGTGTTCAGTTGCCACCCCAGCCCATCGTGACACTGGGGCTTGGTTCATCCCCCCGGGACAATACTGTCTGGGCGTAACTCTGAAAATCTTACCCTGAAAGTTAATTAAATGTTTAATGCATATTACAATTTCCTTCTCATTAATATTCATTTGCAAAATCATGGGGCACCTAACCTATTAAGTTCAGACAGGTGTAATTTTTTTAACGTTTTACTTTGTATGAAAATGTGAAGATTGGCTACACAAAGATTTTGTGTTCACTACTATTCCATGCATAGCCAAATAGATTTTTAAATATCACCGTTTCTATATTTGAAATCTTTGCATCATGTGGGTTGAGGTCTCAAGCACCTACATTGTTATAATGTAAATTTAAAATCCGTCTCATCATATACTGATCCATGAGCACACATTCAAATGATAAGCTGTCAAATATGTGCCAACTGTTTTTTTAGACATAATTTCCTCAGGCACGATCCAAATTGATTGAACTTTGCCATATCTAAACTTCTCACATCCAAACATGACTTTAAAAAGTACTTTATTAGCTAATAGTTACTACTGTAATAAAATTGCATATCTATCATCTTTAAGACTTCAGTTTGAATATGGTGGCAATAATTTACAAAATGAAGAAAAGCTATATTCCTTTACACAGATTTGAGAATGATGTAGAACTGTTATTCCTGAAAAGAAATCTCTGTACATACTACATTGTATCTGAAGTCATTAATTTTTTCATGCTGACAACTGGCTAACTGTTATGTGCTAAGAAATATTCAATAAAACTCCTTACTTAAGCAATAAAATCCAGTGTAAGGCAAGGCTTCTAAAGTCATACATCTTACTCCCAGTATTACAGTAATGGCAAGACAAACAGCTGTTCTTTCCTTACTAATGTCCCATTGAAAAAGTAAAATATATTCTAAATTGAATGCCCCAGTAATAATATGCTGTCACTAGAGTGCCAGAGAGGTTCAAGCATAACTGATCCAAAACAATGTTGTAGGGTATGTGGTCCCTTGCAGTGGAGTGACTAATAAAACATATTTATCTGGAATGTTTTTCCTTAGCTAGACAGGTTCCAGTCTACATGATCTACTTTAACCTTCTTTATTATTTGCAGCAGTATATTCAGAAAGGTTCAAAATGCATAAACAAGTAACTCTGCTGCTTTTCTTACTGCAAAAAAACCTGTTCACTTGTAGTTAATATTGAATCATGTTATATGTATATTCCTACAGCCTACGTCATCCTTCCATTTAGACATATCTAAAGTATTATTCTCAAAGGAAAATTAATTTGTTGGATGTAGAAATAACAAAATTCTCCAACTGTCCACTGTGGCATCAAATAAAAGCTAGCAGTTAAACAAAACACTTTATGTCTGTCTTGAAAATGAGAAGTGAATTCTGTAATTAAGAAAGATATCGTATTGATAGGCCTGGCTGAGGAAGTCCTTTAATCATCTGGAATAATTGTCCCTATCTTGTGTATTAAGCAGAATTCCAGACTTGAACTGAGACTGAGTTCTAGTCTTGAACTTAACACATTTTGTTAGAACATGAAACTAGTGAATTTCCCATTAAAAAAATGTTGGTTTTGACAAACTTGGATTTCTGGCCAAAAAAAGGCATCCAAAATAAAATCTCACCACTTTTCCATATCCCATTACCAGTCACCCTTCTGAGTCCAGCAGACTGTTTATTTGTCGTACAAAAAACAAGCAAAAAACCAACCCAGTCATCCTGATCAAAGCCTTTTCTTTTGTGGCTCCTTTATGTGAAAGGTTTTGCTCAAAATGTATGAAGTCTTTGCAATGCAGAAATGTGTGTTCAGAATGAGAGGAGCGCTTCTCAGTACTCTGAACTCCTAGGAAAGTCTGTTTATTTTTAAATGACAAGGGACCAATTAAAAAGGAAAGGAACTTTATCACTGCCTTCTTAAATGCTGACAACCAGTTAACTTTTCCTTTGGAATCAAAGCCAAAAGAACCCAGATGGACTCCAATAAGCACAGTAGTTCTCCTGCACAGCAATATTTCAAATCCATATTGTTAATCTAGTGTAAAACTAAATACTAGAAAACAGTCATTTGTTTAGAACCTCATATTCCATGTCATATCTGGCAGGATCTGCAAGATTTTTTTAATGTATAGAAGACAGAAAGAAAGTTGATTGCCAGAGCTCTGCAGGATGACAAAAGTCATTCCTGGCTGCATGTAACTACTCCACTTGATTTTATTTGGGAAGAGTTCTTTCCAGCTCTTTTGTTTGCTCTGTGATTGTGTGCGTGAGTTCCCAGAATTTATGAGTTCACACAGGTCAAATGAAAAGATACATTTTTTCATACCAAGAATATGACAGGAGAGGGTAAAGTGAAAGGTCAAGTCAAATGCTATAAGAAACGAAACACAGATAAGTGAATAGCCCCTACATAGACATGTCCTAATGATGAAATGTTTCTGAACTCTAACATCCACTCTAAAATGTCCCTCACTGAAATATTTTAGGTCCGTTAACATGATTTCTTTAACAGTGCAAGCCCTTCTTATGCAGTGGTGCCTCCAGAGATATTATAACTGTAGAAATATTCTCTCTCATCAGTAGAAATGCCAGAGGAAATTACTCTAATAAGTCTCCACAAAACTTCTCAAGAAGAGGAGGGCTGCTCCATGTAAGAGGAAACAAACGATAACTCAAGGATGACTTAGGTTTTGGGCTGTTTGCTTTTGTATCTTGCTTGAAGCACTCTTAGATTATGTTAGGAAAATTCAAACACTAGAAGTAAATGACATTTTCCATTTACCTTTCTGATAATGCAGTGTTGGCAAACTGGAAAGGATCCAGATTAATAGATCTGCTAGACTCAGAAACATACGGTTTAACAAATTAATTAATCTTCATGAAAGAGAGGGAGACATGAGAGGCTTCACCTGCCTCATGGGCTGCACATACATTAGCTAGAGTCACTTGTTAAGTAGGGCTTTAGGAATTGATCCAAGCTTAGTGGGAGGCTTTCCTTTGACTTCACTGATTTCAGTGGGTTTGGCTTTGAAACAGACCACAGGAATTTGATCATGCCCCAATGAAGGCAATAGGAATTTTGCCATTGACTTTGATAGGAGTAAAACTGATCATTGTTTGGAAAATCTGTTTTTTTTTTTAATTAATGAGGCAGCAAACAGACCAAAGACCACTTGGGCTTGCACATGCAGTTTGCTGTGCCTCAAAGCTATTTGAGGGGCCACAAACCACACACACTGGCTCACCATGCTAATTTGCATCACAGCTCCAAAATTTGACACCCGGTGCTCAAAAAAAAAAAACACCACAAAAAAAAGTGGTGTGGCACATGTGGGAACAGTGTGCACCACCAGAAATGGAGCCTGGCCATACAGAGCAATGCTCTGATAGCCGGCCAGGCTCCATGAAGCTGCATCGGCGCCACTGGTGCCTTGAGAGGCCTCCAGACCCTCAAGTAAGGCTGCTGGTGCCAGCACAGGTGCTTACCCAAGCTTCCCCTACTCCACTTGGAACAACTGGGAGCGTGTTGGAATATGCATGCAGGAGTGTACCCTCGGGCATAAAATAGCCACCTGATCTTACCAGGGGGACCGAATGGGGGGGGGGGCAGGGGAGGGTTGAAGGGATTGGGGTGGCAAACAGATTCTAGGGGGGGTTGGGGGGTCAGACAGGCAGGTAGGGTCTGTGGGGAGGAGGGTTTGCTGAGGTCCAGGAGGGTTTAGCAGTACCGGGGCGGGGGGGGACTCACAGGTTCCATGGGAGTTTTGGTCACATTGGGGAGCTCTCTCCCCCACTCCCGACCCTTTTAGTCTCCTGCCCCCCCATACCCAAACAAACAACTCCCCCCCAGGCAAACTTACTCCCCCACCCCTCCCCACTCCCTGCACCAGGACTTATTTCCTTGGCTCTTGACATCAGCAAATGCTGCTAAAACCAGTACCGGGAGTGGTTTGCAGGATGGGGAGTTTGGTTGGTGCGGGGTTGGGCAGGGGGATGGGGCTGGCTGGTCTGTGGTGGGGGCTTGTCCATCTGGGGGGGAGGGGAGGGACCGGAAGCAAAAAATAGCCAAATGACAAGAAGGGGCATGAAAAATGCAGCCCCAGGGCTGGGGACAGCAGCTGGATTTTCCCAGCCTTGGGGCTGTACTGAGATCTGCACAGAAGTTCAGTAAGATCAGTCTCTTGGGACCCAAGCTAAGTTAGACTACCTCAGAGGTACACTTAACTTAGATCAAGTCAGCCATTTTTAGACTGATCTGACTGTCCTGAACTTCTGTACAGTTAGCATGTAGATCCACCTAACTAGCGTAAGGTCTGCATCTGGACAAACTATGTCAGATTGGGTGGCCATTCTTAACAAAATCTAACCTCCTCCTAACCTCCCTAAGTGTCTGTACACAGCCATTGTCAGGAGCTTTTCATGTTTATTTATTATAATCTAACATGACATTTGGAAGAGATAAGCACAGTACTTATCTCAGCTAGCAGAGGGGAAGACATCTACTCAAGCACCTCCCAGAACTATTAGAAGCACAAGATTTGGAAAGGAAATCTCTTAGCAACACAGCCTTGGTTCTCAGTCTTGAATTCAATGGAGCGACTGCAGCTCTGCTACCAGAGAAAGTGAGAATAGGCTCTGACCTGATCTCTCTACCTCACCTCAAACTAAACCTAGGAGTTCAGGTCGTAAACTATCACAAATATTGGGAAAGATTACTTTGCTTATCATTGGTGACCGAAAATTACTTTTAGAAACAGAGAATGTCTTTAGTGACCTATTAAAAAAAAAGTAAGAGATAAAGTTGATGTGTAGGTTAAGTCTACTGTGTGTTGAGATAGCCTAAAGTAATGTCTGCACTTTATCAGTTTCTACTGACTCAGTATGTTTATTCTTTTTATCTATTTGTTTTATAGTAGCTGTAGCATTTGTATGATACAGCAGCATTTTTATATCAAGATGTTAATTTTTTACATAGCAACTGAGCATTAAATTATATAAATACAAGCAAGAATAACCAGTATCCAGGAAGGAGGCAAAACCCAAAAGATATACTGAATAAAGCAGAACAGAAAATGCTTGTGTACTAAGTCACCATCCCTGTAAGGACAGCAATGCAGCTATGCCAGTGAAACAAAGTGAAAACCACATGTCAACATGTGCCAGGTAATTAATGGAGTTAAACAAACATGCAGTATCAATAGGTCCCATTATAAATAATAATCAGGGCAAACTGATGGCTAAATAAAGGGGAAAAAAACAAATTTAAATCCACATATTTATCAAGCCAAATTGATTGCTAGGAAATAGGCAGAGTATAAGGCAAGCAAGCAAGTTCAGTGTCTCTGAAATAAAAACTTCTTACGAGATATAAATGCAGGTCAGCATACAAATACACTATATTACTTATACAATTTGAAACAATTACTGTATATTCCAAACTACAATACTGAAGGACTAGACAAAAAGGAGGATTACTTAGGACTCTTGCCCTGGTTAAAATGTATAGATTAAAACCCTGAGGAAACAAAAATAAACAAAACCAACAGCAGGCAATGCTAATTTGACATAAGAGAACATTGACCCATTATACCACCCATATGGCTGACTCCTGATGTCTTTATTCTGGCCATTCTTCTGTTAGAGTCAATAGATGCTTTTATTTCCTAATTGCTACACGTTTAGCCAATAAGGATGAAGGACTGAATTTTTAAGAACCAACCCAAATCTTCAAAATTTGAACAGAACTGTATTTTATTTATTTATTTAATTAGTGTTTATTTATGGCGCACTTCAGTTGTTCCAAAATACTGAGAAAAAAAAGCAAGAGAAAGTAATAAGGGGGAGCGAGAGAGAGAAAGAAAGAATGTTTTTGTAATATTCCTATTCCTAAAAGTCAAAGAAGAAGCAGAGCCAGTAATTCCTTGTACAGACACAAAAGAAACGGACTGGTAGGCAATTATTTTCATGTTTATCTGAAAATCCTAATCGTTTGATTGGTGCCAATGACTGATAAACATGGAATACAGAAACAGTTACATAATAGGGCTGTACAAAGCTGCAGGTGCTGATTTGATTCGGAGGAGATTTGCCCCGATTCGGTGGCCAAATCTCCAGATCCGAAATGAATCAGGGGACCAATATAAATTTCCGACTCAATTTGAAGCTCTCCAAATTGATTCGGCAAAGATTCGGACAGCTTTGTAGATTTAGACAGTCCCTGCTTGCTGTCACAGGGAGCTGGACCTAGACTCCGTGTTGGTAAGTAGGGGGTGGGAG
>NW_017729004.1:51490801-51512728 GCF_001723915.1 Gavialis gangeticus | reverse complement strand
CTTTAAAAAAAAAAAAAAAAAATCCCTGCTCTCACTGCTGCAGCGGCCATTGGGGCTTCTGGAGGCTCATGGCAGAGCCCCCCATGCAGTGTGGGACGGCGTGGGGGGCAGCGGGGATTGCGCCTTGCCTGGCAGCAGCCAGTGAGTGGGGGGGGGAAGTGTTTGGTTTTTTTAAGAATCAGGTGGGGCCAGGTGGGGCAGCCATGGTTGGGGGCTGGGAGAGTGGGCGGGATGGGGGGGCTCGTGGCAGAGCCCCCCATGCAGCATGGGGCAATGGGGAGCAATAGGGATTGCTCCCCGCCTGGCAGCAGCCAGTGAGCGCAGGGCTTTTTTTTACAAAGAGCTGGGAGGCTGTGGCCAGGCGGGGCAGCCATTGATGGGGCTAGGAAGGTGGGTGGGGGATGGGGCCTGTCCAATTCAGAGATTTGGCTGATTCAGCTGCAGCTGAATTTCTGAATCAGATTCAGCCAAATTGATTTGGGACAGTGATTCAAACCACCGAATTGAATCACTGTCCCCCTGAATCAGCCAAATCCGAATCGGAAGCATGGAGTATATCCGTAAATCAGAGATTCTCAACCAAAGTGTCACAGCACCCTGGCGTGTCTTGAGACCCTTTTAAGGGTGCCACAGGGTGCCATACAATATTAGCACTATTAGGCATGCAAACATGAATCATAAGATAAACCAAGAGATTTCAAACAGGAATCCATAAGGTTAAAAACTGTCTGACCTGTCATGGTCTTTCTGAATTATTTTCGGCAGAAGAATGGCTCTTAAGTCTGTAGTCAAAAAACCAAGTGAAATATAAAAGCTGACATTTTCCCAAGGGTGACTTGAGTCTAAAAAGGTTGAGTACCACTCCACTAGACAAACATGGATAAAAAAGAGAAACATGAGAGACAGTTATATGGGTGGAGCTTCACTGTGGGGACATTCACTCATAGGCTGGCTGAACCAAAGTCTGATAAACTGGGCTATCTCTACACTGAAAAAATAGGCTCACTGCCTCCTCTCTCTCTGATTCACTTCCCATGTTCACTGGGATTGTAACTGTCCTGCCTAGGAGAGAGGAAGGATGTATTTAGGACAGATATGGTTAAAAAAGTGGATGGGAAAAAAAGTGTTAAAGACTTGTCTACTGTCTCTGCTTAGTAACATTCAAATTAGGTCAAGTTTCCAGCAGGCTTCAATTATTTATGAAATATTATTGTTAAAAATGTCTAACTCATTTTCATTTATCTCATAGATGCCACCACCATTTTCTTCGTCTTGTGTGACCCAGTTCTATAAAGTGATGTCCAGAGTGTTTGGGGGAGAAAAGAGTGATTTCCCCTCACCACTTTTTCATTTTTCTTTACATTACTCTCTGCATTTTCAAACCTTTTTTGACTTTAAGAAAGTTTTGAAAACAAGTTGCAAAAAGGAAAAACTGAGATTTTTCTTCACACACACACAAATCACCCAGAGAGATTTGTTCTATTGCTATCAATAAAATAAATTAAAATAAAGTCAGAGCAAGGGGAAGGGAAAAACAAGCAGAATTTTGAATTTCAAAGTTTTCTGTTTCAACAAGAAAATAGGACATTCTAGGAACAAATGAATCTTTTCTTCACAAATGTTTAAAAAAGTGTATTTTTCATGTTGTGAAGGGAAGTGGAAAGAAATGCACATGAACCCCAAAACAGAAGGCCTCCTGATGTCAGAGAGGTTTTGGGGTTTTTTTGCAACAAAAAAATGGTAATGGTAACACTAACAGTAGCAGAGCCCTAAAAAGAAAGTGAGTCCTGCACATGCTGATTTTCAGAGGGGAACATAAGAAATAATTAGATTTGATGCAAAAATGCAATTTTTTTCCTACTAAAAAGATCCCTCGTGTATTCCCTGGTGATGTGCCAAGCAGCACTTCAGAGGTGTGTCAATGTTCTCCAGGGTTAGAGATCTCATTATTTTCTGTACTGTGCTGCAAGTGTCAGAGACATTTAACAAATGAACACTTAACAGTGTTTTGGGGAAATGGGGACTGGTCCTTGTTAAAAAAAAAATCATCTGCTTTCTTTGGAAGGGTTTCAGTGACCCAGTTGGTTATGGAGGGAACAGCTGAGATAACAGAGTAGTCACAGTCCAAGTGCAACAGACAATATAAACAGTCTCTTGGATTATCTGTAACTCACCAACTCTCACTAATAAAAAACAGTTCAAAGAAAAACAATCAGCTCCAGTGCTTGCTGTGAAAGGACACCTACTAGATTCCCCTGAGGGGAAAAAAATCTTTAAAAAAACCCAAAAATAAATAACCCCCCCCCCCCCCCACACACACACAACTTTCAACTGCCATAAAAACATGCTTCTCAAATGCAGCTGGGGCATTAAGGATAATTTCCTCCTTCCTTCCTCTGCATCCCACCTATAACGGTGTACTGTTGGAGCCAGTGTTGCTATATTTTTAAAAAAAGGATTCTGTTTAACTCACGTATTATGCATAGAGGTGTAGCAGGGTAGCTCTGCACCCAGAGCAATTGTGAGGCATGGGGTAGTGCTGGCTCCTGCTGTGTAAGTGTGTCCAGCTGCCAAAGGCAGCACCCAGGACTGCTACCCCAGTTATCACCCCTTAGTTACAATACTGGTTATATGTATACGTCAGACCTGTGGTGGCCAACCCATGGCACACATGCCACAACTGACAAAGGCAGTGTTTAGCATGTGGGATCTGGGTGCCAAGTTAAAGTGGCACCAGCAATGAATATCGGGGCAGCACTCAGGGAGGCGAAAGGCAGAAAGAACAGCAGCTGGGAGGAGGAAGGAGTAGCAGTCAGGGAGGGGAAGGGCATCAGAGCAACAGTTGGGAGGGGGAAAGAGTCGTCAGGGGTTAGTGTTGGGTTGAGAATTGGGTCCTGTGGATGCTGTGAGGGTAGGTGCCACCAAATTCAGTACTGTTATGTCCCAAAGACAGGATTTGGTTGTAGTGGTAAACAGTGGTGGGTTTACTCATACTTTGGACTTAATTTGTGGCACACTTGCCAAGAAGTTGGCCATCACTTCTGCAGATCATGGCTTCCAGAATGAAATATTCCCTGTCTGGGTACTTGCACAGTCCCCCTTATCAACATGAAGGCAGCTTATCCTCAGCACCACTGTACCATTGTGATTTAGGGAAACATTTCCCCCTTTTTAAAAATAAAGACCTGAGACAGGGTAGTTTGAGAATGTCTCCTTGAATGGGCAGTGAGCAGAGAGGAGGGCAATAAGTCCAGAAGTTAACAGCTGTGTGTACAAGGACAGAGACTCCAAAGGGGAGTTTGTCCCACCTGTGGGGTTTTTTTGTTTGTTTGTTTTTTATCTTTCCTTCAATGTAAGTCTGCTGTGTCAGAGCAGCCAAAGGAAGAAGAAAACATTTTGTATGAGGTAGTAGCAGAAGAGGAAGAAGGAACTAGTAGAAGAATCAGCAAGATGGCTGGAGAATATAACAAAGCAAAGGATACTGCCACAGCGTTCTCTCCTCTGCCTGTACCTAGGGGGTTTTGTCCAGGAAGAGCCACTGACCACTGAAGCTTCCACCTAGGTCCTGGTCTGGTTTTGTGGAGACAGCAGTCTGGACAACATGGACAACCAGGCAGGGACTGCTTGCAGTGAGAGACATGCCTCCTGATGGATTCTCTCAGAGTGCAGATGTTCCCCATGTGCCACCACAAAACCCTGAATGGCGGCACAAGTTGTGAGCAAACAGATACCCTAGCCCCTTGTCATACTCCACCTTATAGGGGAGAACATTTATTTGCTAATTGTGTGCCACAGGACCTCTCTACAAGGGATTCCTACAGCACACATATCAGGCTACCACACCAAAGGAAGTGATCTTTCATCACTGTTGAGGCCTCATCTGGAGTATTTTGTCCAGTTTTCAGCCCCACACTTCACGAAATATGTGGACAGATTGGAGAGAATCCAATGAAGAGTGACAGAAATAATTTCAGACCTGGAAAACCTAGCTTTTTCAGAAAAGGCTGAAAGAACTAGGATTATTTAGATTGGAGAAGAGAACACTGAAGGAGGATTTGGTAGTAGTCTTTAAGTACCTGAATGGTGATTTTAGAGAGGATGGAGATAGACTGCTCTCCGGTGCCATAAGGGACAAGATTAGGAGCAAGAGTCTCATACTGCAACAAAGGAAATTTAAGTTGGATATAAAGATGATCATTCCCACCATGAAGGTGGTTTAGTGTTGGACAGGCTACCTATAGAGGTTGTGGACTCTCCACCCTTGGAACTGACAAGAGACAGACACTTGATTGGGATGGTTTAGTGAGGGATGATTCTGCCTTGAGCTGGGCACGGGACTAGATGACCTCATGAGGCCCTTCTTCCTCTACTTTTCTATTCTATGATTACTTTCAGTAGTGAGAGCAAGGAAGGAGAAATCATCATATCATTGAATAACTTGCGTGAGGATAAACTGAAGCTTAAATAACAGACATTCTGATTAGAGACCTCAATGAAGTACTAAAAAAAATCATAGCTTCATTTTACCTTACATGCAAAGTGCCAGACTACAAGCTGGCTTTTTTAAAGATATGAAAGGTAGAATAGGGTACACTAAGTCTCTCTTCTTTCCAGTACTTCTAGTGTGGATGAAAATGGAGTGAACAAAGAGTGAAGGAAAGAAATGAGGGAGTGTAATCCACTCACAATGAAAGAGCAGTTCCCTTCTGATTATTGCAGAGGATGGGCAGCTGAACCTCTCCAAAGCTGGAGCAAGCACCAATTGAAATCAACTGAAATCATGAACCCATGAAGATGAAGATCAACTGAAATCACGAACCATGAAGACTACAAACTTCTTCACGGTTTGTATGACCAGACTCTGGAATAGACTCCCAGCAGGGGTGGTGTAGACACCTACCCCAGAGATCTTCAAAAGGAGACTGGATGCTCATCTTCCTGGGGTTATCTGACCCCAGCAGTCTTTCCTGCCTACAGCAGGGGGGCTGGGCCCAATGATCTCACAAGGTGCCTTCCAGCCCTAAACTTCTGTGAATCTGTGAATCTAGACAAAATGACCTCTCTCCATTAGAATCTCACAAGTGCTTGGTATCTGCTTGGCCACAGGGCGAAGTTTGTACAGTACTGCTTATGAAATGTAAGATCAGGCACATACTTCCTATAAGCCTCAGAATTCTGGAACATATTTAAAGATTCCCTTTGGGGGATATAGTTCTGCGCTGCCTCTAATATGGGTCTTTGTCTAGTAAGCGCAACTGTGACTAAGGGCCTCCTCATATGTCCCAACTGAAGTAAAGGGCAACTTTCTTACTGGTAACAGGAAGAAAGGCATTTGGAAATTTTAATTCTTGGAGAATAAAAGCTATTTGCCAGAAACTGTAAATGGAGGGATTAGCAATAAAAACAATACTTTTAAGGTCTATGAAAAATAAGTCCTGGATCACAGATATATAAATGTTGCTACTTTCTTTGCAAGAAAATCTGTCCTACAACTTTCTTGATACCTTCAACTTCCACTAAAGACAAGGCTCTTTGGTGCCTCAGAAAAGTGCTCAGTATCTTCAAAGACTGCCATCCACATTATATTTCCATTATATTTCAGTTATGGGAAGTGTGGTCACGCTTGAAGATATGCTACAAATACAGGTGGATCTAGACAAGCTGGCAAGTTGAACGAGTCAGAACCAGGTGAAGTTCAACATTGAGAAATGTTAAGTGCTCCATCTGGGGACAAACAACCCCCTACATACCTACAGGATTGGTGGCACCAAACTGACCAGCACCATGAACGAAAGAGACTTGGGGGTAATAATAGACCATTATACGACTATAAGCTGGCAGTGCAACGCTGTTGCCAGCAGAGCAAATAATACTCTGGCATGTATCCATCGGTGCATCTTCATCAAAAATCAAGGAAGTAAGTCTTCTGCTCTACTCAGCATTGGTGAAACCCCAACTGGAGTACTGCATCTAGTTCTAGGTGTCACACTTTAACAAGGCCATGGTAAAGCTTGAGAGAGTCCACAGGAAGGCCACCCGTATGATCAGAGACTTGCATGGCAAGCCATACGAGGAAAGGCTGAAGGACCTGGGACTCTTCAGCCTGAAAAAGAGAAAGCTGAGAGGGAACTTGGTAGCAGCTTACCACTACATCAGGGGAGTACATCAAGGGCTTGGTGAACAACTTGGGGAAAACCAGGGGTAATGGTCACAAACTCCTGGAAGACCATTTCAGGCTCAACATTAGGAAAAACTTCTTCAAAGTTAGTGTCCAGACTGTGGAATAAGCTCTCTCCAGAGGTGGTGCAATCGCCTACCCTGGATATTTTCAAGAGGACCCCAGTTGCCTTTGCTGCCTGGTGCAGGGGGCTGGACCCGATGCTCTTCCAAGGTCCCTTTCAGCCTTACAATCTATGAATCTATGAAACAGAAACTCCCTAACATACCCAGTGCATTTATAAGTTAATTGTTCAGGAGTCACAAAATTATAAAAGATATACTGCCAAAAACACATATACCCAAACTATAGTGATAACTGTTCATCCATATTTGTATAAAGATACAAACATGTCTAAAGTATTCTTCAAATATTACTAGAATTTAGCACAATTAGTGTGCGAGTTTTGAAGTTGCCAGAGATATGAAATGAGGCATTATAACGTGGCAAAACACAGTGCAACATGTTTAACAAAACACAACACAAACATCTCTTGTTCTTTGTGTGTTATAGACTGTTCCATAAAGCTCAAATCATGCCCTGTCTGAGCTTGACAGGGCTTCAGAGTCAGGGAGGTTCAAAGGGTGGAGTTTGCTCCCTTATACACAGGAAAACTCTATCGTCTTGTAGAGCGGGGATGGCTTCTGAACCCCACCTGAGGCTGAAGATGGGAGAAAACAAGTTCCATCTTCACGGGTGCAAGGGCTAGTCACACAGAAGGCTAGTCCTATATTTCAGGTGTTCTCTAAACCTCTGTGGCAGCAACAGAAAGCCAACACTGTTCACAATGGCACAGATGTTTCAGCTGACTTTAGGAAAGTCATGAGATCACCTACTTCTAGGTTCTCCTTAAGAGTTATGGGGCCTGAACCATGCAGTGCTGTATTCACATGCTTCAGAAGAAAAGAGCATGATGCTTATTCTCCATTCCTCATTCCCATAGTTTTTTATGTCCTTTACAGCTTTTTCCTTTTCTCTTTGCTCTTCTCCACACCACAAATTGTAGCATAAGAGCTCTACTACAGAAGGGCACTCGGATTGCTACTTTTCCAGGAATTTAAAGGAAACTATACACAGTTGATTTATTGGGACTGAAATGATGTAAGGTTATAAGGAAGATAAAATGAAAATGAGTAGTCTCAGACTGTGACCATAATGCATGCATTCTGAAAGGAATTATTGAGTCAAAATAAAAAATAGCTAGCTATTGCAAAGGCAGCAGATCTTTTTAACTGTACGTAAAGACAGGAAATATGTTATCAAACAAATATGTCTGCATTCAGGAGTTTCCGCTTCTTCAAACAAGAACGGAACAAGCTGCTTGTTGGTGAAGAAGTCTTCAGTGTTCTGATTTTATATCAAAATACATTATCCACATATATCATTCTAGGAAAAAACAATACGTGGGAAAAAATAAAGGACAGTACAGATACCATGGCTAAGACAGAAAGGCACAAATAACCAGCCAGAAGCATGTGTTGTTAAAAGGATATTTCAGTCTGTGGCATATAACCATGAAAAACTGATTATGGCTTCTCTCTCTAGCATGACTCAATCAAGTGCAGTTATGCATTAATAAACATTTAACCAAATTAGACTAAAATAGACAAAATAACATATTTATATGTAAAAAAACCAAAACAGCTAAACATTCCCTACTTTTCCATTGCCATATTATTGGACTGCAGAATAGGTTTAATTATCACTCACGGGGATTATGTGTAGATTTAAGGCCATCTGGGGTCTGGATCCAACATCTTGCCTCCTCATTCAATCATCCCTAACCAGCTGCTGCTGAAATATTCATCTCTCCCCTTCCCTTATTTTCTGAGTGCCCTTCCTTCCTCTAACTTAATTTGCTCAAGCATGATCAGCAGAGACAAGCACGCTTGTGGAGGGAGGATGTGCTTCCTGGCTGCCTCATGATTATTGCTGAAAAAGGAGAAAGGAACAGAAACCAAAGGAATTATAGAGGAGAGGAGGGAAAAGAGGTGTAGTGAATCGAGGAATCTTTTGCTGCTTACTGCACAGAGATGCAAGCAGCAACATGTGCCTATACCTAGTGATAGCCATTTTACAGTCTGCTGCATCTCTTAATACTTCTCTTAGCAAAGAATATGGTACGGCTCTGCAATAGACTGGCTTCCCCTTCTGCCTAGTCTTGTTTTTCTCTGGTTCTGTGAGCAGCAGCTTTGTGGTGGTTAGTAAGGATAAGGAAGATTTCTCAATCGGGTTGTTGTGGCACCCTGGGATGCCACGCGAACCTTTTAAGGGTGCTGCACAGTATCAGCACTGTTAGATATGCAACCACCTACATGATTCACAAAATAAGTCCAGAAATTCCAAATAGGAATCCATTGGATGAAAAACATTCTGATCTGTCGTGGTCTTTTTGAATTCTTTGCAACAGAGAAATGATCTACAATTAATACAGAAAAATAAAGTAAGAACTAGTATTTTCTGAGAGGCGACTTGAGTCTAATGAGGTTGAGAACCATTGGGTTAAGGCTACAATTAAGCGTGAGTATAGCATTTCTCCTTGCGCCAGCATTGTCCAGTCTGATGTCTGTCTTCCATTTGTAGCATAGAGAAACAATTCAGCTGGCTCTCCATTTGGCTCCCAAACTCCTCCCCCCCTTGATCTTCATCTAGATTTATTATCTGGATGGTCAGATCTGCCCTGTTTCTTCTCTGTACTCAAAATGGGTGGAGATGGAGGACTATCACCCTCTGGATTTGGTTTCAAATTTGCTGCCCTGAACCGACAGACTTTAAAGAAGGTTCAACTCTTTAACAATTTTCACCACCTTGCTGCCTTCATTTTCAAGTACTTGGACTTGGCAACAGCCAAGTAACTGGACATAATGTGGTTAAATGTGACTTTAGTACGTGAACAAATCAAATCTGAGTGGTAAATGCTCACTTTCAAGCCTTGAAGTGACTAGCCCTGGCCCTCTGATCAGGGGCCCTCAGTCCTCCCTACAGCAGGTGCTACTCACTCTCTCCCTCCCTCCCTCCCTCCCTCCCCTGTCCTCCCTCCTCCCCTGGGCAGGCACTTGAGGTACTCCCTCCCCTATGATGGGAGATGTTTACCAGAGGAAAACTCACTTCCTCTAGCCCCACCTTCTCTCTTTCCCCTCACTTTGATGTTGGCTGCCACCTTCCTTCTCCCCTATCCAAGGGAACTGGTGGACCTCAGTGAAGGTAGGTCTTAAGCACCTGCTCCCCCCACTCTAAAAGGCTGAGATTTGCTGAAATATATCATACGATATATGCTCTTCAGAACATTCATGGTGCAAGAGAAATGGCATCCTTGTTGAAAATTAGCATGGATAATACTGAGCTTTTTGTTTTAACTGCTGATTATTTCTTCTGTGATAATGTACGTTCGCAGAAAGTGCAAAATAATAAGAAATAAATGCCTGCCCCTTTAAAAGAAACAAAAGAAAAGAAACATGAAAGTGCAAGCATAGTTCAGACAAAATAATAAAATGCTGAATAGGCACCTCCTCTGGTAAGTACTAAGTGCTAAATGCCTGCACAGTACCCACCAGTAATGCACTGTCCCACTGGTGCACGGGTCATTTTCAACCCTACTGTTCAGTAACGATGAGCTACTGAGCAACAAGTTACTGAGTAGCTCATTGCTACTGTGCAGTAGCAGCGGCATTACAGGTAGTGCCCGCCGACGCTACATCGCCATAGTGAAAATTATGTCACCATAGCTTGTCACTACAATGACGTAGCATCTCCTGTATAAATGCCCACTATTACACTTCCCTCTTTTAACGTTCAGCTTAACTTTAACAGAAACACAGACCAGACTTCAGTCTTTCAGAACTTTATAGCCTTCCCTGAACTTCTAGACCTTGCATTTTAGGGTTACTATATGTAAAACAAGTAAATAAAACTCTTACTTAGCTTCAAAAACATGATTTATTGGTAAAAATTTTAATATTATAAAAGCCTTTGTCTGTCTGTCTGTCCATAATGCTTTATTCACACTCAGATTGGCTGATGGAAAAAAACAAATCAGAGTGCGAATACAGCATTCGGACAAGAGGTGGTGGTGCATTGAAGTGCTGCCATGATAGTGGGGACACGGAACGGAGCAGGGGAGTGAGATCCCCCCCACACCCGGGAGGTGGCAGCAATGGAGTGAACAGAACGGGGGGGCAAAGCTCCTTGGAGGTGGCAGCAGCAGCAGCGCAGGGAGTCGGGGGCGGGACACCGCAAGGGGGGTAAGGCCAGCAGTGTGGGGGAGGGAAGAAGCAGGCCCGAGGTGGGGGAGAAGCTGGTCCACCACAGCAACCTAGGGTGGCAGCAGCAGTAGTGCAGGGGGTCAGGGACGGGACACCACAAGAGGGGTAAGGCCAGCAGTGGGGGGGAGGGGAGGAACAGGTGGGGGGAGAAGCTTTGTTTCCATAAGTGTGACTTTTTGACAAACACACACTTTTAAACTTTGGTATGCATCATCAGAGACCTCCTTTTATTTTTCAGAGATGCTTTCTCAGTCTTCATAGCATGGAAGCCTCAGAATGCTTGGCCCTGTGTCCCATGTGTTCACCAAAGCCTGAGGAGAATGGCAACCTCTCAGGTTCCCCCTAAACCAAATGCTGTAGTATAAATGTGGATGATATCAGCAAGAGGACAATTACAATAATATAATAGTTTTTTGGGGAAACACGTACATATCAAATGTTTCCTTCCTATAAATACATCCACTTCAGTGGATTTACACCAGAGTCTCATTTGATCCCAGAATGACACAGAAGACAAGGAAAAATACTGAGTAAGGTGGTATTGCAGTGACATACTACTCATGAACAATATCTAACCAGACAGAAATGTATACAAATCAACAAAAAAGGGACGTTTCTGACTAGAACCTTTCATTTTAGATTTTCCTTATACTGGTACCCAGAGAACAGAACTTCTACAACTGGTTTAAAGCCTCCAAACATCAAATTGACAAGAATATGCTGTCTGTGGATGTAGACAAGTTATATCTATGACATTAAAATAGTAGATTGTGGGCATGTCTACATGTGCACTTTAATGCGCAGTAGTTTATTCTACTGCACATTAAAGAAGCATTGTAAAAAACCATGCTAATATGCTGATGTGTAGTAGGACAGGCTACTGCGCATTAAGCATTACCTAAAAAGCATGCACTTGCGCTAATGTACATTAGCACAGCTTAATATACATTTATTTAGTACCTCATATTGGAGAGCCAATATTTAATCTGCATTAGTAAAGGCACATTAATGCACATGTAGACGTGCCCTTTAACATTGTAGAGTGATGTTATATCTTGCTGAAGTCAAGAGATACATCCTTATTCACCCTTTCTGTCTATATTATCCTGACAAAAACCAAGTTCACTTAACCTGATTTCTTTTTATGAATCTCTACTTCCTTATGGCATTATTCTCCTCAGGGTGCTCACAGACTGCCCATATTTTAATTTGTTCCCAGATTTTAAATATTATTTCTGCCTTGCAAAGCACAAGATTTGCTTTTTTTAAACTTTTAAAATTAGCTAATAAACTATTTAGAACTTGACTGTTATCTGTAAGAATTAAGTCTCACCATAACTTACATAAAACAAAGGGACACTTTCAGTCCAGGGTTATTCTTTCTAGCTCAGTAACAGTATCACAACTGATATCCAGGGATTTCAGATCTTCTACTGCTGTTGCATTTCATTCTGTTCCATCCAGGTTCTTATAACTTACTGATACCAGTGATATAGCTTCATAGTTAGTAGGGTCAGAAGGGACATGAGCAGATCATCAAGTCCAACCCCCTGCCATTTGGTGTGACAACCAAATTTCCTAGTGTGTCCTGCAGGGGCCCAATGTTACTCAGAACCTTCTTTTTGCCCCCTATGTATTTAAAAAAGGACTTCTTGTTGTCCTTAATCCGGAAAGCTAGTCCCAGTTCCATCTCCACCTTGGCCTTCCTGACTGCCCCTCTGCATCCCCGAACAACCGCAGTATAATCCTCCCTGGTGATGGCTCCTCCCTTCTATTGGGTGTACACCTCCCTTTTAGCTAGGAGACACTCCCAGATGCTTCTGGTGAGCCATGGGGGCTTTTGCACCCTCCTGCCCAACATGGATCAAAGGGGGCAGAAGGGCACAAAAGCCCCCATGGGCTTGGAGGATCGTCTCCTTAAGGAGCGACCACTTTTCTTGGACACCTGGCTCCCCTCCCCTCCAGGACGTCATTGCTTCCCCGACCATTCTCCTTAGCTCACTGAAGTCCGCCCTCCTGAAATCTAGGGCTGCTGCCTTGCTGCAGGTCTTTGCCACCTTGTGGTGGATGGTGAATTCCAGCAGGCGATGATCATTGTCGCCCAGGTAGTCGAGCACCCGCAGCCCCCTCACCAGGTTATTGCTGGTGGCCAGCACCAGGTCCAACAAGGCATCTCCCCTGGTGGGGTTGTGCAACTCCTGGGTTAGATGGAAGTCCTGCATTCTGGTTAGGAACCTACATGAGCAGTCAGACCTGACTGATTGCTCTTCCCAGACCTGTCTGGAAAGTTCAGGTCACCCATGATGAACACGTCCTTTGACCTAACTACTTCCATGAGCTGACTTAAGAATTCCTGGTCTAGCTCTTCCCCTTGGTTGGGTGGTCTATAGTAGACCCCCACCGTTAAATCTCTTTCCCCTCGACTGCCTTGTATTCTAACCCAGAGCACTTCAGAGTGCCCCTCCTCTGATTCTTTGCTAATTGACAAGGATGTATATTCCTCCTTAATGTAGAGCACCACGCCCCCACCTTTCCTCCCTGCCCTATCCCTCCTGTACAGCTTACTTGTTGTCAAAGTCTAGTAGGCACCATATACTCTACCATGTCTTTCTTGTATTATTTGTCAACAAGGAAAAGAGAAAGGGACATATTTCTGGAAATACTCTTATCCACACTTGGGAGTCAGCAAATATATCATATGAGCTTATTACTTGTGCTTTATGTCATCCATTATGTAGAAGGTAAGACAGGGATTAATTTTCATTTGCTGAAACAGATGCAATTGCCAGCAAAGTCACTGCATTAGTATCAACATTATTATTATTCAAAGGACTTGATATAGAAACAAGATGCTTAAACTGATGTTTCAGCATTTCAGATTGAGTAATCTAGACCAATATGTTGCTTGAATTACAGGCAGCAACAAATGATGGCAAAAAGTTACATATATCCATCCAGTTCTGATTGGTAGACTCAAGGCTATAGAAATGGAATTAGACAAATGACTAATGCTGGATGAAAATCTATTATCAGATCTTCACTGATTGGGAAACTATCATACTCAGGTCCCCAGCATTGGGAAAAAAAATCAACACCCCCCCCACACACACACAATTTTAAATCATTAGACAGAACAACACTACACTTAATAATCTTTAAATTATATTTTATCAAAATAACACTTAATTTATTTAATGAACAAAACCTGAAAAATGACAGTTACATGATTAGTACCAATTACTGACATTTTATGTAATATAAATATTGTTATAACATTAATTTAGATGGAGAAAGATTCACATTTTTTTCAGTCACCTATACTTAGTAATTGGAATAACCAAGTTGCAAATTCATGCTTTCTTTTCCCTGGTATACCATTTGTTCTTTTTTAAACATAGGTGGCCTTGGAGTCTTTTAGTGTGCAATACTTCCACAACAGAAGGTTGAGGGGGATCTAGTGGCCTGTTGCAAACTAGTCAGAGGGGACCAGCAGGCACTGGGGAAGTCCCTGTTCCTCCAAGCACTACCAGGGGTGACCAGGAATAACGGTCACAAGCTGGTAGAGGGTAGATTTAGGCTAGATATCAGGAGGCGCTACTTCATGGTCAGGGCAGCTAGGATCTGGAACCAACTTCCAAGAGAAGTGGTGCTGGCTCCTACTCTAGGGGTCTTTAAAAGGAGGCTAGAAGTACACCTTGCTGGGGTCGTTTGACCCCAGTACTCTTTCCTGCCATGGCAGGGGGTCGGACTTGATGATCTGCTCAGGTCCCTTCCGACCCTATAAACTATGAAACTCTAAAACATGAGTCTGCTTGCTCTGGAATGTAATTCAGTTTAATAAAAAGATCCCTAAGGCAGTCCCCTCAGTGACAAAACCCCAGGGTGTCAGATGCTACCCAAGCTACACCCGGGGTTTCTGTAAGGCAATTGGTCCCCCACTCTGGTGAATGAGTATGGCCAGGTGTAATGGGGCACCAGAGCTGCTCCTCAGTCCCTGTTCAATAAACTATCCAGGCATCTGGGCTGACCTGGGAGTCTGCAGTTTGGTTCTGGACGAATGTCTGACCAGAAACCAGGCTCAGTCAGCACTGAGAGTCCTCTTCCCTCTGAGCCTGACTCCCCTCTTCTATATCACTCCTGGTATTGGCTGCAAGCATACTGGGGTGGGGCCAACCCAGCCCAGCAGCTCTCTTTAACGTTCATGGAACACAGAGATTTGGGATCCTGTATCCCTCCACCCCAGACATACTTTACCATTAACCTTGACTTCTTTAACAAGCTCCACTCCCATGGCAGCAGTTTAAACTACACATATGTACTGAGGACCCCCTCAAATATGTCTATGGCTCCCCCTCCCATAGCTACTGCTCCAATTGCCTGGAGTTGGGAGTCTGTCATCTTTTGCCAATATCACAGGGCACTGAGGTTTCAAGTTTCAAGTGTGGGTCCACTGACCACATTTCCAAGGATCTGTCCTTTCTCCCAAAGGTTTACTACTGAGCTTTAGGCCATATCAGAGGCCTGGTTACTAATGGGTTGGCTCCCCACACCTTTTCTCTCAGCCCCATGGTGGGCATCCCACTTACCCCCAACCCTCTGGTCCAGGGACTTCGGCTGGCTCTAAGTCTGCTTTGGCCTCAAAATATAGATCTGCCTGCCTTGCAGCCTTCCCAGCATCCATTAGATCCTTATTCCAAATTACCTCCTTTACATCCTTACTAAATATGTTCATGGGCAATTAGATCTAACATTTCTTTCATGTCTTCTGCCCCTTTGCCCTTTATCCATTTGTTCAAATAAGTGCTAATTTTGTTCAGGGATGCTGTGTAACTTACTCCCTTCTGCTTCCAAACACCTGAATTTCTGTTGGAAAGTTTTGGGGGTGATCTGAAACTTGTATAGTACAGCTCTGTTAAAGCAAGTGTAATCCAAAGTTTTGTCCACTTTCAGAGTGTTATGGACAGTCAGGGCCTTCCCTTCCATCTTGAGTATCAGACAGGACATCCTGTATTCACCTTTGATGTGGTAGATATGGCACAGTCTCTCATAGGATGTCAGATATTCTATGCATGAGCTTTTCCTGTCGTGTGGGCATAGGTGCTTGAAGCCAGTTGGTATAGATAGGTCACCACATATGGGGAAAGAACTGGAGTCTTACAGTCTTTGTAGTTTAATTTCCAATCACTTCTGTTCTATTACTAGCTACACCAGATGCAAATGTTTGCCTATATATACTCTGGCTTGGATTAGACTTGTCTCAGGAACTTCGTCCTTCTTTAAGTCATACTGGGCCAGCATTGTCCACAGCAGACTTCCCAGCAGGGTGTAAATTTCTGTCTAGGCAGAGTTGTTCATAATTTGCCTTGCTGAGCTCAGTGTAAGCTCCTGTCTGAGTCATTCTTTTGCCCATTGTTGTTCCACAGGCCAACAACAACCATTTCTGAGGGCAGCACTAATCCTCAAACAAGCAGAGACTCACAATTTACTTTCCACTGATTCCCCACTTGCTCCTCTACTACCTGCACATACAAAATTTCAGAGTAAAAGCAGCCCTCACAATTGTTTTAATTATCTTCATGCTTCTTGCTATGCCACAGCCTTACCAGCAAAAGTCTCTCAGGGCAAAATCAGCCCTTGCCAAGTAAAGTCTCATTGCCTGTCCCTGCAGTCCTGCACAGCTAAAAATATCCCGAGCAGATTCGCCATTACTTGTAGCCACAGATCCTTTTTAGGCTTTTTACCTTTACAAAACAAAGACAACACAAAACCAAAACAAAACCCAACTCTGTCTCCAAAGTATAATCACTCTCTTATTTGTGTCAAGAAAAAGAAATAGCAATCCAGTCAAATGATAACTAGACATAGATCTTGCCAAATGTGCCACTGTGGGCATGTACAGGCGTTACAGGATTAGGTCAGTGTCAATGCCAATTGGTACAGCTGTTTGGAGAGGATGGGGAAAGTGCGGGGGGAGGTGATAAATCAGACTAAAAATGGCAGGCCTGATGTAAATGAGTTCACCTGAGAAGGTGAACCGACTTAGATCAGGAATGGGTTAGTCCGATCAAGCAGACGTCTGCATAGGTTCAGAGTTTAGGCCTGGGGTTGGGAAAGCCCAGCTGCCCGCCCCAGACTCATGGCTGGGCTCTTCCTGCCTCCCATCCCCCACCCTAACAGGTCTTTTTTTTTTAAACTCTGTTTCAAATGTAGATACCTAAACTCTGCTTTATACCCATTTAAGTGGCTCAAGAACCACTCTCAGTCCTTCCTCTGACCTATTACTTTCTTCAACTTTATGTGATATGATGGAATGACAAGCTTGTGCATGAATAACCAGGGTGGGTAGCTAGGAGGGCAACTCTAGTGTCCCAGGGTCTGCACTGCCTTGCAATAGCTTTCCAGGTGCAATTCAAAGTTCTACTTTTGAACTACAGGACTGGAAATGGTCTGGGCCCTATGTACCTTGGGGCCTACCTTTTCCATTAGGCCTTATCGTGATCCCAAAGATCCGTAATCTCCTATTGGTACCATCAGTCCAATAGATACCAGACAAGTCACTGGCAAAAACATATAGGAGGTCATTCTTGCTATTCAGCTTTGTAACTTCCTCTCCCTTGTGGCCTGCCAGAGCCTGAGTCTGGACATCTTCCAGAAATGTTGTAAGACCTTCTTATTTGGGCATGCATTTAGCAAGCCATGATAGGCTGAGACACTGTTTAAGGAGTTTCTCTTTCATATTCTATTATTTCACATGTTGCTTTTGCCCCTAACCCTTTGTTGGGAAGGGCAACATATAAATCTAAAAAATAAGGCACTGGAGTAATGTTGTAGTTCTGATGGTCCAGAAAATGTGAGATGCAAGGATTTTTGTGGGGGATATCTTTTATTGAACTAAATGGATGGTTGGGATAGACTTAAACAGGGCATGTGCAAATGTTACACGTAGGTCTCCTTAACTAGGGTTAGGTTGACCTAAGTGCCAATCTGTACAAATGTTCAGGGAGGTTAGACTGAACAAAAAGTGGCCAGCCTGATCTAATGTAGTTCAGTTGAGGAGGTGAACGATATTAGATCAGGACCGGGTTAGCCTGATATATTGAATGTCTGTGCACGTCTGGAGCACAGCCCCAGTGCTGGGGAAGCCCAAGAATGGGTCTCAGTCCCAGGATTATGCTTTTTCTACTCCCATATCCCCTCTGGCTGAGCTATTTTTCACATCCCAACCCCCCCTCCCTTGGACAGACAAGCCCCCCTGCACACCCACCAACCTTCCTCATGGACCTGCCAGCCAACCCTGGACCTGCTAGCCTTCCTGAGTTAAATCGGGTTCCCAGCACTGCTCCCAGCAAACATGTGCATGCAGACCATGTGCACCAGCAAACATGTCCACATGCCACTCCCCGTCTATGATAACGCAGCTTAAAATAAGCTGTGTGATCATAGATTGGATACAGCGAACATGTGCACATACCCACAAGCTTTTGAATGCAATGCATGCTTCTTCATTCATTCATTCTTCTTCATTCAGTGACCAAAGAAAGAATGCATTGCATTTGAAAGCCTAAGTCCATCCCAACCATGCAGTTGGTCCAATAAAAGATATCACCCCAAAAATCGTTTCCTCTCTTAAATAAATAATACTTTTTGATAGCTTTCAGGAAATTGTGATGCTTCCAAATACCTTCTGCTCTTGCCAAAAAATTGGCTTATGTGATATCAAAATTCTAATTCTCTAAAAAATGTTCTACAGTTTTTGGTGTCACTCCATCTTCCATTAATGTATTATATCATAAGCATTTCTCTACACAAAATATTCTATGTAACAGGTATTCAAGTTGCTAATCTTTTCAAAAGGTTCAACCTCTCATTGTGTAAGCAATTTGTGCTTGCCTTTTATACTAACCAGAAGGGAACTGTGGAGCTAAATCAGAGTACCTGTGCCTCTAATTTCCAAATGTGCACTTACAATATACTGCATAAAGACACAATTACGTCAAATTACTTTTCAATTCTGGGTGTAATTCGTGTTTGTGATTGTTTTTTGTGGGATAATATTGTTCCAGCATATAAAGTATTTAGGGCTTACTGAAAACATGGTCCTTACTAATAACTTTAAACTGTCTCTCTTTAAGATATTTACTAGGTTAAAAAGGAATGTTAGGGAAAGGAAAGAGTGACTTTAGAAAGGATATGAATTGGAATTGAGTAATAGGGAACCAAGAGGAACAGATAAATATGAACAGGTTAAACCGCCAAACAACTGTTCTGCTTTCTCTGAAATAAAAACATCCCTTCTCTTAAACAAATACTTTCAAAATTCCAAAAAAAGGAGAATGCAGCTTGAGAGTCAGCTGACAGGCACCTAGATAGATAGTGTGCACGCTACGCTCAGTGTTGGAGTTCTATAGGGCTGAGTGAGCAGAGGTATGAGTATAGAATAAAGCAATCAAAGAAAGCTTGCAGGCCTGACTGCTGCCTATGGAACAGTACAACAAACTACTTCAACTCCACATGAACTTTCACATAGCTGCACACCAGCAGACGATGATTTTCTTCCCTCCCCTGGTCCTTTCTGATCTAGCCAGGTGAAATATCCAAGTATTTCTTGTTAAAGCTTCAAGGCAAGATGCCTTAGTTTCAGATCAAAGATGCCTCAGACCGTGCCTTTCCCTTGGCTTCCAGAGCAAAGGAGCCAACTGAGGGAGGCTGGCAGATAATCTTCTTCTAAATATGGTCATTTCAAATTATATCAGTATGGTGGTCTGAGCTTTTTTTCTTTCCCTGTAGGGCCGGTTTGAGAAAGGAGAATATAACCTCATTTCCTAATTATGTGGTCTGCCTTATTCTCTTTTTAGAAAGAAAGCCCAGCAGCCAATTTCCTTACCCCAAACATGAAACGTGTTTATGTGTAGTGCCCATCTCTGGACACTCACAAATATACACAGGCTGTCACGGGCTGTAGTTAGTTGTCCTGGCATGTCAGTCAGAATTTTGGCCTTATAATTGTTCTTTATTTACTATGTCCCAGCCCCAACAGTGCAAGCCAGGCAGTTTCAGGGTGATGTTCAGGTTACCTTTAAAGCAACATAAAGGCCCTTACAATGGGACCATTTACCCATTAAAGTGTGTTAACCCATCCTGAGTACCTGCTAAAGCTGCTTGTAGATATTATAAAAAATAAAGTAAGAGGCACTTTACCAGAAGAAGCAGAGTATTACTTTGAACCAACTCCTCAATGTCTGTATAGATCAGACATTTCAGTGGGGCTTTTTGGTGATTTTTTTTAAAGCTGAGTCTATCAGCTATTAGATAAAAGTGCTGAAAAAGCCCTACTAGAGCTTCTGATCTACAGAGACGTCAAGTGAATCAGGTCAAACTAATGCACTGCCTGTTCTGGGCACGTGTTTAGCTTGGCGTGGGAGGGCACAGAGTTTAAAGTGCCATTTTTGGGGGGGTGAGGGTGCTTAACTTCTGCAAGCAGCCTGAATGTCTTAAAGTTAAGCCCCCCGGATGAGTATTATTTTTTAGCCATTCTACCCAGGTCAAGGTAAGGTATCACATCCTCTGCCTTTCTGTTGTTCTTTGTGTGAGGTATTAGGACCTACATTTCCCAAACTCCTAAAGGATGAAGCCTACATTTATTACGTCTTTATAAAGTTTTAATTACGTTTAATTACACTTCATGCGTACATGAGGAACTTTTTTGGCTCTTGGACCATATAAAGAATCTATTAATAATGTCTGTGATGAAAATTAACTTTCTTTTACAGACCATTTAGGTACTTGATAGAATAGGTGAATAGTTTATTTGCAAATATACACATTTACATGCTGGAACATCTTATTCCACTGTACTCTAAAAGGTACCATACTAATTAACACTGTTTTCCTTGGAGAGAAAGACAAGCACAGATTCATCACTACTGTATTTAATCACAATTGAGTGGTGCTTTATATTATCTAACTAGCCTAATTTAATAAAGTGCCTTAGTAAAGTTCAATTCTCCTTGCTGAATCCAACAGTCAGTTTATTTAAGCACTTTGTGTTGTTAATTTTGGTTCAGTAATAATTTCACTGGCAAGCCACTGCTTGGTTTATTTCTTACTCATTAAGTATTTCACATCAAATATATTCAAGCAGCATCTGTGTTCCCTTCATACACCAAGTCCCCGATCCTTAGAACAGATCAAAGAAAAAGCTACAGCTCTAAACCTAAAGCAAGTTTGCAGGCTAATCTTGTTGCTCTGAAATGGATTTTTTAAACCAGTATCTTGTTGATCTGAAGAGCCATCAGAAATCTCAAACTACTACAGCATTAGATGAAGCTTTAGAAAAAGAAGTACATTGATTTCTATTCAAAGTACTAAATATAGGAATCTTAAGATACAGCACTTCCTTAAAGGCACATATCCTTGTTGCTCTTGCAGATCTTTTATGGGAATATACATATACATCTAAAAGATTTGACATAGGCAACAGGAACAGTGCATGGAGAAAACCAAAACCTGCCCAACAAAGCCAAATGCATACCTGAAATTTTAGAGTTTTGAGAGGTAAAATCTTTTATAAAATGTGGGGCTAATATTCTTAAAAACACACAATTCAATTGACTAAACTGGTAGTTGTGCACAAAATAGGCAATTACTAGAGATGCACTGATACATCATTCTGGTACCATACTGGCACCGATATAAAAAAAATTGGCTGTATTGGAAATCAGCCTGATGCAGCCAACAACTTGGCCAATAAATGCTGCCTGCATGCTGTGTGCAGGAACAGGCAAGGAGTATAGCTTGGCAGCTTGGACAGGTGCATACAGCTGGTAAGTCCATTGTGGTGGAAAAGAAAGGGAGAGGGAAAGGGTGTGGGGGGCAGATAAATACCCCCCACGGTGAGGGAGGGAGTTGGGTAGGGGCTAAGGCAGGTGCTGCCCAGCCAGGCACAATGGGGTGGGGAACAGGACAGAGCCACGGCTCATCCGGGGGGGCGGGGCAGGTGCACCGCACCCCCTGAATCTGCACAGGGAAGGATGGGCGGTTTGCAGCTGCAGGCTGGAGCTGGAGCTGTGCCAGGCTCTTTTCGGCAGGAACTGGGCTTGGGGTGGGTGGCGGCAGTGTTGGGAGGGGGCTACGGGGGGGCTGCAGCCACCCCAAATTTTGTTGTAGCCCCCCCACACACACACACACACACTTCCAGTGCTGGCGCCGCCTGCCCGGCACAGCCCCGGCTCTCCCCGCCTCCACCCATGAACCAGGAAGAGCTGGGACTGTGTTGCAGCCCTGGGAGAAGGAGTTAGGAGGGGCTACAGCAAAATTTGGGGTGGCTGCAGCCCCCCGCATAGCTCCCTCCCAGCACCACTGCCACCTGCTCCAAGCCCAGCCCCCACCAAGAAGAGCCTGGCAAGAAGAGCTGGGCAAAGCCCTGGCTCCAGCCTGCAGCTGTAGCCC
>NW_017729004.1:51483811-51490615 GCF_001723915.1 Gavialis gangeticus | reverse complement strand
CACCCACCCCGCCCCGCACAGATCCGAGAGGTGCATACCCTCCCCCCACCGAACCTCCTAGATGAGCCAAGGCTCAATCCTGTGCCCCACCCTGCCTGGGCAGCATCTGACCCTGCCCCACTCCTTCCCTCACCACGAGGGGCATTGATTACCCTCCCTGTGGGCCAGACAGAATGGCCACATTTTCCCTACCCCTGATTTAAAGGAACAGAGAGAAAAAAGGATGACTAGCACTGCCAGAATTACTTGCCATGCCCACAGGTGTATGACTAGTGATATCCTATTGACTTTCAAGATGACAGCACTGGAAGTAAAAACTGTCTATTTTTTACAGGTGAGGCAAGAAGCATACCTCAACTAAACACTGTAGGCATCAAGTCCCAGAAAAGTTTATAGCAGAATGCCACTTTAGGTAGCTTCCACACACAGCAGAGCCACAGCAGAAACTAACTCCTTTTTCATTTATGCACATGAGCTGGTTGGTTCATTTGTTGTCACTGCAAAAAGGGGAGAGCACTGTTATAGAAAAATGAGGGCACAAGGTCCATTACATATAAAGATGCATATAATATGTAGGTATTTTGTTTTTTTGGTGAGATTCTTTTCTCTGCACACATGACTGAGTGACAGTTGTCCTCCTGCTGGAGGAATGCTGATTATTCATGAGAAAGCAACACATTCTTCCAGCATTAGCCTGTACAAGTGAGGATTGCATATACTGAAGCTGCTTAGGATGAACTCTCATTTCCGCAACAGATTTTTTTTCATTTGCACATTTTTGGATGGCAGTTGTAAGGGGCGAGGGAAGGGAGATGTGAATTTTGCTAGGTTTAGGCAATTTTCACTAGATTTCTACCACTTTTCTAGGGTGTCCTCCCACTGTTCATAAATTCCAAGGGCAATTCAAAACCAACTACTTTTGGAGGCTCTATGGAAGATCTTATCAAAGTCTGGCTGCACAGGGAAGTGTATCACCATCCTAAGACTCCTTGCTATGCAGTGGCTATACTTTGAAGAACTTTGCTATTTGAACTGGCATAAAGAAGGGCTTCATGATTGCACCAATTTTGTTTTCCATCTTTCTTGTGGTCATCAAGATGCTCATCCATAACTGTCTGCCACATGGCACCGGCATCAAGTACAGGATGGACAGTAATTTTCTCAATCTCTCCTGCCTCTATGCCAAAATCAAAGTTACTTGGGCCTCGACTGTGGAACTTCAATATGCCAATGATTATGCTGTCATTGCACATATGAAGGAGGACTTACAAATGGTCCTTAACTGCTTCTCTCAGTGCCTAAGACTGACCCTTAACATTAGAAAAGAAAGGTGCTTCTCCAGTTCGCTCTGGGCCAGTAAACATCCCTGGAAAGATCCTCATTGATGGACAGAGGCTGGAGAATGTTGAACACTTAGCATACCTCAGCTGCGATTTCTCAAAGAAAGCCAACATCGGCATGGAGGTGCAGTATAGAATCTGATGTGCCAGCTGTGACTTTGGAAGACTGAATCATCATGTGTTCAATGATCACATCAGGACTCAAACAAAGCTCCCAACTCTTCCCTACAGCTGCGATGCTTGAATGATCTACAGAGACCACTTGAAAAGCCTGGAATGCCAGTGCCTGCACTACCTCTGGAAGATGCTTAGCATAAAGTGGGAAGATCATCATGTAAGTACCAGTGTCCTCACCGATGCTAACACCACCAGTATTGAAGCACTGATTATTCAACATCAGCTGTGGTGGGCAGGGCACAACTGTTATACTCCCAACTCAGCCAAGGACAAAGGATACACAGGGGCCAAGGGAAATGCTTTGAGGACCCCCTCAAGGTGATCATTAAGAAGTGTGGAACTGACATCAAATTGGGAAAAATGTGCCCAGGACAGAGCTACATGACAACGCCTTGTGAGAGAAGGTACATCTTACTTAAATGAAGGCAGAAAAATGACAGAAAAAGAAGGAAAGGAAACAAGACCAAGAAAACTGTGGTCTGACCCTCCCTGTAGTGTTTGCCAGAGAGCCTGTAGCTCAAGGATTGGCCTTCTTAGCCATCAATGGACTCATTTAAAACCCTTTACTTGACCCATGGGAGTGAACATGCTCAACTGTAAGGGATCGCCACCACCACCAACAATTACTTTTGTCCTAACTCACCACGTGTCATCATAAGAAAATACACCTAAACCTAGAAAATGCTGTATACAAGAGGAATGATACAAAACTCTTCTGTTTTCACATTTTCTTGCTAAACAGGTTGCATTAATAAACATTTGGAAAACCATAGGTGTCAACTGGTTGGTAACACAAGCTCCGGGAAACATTAGTCAGGCAGAACATGGGAAGTACCAGAGAGCTGAAAATGCTCTCATAGAAGACTCTAAAGACTAGTTCCTTGACAAATCTCAGTATTCATCCTCATCCACATCAACCTGCCAGTGCATTTGACTATACTCTTCCTCTTGATACTCTCATTTTTCCTCACTTTGCTTCCATGTGTGTATCTTCTCTTTGTACTGTTCCCGACTATGTGCTCCACCCAGGACATTCTTTGCATGATTCTTCCATCTCCTCTCTAAGTTTTGGTGGAAGTCCATAGGGCTCTGTCCTTAGTCTCTTTTGTCTTCTCCCTCTACAACCTACCCATCCTGTCTGCAAACAAAAATTAAATTACCACTGCCTATGCAGATGATTTTTGCACCTTGCTACTCAAGACTGGTCTCTTTCTGTCTAAACTAAAATCTCAGCCTGCCTCTCTGACATCTTCTCATGGATGCCCAACTATCAAGTTAAACTTGATATGGCTAACACACAGCTCTAAATTTTCCCTCATCACCTTTCTTTTCCTTCACTATGGACTACATTCCTTTCTGCTTATAACTCAGGTTCATAACCTGGGCATTATATTTGACTTTTGACTTGCATCTTTCCTAGGTCCTCACATACAGACTATGTCAGAGGCTCATGAAATCTTTCAGCAAAACACCTTTAACTTTTGACCTTTTCTATCCCTCCACGTAGCCAAAATTCTTGTCATCTATGCCTTGATAACTGAAACATATTTTTCTGTGATATTAACAAATATAATCTTGCCCCATTTATACTTATCCCGAGTCTGATTACAAAAGTAATTTTCCTAGCATGTTGTCTAGACAATGTCATTCCACCGTTTGTAAATGTCATTCCAAAATGTCCCCCTCCTGTTTCGCATCAAACCAACTATCTGTCTTAATTTTCAAGCACTTCACAGTGTATTCCCATTCTCTCTCTCATCATTCTCATACACTACTGAAAGGCCCGCTGCCATCTCAGATCATTCCATGAGGGTAGCCTCCATTGCCATGCCTCCTGCTACCAAGGAAGGCAGCTCCCCCCACCCCCCATCTAATCCAAAACACCCATAATGAACACCATCACCTACAATTTTGACCAATATTGTCCCTTTGTTTCTTTATACTCCATAATCCATATTATCTATTGCCCATTTAGGGCAAGAGCACATGATACAGTTACTACAAAGTATAAGGGTATGTCACCTGTTTTTCAGTAATTGCCTGCATGAGTACTGACTCCATGACAGATGAAAGCTAAACTATGGTAGCTTAGCCTTCAGTGGAAGAGCCCCAGTAAGCACAGTCCAGCATGCAACTGGCCTGAATTGTTTTGGAAGTTCAGAACTGAATTTGTAGCCCTGATCATTGGAAAACTTAATGAACATGCTCCAAGGTTCGGACTCCCTCAATTCCAGGTCTTCAATGAGAATACCAGTGCTCACTTCTCACCTAAATCAAGTTTTTTGTAATAAACTTCACTGTTTACTTAACATACAAGCCATGACTTGGGATTCACATGAAAAGGTGGCATTGTGCGCTAAACAAAAATGCAATGAGGCTTCAAGAATAAAAGATGAGACAATTTGATAGTGCAAACCAATCTGAGGTCATGTTAAGAGGAGCACTGGGATTCATGGAGCACAGGAATGATGAGAGGGTCATAACTGGCAGAGCATAAAATTAGCTAGGAAATGAGGAGTGGATAAGGTTTTACTTGACACAGATACGCTAGCATGATTTTTTGCCATGCAAAGGAGAAGCAGCAGATTAAATGAAATGAAGCAGTGTAATGTGCTGATGTGACAATATACAGATGCAAAGTATATAAGAAATAAGCAAAAAAACTGTGTGAAACTAAAGGACAGAGAAACCGGGTAGGCTCATTGATTTAAAATGTATTCTATACGGGAATAGGAGAAGCAAAAGGAGTGACACATCTCCTAGTATATCTACATTATATAATATATTGAATTAAAAAAAAACAGCGTAGAATATTTTGAGGAGGATTCCAGGAATGAAAAACAAAGGCAATGCCACAGCAAACACTGATAAAGGCCTCTAGGGCTGCAGAACAATAAAATTATACTTGGAAAGAGAAGGTCCATATATGCGAATGCAGGCAAGGAACAGCTCAGATCATCCCATCTGACTTGAGTTTGAAAAAGGATAAGGCTCAAAAAAGAATATTTTTGGCTTCAAATACAAAACTATTAAAAGGCAGAGGCGATAACTTTAGTTCCTTTTCAGAAAGTCATTAACAAACTGGAATTTAGGAGAAAGCAACGGAAAGGCTCAGGGATTGATTTATGAAAAAAAGCTCCTAGGATTGATTTATGAAAAAAAATTAAAAGTGCTAAATATATACAGTCTGACTAAGCAACTGCTAAAACAGGAGGATAGTGAGAGAGAGACATATCTATAAATATTTTAGGAGTGCAAACACCATGGGCATATCCTGCTCCAGTCCCTGAACAGACACAGAGGCTGAGTAGTTCAGAAATACTGCATGTTAAGTTTTAGTATTACACAATGGCAATGTGATTAAATGGAAATTTTTGGAGTCCGGGGGGAATATTTTTATTGACGTTTGCTGCGGCTTCAACTGATGTTTTCTTGAAGTTTGAAAATGAAAAGTTTGAAAAAGAAATTGAAGAAAGGTGGGTAATTCTCACACTGTCACATGCCTGGGGAAGGTTGACAAAGGTATAAACAGTGATGCCCACAGTATTATCTTGTTCATCCCTTAACTTTGTGGCACACTCCCAAGCAAATGAAAAGCCTCTGAGGCACTAGATGTTTTCAGTGGATTTTCCCGACTTAAAGAATTAAGAGAATAAACTCTCCGCAATATAAGACAATATAATAAATCAGTTCCTGAGAGATGAGAGATAGGAATCAAGGTGAACAGAATACAGGTGACCGTTGCCATTCACAGGGGATATGTTCTCATATTCCCCACAAATGGCAAAATGTGCAAATAAGGCACTGTGTTCATGAACTCAGTGCCCCTGGCGACTGGGGAAGGGGGCACGGCTGCTCTGGCAACGGCAGGAGTGGGAGCCCAGCAGCGGCAAGTGTGGAGCTCCCAAGGAGCTCCTTTAAGTGTATTTAAGGAGCGTGTTCGGCATTCGCAAATATTTGAAACCGCAAATGCTGAACCCGTGAATAGTGAAGGTTTCTTGTATAAAATAAAAATCTACCAGCTATGGAGCCATTTGTGAATTTTGCACCCTTCCTTTCCTTTATTCCATAGACTATTAATATATCTTTCACTAAATTAATCTCTATTTTTAATCACAATTTGTGTTGTATTATTTACTTGACATTTGTAATAGGAGTTGCCTTGTTTCCCTATCACCTGCCATCTAATACTTCACTATTTCTTTTCTTCTCTAGGTTTCCAACACTCCTATTGTTATCCTGTACCATTTATCTTCCCTCCATCCCCATCTCTCTCATTATAAATAATAATGCCTGGCTCTTACATAGCTCTTTTCAGCAATAAATTTCAAAGCACTTTGCAGGTAAGGAAAATCTCTTCTCCCCATGTTATTGATGGTGAACCAGAGGCACAGAGTAGTGAAATTCCCCTCCCTTTCTTAGGGGCTAAGTACAGACAGTCAAAAAGCTCCAGGCTGAATTAATTCAGTCTTCACAGGTTAGTCTAAACTGCGTAGATTGAACCAATAAACAAGTGAACAGACATTCACTTCTGATTCTGGAAATGCAGCCACATGCCTGCAATGGCGCAAGCCAGATGCCAGGGAAGGGCACTAGAGCACACCTCTGTTCTCAGCTGGAGCAGATAGCTTGGGCCAAGGCTAACCCACCCACCCTGCGAGGGAGGTGCAAAGCATCCTGTGATGCTGGGGGACTGTACGTTAACTTGAATCCGGAGGGGATCTGGGACAGAAGTTCAATAAACTGATTTAATCTAATATTTTTCCATAAAGTTTCTCTCTTAAGTCTCATTTCTCTGTGTTCTAGCTCCAGTGCTTGGCTTGCAAGGTCACCACTTAGTCCACATTACCCTTCTCCTCCATCCAAGGTCCATTCAGTACAAGTCCTGGGCAGACAGCACTGCTGCTACCTGTGAGAATACGGGTATCTGCTTCCTTTCATTTTTGAGAGGTGGCTGCTACTGGCCAGACCAAAATGACACAGTTGTATTGAAATCATTAGAAATCAAGTAGCAACAGCATAAAGGCAAGAAAGGCCAGAAAGTGCATGCATTTTTGACAGACCCACCAGTTTGGTGTTTTAAGCAGCTATATGCACCTAGCTCAGAGGTGGGCAATTATTTCAGCTGGAGGGCCGATTAATGAGTTTTGGTGACATGTTGAGGGCCATAATGCTAGCCCCACCTCTCAATTGGTGCCCCAACCCCTGGTTGCCATATTGGGAACAGAATCCAGCCCCTTAACCCCTGACATTTGCCACCAGAACTCCCTGCCCTGGCTCCCAAAAG
>NW_017729004.1:51481923-51483706 GCF_001723915.1 Gavialis gangeticus | reverse complement strand
TGGGAAGGGGGGGGGGGAGTTGCCATCTTGGAACCAGAAAAAACCCCAAACCATAATACTAAAAATCAAACATCTGCTATAACGTATTTTATTTAAAAAAAATCTTTGTCCTGATTTGTGTGCATTTGCATAGTCTATATACAGGTAATTGCATAATAGGTCAAAAATAATTTTACTCTTGTATATTGTGTGTGTGCGATGTGGCTGGGGGGTGAGGGTATGTGGATGGTGGGGTGTGTGTGGGTATATGTGGGGGTTTGTGAGGGGGTGTGGCTGTGTGGTGGGGGTTGTAGGGTATTCTGGGTGGTGTGGGCATGTGTATATGTGGGGGGGTTGTGGGGATTGTGGGCAGGATGTGGGTGTGTGTGGGGTTTGCCGGGCATGAGGGAGGGTGAGGAGTGTGGGGACCCCCCCATGAACCCTCTCAGAGAGCCCCATTCCCTGCTTCCCAGCAGAGTCCCATGAGCTGCACGTAGAAGCAGGGAGCAAGGAAAGTAGCTGACTCCATTGTGCAGGACTTTCTCCCAGTGGCTTTTGAGTCCCCAGAGCTGCACAAGCCCCGCAAAATAGAGACAGGTCAGCTTGGCTCCACTCCATGCTGCCACGTGCAGCTCCCAGTACTGCTGGGCAGCTCCACCTGTGTACGCCATAAGCAACCCAAGGGCCTGCTGCCTGTTGCTGCTGCCACTGGTGGTGGGGGCTGTGCACCATGGTGGGGTATATGGGGGTGGTTCCCACACCCTTACACCCTCCCTCACACCCCACACACCCATACTCTGCCCACCTGAGCTCTATGCTCCCACTGTCCTGCTGGGCATGGGCCGTAAGCTCCACACTCCTGCCAGCCCCACACTCCACATTCCCACCCAGCTGCAAATTCCCTACCTGGTGCCCGAAGCAAGCACTGCAGCAGGGACAGGAGGAGCTGCTGGAGGTCATGGAAGCTGAGTAGATCCTGCGGTGGCTGTAGCAGTGGCAGCAACAGCCCCATCCAGAATCTGTGTATGCTATCCAGGACTGGGGACAGGGCCCTCCTATACACAAAGGTGGGAGTGAAGCATGTAGGCTGGGTGGGGGTACAATTAATTGGTGGGCACCCGTGGGCTATATGAAACTGCCTGGCAGGCTGCATCCAGCCTGCGGGCCATATTTTGCCCACCCCAATCTAGCTTATTCCTTAAGACCACTGTAAATTTTGCAAGGTGTTGGTTACTAAGTTTATTCCCTGTCATGTAGGTAAATGATCAGCAAGGCATGATGAATGACTTCTAAAGGAGTCACCCGTGGCCGGAAGAGATTACAGAGACACAAACTAATGCCAGCAAGTGAATTCAGTGAAAATACCACCTTCCCACTTCCCACAAGGAAAAAATTAAATTAAAAAAAAAAATCACAGATTGTAAACTCTTGGGGATATAGTAACTGTCTTTTATATTGTACCTTCCAGTGGGGTCCTAGTACCTCACGAAACAACAACAGAAGAGAGCAACATTCCACCAGTGATTTTTTGCTGATTGATGAGAGTGACTCTAAGAAAGTACCTTTTTGTTACTTATCATTTATCCAGTTATTTTGTTTGAATCAATCAAAATATCAATTGCTTTATTGAAATCTAAAATGTGATACATTGAATGCCTTTCCTTTCAACAATTTCTCATTTGTAGTTCCTTTAGGAAAGCTGTCAGATGCATTTTCTGTATCTTAATTTTCACCTGGGTTTTCTGCATGTTACTATAAATCCTTTACAGAAGATTTTAGCTGTTGGCTCCTGTGATAATTTGGG
>NW_017729004.1:51479091-51481828 GCF_001723915.1 Gavialis gangeticus | reverse complement strand
AGCTGTTGGCTCCTGTGATAATTTGGGAAATTGCTCTACGTACAATTTATGAGTTTTCACTGATGTTATGAAGTGGCTGAATTGCTGAATAGCTCAATACATGCAGAGTTAGTCATATGCTATCAAGACTGTCATGTCTCCCCTAATGCAGGAGTGAAAGAGAATTGTAAACCTTGATGAATACCCACTCACCTAGGACATTATTTTTCTCCAAACACTCTGCAGTAGACTGGATTTGCAGGGAGAACAAAGAAGCCACATGTAATCTGTGGCTCTTTGGCTCTTTAGAAGAACAGAGGTTAAGAGAATTGGGGGAATTCTGAGACACAGGAAGCTTGAGTAGGAGTGAGGAACAGAAGAATGCGTTAGCATAGCAGCAAGAGTACTATCAACTGTAAGGAGCAATTGGTTCTTGGAACACTTACAAAACCTGTGGGTCTGTTTGCTTCTGTGTGCCCTGTAAAAGTGAACCATGAAGAACAGCTTTGGGTAAGAGTGTGTTTAAGCGCTACTACAGAGTCTGGGGGAATGGGTTCAGCGCTGGTACAGGAAAATGGACAGGGAGCCTACGCTCAGGAAGCACATTACAGAGGTGCAGAAAAGAGCCAATGCTGCAGCCTACTCAGACCAAGAGAAGGCAACTGGTGCACAGGACCTGTGCAAGGCCCAAGCACAACAGGATGATGAGTGTCCAATAGGCAGAGCTCCATCAGGGCTATGGCAGCTCCCTTTTTATATGCTTGAATAGTTTGTCTAAAATAGTATCAGGTTATTTGGTGGGGACTTGCATAGTTTTTCTTTCCTACCTTGCTTAACACCAGGGCACAGACCAAATTTTACTATTCTAGCCATCAGGTCTTACATTTCTTTGCTACTGCATTTTTGTCACATGCATTTTTCAATTTATATTTTTATTCAAATACCATGATTGCATTTTAGCAGTCTTATTCTGCTCTGTAAATCTTCTGCTACTCCTTGTTGGAATCTTTGCTTCAGAAAAACCTTTGACTATATGCATAATTTTTTAATGCTCACATTTACCTTTAAGCAAATTTAAGAACTCTGCTGAATAACTACAAACTAAAGCACTTATTTAAAGGTATGTGCACCTATGTACTTTTCTGAATTGGGGCCTCAGTGTGGTGAAATACAGAGTGGGCTCACACATCCAATAATACAGTCATTGTTTTAACACATAGATTCTCTCTCTTTTCCCCTCTCATTTGCCATTGCCTGAATGTTTGCATACAGTACATATTCATACCACTGCTTTTTGAACCTTCCATGCCTTTCCTGAATAGGCTGTGCCTTTGTTAGAAAAGGTAACCTTCCTACTGAGAATTGTCTCTATGTACCAGTCAAGTATAGAATTTTGAGATATCCTGGTTAATCAAGTCAATAAAGATCATCTATGGTTTATGTACTTTGGGTCATACTTTGAGTCATTTTATTTTAAACTGGATATATTTATCTCAACCAGGATAAATATTTTTAACAATAACAAATTTAATTTAATTTGCTGTCTTGTTCTACTTAAAACCTTTAAATTATTATATATTTTCTTGCATTTCAAGGTTGATGCAATCTAATCATTTGCTTTGAACTGGAGCAATATATCAGTCTCAAATCACTGTGTTAAGATTCCTAAATTTCTACTCCTAAATGCCAATAAACCAGACAAACTCTACCATGAAAAGCAAGACAATGTTTCTGGAATTTTAAATGCCATCTCTGATTACAGTTCTTAGCATTTGAGATCTAACCTTGCAATGCTTGCTCACCTGAAGAATTTTTATTCATGTAAAGCAGGAGCGGGCAAAATATGACTTGCAGGCCTGATCCAGCCCACAAACTAACTGAATCCGGCCCGTGGGCAGGCACCCAGCAACTGACTGTATCTAGCTCATGGCTGACCCTGCGGCACTCCACACAGGGCAGAGCCCCAACTGCTCCCACCTGGGCAGCTCGCACCACGTTCCTGCTGGCCCCAACCCTTACCCTGGCCCTGGTACTAGTACATGCACAGATTCCCAGCAGGGCTGCTCCTGGTGCAGCCTCCAGGTACAGCTCAGCTCCCCTTGCCACCTCCTGCTCCTGCTGTGTCACTCTGGGCATCAGGTAATACAGGGTAAGGTGATGGCTGTGAGGATGCATGCCGGGCACCACATGCCCAGCCAGGCGGGGGAAAACTGAAGCCAGGCAGCTTCTGCCCCAGTATGCGGAGCTCCAGCTTCAGGTCCCAACCACCTTCCCACTCTGCCTGGCTGGCACGATGAGCAACCACCCGCTGGTGGCTGAGTGGGTGGTAGGTAGCTGGGAGCTGGAGCCCTGTGCAGTGGGGCAGGATTTATCTGGCTGCAGCATCATCATCCTCCTGCCCCCACCCGCTTAGCTGGGCACGTGGTGCCTGGCATGTGTCCCCACCACCACTGCCCTTCCCTGCACTACCTGCCACCCAGAGTGGAGCAGCAGAAGCCGGAGGAGGATGACCTGCAGGAGGCAGGGAAAGCCAGGCAGTACGTGGGCTACTGCAGCCACACCAGGAGCCAGCACTGCCAGGGAGCTGCATACGTTGGTCAGGGCGAGGGTTGTTGGTGGGTGTGGGTTACCCCAGGTGGAAGTGGGCAGGGTAAAGCCCCATGCAGAGCACCGCGGTGGCAGTCTCAGGCCAGAGGGGGGTGAACTATACCTGCACTGCACCACCTAAGCAAGCTCTGCTGCATGCGGCCCCTGCCCC
>NW_017729004.1:51468893-51474091 GCF_001723915.1 Gavialis gangeticus | reverse complement strand
GTCCCCAGCATGTCTCCCACCCCTTACACTCCACCCCCCCACACACAATATATGAGTAAGACTTTATTCTGAGCTATTATGAAATCGCTTCTATACACTACTCAAAAATACATACATCAGGGAAAAATATTTTTTTGAAATAAAATTAAAATAAGTTATAACAGAAGTTTGACTTTTAGTATATGATTTGGTTTTTATCTATTATTTGTTAAAATGATATCTTCTGAAAGATTTTGTGTGTGTGGCTCTCACTAGCTCAACCAAACTCAAGTGGTCTACCAATCAAAATAATTGCCCACCTCAATGTAAAGCATCCTACTGAAAACTGATAATATACTTTTGGCTGTTGTTACTGTTGGTTGGCTTGAACTGTCACTGGCATGATCAACATGGGCAATTATATATATACATACATATCTGTGCCCAGATGCACCAGAGATCTGGCACGTTGGAGCAGACTTGATTAGTTGAGCCTGCTCCACATAGGAGCTGACACTCATGGCGCTGTGTGGCTTGCAGTTGTATAACCAATGAAATGCACATCAGCATGGAGAAAATAGCAGCAGTGCGCTTTTGACCTAAAACACCTCCTATGTGTTTTAGTTCAAAAGTGGACCACCGCTACTTTATACATGCTTTGCAAAGCACCCAGCATTGTACCACTTACATATGTAAAAATGCCCCATATGTTTTTCTACTGAAAGTAATTAGCCACTATCATTAGAGACAAATCCTAAACCAGGAGAACAGTGATATGACTGGAAGGACTGTACTATCAAATGCAGTATTAGGAAATCTTATGTTGCAAAAAAATGTGTTTGTGCTTGGAATTTCAGGGTAAAATAAAAAGCAAAGTTATAAACAGGTGCTGTTGAAAAACTTACTGTTGAAAGCCTGCAATAATTCAGAATGAGTCTTGAAATAAAGGGGTCTATTTTGACTGACATCCTTCACTTTCCAGTTCTGATTTCCATGTGCACCATATTATTATTGGACACTGGTTGTGTTCTAACTGCATCAATGCTTCAATGCTGTTTATTTTTATTGGGGTTCTAATTAACAAGTCTGTAATGCCTTTATTATTATTTGCTTTGGTGTAGAATAAAGGAACCCTAATTAAGGATTTTGCAACCCCAAAATTCTTACAAGTTATATCTGCTAATGCTGACATTTAACATTTGAGGCTGCTGGATTGTCATTTGCAGTTTTGACCTTGGGTTTCTTTTTTTTGCTATGTAAGCAGAAGACTCATTTTCTATATTCCACGCTCCCCCTCCCCCAAATTTCCATTAAAAATACCATTCATTGTTCTTGGTTTGTATAGCATTTCAAAAAAAGGGACTGTAACAGGATGGCCTGTTCCCTTAAGAGTGGGCAGCCAGCCCTGCTGAAAAGCTGCAGCTGTGGGAAAGCAGCTGAGAAAGGTGTGCCTCACTGGGAGTTTAAAAACCGCAGAGAGAAGAGAAGGAAGGCAGCAAATTGTGAAGGAACAGATGAGAGACAGACAGTGTGGGCTGAACCACTGTCTGCATAGAGTGGCCAGACTACTATGCAAAGGTCATAGCCACAGGGGACTTCTTCTCTCATTGCCTGAGATGGGATCACCAGGTGTTTTGGGTTTGGTTTGGTTTTGTTTGTTTGAGGACTTTGTTTATGGGTATCGACTGGTTGAGGAGCATCTTTGGGAGCAAAAACCCACCTGGATAAGTCCATAGGCAAGGCAACCTCCTTACAGGGAACCTCATTCTGATTGGTGTTTTGGGGAACTTCATGATGGCAAACAATAAGAAAATCATGATTTGTGATCATAAACTCATATTGCATACACACATCTGGAGCCAGGATTAAGAATATTACTTTTGGTATAACTTGACAGTTGGGTATTTGCAACAACAATATTTCTTTAAGATACGATAGTTAACTTGTATAGAATAATAAAGAGGAGCAAAGAATGAGATGTTTCTATTCTACTTTTAAAGGCTTCTTAAATTTCCTGGAAAGGAAATAAATGTATTGAGATTTGCTTTTCTGACCATACAAAACATTTTTCATTAATCTTGAAGAGAAACCTTCATGAAACTGAATTTTTATTCCTTCATTCAAGTCTCTACTGAATAAACAATCCCACAAGGTACTTCATACAAGGCATAGGACAATCATTTAATTTAAACTTGAGTTAATTTACATGGAATAATATACAGGTTTAAAACTAGAGGATTTAGCCCGTTCATTCCCAAAATGGTGGGAGGTTGGTAGTATGTGGGAGGGGGCAGGAATTATCCTTTAGAGCCTTTAAACCATTTGAAATACTAGTGACCACTAAACTGGGCAACAATTTAAAAAAATTAAAATTAGTGACACAACATAAAGATAAAACTAAGTATGTGTCCAAGGGAAACATGAGGGAGGGTAGCTTGAGAGATTTTGTGCCTTTTCACCACAATATCTAATCCCAGTGAAGCACAGTATTATATGATCCTGGTTTTATAAAAATGTTATCTAAATGCTTCTTCCACATTCACAGAAGTGGGTATGTGAAGGTTTTATTTAGATTATTCAAATACTGAGCTGTCATGTAAGATCAAATACAACTGATATCTCCTATTATCCTCCACATTACTTCATATTTGTAATATGAAGGTACTTGAGAAAAATCTGGCCTGTAGGCTTCATAGCATGCTATTCTCATATTATTAACAGCACAGAAACCAGTGTAATAATTACCCATTGATAATGCAGGATCTATGAGGTCAATGCAAAACAAGATAATGGATATCAAAATACAGCACATAGCTAGTTGTCTTTTCTTTCCTATTCAAAGAAGGAACTTTGTTGTCTGTTACAACATAACTGCCAAGCTATTTTTGAATAAGTATAACTGTATGAACCAGGTCCCCTGGAACCTGATAGACTACTCCAAATTTACCAGGTATACAAAAATGAATAGCATTGTGTATCATGCATATATGTAATCTATGCAAATACTTATAGTAAGGAATAGTTATCATATTTACCAAAAGAGAAGAAGAAAGAGAGGTATATGGTCAAACATATGTATGCGTGGAGTAGTTTCCATCATGGGGTATAATGTAGACTGCCTCCTTGTGGTACACCCTGGATAACACTTAATAATCTACAATTTGGTGATGCTGAACTGTCTTTTGGACCTCATGGCCAGTGATCAAAAAGAAATGACTATCAACAGATCTTCACAGAATTTTCAGACCTGTAACATTGGGACCAAACTCTGCATCTACCAATTCAATACTGAGGGGATAGCCATAGCCAGAAGTGAATATTTGTCCAAAATTTGGGGAGAAAACTTAATTGATGTTTCCCTTCAAGAAACACATACTGCCAATGATCATCAGCTACAAAATAGGGGGATAAACTCTGGATTCAAACTGGTTACATCTATTCATCATTCTAACTATGGTGTGGCAATTTAAGTTAAAAATAACATTGACAACTATAAAGTCATACCAACAAGCTGCGCTGAAGACATTTACATAGTATCAGTCCAAATTTCTCACATGACAATACTTGTGTACAAACCATACATGGTTGTATGACCAACCCCTGCCTTCCCTAACCTCCTGAAGTCCCTTCCAACCCTAATTTTCCATGATTCTATGACTATTAAAGTCAACCTAGGATGATGTTTGGGTGATGTAAAGGAGGTATCTCGTACAACTCCCTACTCAAAGCAGAAGCATGCCCAACTAGATCATCCAGCCAAAGCTTTGTCTAGCTGGGTCTTAAATACCTCCAAGGATGGCAATTTCATACTTCTCTGGCACTCAGGAGCCAGGAGCAGCGGGGAAAGGAAGGATCTAGGCACACGTGTGTCCCACACGCACGTATGCCCCCTTACCGGACCCAGAGCAGAGGCAAAACGCAGCAGCAGCTGAACCCCCTAAGGTAAGTGGGGCAGAGGGACCGATGCAGCTGAGCCAGATCCAGAGGGGAAGCCCCCCAGATCCCTCTTAACTGAGCCGGTAGGGAGCCGCACTCCTGAGCTGCACAAACAGAGAGAGCAAACAGGCACGTTCTGTAAGAGCAAACAGGCGCGTTCTGTTTGCGTCGGCGTTCATGCTGGCGGGCAAGCAGGAAGGGCCAGGAGGGAGACTCCTGCTAGCATGGGGTGAAGGCACCACACTCAGCCAGAAACAGGCAGCAACTCCTAAGATGGTGTTGATACAGAGTGCTGCCAGGGCCACTGCCCGGGGGGGGCGCAGCCTTCCCAGGACTTGTCTGAGGCCTCCACCTAAACAGAGCCCATGGGGGGGCTGGCATCCCCCCACACCCTGGCCTGCAGGAGTTGCCCAGCAAGGCCTGGGGGAGCAGGGATTGGGGACCCCCACACCTGCCTTGCAGGCGCCCACCTTAGGGCCCTAGAGATGCAAGTGAAGGAACTCCAGGAGGAGGTTAGCAGCCTGAGGGGAATCAGGGAGGCAGAGGAAGAAATTGACAGCTATTTTCTTTCCCTGCAGGGTTATGCACCCAAGGAAGAAGCACCTCGGGAACTGCCCTCCACTGCAGAGTGGCAGACAGTCACCTCCAAAACCAGGGCTGCTAGTAACACAGCAGTACCAGTTCCTCCAGTCCAGCTGGAGAACAGGTACGAGGCCCTGGCAACTCTGGAGGAGAAGGAAGGAGAGGAGGAAACTGGGGAGGAGGCAACTCCACACTCTCCACATTCCGAGCAGGCCGAAGGAGATAAGCAGGCCAGGAGGAAAAAGCATCGAGTGATCGTCACACGGGTTCATTAGCAGCGGGTCCAGTTAGACCAAGCTGGTGGCCTTCTACGACTAGGTCACCAAATCCTTAGATGTAGGGGTAGCAGGGACATAGTCTTCCTGGACATTCAGAAGGCCTTCGACACTGTCTCTCACCTCATTCTCATTAAGAAACTGGGGGGCTGTGGTGTCAACACCCACACAGTCAATTGGGTCGCCAACTGGCTGGAGGGCCACACCCAGAGATTGGTGGTGGATGGGTCATTTTTGACCTGGAGGGATGTGGGGTTCCGCAAGACTTGGAGGGATGTGGGGTTCCGCAGGGCTTGGTCCTTGGGCCCACACTGTTCAACATCTTCATCGGTGACTTGGACGAGGGGGTAAAAATCACCCTGTTCAAATTTGCTGATGACACTAAGATGTGGGGGGATGTGGGCATGCTAGAAGGGAGGAATAGGC
>NW_017729004.1:51457189-51467747 GCF_001723915.1 Gavialis gangeticus | reverse complement strand
GTTTGACCCCAGTACTCTTTCCTGCCATGGCAGGAGGTCGGACTAGATGATCTACTCAGGTCCCTTCCGACCCTAGAAACTATGAAACTATAACTTTTTTCAGTGTTTTACTACCCTCCTAATGAGAAAATTCATCCAAATATCTAAATTAAACTTCCCTTGATACAACTTGAGACAATTGCTCCCTGTTCTGTCATCTGCCACCACTAAGAACAGTCTAGCTCCATCCTCCTTCAAACCCCCCTTCAGTTGGTTGAAGGCTGCTATTAAATACCCTCTCTGTCTTCTCTTCTCTAGACTAAATAAACCCAGTTCTCTCAGCCTTTCCTCATAAGTCATGTCCCCCAACCCCCTCACCATCTTTGTTGCCGCCGCTGGACTCTCCAATTTGTCCAGATCCTTTCTGTAGTGAGAGGCCCAAAACTAGTCAACACAGTCTATGGGGATATCACTGTCATGGGGACACAGGGTCAGACAAGGGGGAAGTCTCAGGCAGAGGCAGACCCCTGATCAAAGAAAAAAAACAAACAACCTGCTGCAGGGGCCCAGGGGAGGAAAGAGGCGTGCCGCAGAAAACCGCCCAAGTGGTTTATTAGTCGCACCCATCTCCAGTTGGGGCAGGGTGATGCAACGAGGAGGCGTCACCCAGTGAAGATAAAAATCAGCCCAGAAAGCACGGGAAAGCGGATGCTGAGGGCTGGAGGACCAGCAGGGAACTGCCGGATGGAGAGTGTCCCACCACCACAATCGTCATTGGCAGTGGCTGCAGGAGCTGTAGAGGATCCCCGAGCCGGGGAAGTCCAGCAGGGAGGCCAGAAGCAGCGGCGGCAGCGGCAGAGGCAGCAGGAGCTGTAAAAGATCCCTGTGCCAGAGAAAACTGGCGGGGATTGAAGACACCGGCAGGGAAGCTGGCAGCGGCAGCAGCAATGGCAGCGGCAGGAGCTGCAGGGAATTCCCGTGCTGGAGAAGCCTGGCAGGGATCAAAAGAGCTGACAGGGAGAGCCGGCGTGGGAGCACTAATAAGAGGCAAAGGGGGCTGCGACCACAGGGTAGAGGTGGGTCCTGGAGGGGAAGGAGACCCCAGCTGGGGGGGAGGCATGGACCCTGAGGGTGTGCTTACTTAGGGGCGGTAGGGGACCAAGGGAGTACAGGACACTTCCTGTGATTCCCCCGGTCCATTTTGCCCTTCCCTGTCTCATTGTTCTTGTAGTTGGGGTATCAGTTTTGTTTTTCATGTCAGGTTGTTTCTGAGGCTTGGGGCTTTATGTTGGAGAAGGTATTTTGATTGTGTTTCCCTTTTTCGGGCTGTTCTATTTTAGTTCAGTTCCCTGTCTAGTGCAGGTTAGCATAGCCCTCCATCCCAGGCCAGGGTAGCAGTGACCCTGGTCGAAGGTGGGAAAGAGACCACAAGAGAGCACGAAGAGGAACAGCGACATCTCCCATAGATAGCACTGGGCATCGGAAGGGACATCTCCAAAGGCAGCGAGTCACCAGAACCTCTGGGTCCAGTCAGAGCCCTAGGCCAGGAAGGATGTGGGAACCAGGAAGATATCAATGGGGAATAGCCACTAAAGATCTGGAGGCTTGTCTAGAAGGTTGGAGTATGGCCGGGGTGTAGGGGAGGTTGGAGCCCCGGAGACATCCACTAAGATGCGTGTCCACTCTGAAGGCACCCTCAAAGGGGACCCCCTTCACTGAGAGACCATCCAAAGTCATGGCAGGCGAGCTTGGGGGACACCTCAAAGGTAATCGAGGTACTCTCTGGGGTCTACGCAAAGCTCCCTGGTGAACAAGGTCAGCTGCTCAAGCAAAAGTGGCTCAGGAGAAAGCCTTTGAGCAAAGACGAGCACACACCACAATGACCACGTAATAGTAAGAGCTTTGCTAAGAGCAAGAGTTTTGCATGCTGTGCTAAGAGCAAAAGTTTTGCATGCTATTTCCGTAGGAGGCTGGTGAAGCAGCACATAACCTTCTGTTCTGTGAGAGTGACCGAGCCATGAACCTAGATAGTAGAATGTTGTGATACAGTGGAATGTGGTAAACACCAGGTGCGTTGGATCACGACTCATTCCCATTTTCCTAGCTTGAGATAACGTTGTTTAATTCAGACTATATAGGCTGTATATTCTTAAATTACTATGGGTTCCTCCACTCTGGCAAGAGTCCTGATTTGCATGGAGCCCTGGCGCAGGCTATCACATCCCCGGGATCGGGACACTCCAGGGCCAGGGGAACCATGTGGTATAGCGGCTGCTGCCTAAGGTCGACGTGAGGTGACTGACCTCTCTGCTCTGTTCTATCACCTACCCCTGTGAGTATCCTTAAATAAAGCTTTGCAAGGGTGAAAACAACCGTGAGTATGTCCTTTGTTCAAGCCAGCAGAATCTGCTGAACCCAGTAGTTCGTTCCAAGACAGACCAAAATGGGATTAAACTACTAGATTGGATGAAAGGAGAGGACCTTGTATTAGTTTATGATGCAAAAGACAGAGCTACTTTCCACTCAGCCTGCTGGCAACAAGATTATATACCTGATTTGTGTTCCAAGATGCAGAACTCCTAACACAGCCCTCCTATACACTGCAAAGTTCTTGACAGCTTTCCACACAAGTCAGCATAGGCCAATTTTATATACAGTTGGAATTCAAATTCCAATTGTCAAACCAATTACAAAGCCCAGATGGAACTTTAATAAAGCTGATTGGATCTCTTTTGCTGAACAAACTAATTTTATTATAAGATGAATAAAACTCACAAGTGAAAATTATGTGAGATTTGTGGGTGTAATAAAAAGGAGTGGCTAAGAGATGTATCCCAAGAGGATTTAGAAAAGAACACATACCAGGGTGGAATGAAGACAGGGATCATCTTTATAAGAAATGTAAAGAAAACAGTGATTCTACAACAGCCACTGAATAAAGAAGAAGAATTAGATGTGTACAATACTACACCTGAGGCAATCAACTGGCTGAAAAATTTGGACATACAATTGTGAATATGTTTTTCTTTGCTTTGTGACCATTGGATCATCATACACTTTTTTAAAAAGTTTCAACCATTGACCTTGGTTTTTAATCTAGGAGAAAAGTGAGATTTTTTTTTTTTTTTTTTTAAAGAAATAGCTTAATTCATCAGAATCAATAACTACTTGTCTAGGTAACAGCCTGACAAGCACACTTAGCAGAGTCTACAGGATAGAATCTTCTCTCTTGAGCACTTTAGAAAGTTCACAGAAAAGAATCCTTTTGCTCTGAACTTTACAAGCTCCAGAACACCTTTCCAAGCAACCTTCCTCCTGAACAGCTTTGAAGCCTATAGATTAGGCTTCCCATGTGCATTTAAATATGCAACACACACAAAACTAAGTCCTTACTATGTCATGAAATTTAGATCCCCTCTGCCTCACATTCCATTCAACAGAAATATTACCACTAACTTGAATGGGAACTGAATAGTGACCTTTAAATACTTAGAGTAAACTTTGTTATCAGAGCATGAGATGACCTCACCAGAGACGACCCGAGCAGGGTGCAGGGTCTGGAGCAAATCAGCCTGTGTGGGGCCCCACCCCTGGGCACAAGAAAGCTGGCAACGGATTTGGCAGCAAGTGGTGGGGGGAGGCAGGGTGCCAAGAAGCCGGACATGCCAGATTCGGCAGCAGGGGGGAGGGGTACCAGTTGGCCGGGTGGCCACGAAGCTGGCAGCAATGCAGAGTCGCCACAGCCACTCCGCCCGGCTCTGCAGGACCCCCCAAGGGGAGTGGTCACCCTGATTCCACCCCTCCAGGACAGCTCTGCCCCTCACTCCCTCAGTAAGAGAAGAGTGAATCCACTATTACAAGCAGTCATGTCAAGGTGAGTGACACTGCTACGTGGCTTCTACCAGAATTTAAGTGATGGCTTCATCAACCCTGGCCATTCCCCATCACTTTGTGCCGGAGCACAGGGGTGCTTCGATTTTGCATGCAATTTTACCCTTTGGAACAGAATGGGAATGTTGTTATTATTTTTTTTAGAGAATAATGGATACTTGCAGCTGATTAAACTCAATAACCAGCGACCATGGGTGGTAGGCTCTGTAAGAAAACTTCTGTACTTTACATATTTTTTGTACATTTAAGACACAAATGTGTGCAGCTTTTGTAAAGAGTAAAATATCTCAGCTATTTTTAAAATGGTCACATACATTTAATATAAGGCCATTGTGGCTGCTTCCTATTGTTTTTTACCTTACGAGTAGTTATATAATCCCACCTAAGCCTGTTCTTTTCTCATTATAAAGTCTGGATCTGACACATCTACAGAAAGAATGGTTGCAGAACATGGATAGTAGAAAGCTTGTCTGAAAAATTAAAAAAAAAAAATCTTTTCTGAAAAAATTCTTGATCTCAAACCACCAGCAGCTCTACAATTTCCTGACAGAGTTGGGCTGATATTTCCTTATTTCCTTTTTAACATTTCACAGCCTATAGCTGTCTCCCAAAGATATATTAGCCCTCTACAAAGCCCATTTTATATATGGCTTTCTGTAGCTTAAAACCCCCTTGAAAGCTGGATAGGATTTTATTCTCACAGAGATCCAAATGTTGCATAAACATATTGAAGGCTTACTTAGAACACAGCCTGAACTACATGGTTTCCAGGTCAAATATTTAAACTCTTTTTTCCACCATTGTATATTTGACAGCCCACTCATAGCATTATGGTCACCTATGACTGAGTGTTTTTTTCTAAAAGGCTAAAATTGTTGTCTTCATCAAGTTATTGGAAAGCAATGAAAAAAGCTGCATTAGTCAAAGTGCCAGATTTCCATTTTAAATCCTCTGGCTGTTGACATAAAATGAGCATCGCTGCAAAAGGTTAGGTAAGAAATCTCACAAAGATTGTTTAACTGCTAGAATACCAATGTAAAAGCAGTGCTGTTAATGCATCAGACTTGATACAGACTTATATTCAGCATGCAGAGATTAGGTCAAAATCAAATTATGAAATTATCAACAGATTGTTAAATTCTAGTTTTCCTCTTTTTACTTTAGGGGGATTGCACAGGCGTAAATGTGGGCAGAGTTAACCCCCAAACTTATGCATAATGAAGCTTCTTATATTTCTATAGACCCAGATCCTGGACCTTTTAATAGGTCTCTGACACACTTTACATATATTACACAATTAGCAACATAGAATCATAGAAAATTAGGGTTGGAAGGGACCTCAGGAGGTCATCTACTCCAACCTCCCTGCTCATAGCAGGACCATCCCCCCAGTTAGAGTATCCCAGCCAAAGCTGTGTCCACCCAGGTCTTTAAAATCTCTAGGGATACAGATTCTACATCCACTGTGGGTAGCCTGTTCCAGTGCTTTATTACCCTCCTTGTGAGAACGTTTTTCCTAAATCTAACCTAAATTTCCCTTGCTGCAATTTGAAACCATTGCTCCTTGTTCTGTCATCTGCCACCACTTAGAACAGTCTAGCTCCATCCTCTTTGGAACCACCTTAAGGTAGTTCTCTTCTCCAAACTAAATACGCTCAGCTTCTTCTCATAAGGCAAGTTCCCCAGCCCTCTAACCATTTTCACTGCCCTTGGCTAGACTCTCTCAAGTTTGGCCACATCATTTCTTTTGTGGGGCCCCAAAAGTGGACACAGTCTTCTAGATGTGGCCTCACCAGTGGCAAATAATATCACTTCCCTTGATCTGCTGGCAACACTCCTAGTCATGCAGTCCAGTATGCTGTTAGCCTTCTTGGCAACAAGGGCACACTGTTGGCTCATATTCATCTTACTGTCCATCCCCAGGTCCTTTTCTGAAAGCTGCTGCTTAGCTAGTCAGTCCCCAACCTGTGCTTGTGCATGGGATTGTTCACTCATAAGTGCAAGACTTTTCACTTGTCCTTAACTGAACTTCATGACAGTTCTTTTGGCCCAATCCTCCAGTTTGTCTAGGTCTCTCTGAATCCTGACAGTACCTTCCAGGATATTTACTGCTCCCCACAGCTTGGTGTCATCCACAAACTTACTGAGGGTGCACTCCATCCCATCTTTCAGATTGTTGATGAAGATATTGAACAAAACCAGCTCCAGGACCAACCCCTGGAACACCCCACTTGATACTGGCTGGCAACTAGATATTGAGCCATCAGTTACTACCTTTTAAGCCCAATGATCCAGACAGTTTTCTGTCCATTCCAGTCCATTCATCCAACCCATACTTCCTTAGCTTGCTTGCAAGAATATCGTGGGAGACCATATCAAAAACCTTGCTAAAGTCAAGGTATAAAAGCTAGACCTCGCAGCACCCTGCATGCCCAGGAGAGCAAGGACCATTCCTTTCTAGGACTCCTAAGGTACAAGTCACCCCAAAGTGTGTACGGAGAAGACAGTACTATGCATATCCTTCTGATTCAACTGGATCACAGAGCTGGTCAGCTGCCATGTCAGTGAGAAACCTGAACCTCAAAAAGGGGTTCAGATTAATGTGTGCGCCAATAATCTTGCAGATTACTGTGTGCAACAGGCATTGATGGGAAGGATTGTGTCTACTGAGACACTGATTCTGGAATTCCATTTGTGGCTCTACTTCTTAATGTCCACCCAACGTGTGCCAGTTCCTAGTTGTCACAATTTGGCCACTAAGATATTTTTATTATTGGTCAATAGACTGCATACTGCCAATGCACAGTCCCACAACCTAAAATAGAAAATGGTAATGCAGCTGAAATCTATGGGCAATCATAGTGATGGAACTTTGTTTTTCATTGGGTAATACACATAAATACGAAATATTTTGTGTCTAGCATTTCCACTCATTTCAGGCAAACCTTATTTTGCCATGCCTACCACTGTAATTTCTAGCATTAAAGATGAGAAATTAGAAAGGTGGAAATATTGCTGGAAACCTATATGCTACTTCTGTATCATTTTAGCATTACTTAAAGGCTCTTGCATCCTCAATTGGTTCTTACACATCATATTTGAAAGGACCTTTCATTGCACTTCTCTTGTTTCAGAGACAAAAGAATAGCTGGTACAGTCCCATACTAATATTTTTAGCAGCACAAGCTTAATTAACATTAAAAGATCTTTTAACAAATTAATTCTTAGCAACAGTAAACAAGTTGGTAACAACGAAGATGGAACACAGCGCAACATCACACTACAAAATTTTAACACTTTTTACCAAGCACGCTAATAAAACCCAATACAGACTTTTGCCATTATCACATTTTGGCAATGTTGGTACTTGCTGAAATTTTAAGCATATATGAATGTGAACTCTGCAACTACAAAACTAGACTTATACAAAACTAGACTTTTAGAAAACAGAGCATTTTCAATATTTTACTTAGATCCAAACATGAAAAGATTTACACATATACTTAAATTTATGCATATGACTAGTCTCATTGAAGTGATGTCCACAAAAGAAAAATAAGCATATATGGCTTAGGGTTGGGGAGACAGTCCATTTCTATTAACACAGTGGGTTTTGTGAGATACACTAGAAAAAGGAAAAAATACATATTTAAAAGAAAAAAGTACATCTTTGAGCTAAAAGGTTAAAATGTACAAACCTGGTCTTTCTAAAGCTGTCATAAATACAAATATTGTAAAACACAGAAGGCTGAATCAAATAAACAATACTTCTCATAATGTAAAGATAAGCCTTGGGGAAACCTTGACCTCAAATTGGTGCAAGCCACATTAGAAAAAATGAAAAACAAGCAATATTTTTCTTTTCCTACTTCACCATTTTCATTGAGGGCGAGGAAAAATTAGAACAAATCTATTGAATACTAACAACGAAATACTTGTATTGTACTGGCTATTTAGTAGCAGGTTTAAGTTTTGTTAAACTATACACGGAAATTACCCATCAGACAGGGTTGACAACCCAAGTCTCCCCCCCCCTTTTTTTTTCAACTAACATTCCACAAATATTTAACTGACATGACATGTTTTACATAATGTAAATGTAACCTTTATTTCAGGCCCTGGACAAAGTCTGGGTTCAAATTCATACTAACCACAGTAAAAACAAAAAAGCTTGGCTGTCAGTGAAATGTTGCAAATTATTATTAAAAAAAAATTCTTGGGTTGGCAACCCTGTTTGACTGCAGCAACTATTTTAAATTGTGTTGCTCCCCACCACAGGTGTCCCCTACTGACCCTACACCATAATGACCCACCCAGACCACCTCTCAAACCTGAAGCCCACTTATTTTCCCTCCCTGTCAACATGGCCACCCAAAAACATGACCAACCCTGGGTTGCAGGACTATTCTCTGCCTACCTTAAACCCAGCAGTGTTACAGGCAGGTGACAGGACACAGAGACAACAGAGGCAACAGCAGCACATGACTGAGTGAGAATGAGCTGTATGGGTGCTGGTGGGCTACAAAGCTCTGAGAGAATGCTACCTGCAGGTACTGCACTATCATTCACCCTCAAAGGGAATTTACAAAATACCTTTCACAGATGAGCCTATGAACTTCACTCCAATTTACTGGATTTCAAAAAATCATGGACTAAACATAGACATTGGATTTAGGACACATTATAACCTGCTTGACATCTGAATACCCAGGTAAACCCTCCACTTTTTACCAGCTATTCTCATTCCCTCCCCCATCCCATCTTCTGACTACAGCTACATTCATTCCCTCTTCCGCCCCCCCGTCCATCTTTTACCTACTGACCACCACAATTTACTTTCTAACTGACTGGCTTTCTTGCATATGTACTGGCCTCTGGCTGCTTTACCACTCCATCCAGGAAAAGCACAGACCATCTGCAGATGTTTCCTCAGCACGACAAAGGATGTTTGTGCCCAAAAGCTTCCTAAGAATTTTTCCAACTATTTGAGTTGGTCTAATAACAGATATCAGATTTACCCAAGGAACTTTGTCTGCACTCTCATTAAGACACCAGGTGGCACTGCTCTGCTCTGTCTCTGCTTCAACAGAGCTTCAATCAAACAACTGATTGCTTAATTTTTTTGTTTTCTTCTCTTGCTTTGTTCTGTTTTTTCTTTTACAGATAAGTCCATTTTTTATGGAATTTACAGGCACGTGCTTGTTGCCTTGATTTTTATGGATTGTCTGTAAATTTACAGACAGTCGGCAGCCCTGCCATCAAGGAATAAAGAATACATCTCATTCACACAGGTTGCAATTATGTGACCAAGCACGTATTTTTCTTTTTCGTACATTTTCCTAATTTGTTACTAAAATCTTGGCATTAGAAGGCCAACACTTACAAGAGAATTGTTAGAACAGTACTTGAGAAACCCTACTTCAGATTACATCAATTGAAAAGCTATAGAATTTTACTTACAAAACCATTTTCATAGTATTATCCTTCTGAAAAAACTCGCTTCCTGTAAGACAACAAACATTAGCCATCACTAACTTGTTATTACATTAAAGAACAGGGTTGGATCAGAAGTTCAGGAACAAAAAAGCATTTAGCAATTAACTCCCTTGAAAGCACCGCACTGTACCAATTATCTTTATGTTTTATGTTTAGGATGGAAACACTTTTGTATGTGCATAAATGAGGCAGGAAAATCTCCCTCTCAAATATTGTTGACCATGTATTTGTGTGGGCCTCTCAAGAGATTGGGGGTCCTTGCTGAATATGTATATCCAGAGATCAACTTTGCTCTACCAAAACTATAAGAAAAGTGTCTGGAACAAGGAAAAACACATCACATGGTTTTTATACACCTAACAAAACCTTTTGATTTGGTTGACAGAAATGGCATTTTCCAGTTACTATAAAGAATTGGTTGTCCTCAATCTTCATTAGTCTGATGCAGATTTTCCATAATAGTATGAAGGCTATAGTTCCTGTAATGGTGATCAATCTGAACACTTTGAAATTTGCAGCATTATTAATCAGGCATGTGTTTTAACACTAGCATGTATTAGCATATTCTTCTCTCAGTTTCATCATGTTGTCTGTCTAGCACCAAAGGGCCATGTCTAGATAAGATGCTGGCTGCACAGTAGCAGTAGCATCACATGGTATGAAGCGGGGCATGATACTACTGTGAAGCAGTAATGAGCAACTGCATAGTCAGCATCACCAAAAAGCCATTCAGGGATGATACTGCACATTAGAGCTGCGAGAAGCTTCATAGTTTCATAGTTAGTAGGGTTGGAAAGGACCTGAGCAGATCATCAAGTCCGACCCCCTGCTATGGCAGGAAAGAGTACTGGGGTCAAACGACCCCAGCAAGGTGATTGTCTAGCCTTGTCTTAAAGAACCCTGGGGTAGGAGCCAGCACCACTTCTCTTGGAAGTTGGTTCCAGATCCTAGCCGCCCTGACAGTGGAGTAGCGCCTCCTGATGTCTAATCTGAAATTACCCTCTGCCAGCTTGTGACCGTTATTTCTAGTTACTCCTGGTAGTGCTCGGGGGAACAGGGACTCCCCCAATGCCTGCTGGTCCCCTCTGACTAGTTTGTAACAGGCCACTAGATCCCCCCTCAGCCTTCTCTTCTGGAGGCTGAACAGGTTCAGGTCACATAGCCTCTCCTCGTAGGGCCTGCCCTGCTGCCC
>NW_017729004.1:51451692-51452189 GCF_001723915.1 Gavialis gangeticus | reverse complement strand
TGCCTGCTCCCCAGCCCCCCCAACCCCTCTCCTCTCCCCCAGCACCCCCCCATGGGTGCCCTGCCTGCCCCAGCTCCCAGTCATTTAAAGAAAGGCCCAAGTGCTCATGCGGTGCTACCAGGCAGAGGGCTGATCCCTGCTGCCCCCCACTGCCCCATTCTGTGTGGGGGCTCTGCAAAAGCCCCCCGCCTCCCCCACTCCCCCATGGCTTTCCTGCCTAATGTGGCTCTGGCTCTTTAAGAAAAAAAAAAAAAAAATGGAGAAAATCCCCAGGACTCCCACTCCTGCAGTGGCCTCAGGGATTGAGGGGCTCATGCGGAGCCCCCCACATAGTGGGGCACAGTGGGGATCACCCTACCCTGGCAGGAACAATGAGTGGGGAGGTTTGGGGGGGGGTTCTTAAAGGGCCAGAGCTGGGGCAGGTGGGGCATCCATGGGGGGGGTTGGAGGTGTGGGAGGGGTAGGGAGGCTCAAGAAGAGCCCCTCATGCAGTGTGG
>NW_017729004.1:51450917-51451562 GCF_001723915.1 Gavialis gangeticus | reverse complement strand
TCCTCCCCAGGTGCATCACCTTGCACTTGTCAGTGTTGTATCCCATCCTATTCTCATCTGCCCACCCCTGTAACCTGTCTAGGTCCACTTATAGCCTATTCCTCCCTTCTAGCATGCCCACATCCCCCCACATCTTAGTGTCATCAGCAAATTAAACAGGGGGCTTTTAACCCCCTCATCCAAGTCACTGATGAAGATGTTGAACAGTGTGGGCCCAAGGACTGAGCCCTGTGGAACCCCACTGCCCATATCCCTCCAGGTCGAAAAAGACCCATCCGCCACCACTCTCTGGGTGCGGCCCTCCAGCCAGTTGGATAGTGATTTGATCTGGATGAGATTTAGCTCAATTCAGTGGCTGAATCTCCGAACCCAAATTGAATCAGGGGACCAATTAAAAGGTTTGAATCAATTTGAAGCTCTCCAAATCTTCAGAAAAGATTCAGAGAGTTTGATGATTCAGGCAGTCCCTGGTGGCTGCAGGAGGGAGCTGGAGCCAGACTCAGAGCTAATAAGTACTAGGGGCAGGGGAGAGGGAGCTGTGGGAGGGCTCCATGGGGGGACCTCTGCTAGACCCCATCCCCTGCCTGCTCCCCAGCCCCCCCAACCCCTCTCCTCTCCCCCAGCACCCCCCCATGGGTGCCCTGC
>NW_017729004.1:51446397-51449898 GCF_001723915.1 Gavialis gangeticus | reverse complement strand
TTTTTTAAACAAGTGCCAGGAGCTGGGGTAGGCCAGGCAGCCAGTGCTAGGCTGGGGAGGATGGGCCTGGGTGATTTAGCCGAATTGATTAGGGACAGTGATTCAAATCACTGAATTGAATCCCTGTCCCCCAAATTGGCCGAATCCAAAATTTAAACCCAAAGTGAATACTAGCTACTTTGCACAGGCGTACTGCCCAGTAATGCCAGTTACTGCACATTAATGCTGGGTACTGCGCAGTCATTTATTATTTGTGTATACAAGTACTAAATGATTGTTCTGTAACAACTGTGCAGTCAGCGTCTCATGTAGATGCGGCCAGTGTATATCTCTATGCAAGGTCAAATGGAAAACTCTTTTCAATATTGCTAGTTCAAGAGAAGAAACCATAGCCAAACACCTACTAATAAATGGTAAGAAGAATTCTTTATGCCGATGATGCAATGCTCATCATACCCAGCAAAGATGAGCACAAAAACTTTGCAATAGGTTTATGTTCCTTTGTGATGAGTTTGGACTAAGCACAGGGCTAAGAAAGAAAGTCATTATGACGTAAGGCAGCAGTTCTCAACCAGGGTGCCATGACAGCTCCAAGTGCCTTGAGATGCTTTCATGATGGCCAAATGTAACTGCTCCATGCATCTCATGCACAGCTAGACCAGGAAGGTCTGTGGCATGAACATGTGCTCTTGGTTGCAGTAGGATTATCTGACAAATCTAAAGCAGTCAAGAGCACCTGGTCCTGTGACAACCCTTCTTGGATCAACCCCATCATGTTCCTCTCAGAAACAGAGGTGTGCAGTGTGGGTGGAATTGTCCCATGCACCTCTGTTTCCAGCAGGAGCCTATTCCCTATTTCCAAGGAATAGGCAGCCATGGGCTTAGAGACTGTCAGGGTCTATTGCAGTGCTCCCCGCTCTGAAACAGAGCAATAGGGCAGAGACCTGCTATAGGCAATGGGGGAACTGTGAAAGCAGCCAGAACAGCAGTTGTGAGCTGCTCAGAGCTATCGATCAGGCTCTGATCAGAAACTCCTGCAGCTGGCTGGGGAGCCACCTCACCAGAAGGGACAGGGCTTGGGGAGGGTTATAAATCCAGAGGCCAGATGCAGAAAGGCAGCCTAGCCCTGCTGCTGCCAGGGAGAGAAGTGACCTGAAGGGAAAAAGCTGCCTGAGGGACCTTAGACCAGAATAGAGTGGCAGAGCGGTGAAAGCCCAGGGTAGAGGCTGCTCCCAGAGTGAGTGCTGTTCTGATGAGGCGTGGGGGGCAGGTTTCCCTCTTAAAGCAATAATAGCATGCTTTTCCTTTTGTAGTGTTTGTTTGCCCAAATGGGCAGGTCTGTGTCCTATCCAGAGGGCTTACTATTTGGTTAAGTTAAACTGGTGGATCAGAAGGGAATGTCAGGGAAGACAGGAGTTCCAGGGGCCCAAAGCCCAAGCAGGGTGAAACCACAGCTGGAGAGGAGTGAGAAGCAAGGCCAGGGACCCACAGCTCAAAAAGGGCAAAAACACAGCCCAGCAGGGCAGACAGGGGGCTAGAACCCAGCAGCCAGGTCCGGCACCATGGACCTAAGCTAAAGGGATCAGCAAGGGAAAATGGGCAGAGGCTGAGCTGAAGCCCTACAAGGGCATACAGGTTTGTAGTAGCCAGATACTGACTAGAAGATAAAGTGCCCCACCTGAGTGACAACCGGTAACACCTGCAAGGCATGGGTGTAACTGTATGGAAGTTCAGAGGCCACAGAATTAGCCTTTAAAGTGATTGTAATACTGGAGCACAGACATGCCAGGAGGGTCCACCTAGTGCCAAAGGGGCAAGTTTGAGGCCTGTGGAATCTGGAAGTAACTCATTGGTTATGAGTACTGATGAGGACTCATTCTGGGATCTTAGGGCAGCCTCCCTTTCCATCAATGTGACTAATTGCAACACAGCATGGCTGGTGAAAGGGAAGGAAGGAGACCCAGAGAGCATGGGTAGGTGCAGGAGCTGTGCAGCCACCAGGGCATGCCATGGCCACCCTGAGGCCTGGGCCTACTACAGTATGTTGGTAGCTCTAGAAGTTTTAGCAGCAAGCTAGAAGTTGACCCCTAAATTCTATTATCTAGGGTTAAATATATTAAATGACAACCTTATCTGTAATAATTAGGGACCTACCAAATTCATGGCAGAAGTCAGCTGTGCATCAGCTCCTTTAATCTTGCAGGTTCCCCCATGCATCCTGCCCTGCCACTCACTCCAGATCAACAGGGAAACAAAAACTACAGTTTTATATATGGTGCTGTTTTTGCCTCCCAGCTGGTCAGCAATATGCAACAGGGGAGGGGAGGGGATAGTGCGTAAGTGAACCTAGTCCTAGTAATAATCTTTACCTCTTTACCAGCTACAGTTGTAATTACGGTTCAGTTCCATTTTGTACTGAAAACAGGAATTCAGCCTTTTTTGTATGCAAGTTATAGGTCTCCCCACTCGTACTAATTGAGCACAGAATGGATTTTTTTAAAATTTACAAACTGATGAATTAACCAAGATCAATTAAAAACTGAATCATTTAAAAAATAGCTTTGTCTAACGTTTCTTTGTCCTCAGTGATTGAAGCAATGGAATAATATAGACACTTTAAAAACTTTTCATATTGTTAAAAGTAGCATCAAGATGCATTTAAGGATTTCAAGGTGTGTACAAGTACCACTAATTAAAAAGGAAAAAATATTATTAGAACTGTTGTCTTTATTTCCAAACCATGTATTATAACCTCTGTTAAAAGGTTATACTTAAAGATAATCAAACATTTAAAGGCACATGAAACTATCATGATTCCCTGAGGGAAAATATATGTGCTTTTGAAAACCTGTTTACACTAATGTGGGACTACAAACATTAAAACATTTTAATCATAATCATATGACTGAATGACATTCCTGCCTTAACTCTGAATATCCTAGGTTTGTTAGAATTATTGCTAAACCAAGTCTAACACCCCTTTATTTTTTTTATCTTTAAATTCTGAAGTTTTTGATTACCTTTGGGATTCAGGATAGAATCCACTGAGAAAAATCCCTTTCCTGTAAGTGGCAATGGCTCTTTAATGGGCTGCAAGAATATTTGCCTGTTTCCTTCTGGCTGCCATTATTAGCACAGTTCTTTTGAGTTGGTTTAATTTGGTGGGAAGAGTTTGTGAAGCAGAAAAAAAAAAAAAAATCACTCTGAGTTCAAGCCTCTGGAAAGGTCCTTTTAAGGCTGGCTATGAATTCCAGGGACAGAAAACATTTTTTTTTCCTAGACTGGAACACAATATCACTGCAGTACACATCACAAAGCACAAAAAGAACTAGATTGAGCCCAAGACTCTGAACCTGTTAGCTATTGCCTGTCATCAAGTTGAGGGAAAAAACATCCCATATTGATCAGCTTATGAACAGAATGGTCCTTTACCTCAATTCCAGAAGCATATTTAAACATCCATCTTATTACCTGATGGAGGTTACATCTGGAAAAAAAAAA
>NW_017729004.1:51436812-51446263 GCF_001723915.1 Gavialis gangeticus | reverse complement strand
TTTAAAACAAAAATAAAAAACCCCCCCCCCCCCCCCCAAACAAAACCAAACCTAAAGCTTTTCCATGGGCTGCAATAATAACAGAATTAGACACAATAATAATTGTAGTGTTATGTGAGCTCTTCTTTCAATTGAGTTTTGTTTGAATGACATTTTCGGTTTGACTATTTTTTACATTTCTTTTCAAACAGCAGACAGATTTGGAAGGTGACATATAAAAAGTGCCATAGGGAAAGACATCACATACAATCAATGAACTATGGGAAGGAACAAACTTGAGTAAAATGTTTATATATGGAAACAAATGAAACTGGTAGAGACTAAATAGGAAAGAAACCACATTTAAAGTGACCTGGAAATAGTGAAGACACAATCTGACAAATGAGTCATGTCATTTAAAATGGAGAAATTAAACACAATTCCTTAAATTTAAGTACATTTAAGGCTCATGTCAACAAATAGCAAAAGGAATCTTGCAGTTTGATTTGATTAAAAAAATGAAACAAACAAACAAGCAAACAGAGTGTTAATACTAGACAACTCTATCAGCTCAGAAAACAGAGAATGCTGGGATGTGTACATAGAGTAGGAGAGCATAATTAGAAAGAAAGTTCATTTTGTCCCTTCATAAGTGGCTAATGGAAAACACCAAGATTAAAGTGATTATTTGAGAGTACTGACGGCTGGTAAAGCACCTGCTTATAGTAATGGATTCACTTTGTCAGAAGTAGTAACATAATTCCTTTTTAGAATGAAGAGATTATATTCAGTTACTTCCACTGACACCATCTAATTCTTCTCTGGGAATATGAGTGATAATTTCATATGTATTATAGACAAATTATATTTCCTATGAACTTTACAACTACAATGCAAAATCAATAGACTTCTGCTATGATGTCAAGTGCCCAGATATTGTATTATAGTGATGGACATGATATAAGAACTTTCATAGGCAAATTGGGACACACACACAGATGATAAAATGATTACTGAATGATCCAATAATCACTAAATTATAAAACCTTATTTTAATATAGTTTAACTATTAATGTTACATATTGAATAAACATTAGAATAACAGAAATGGCAAAGGACTAAGTGTCAGGTTATAATGTGGATAGAAAAAAGTAAATTTTGTAGTTACTGGCTGTGTCTACATCAAAAGCTACTGTGCACTGTTGGTGCTATGATACACTACTGCACAGTGTTACTCAGCTACTGCAGTTAATGTCTCATATAGACACGCCCACTGTAAATCCACCCATGACAATACAGGTAGGATACTTATACTGGTTTAATTATTGTGGTATCTGAAATCATCTTCTTCATCACCTCTGTGGCGGGTCAGTAGGGGGTGCTCCTGTGCTGAGCCACCCACCTCACTGCGCCTGACCACCTTCCAGGCTCCAAGTGCCTCCCTGGGGGTGCCTCAAGTCTGGCTGACCCCCTTCCTGGAGCACACCTGCTAGCCTGGGGGTAGAGCTGCCACCACCTAGGGATGGGCTTGATCCTGGCACTGCATCCCCAGGGAAACACAGACCTAATAGCCCTCGAGGGTACTCGACTCACTTCAAGAACGTGGGGTGCTTTCCTCAGTCAGAAGCACAAGTAGTGATGTCCCTTAGTCAGCTGAACCAAGGGGACCCCATGGTATAATCTAGACCTACTCCCAATAAGGTACAAAGGAGAACTTTATTGGTTACAAGGAGTAGGGTTGGAATAGGGTACAGAGTTGAGTAGTATCAGAGAAATCCCATAGAGTAAACAGGGTGGCTGCAGTAGCCTTTGACCATGCATCTGAGTTACTGCAAACTATATATCTAGTTAGATCTCAGGTAGCTTACTCACAAGTATCATCCAGAGGCAAGTGGAGATTCCCTCTGGAGGCAAGCAGTTCCTTGATCATGAGTTTTGAGAGAGCAAGTTTCAGATGGTCCAGCTCTTCTTTCTCTCTGAGTTTTCCTCATGGCTGCTGCCTCCTCCTCCTGGGCAGTACTTAACTTATATAATCCTTAATTTACATAGTCCTTATGACCTCATTTACTTGGTCCAATGGAGGCCAGCACCTATTGGCTGCCAGCCAACCAATTTGAAATGCATTGCTGGTTGCTGGGCAAACTGGCAGTCTGTAGCCCACCAAGGAGCCCAAGCCCCTCACCCAGGTATGTGATGCCAGTCATGTAGGAAGAGGAAGCAGGATTTCCATCTCCCTCAGGATTGTATCCAGCTCAGGTTACCTAAAGAGATAGGGTAAGGTGTGTACCCTCTGCAGGGCCCATACTAACCAAATTGTCACAGAGAAGAGTTTTGGGGGAGAAACAGAGGTGGCCTTCTGCCACAACCTCTTTCAGTTACACAACCATCCATCAATCCCTTTGAGTACAAGTTCATCACAAGTGTGATCAGATGACACTGGAGCCACCTCTATATGCTACAACCACGCCACATTTAAGTATTAATCACAGCATAAATGGGCAGGGTTTTCCATGTGTACCTGAGGTAAGGTGTCAAAATGGGAAATGAACCATAGAAATGTTCCATATGTAATGCAGAGCATTTTCATGGCTGATTTGTATAGTGCCTTATATTTATCATGTTGCCAGAACCAGCAATCAGCTGATTGTCAGTCCCTGAACAGAGACTACACTAGGGTCTGGAACAGCCTGAGACTGACAATCAGCTGATTGTCAAGCCTGACCACAGCCGATAGGGCCTCCACAAGGACTTTAAAACCCAATGCCCAGCAGCTATGGATCAGAGGGAGATCAGAGGCTCCCAGTGATAGCTTCTGTTCCCCTGTACCTGGAATTCTGGCCAGAGCTGTTTGACATGGGGTTTTAACAACCTGCTGGCCTGTACAGCCCCTGGTTCAAGACACATTATTGTATAGCTGGGACTGATAGTCACCTGATTGATTGTCTGCCCAAAAGCCCCAGGTTTTTCATAGATTCATAGATTAAGGGTCAGAAGGGACCTAGTAGATCTTCTAGCCTGACCCCCCGCCAGGGCGGGAGAACAACAAAAAACCCCAAAAAGAGAAACGGGACCAGACCCAGAGTTCTCTAGGCCAGGGACAACAATCATCTAATTGTCAGCTCTACCCCAGGACAGCACTGGGAACTCAAACCAGCCCTGGTATAGTTTGGGGCCTGTTGACAGTCAGTTGATTGTTGTCTCTGGCCTAGTTGACTGCTAATGAGTCCCAGACCAGCCCAGGCTGGTTCAAGTCCCCAGTACAGAACTGGGGCCAGAACCTATCGTTGGCCCCAGGACCATACCGGGGCTGGCTTGAGACTTGACAGTCACCTAATTTGTTGACCCCAACCCAACTTACTGATGCAGGGGAAGTCTAGGATCATAATCCTGGGCTCCCCTGCATGGGCAAGTACTAATGGTGCATGTAGCATGACAGGAATCACAATTGTTGATATCAAGGATAAGAGCCTATTACACCATTAGATGAAGGTGCTCCACTAGTATGGATTCCTTAACCTCTTGTTTATTGATTAAATACTCATCTTAGTTACCAAATGTGGCCTGGAAGGCATTATTACGTCCAGGGGGTCCTTGGGTGGTCCCTTGTCCTAGGATTATTTTGTAGTTTGTTTGTTTTTTAAAATGCAATGACTTTAATGTAAAATGCATAAACAGTTATGGAAGCAGGCCCAAAACCTAGGAGTAAAAGTGCCCTCTTCTCTCCCTCAACTGGTTGTCCAACCACTAGACTACAGTAACATGCTCCCTCTTGTGCTCTCTTCCTGATCCCATACATTCGACATTCTTTTGTATGTAATGGCAGAGCTTCAACATGAGGGATGGGGAGTTCCCCAACTCTCCTTGAACCTCTACTCTGGTGCTTAGGGCATTGTGCCTCAAGGTAAGAGCCACTGATTTAAATCCTGTCAAACTGGATGGCCTAGAATGCAGTCTCCACTTCCTGTGCAAGTGGTCTAGCCACAAGATTTATGTAAAAATAGCGGGCAGAATCACTACTACTTCTTTATCCAGTTGTGTTTTAAAAGGAAGACAGTCCTTCACAGCAATACTAAAAAGTTATGGGCTATGGGCTACCTCAGGAGACTACTCTACACTGAATCCTAATTGGAGGCATCACCCAGCAGACTTAAAATCAGACACCTAAGATCTACAGAGCGGTTCTGAAGCTCAGACACATTGCACATTCCTTACTACTGGCTACCTCTGCCAGATTGTGTGGTCTTTGAATCGCTTCTCAATTGTATCACTCTCTCCATAGAGTGCAGACAAAACTCAGAAGTCTACTCCTGGGTTTCTACTCTGAGGGCCAAGTCCCTAAAAGTTAGGCATTGTAGTGCATAACTTGTAGGGACCTAAGTCTTCTTTTGGCTGTAGCCTCTATTCAACATAATCAAGAGATTCTGCTCACTTCATTGACCTTGCTTCAATTCTGATAAGTAAATAAACTTTAAATGCCTTGGTTTTCCCCTCCACCCCCCCCAAAAGTTGTTTAAATATATATTGGTGAGATTCAAGAATTCAGAGATCTGAAGTTAATTGTCCTGTTCTTTTTAACCTTAGAATTAATTGATATTGTTTTCAAAATCAGTTCGTGATTTCTTATAAATCAAAGCCAATTTAAAATTTTCCATTTGACTACACACTATTACATTACCTTTCCTGGATGGACAAGCAAAACAAGAATATGATTTGCATTATATCTCTGTAATAAGTTATCTAAACCTTTGTGTTGCAGATCATTGCCTTTTTTCATACTTTTGACTCTCATGTGTTTATTGACTCAAATTAGATCTGATTACTTTTACTAGCTAAAAACTAATAAAGCTAGCAAAGATGCACTCAAGTATGTAGTGACATGTCTTTCTAATGCAACCCAAGTGAGAATCAGATTTCTGGCTCATAAAATCTGCTTCTGCTGTTGTTAGGAGCTTTCAGCTCAAGTCACTTGCAATAAGCAGAGGAGGATTAGAAATAGAGCTGCACAAATAATGGATTTTTTTTTGGGTCACTGACCAAACAGACAAAAATCAGAAAAAAAAGAAATGCTGGTTTGGGTCAATATATTGTTTCCTGTTTTTTTGGGCTCGCTTTCAGTAAAATAGAAAAAATAAATAACACTGTGCATACAACAAATTTCATTTTATCAGAAACTGAATGTTTTGTTTCATACTTAGGTGATTTAACTCTTTTAAGCTTTTCTCTTTCAATTTAGGTAATTTTTAAACACAAAATACCATTTTGAAAACAGGACTATTAAAAAAGTGTTGGTGTTGAAAATATCACAATGAAACATTTTAAACTTTGAAAGACAGACCATTTCATTTTCCATGTCCCCTACTCCTCTCCTCCACCCACTTACATATTTTGTTTGTTTGCTTTTGTTTTAACTATTTGCCAAATGTGACCCAAATGCTCAAATAATTTTGGTTCACCCAAGGCTCTATTTCTGGTGAATATACTGTTTACGAGTGAAGGAAATTCTTACATAATAAAGGGCTTAGTCTTTCTGTCTGTCTGTCCATAACGCTCTTGGAGCACTTTGACTGGTTAGTGAAACAACCAATCAGAGTGTGGAGTGCCACCATGATGGCAGGGACAGAGGGGACGGAGCAGGGGCCAGAGCCGCAGGCCTCCTCCCCTGCCCCCCCACTCCTCATAGGCAGCAGAGTGCCACCATGATGGCGGGGATGGAGTGGGCATCATGGCAGTGCTCCACTGCCTCTGAGGAGCAGGGTTGGGGGGAGCAAGGCCAGTGGTGCTGGAGGCAGCGGCAGCACAGGGTGCTGGTGGAGGGGATGGCAGGGCAAGCTTCACCCTCCCTCCCCCCAGCTCCTGGGAAGTGGCAGGAGCGCAAGGTGATGGGTGGCAGTGCTCCATTCCCCCCCACACCCCCCCATCATTCTGGATGGGCAATTCGCTAGTAACTTTATAAGGGTCTCCAATACACCAGCTGAATTAAATTCATGTTTTACCGTTGACTTCAATGGGAAAAGTAGCAGTCCCTTTTAGATATCCATAAGGAAATGGAAAAGGAAAGGCTTATGTACATAATATTCATGTCACACCCAGGACTGCCAAAGAAATACATGACTCATCCACATGCTCTGCTCAGAGCATGGCAAATCCCAAAACAAGACAATAAAGCCACTTTATCGAAAACTGCTGCACATATTATTAAACATATCTGAGACCAAAATCCTAAGAGCAGCCCTGGATATATATGTTCAGGGCTGCTCTAAGGTGATTAAATAGCCTAACTTCTGGGATTTGGTGTGCTCTGAGTGGGAGCTCATGGGTGGGTCATACTTCTCATTGGTAATCTAAGGATAGGATGTAGACAAGCCCATGTATTTAGTCCTACAGGGTGGTTAGTATCTGTGTGGCCTCACGCCAAAGCAGCAGCTCATGCGAGGCTGCCTCTAAATGAACAAGTGGGATACCATGAACAAATGTATCTTTGTGATATACAGTTTACATGTAGTACTTTATAGTATTCCTACAGTTTGGACAGATTCTTATGGGAATTCTGCCCAATAACTTGAAGCAAAATTTGCTTAAAAGACATAATTTGGCTTATTTTCATGGGGAACCTACAAAAGACAACATAGGAACATATTTAATATGTAGGGTTTGTGACTCAAGTCCACCGCACATTATTGATACTTAGTGGACATGTCTACACATGGCACTATGTCCCCATAGCAACAGGCTATGGCAATGTAGCATCCACAGGTGTCTACATGTGACCAGCAACTGCTTTGCCATCATGGCAAGCTTCCCCATTATAGCACTCCACTACAACAAAGTAGCTACTAAAAATAACCATGCACTGTGCATGCAGCACAGTATGGGAAATTACTGCACCATGCCTTCTTACTTCCAAAAGGAAGTACTAAAGCACAGCACAGTAACAATGTCGTCGTAGGGCAAAATGTAGATCCACCCTATGTGTAGGAAACACATGAAGAGGAAATAATTTGAGAACCACTAAAAAATTTGGGGCTCAAAGGCTATTATAAATTCAGATTAGCTTGACCCTGGAATTATTCTATTTCCAAATATAAAGACTCATGCTATGACTTACTTTTGCTTGTCTTTACTCTTCATTCATTTATATCTAATTCTATTTATTAATTTGAATTCATAGATTAAGATAAGGCTATTCAAATGAAAATACACATTGCTATTCAGTCCAAATTTTACATAAAAGGTGATTTATATTCCAGACCAGTCTTCCCCCCTTTGTTTGAAGCAGGATACCAATCCTTCCCCAGCTTTAAACAAGCATGAGAGTGATGTTGCTGTGCAGTGAAGTACAACTATAGGAACAGAACCTTTTCAATCAATTGTTCTTATTTCTATTTCATGCCACACTAATAGATTTGGCTTTTTTCAAATGTGTAGCATTCCTATAAAGTAACTCAAACTGCAATGAAGAAATGCCTTCAGACACGGAAACAAAGATCTGATCTGTTAGAGACAATAAGATCCTAATTTTCAACCTGGTCAGGCAGAAAAAGTCATAAACAGAAAATGTGCATGCATTTACACACCTCATTTGTACATACAGTAACCATGATTGCATGCAAACAACCATTAGTATATCTGACTGATCACTTATGCAGCAAATATTTGGTGAAATGCCATTACATTAGCAATGCAAACTCATTTACATCTTTGCATGCACAATTGCATGCCTGACCTTTTAGAAATCAGATCCTATTTTGCTATGATTCACACATTAGGTGAGTTTTATGTACTCTGGTGGAATCTCAATGATCTAGACTGTCTTACATCTATTTTACACATAATCAGCCTTCACCTGGACAGGATTTGTGCTATATAGCAGTAATTTTTTTTGCTGGTACACAAATGGGTAGAAGGCCAGAAGAATGGCAAAAGAGGGCAAGAACTGTACATACTTAAAAGAACACATAAGCAGCAAATCACAGAAAAAGCTTAGAGATATGTAAAAAAAAAAAAATACACACACACACCAGTTGCATGGGTTAAATTTTCCCCATGCAGCAAAAACATGTGATTTTGACACTTGAAGAGACAATAATAGAAGTTACTCAAAGCCAGATCCAACAAAATCTTCATTCAGCTCCTGTATAGGTGAAAGGTGTGCAAACCTTGAAAAAAGATCAATATTTTAGGGATTGTGCAACTTTGCCAGAAGTCAGCAGCATAAAAACTGGCCTATGGAGGTTAGCCATCAGATGTGTAGAACTGGGATAAATTCAGAAAATGAGGATTATAGGATTATGCAGGTAGACATAAAACCAAATTAGATAGAGTTCAATGGGGCAGTATGTATGAAACAAGGACTTGATCATAAAAGGAATAGAGCTCCTACAGCCCCCACTGCTCAAGTTACAAACAGGACTACAATGGGAGTGCAGGGTTTTCATCATTATTTCCAACCTGGCTGAAAAACAGGTTTAAATCCTGAACAAGAGTGTGGAGAAGCAGAGACAGAAAATGATTGACAGAGAGGAGTGGTACACAATCCAGCCTGCAGAGGTCAATAGAAAGTTGATCACTGACACAGTAGACTGAATTTGTGACAGGCAGCAGCTAAATGTAGAGCAGCTTACGCAGAAAGGGAAAAGCAACCCTGGTTATACCACAGCTCTAAGAAACCCCAGGAAAGGTCAGAGAGAGACATTCCAAAGCAATCACAGCATACCAGCAGCAGAAAGTGGTGTGTGTATCCTGAGTACGACTACCATTACTTATTAAAACTGCATAAACATGATGATTAGAGGGAAATAATATTGCACTGCACTTTTGGGTGATCTGTATTAATAGATGACAAACCATATTGTTTTTCTATTTTCAATACATGCTTGATATATAATTGTTATAACCGTTTCATAATCTCCTTGTAACATTTTTTCATGATTTCATAGACATTTGGGCTGGAAGGGACCCTGGAGGATCATTAAGTCCAGCCCCCCTGTCCCAGGGGCAGGAAATCAGCAGGGATCATAGGATCCCAGCAAGATAAGCATCCAAATGTGTCTTGAAGGTGTTCAAAGTGAGTGCTTGAGCCACCTCCGGTGGTAGTCTATTCCAAACCTTGGGGGCTTGGATAAAAAGCTGCTTTATCCAACAGCAGATTTTTTTCAGGAGAATAGAGTCTAAGGTCTGCTGTGTGCTGAAGGGAAGGTTAGAGATATTTAAGTTGAAACAGAGGGATCATTTTATCATACGTTCTCCTTTTAGTCACATTTTGCTGCTTCTGTTAGAGTTGATTACATTAGTGGGACTGTCCACTTGACAAAAATCCAGAACATCCTCCTCCCCTCCCACACTCTCCACGTCCCTTCTACAACTGTGTTTCAAAGTCCAGTTTTATGGCTAAGAAAACTTAAGCATCTCTTGCATAGCTGACATATTCCAATTGCTGCAATTTTGACTACTTTGGCACTTGCCCCACTTTCTG
>NW_017729004.1:51425200-51431812 GCF_001723915.1 Gavialis gangeticus | reverse complement strand
ACCAAGGCCCTATATTTCCTTGACATATTCCAATTGCTGCAATTTTGACTACTTTGGCACTTGCCCCACTTTCTGACTAGCTTACACCCTATATACTATTAACACCACTATTAGAACTAGTGGATTAGTTCACTCAGCTATTGCTGTAACACCTAATCCTCCTGTGACTCAGCCCATCCTTAGGCAAAACTCGCATTGACCCCAAAAGGTGTTTCACCCCAGCAAATACTGTGAGATGGATCTATACATTTCATACCTCATAATAAGCAATATGGCTTGTTTAAAAAAAAAAAAGTTAATGTTAAAAATATTCAAGGTTTTTTTCCCCAATTCATTCTCTCTTCAATACAGGGTCTTTTTTCCCCTTGTACTGGTATGTTTAAAAAACAAGATACAGAAAAGGTTATAAAATGCTATAAAATATTGCTATTTGAAAGGAAAATTATGTTGTTATTTAGACACCTGTTATTATAATAATCCAGATATTAGTAAGAATCTTGAGTATCTGGCTGAGAGGAATACATCTAGACTAACTGTGTAAACATTTACTCATAATCACAACATTTTGTATTCAAATATTAGTTCCTCTCCTGCTATTCATAATAACCATACAGTATGTTGGCAAAGGGTAAAACAGGCTGCACAGAATACCCAGAGAGAAATCTTATTAAACTTTAAGTTTAAATTGTGCACTAAGTGTTCAAGAGGCATGGAGGGTTGAGGTTGGTGTTCACTTGTGTGACAGGGGGCCATCACAAGGCCAGTCCCAATATCAGCCTGCCCACCTGTCTAGGACAATCTGCCCACCTAACTCACCTGCAAAACCTCTGTTGAAATAAAATAGCTCTTCTTAGGCAGGAGGCTGCCCACTTAATGCCCTGTTGCCAAGGGTGTAATACACAGCTCCAACCACTCCTACACCGTGTCCCATGCTTCACAGGTGACATCCAAAATCACTCCCATGGCCCCATAACTGGGCTGCACTTGGCCTCTGGCCCAAAATTTGGCCTCAGGTGTCCGTAGATATACCTTGGCCACATGCCTTCCCCACCCCACCCCACCCCAGGCCTCAACCTTGCTTCCCCCCTGGGGTCTCAACTCCAGCCAGCCTACGCATAGTCCTTCAGGCCCGTTGGACCCTACTCGACACAGCCTCCAGCAGCCACTTCATCCCCACACTGGGCCACTACTCTACCCCCTCAATTGGGCTTCTGGACCTTATGCCCCTTAGGCCTCCAGTCACTCTAGGTGGTCCTTGGCCCTGTCGCAGGCCCCACTCAATGGGCCTGGACCCTGCCTGAGGCCCCACTCAGCGGGCCTGCTCCCTGAGCCTTTCCCTTCCTTGGGGCACTCATAAGGCAGTGGGGGCTGAGGCTTATCAGAGAATCATACTCACCTTTCATTAGGAAGGTACAGGTGTTCCATTTCCTGGAGCCTGGGCCACCACAGGCAGCCCCACCACACCATCCAACCCCAGCAGGGTGCAGCTTTAGGTCATTCCCCAGGACCAGGAACCTCCTCCATCCACATAGTTCTTACACTTGACCTCCAGGTGTTCTGGGAGCAGTACTCCAGCCGGGTGATGTTCATCCTTTGGCTCCTCAGTTGCAACTGACTGGCCCTACTGAGCCTGGTCAGATAAGCCTCCCTGAGCCTACTCTTATACACATTCTGGCCCGGCCTCCTCCAATCAGGTGGCCTCCTGACTGCCATGTGACTGCCTGATTGGGCATGCTCCTAGCTGCAGCCTGGTCTGCAGCCTGCACAACCCCTTAAAATGGCAGGCAACCAAAGGTGCTCTACCACAACTTCTCTTTGAAACAAGTAGCTTGGTTTTAGTGTAAATATAGGTATTATTACAGGTACTAGCCTGTAACCATATGGAAATGCAATATAGCTGACACTTCACAGCCAAAGTGAGGGACCATCTCCCTCCTTGGCCTGTTTCTGGATCTACTACTGTTTCTGTCCAAGTACTTATGTGGTCCCTAGCTTCACAAACAAGCTAAGGAAGTATGAGTTGGTTGGATGAATGGACTGTAAGGTAGATAGAAAACTGGATGGATCATCAGGCCCAGAGGGTAGTAGTCAATGGTTCCCTGTCTAGTTGGCAGCCTGTATCAAGTGGAGTGCACCAAGGGTGGGTCCTGGGACAGTTTTGTTCGATATTTTCATCAGGGACCTGTAAGATGGCATAGAGTGCACCCTCTGCAAGTTTGCAGATGACACCAACCTGGGGGCTGTAGTAGATATGCTGGAGGGTAGGGCTAGAACTCAGAGTGACCTAGTCCAATTGGAGGATTGGGCCAAAAGGATTCTTATGAGGTTCAACAAGGACAAGTGCTAAGTCCTGCACTTAGAATGGAACTATCCCATCCACCAGTAGAGGCTGGAGGCTGATTGGCTGGGCAGCAGCTCTGCAGAAAAGGACCTGGGGGTTACAGTGGACTGTAAGCTTAATATAAGCCAACAGTATGCCCATGCTGCAAAGAAGGCTAATGGTATACTGGGTTGCATTACTAGGAGCACTGCCAACAGATCAAAGGAAGTGATTATTCCCCTCTATTCAGCACTGATGAGGCCACATCTGGAGTACTGTGTTCAGTTTTGGGGCCCCCACTACTGACAGAATGTGGGCAAACTGGGCAAAGTCCAGTGGAGGGCAAAAAAAATGTTTAGGGGGCTAGGGAACATGACTTCTGAGCAGAGTCTGAGGGAACTGGGCTTATTTAGTCTAGAAAAGAGAAGACCCAAAGGGGATTTAATAGCAGCCTTCAACTACCTGAAGGATGGTTCCAAAGAGGATGGAGCTAGAGTAGACTGTTCTCAGTGGTAGCAGATAAGGAGCAATGGTCTCAAGTTGCAGCAAGAGAAGTTTAGGTTAGATATTAGGAAAAACTCTCACTAGGAGGGTAGTAAAACACTGGAACAGGTTACACAGAGAGGTTGTGGAATCTCCATCCTTGGAGGCTTTTAAGACCTGGCTAGACAAAGCCTTGGTTAGGATGATTTAGTTGGGGATGATCCTGCTTTGAACAAGGAGTTGGACTAAATGGCCTTCTGAGGTCCCTTCCAACCCTAATTTTCTATGATCCTGTCAACTTGTCATTCCTTATCATTTCCATGCAAGTCTTTCTAAGATGTTAGATCAACGAACAGGATGGAACATCTAAACATATTATGAAACGCTTCACCACACTGATAAAAAAATTATTATTTATAGAAGAATCATTTACAAAAAAATATGTGTTTCATTGCTTTTTAAACATGTTAGGAGCTGCAGTTTTCAAAACTGATCTGTAAACCACATTTAAAAGATCATAATAATTAGCTGCCTTACCTATGGTAATCTAGAATTAGTTGTCATGTTTGCATAAAGCAAATTCTTCCAGGTAGTTTTTAGACTACAGAGTCCAGGAAATTTGTACACTTTACCACCTGCAAGGAACAGCACAGCCAATTTAGCAAGGGACCATCTCAGCTAGCAATATGCAACAGGGCTCCTAATTAGATAGATTAGGTACAGAAGTTCAGTCAGTGACCTTATTTACTTTTTTCTTGGTTTATTAATAATTAATTGTAAATGCATCTTTCTGGCCAGAACAGATAAGTGTGTATAAACATTTCCATTTACAATCTTCTGTTTCAGGGGATTATAACTTCACCATAAAAATTTGCCTGGGGCTGAAATTTGGCATTCCGGGTTGTGGAAATGTGCAGATGAATATTTTAAACAGGAAATCTAATTATGTTTTTAAGAATGAATTTTAACCAATTTTACATATATATTTAAATTAAGAGGACAATATAACTAGTTGGTATTTACTACAGTTCCTCCATAATGGTATTACCACCATTTCCCTATATTTAAATCAGAAGTAACTTCAAAATCTAATGCTACTATGTAGTAACCATTAGTAACAATAAATTTACAGTTAGGAAATTTTTACTTTTTAATGATGACCTTGACATCATTCATCACAAAATATATTTGCCTTAGAGATTTAAATGTTAAGTTTCTGACTCTACCACTGCATTCACATTGAGTAACACCTTTCTCTGCAATAAGACAAGGTGTAAAAACATAAAGTAAGATGTAAAGCACAGAGTAAAGGTTCTGGAGCAGAAATAAGAAGCTTGAGTACTGTTGGCTTTATTACAAATGAATACTTACAATGGAAAACTGAAAGTTGTATCTCTGGCCATAGGGGCTAGGGACAGACATTCAAAAAGTCTGAGCCTGAATTTGATTCAATCATTTCAGATTAGTCTATCCTGGCTAGGCTAAATCAGTTTTGTAACCGGACAGACATCCCAGAAATGAAGGCATGTGCCTGCAGTGGCTCAGTCTAGAAGTCAGAGGGAGTGCTAGAGCAGCCCCCCTTCCTTCCACAGCATGGAGCTCAGCGGGCATTGCCAGACTCTAGCAGGAGCTCTGATTAGCCCAGCAGGGAATTGATAACAGTGTTTATCACCCAATTAAGAAAACAGCAAAGGGATATTATCAGCTACCTGTTGATTCAGCATGGACTGTAGCCAGCATCTGGTCTGCTAGGTAATACACAGATGCCTCCTCAGCAAGGCAGAGGGGAAGGGGAAATTCCTGCTTATCAAGGAGGGGTGAGGGGAAGGGGGAAGCAGCCCACAGTCTCTGGAGCTCCAACCAGGGAGCAGAGGGGAGGGGCCAGCCCTGCTGTGGAGCAGAGAGCCCCACCCAGCCCAGAGAGCATGCCAGGATGCTGGGGGAGTCTGGTTTATCTTAAACCAGCAAGTGGTCTGGGACAGATATTGCATAAACTGGTTTGAGCCAAATCAGTTAAGTCTGATATTACATTCAACTAGGTTTATCTTAAACCAGTATCAGCCATTCTCAAACAGGCTTATGCGCACTGAACATCTGTTCTGTTACAGGCTTAAACCAGTTTCTGACCACTTAAACTGGTTTATGTGTAATGTCTTTCCCTAGCCAGGATAATAAAGAAACAGAAATTGAACATGGTTTATTTGATTTGAAAATATTCTACTTTTTGTTGGCCGTTTAAGAAATTTATGTCCAGAAAGTACATCTCTGCTATCAGTGGAGCAAGCAAGATTTTGCTCTAAGTTGTCTCTCACTTACACCACTATATCACCATGCATTTTAATATAAATTTCTTATTTATACCAAGGTGGGAGGAGAAGCAGATCCACTAAAACCCTATTAACTATATGCCTATTTCAGTTACAATGCATGTAATTTATATTAAAAGCTAAAGTCTTTTAGAAATATGTTCTGACCCCAAGCCCTACAAGAAATGGTTGGCTGGATTTTGATGAAAATGTAAACGTTTCTAAAGGTCAACATTATGACAAAGTTGTTTCGCTGATTAATTGAAAAGAAATGCATGCAAAATAATAATTTTTCACCCAAAGATGAGATAATTTTAGAGATAAGATGCAAAATCCACTGTACAAACCAATTCTATTTTGCAAAGAAAGTGCCAGATACAAAACAAATGTTGAGAGTTTAATGCAAGTCCACAAATCAATATTCAAACTACAGTAAGTTCACTAAGTAAAACAATAATAAAAATGTCTAATTTTGATCCTCTGCATCTCATGAAGCTAATTCTTAAGGGTAGGTTTTGCTGAGGTTTTAGGCCCCTCTACATGTTACATTTAAGGCATGATTAACCAGTTAATCATGCCTTAAGTTGGGCCACAGCTACATGTTCAATCAATTAATGGCGTGATAAAACAAGCAATAAGCCAAAAAGTTATTCCACAAAAAAATGTGTAATAACTCTGTGGCTCATTCTTCTCACCCCATTAATTGAACAGCTGATGGAGTTCCCACCCACACAAGTGCACCACAGGCTGTGAGCCCAGTCAGCTGATGGGGCTTGCAGTGCAGTGTTCCATGCGTTGGCCCTGCTGCAAGTGCCATCAGCTGACGGGTCTTGCAGCAAGGCCAGAGTTTCACGCGCTGGCCCCATTATGAGCCTCCTCAGCTGATGAGGCTGCCACCCATGGCAGCATGTGGAATGCTGCCCCCACTGCAAGCCTCCTCAGAAGCTCAGTGACCTGGGCTCCCCCTGCACTGGCAAAAAGCACAATAGGATTTGATGCTCAATCCCACAATCATGTCTCCTGTCATGCAGATACTGTATGGCAGGTGGTGTGATTGTGTGGATTACACATCCGATCCTATCACTCCTTTACCTGAAGGTCTAGAAGGGCCTTTAGAGAGCTGCACTGCTCTCCTTGGAATAAATCACACTAGCACAAAAGAGGTAGTAAAAAACCAAATTCAATTAATACAGAATTTGAGTATTATGCAAAAAGAAGATTTCATAGACATTAGAGTTGGAAGGGACCTCAGAAGATCATTGAGTCCAGCCCCCTGCCCGAGGGGCAAGAGGTTATCTGGGATCATAGGATCCCAGCAAGATAAACATCCAAATTTCTCTTGAAGGTGTTCAATGTAGGTGCTTGAACCACCTCCGATGGTAGGCTGTTCCAGACCTTGGGGGCTCGGATAGTAAAGAAATTCTTCCTTATGTCCAGCCTGAAACGGTCTTGCAGTAGTTTATGACCGTTCAACCTCGTCATCCCTTGGGGTGCTCTGGTGAA
>NW_017729004.1:51415519-51424557 GCF_001723915.1 Gavialis gangeticus | reverse complement strand
CCCCAGAGTTTGGTGTCATCAGCAAACTTGGCCAGTCCACTTCTGACTCCAATGTCCACATCATTAATGAAGATGTTGAACAATATGGGTCCAAGGACAGAGCCTTGGGGGACCCCACTGGTCACAGGGCACCATGACAATTGACTTCCATCAATGACCACCCTCTGGGTCCGACCACAGAGCCAATTTACCACCCAGTGGATCATGGTGGACCCCAAGCCATAGTTGGCCAGTTTCACCAAGAGGTGATTATAGGATACCAGATCGAAGGCTTTTTTGAAGTCAAGATATATGACATCAGTCCCTTCTCCCTTGTCCAGGTGATAGGTCACCTGGTCATAAAAGGAAATGAGATTGGTCAAGCAAACCTGCCTGCAACAAACCCATGCTGGCTATCCTTCAGGATGCTGGTGTCGGCCAGTCCATTAAGGATGGCCTCTTTAATACACTTTTCTAAGACATTCCCCAGGATAGAGGTCAGGCTGATGGGTGTATAGTTTGCCAGATCCGCTTTCCTCCCTTTCTTGAAGATAGGCACCACATTGGCCTTCTTCCAGTCTTTGGGCACCTCACCAGAGCACCAGGAGTTTTCAAAGATCTGTGCCGGGGCTGAGCTATGATGCTCGGCAGCGCCTTGCGTATCTTGGGATGTAGATTGTCAGGGCCAGCTGACTTGAAGGTATCCAGCCTCTCAAGGTGTTCCTTCATGTGCTCAGTATTGATGGAGGGCAGGGGATCCCCCTCACCCAGCCCTCCCTGTCCTGTAGTGGGCATAGGCATCCCTCCTCTCCCTCCTCAGCCCATACCCCAAGACTGAGAGGATCGAAGAAAACACCACCTGTGCCCCCAGACCCTTTAGCCCCGCTCCCAAATCTCTGTAGCACCTTATGACCTGACTGGGAGTGCTCTGAGCTGTGTCATTGGTGCCCACATGAATAAGGAGCATGGGATAGTGGTCTGTGGGCTGGAGGAGCTTTGGGATGTTCTCTGCAATGTCTTGGATGCAGGCCCCTGGAAAGCAGCAGACTTCCCAGGCTAAGGGGTCAGGGAGGCAGATTACCCCCTCAGGATGGAGTCTCCCACAACAATCTATTTGCGTTTTGTCTTGGTGAGAGTAGGGGTGGTAGCTACAGTTGAGCCCATGTTGCTTGCAGGAGCTGGCAACTTAGCAGGCTCTGCTGGGGCTGCAAGAGATTTGTACCCGTGAGCTCCAGCAAGGCAGAGGCCTTGGTGCAGTGGGCCTTAGGGCCCTTGACCATGTTGACCCATCCCCCTGACTGGACAGAATAGGAGGTCCCGGAGTCCTCCCTTGTCCTGGAGGGAGACCGTGGTCTACCCTCCAGCTCCCAGAGAAGGGCCTGGCAGTAGGAGTCTATCTCCTGCTCACAGTCCCTGATGGCAGCAGTTTCTGGACTGTGGCCTGGAGCTTCTCCAGCTGGCATGCCAGAGACCCCATAAGGGAGCAGACCCCACATAAGATGGCCTGAGTAACTATGTTACATACATCACAATTCATACCTATCAAGAAGACTTGGACTCAAGCAGTGGGTCATGTCCTTGGTAGGAAAAAAGAAAAAAAAAAAAAAAATCACAAACACACTGGGTGCGAAGTATTTGTCTTTGTGCTCCATATATGCACCTCCTAAACAGAAATATTACATAGCAGAAGTAGAACAGAGCTTACTCCTCTTCAAGCCAGCACTCAACCCTCAAAGATCTCAGGGACATTCAAACTTGTAGGTAGACAGGCTGGCCAAAATTATGATGCTAGCAGTCTGTAGCCACTTTGCAACCAAAATGCAAGGAATCAATGGATAATCAGACCCATGGTGCAATCAGGGCTAACACTGCTAACAGGTATCAAGACAGACTAGGGAAGTATTAAAAAGCAAAGGAAAACCTGACATTATTACATAATGCTATATTATTTTGGTAAAACAAACTATAATCTTTTTGTATTAAGTTTTGTCTTTAGTTTCTCATTTTCTAAATTATTTTGGATCTGTATTTACATGTATCTACTGTTTGAAACGTGAATTTCACTTCTTTTTTTAAATGCAGTGTTAAATAACTGACTCAAACTATACTTCAATTGCTTTGTGATTGTTAATTTAAAACAAAGTAGACATTAACAATGCTTTCCTAAGATATAAACCATGCATTCTTTCAAAGATAAATTTCAGTTTTAAGCTTATCATATATTGCTATTTTCTACTCCTGGGAAAATATGGTCAATTTAATTAAGCTGATTTATTTTGTCAGCAATATCACAGGTCTAGCCTTGCTAAGCAAGAATTGAAAGTCTATCAGCAACTCAATACAATTATAAACCTTCTCTCTATATACAAGAAGCATCTGCCAACATTCTGCTGTCTGTTTGAAAAATAGCTGAGACTAACAGAGTGATAAGACTGCTATAAAAATAAGAATTTCTTTTCTTTGATTGGATTCAAGTTCTTAAGACTTTAAAACTTGAATCCAATCAGGAAAATCTTCCCTTCTGAAGAAAATACCTAGAGAAATAAATTTCTCTATTAAGCCAAAGCAGTTTCAAACGTGAATGACGTGGCTACAAATGTGCAATGGTATCAGTAATGTGATCAAATCTAGTCAATAGGATAGATTCAGGCGTCTAGTTTATGCAATAACATTCATGGAATGTTTAATTCTGTTTATTTTATAGAAGTCCACATAGCCAGACAAGAGGATTGTTTTAAATCTTCATATGATGAGAAAATGTTAGCCATTTTGCTTGGAAAAAGACACTGTCACTATACTTCAGGCCTTTTTGGATTTCCACAGTAGGTTACCAACAACATTGCCCATACCAGGGTCCACACCTGAAATAACTCTGAAGATGTGGTTGGCTCCTTATTAAGTTGCATATGGCACCTGGGATTCAAAATCTCAGCTAGCTTCCAGTTCATTTCCAAGTATAGACCCAGGCATCAATTTTGATCTGCACTGCTTTCTATCATTGAAGTCATTGAAGTCCTGCTTAGCTTAGAAGTTGCCTCCTTCTTTGCCCTCTTCCTTAGCAAACAGTCTGAGCTGAAGTCTTCAAGATGCAATCCTTAATTTTAAATGTGAATTACAAAAAATTAGGCTAGTGTAAGAGTAATGTTGTAGCCATAGTAGTTCAGAAATTATGCAAGAGGCAAGGATTTCTTAGGATGACAGCTTTTGTTGGACCAACTGGTTAGGGGTGCAGTGAAATCTCATCTTGTTAATAATATTTTACAAAACATAGCGTTGGACCAACTAAGAAATCCTTGCCTCTCTTTAAAAATACAAAAAGCACAATAATTCCTAATATGGCTCCCAGCAAGACCCCAGTACAGGACACCATGGGCATCCTTGCTGTATAAGGCTTCTTGTTACTAGGACCTGGATTCCTCTGTAGGCAGTGAGGACAATTGGACTGGACCTAACCCTCAAGTGCAGTGTTACTGGGGTTACCCTCCACCATTATCCTACTTACAGTGGGCTCCTTCTTCAGGCAAAAGTCAGACTACAATTCCTCCCCCCTCTTCACAGCAGCTTAGTTAAATGTGCTCTATACTTGCTCTATACAAAGCACTCCAGGTCATGTCACTCCCAATAGCTGCAAGTTAACCCACTGTGTGTGACATCTTCTCAGCTATGGCATACTTACCAGCCCTTTCAGTTCATGTACTGACCTTACATGCTCATGAGAGTTCCCTTCTTTTTCATGCCACTCAAAGGCTTCAGGCTTGCCTCACACACTGTGCAAGATATCTATTTGCTGCTGTTACTGCAGCTGCTGTCAGCAACAGGCAGTATCTCTGCTTCGCTTTCTACATTTCATGTCTAGTTTTCAGGTGGACTGTTGTTTGACCTTCTTCCAAAGTCTGCCCTTGGGTTTGTGCTTTGAGCCTGTTGCTCATCCTTACACAGCCCTCTGCTTGAGCCTGATCCCCTCTGGAGTCATTCTCTTTCTTGTGCCCCAAACATCCTGGTGCCCTATACTGGCTAGATGATGAATTGCATTCCTACTGTCCCAGAATGACCTGCTAAATCCTAACCATTCAGCATTTCAGGGATGGGGCAGTGTCACAGAGGAGAGCCCCAGACAGATGGAGCATCCAGCAAGAATGAAGACTCAGCTCGGTGAGTTGGGAATTAAAGGGGGGGAGGTGTGTCGCAGAGCACACAGGTGCCCTGCGCCTGAGAGCAGAAACAGCTCGGGAGAGAGCACTAGCAGCGAGGGAGGAAACCCAGCTGCTAGTTACTAGGGCAGCCAGAGTCACAGGTGCTGGTTGCTAGGACCACCACTGGGGAGCCAGCTGACAGGAAGGGGCAGGGCCTGGCACATATAAACCGCAGGCATGAGGTCAGGAGGGCAGTTCCCTGCTGGCGGCCAAGGGAAAAAAGAGATAGGCCAGTGCAGACAGAGGGGAAAAGCCTGACTGCACAAGCAGCCACTGACTGCTGCTACAGGTTGGAGCATTTTCCGGTAGGAATTAAATGTTGTTTTGGCAGGACGGTTTAGGTTTTTTTTATGTTATAGCCCAGGGGCTTTGCGTTTTGTGTTCACTGTTCATCCAGGGGACTGGGTAAGGCTATTAGGGGTTGAAGGAGGCCTCATAGGGGCTCCACGGCAGCATGGGGACCCCGGCGCCAGAAAAGGCACGGCACTTTAGGATGCACTGACCCCAGTCCCAGGGCATGGGGCAGCGAGAACCCCCAGAGTGAGGGGAGCCGGGAGAAGCCTCAGAGAAAGGGGCAGAGAGGAACCCCAGAGAGAGAGAGAGAGAGAGGAGAGGGGGCCATGAGGAGCCCCCACAGCGAGGTGGCGGCGAGAAGCCCAGAGAGCGAAGATGGTAGGAAGCCTCACCAAAAGGGGGCAGCAGAGCACCAGGAAGGTCCAGGATGAGACACAGTGGCGGGAGCCCATGAAGAAGGCCAAATTACAGCAAGGTCCAGGTTAAAACCACATCGGTACCATCTGTGAGGCTTGGGCTGCGGTGTAGGGGAGGAAAAAGGAGCTGCAGATAGTGCCCCCTGGCCACCGGGGCAAATAACATGGGCAGCCTCCCGCTAATTATGTCAATTAATTAATCAATTAAGATCAAAGCATGGCAGGTGAGTAAGCAGGCAGTTGGCCCACAACAGGAGGGTGGAGTCACCAATAGAGAGGCTCCAGTAGAGATACTCCTGTCACAATGATGCATTGGCCGGGAATGTTTCATACAGCAGCATGCATCATAAGACACTGGTTTGTCTGTATGAGGAAAAGAGCCCTTGGGTCCATGCGGAAAAAGGAATGAGAACAGATGCCAATCCCCGGTCCGGAGTCAGGGGAACAAGGTTTGGAGCAGCTACATCAAATAGTGCAAGGCCTACTGGATCAAGCCACAAGACAACAGATCCTGTTAGCTACCATGATCAAAAGAGCCTGACTCCGGCCAGTGATGCAGGTAGGAATGTGTGGCTACAGAGCCCGAGTTGACCCTGAGGTGGGAGACAAGCCACCCACACTGTTAGTAGAAGTAACAATAGAGGGAAAAAGAGTAGTAGCTGTGCTGGACTCAGGCTCATGGCAGACGATAGTACAGAGCGACATGCTACTGGCAAGAGAGAGGGAAAGAGCGGATTGTGCGAGGGTGCAGTGTTGGTGCGGGGACGCCCTCAATTTCAACAAGGTGAGGGTCACTCTACGAGTAGGCGATAAGACCCGCCGGATGTTAGTGGGGGTCACGGAACATCTACCCTACCCAGTAGTAATGGGCTGCAACTGGCCTGAGTTGCTAAAAGATAGTCGGAGTGAGGCGCAAGGAGACCGTGGAGGGTTTCGCAAGTGAAACCAGACAGTCTCTGCCTGAAGAAGAATCTGAACAAAGGGTGGATGTCGCCCATTTGTGGGAAGATGAATATTTTCAGCTGGAGCAGAGTCGGGAGATGGACTTTCAATGGGTGCTGCAGGAATACCTTGCCCAAAGAAACAACGAGGTATTGAGACCAGAACTCATGAGGACAACCCCGAGGTTCGAGGTAAGAAACGGCCTCCTATACCAGATTGAGCAAGGGAAGCCAGAAGGAGGGGAGGTCATACAGCTGTTGGTCCCTCGGCGATATCGACAGGCCTTACTGAAGGTGGCTCATGAGCTCCCTATGGGTGGGCATCTGAACCGGGACAAAACAGAAACATGCATTTGGGCAAGGTTTTTTGGCCAGGACTGGTGCGGGAAGTAGCAAGATATTGCGCTTAGTGTCCCGTCTGCCGAAAAGTAACCCAAGGCGACCCCCAAAGTCTCCTTTAATTCCATTGCCTCTGGTAGAGGTTCCCTTTGAGAGGGTGGCGGTGGACATTGTGGGGCCACTTCCCTGGAGTAGCACTTGGAACCAGTACATACTGGTACTATTAGATTATGTGACTTGGTAACCGATGCGGACAGTGTCCGCGCCAAAGGTGGCGAATGAGCTGTTGAAGATATTTTCCTGAGTAGGAATCCCTAAGGAACTACTGACCAATCAAGGAATGAACTTTACATCACACGTGTTTGAGGAAGTGAGTAAAGCATTGGGGATCAAACATCTGAAGACTGCCGTATATCACCCCCAAATGGATGGGCTTGTGGAACGTTTTAATCAGACACTGAAACAAATGCTAAGGAAGTTCATGGTTAAGAGCCCACAGAATTGGGACAAAATGATACCACCTTTGTTGTTTGCTGTAAGAGAGGCACCCCAGGCCTTGACTGGGTTTTCACCTTTTGAGTTATTGTACAGCCGGCAACCAAGAGGGATCCTGGACCTAATTAAGGAGAGCTGGGAGGAACAGCAGAATAGAGACTAGAACATCATCCAATACATGATCCAAATGCAGGATGCCTTGAAGCGGCCCGGAATGTGGTGTTGCGAAATCTCAGAGAAGCCCAGCAACGACAAGCAAGACATTACAACTGAGGCACCCGGGAAAGGAGATTTGACGTGGGGGGCCGCATGTTGGTTCTACGCCCAGACAGTGAAAGTAAGTTACTTGCCCGGTGGCAGGGACCCTGCAAAGTCATACACCCAAGTGGGACCCGTAGACTACAAGGTGTACCAGATAGGTAAGAAGAAAAAGAAACAAGTATACCACATCAGTATGTTGAAGAAGTGGGAAGACCAGGAGTGTATGTATTTAGCCCCTCATCCCGAGGAGTTGGAATTGGGACCCACGTTAATGGAGGAAAGTGGGCTGGGGGGCAAAGAACTGGCCCTATGACTGTCAGAAGAACAGAGACGACAGGCCGCCAAACTAGTCAAGGAGTATGAAGACCTGTTCCAGGGAACCCCTGGGGAAGCTTGGGGCATGGTACACCAGATAAAAACTCCTCTGGGCCAGGTAATACGTGAGAATTGGAGACGGATTCCCCAGCGACTCCAAGACCAGATAAAAACAGAGATTGCAATGATGCTAGAGAAGGGTATCATTTGTGAATCCCACAGCGACTGGCAGAACCCCATTGTGGCAATACCTAAGCCCAATGGGAAAATACGCCTCTGTATCGATTACTGGAAGGTGAATGCAGTGGCTAAGTTTGATGCCTATCCGATGCCCCGAGTGGACTAACTGGTGGAAAGCATCGGGCAAGTGTGCTACATTTCCACTTTAGGCCTGACCAAAGGTTACTGGCAGGTCCCAGTGGCATCTGAAGATCAGGAAAAAGACAGCATTTGCCACCCCCTGGGGTCTTTTTCAATTCCAGCGAATGCCATTTGGGTTGCATGGAGCCATGGCCACGTTCCAGCAGTTGATGGACAGAGTTTTGGCTCCCCATGGGGGTTACACCACAGCGTAGATTGATGACATTATTATATACACTGAGAACTGAGCTGAACACCTCACCACACTGAGAGCAGTACTGCGAGATTTAAGAAGGGCCAGGCTGACAGCCAACCCAAAGAAATGTACTGTAGGGAAAAAGGAAACACAATACCTAGGGTTCCTAGTAGGAAGCAGGAAAGTGAGGCCTTTGTTGAGTAAGGTGGAGGCGCTGCAGAGATTTCAAACACCCCATACTAAAAAGCAAGTGAGGGCTTTCTTGGGGCTGGCCAGTTATTATAGAAAGTTGATACCGCACTTTGCGGATGTAGTTGTACCGCTGACGGAGATGATAAGAGCAGGGGCTCCAACCAAAGTGGAATGGATGCCAGAGGCAGAAGAGGTGTTCCAAGCAGTGAAGGAGGTGTTATGCCTACAACCACTCTTATATTCTCTGGATTTTAATAAACCTTTCCTGGTGCAGACTGATGCATCAGATGTGGCTATCAGAGCCATATTGGTATAAAGACAAGGAGAAGAAGAGCACCCTATTAGGAAATTACACCCATCGGAACAGAATTATGCCACAGTGCAGAAGGAATGTCTGGCAATTAAGTGGACTATTGAGACACTACGGTATTACTTATTAGGGTGACGGTTCACCTTAAATAACCCTTCATGCCCCGGACGGATGGAGCACCCGGCGAGAATGAAGACTCGGCTCGGTGAGTCGGGAGTTAAAGGGGGGGGAGGTGTGTCAGAGAGCACACAGGTGCCCTGCACCTGAGAGCAGAAACAGCTTGAGAGAGCACTAGCAGCCAGAGAGGAAGCCCAGATGATAGTTACCAGGGCAGCCAGAGTCACAGGTGCTGATTGCTAGGACAACCGCAGGAAGCCAGCTGCTCAGCCAGTGCAGACAGACAGAGGGGAAAAGCCTGACTGCACGAGCAGCCACTGACTGCTGCTATGAGTTGGAGGGTTCCCCCGTAGGAACTGAATGTTGTTTTGGCCGGACAGTTTAGGTTTTTTTATGTTATAGCCCAGGGGCTTTGTGTTTTGTGTTCACTGTTTATCCAGAGGACTGGGTGAGGCTATTAGGGGTTGGAGGAGGCCTCATAGGGGCTCCACGGCAGCGTGGGGACCCCGGCGCCAGAAAGGGTGCGGCACTTTGAGATGCACCGCGCTCACCTCGCCCGCACTGGGGCTTTCCCACAATTGGGGCTCAGGCGGCCTCGGCCTTACCTGGCCCCAGACCCCCTTTCCGGGT
>NW_017729004.1:51402257-51410519 GCF_001723915.1 Gavialis gangeticus | reverse complement strand
CTCCGGGGCTTCATGCTGCCCCCCCTTTAGTTGGGGCTCTTCACTGCCCCCTAACTCTGGGGCTGGGCCAATAAGCCCCCAAACCAAGCTGCACCCTCTATGGCGCAGGAGACCCCATGCGGCCTCCTCCAACCCCTTATAGCCTCACCCGATCCTCCGGTGTCACTCAACAACAAACAGAAAATACAAAGCTCCTGGCCATAACGTAAATTCCCAGCCAACCTGGCTATCCTCCATGTCTATCCCCATCAGGGTTTTCTCCACCCAGTATCCTCACCGCAAACTCAGGCCATCAGGCTTTTCTGCTATGCCTGCCTGGCTTGCTTCCACCCAGTACCATCCTACCGCACTCAGGCCATCAGGCTTCTCTGCTAGGCCTGCCTGGCTTGCCCCTGCCAAGCTCCACCCTCCTTGGCTGCCAGAGGGGAACTGCCCTTCCAGCCTCAGCCTGGCTGTTTATAAAGGCCAGGCCCTGCCCCCTTCTGGTCAGCTGACCAGACTGGTTGCCCTGGCAACCTGCACCTGTGCTGCCCTGGTGACTGGCAGCTGAGCTCATACTACTGTTGTCAGTAGCAGGCACCTTAGTGCCCTGCTACAGACCTGTACTGTTCAACATCTTTATCAGCGATCTAGATGTGGGTGTGGAATGTGCACTGTCCAAATTCACTGATGACATCAAGTTGTGGGGTGAGGTAGGCACGCTGGAGGGGAGGGACAGAATCCAGCTAGATCTAGACAAATTACAAAGGTGGGCGGATGAGAATAGGATGGAATTCTCCTATTCTCCTAGGATGAGTGCAAGGTGCTGCATCTAGGGAGAAGGAACCAGCAACACACCTATAGGCTGGGGAACATCCTTCTTATCAACATGGTGGCAGAGAGGGATCTTGGAGTCATTGTTGACTCCAGGATGAACACGAGCCGCCAATGCAAGGAAGCAGTCAGTAAGGCTAACCGCACCTTGTCGTACATCTACAGATGCATCATGAGCAGGTCCAGGGAGGTGATCCTTTCCCTCTACGCAGCATCAGTCAGGCCACAGTTGGAGTACTGCATCCAGTTCCGGGTGCTGCACTTCAAGAGGGATGTGGCTAGCATTGAGAGGGTCCAGAGGAGGGCCACTCGCATGGTCAAGGGGCAGCAGGCCAGGCCCTACGAAAAGAAGCTAAAGGGCCTGAACCTATTCAGCCTCCACAAGAGAAGGCCAAGAGGGGATCTGGTGGCCATTTATAAACTCATCAGGTGGGAATTGAGGGAGGCTTTGTTCCCCCCCGGGCACCACCCAGGTTTACTGGGAATAATGGCCACACACTGTTAGAGAGAAGGTTCAGGCTGGACATCAGGAGACATTACTTTACAGTTAGGGCTGCCAGGCTCTGGAATGGGCTCCCAAGTGAGGTGGTACTCTCTCCTACCTTGGGGGTCTTCAAGAGGAGGCTGGACAGATATTTGGCTGGGGGGATATGACCCCGGCACTTGTTCCTGCCCGGGGCAGGGGGTTGGACTTGATGATCTGTTTAGGTCCCTTCCGAGTCTAAGCACTATGATACTATGAAAAAAATATCTTCTGGAAAAGGATTTCTAAGATTTTTTTTTAATATAGCACTTGTCACTGGGTGTTGTCTACACAGAACAATGGCATATAGCCAGATTCCCAAGCTACCTACTAAGTAGTTTAGGAAGAGTGCGATGCTAATATCACCATAGTGCTTTGACCACCTGAGCTAGTTCATTCAAGTAGGCCAGGTAGACATACCTGCTGCCAGGAAGGTTTTCTTCAACCTGACTTAAATTGCCCTTTTACTAAATTACATTCCATTACACCAAGTCAGAGTGCCTTTGAAACATGTTAAATTTGGTGTTGAGACTAAATCCCTGTGAAGAATTCAGCCATAGTGGTGATGCTTCCATGGTTATATCTTTTATATCTTTTAGACAACTGTATATAATTTAGAATTAATTATTGCTAGGTCACACTAAATACATTTAATTTGTTTCCCCTCTAAAGTCAATTCATATAGACCCTTAAATATTTCCACTGATAGTGCCCCTTGTGCTTTTCTATATTTTTGCCACTGAGTTGCCTGAACTGAATGCTGGACTGCAAGTGCATTATTATCAGCATCATGTAAAAGACTATGTGACACAGTACCTTTTATGTGGTTGGTATTTGCATTGGTTATGTAAGAAAGAAAAAAAGGAGTCAATTGCCAATGTGTGTTTTTTTTGCTAGCAACAGCACTGACAAAATGCATAACTATAGTCAGCATGTTTAAAGATCATGAAATAAGAGCCTGCCTATTCCACCTTTTGGTATAAAGTTCAGTTATATAGTCCGTCTGTTAAACATGTCACTGTATTAAGTTAGCCACCACTTTTAGGCTAATGAACTACAAGTTTAATTTGTTCTCTTCAAGACTCAAGCCTGAAGAGTCTGCTGTACTTGCCTTAATCCTCATATTCCTTGCGCAGTGTGCTGCAGAGAATATAAGTCTACTCTGTTTTAGTTCAAGTATGGGTATCTACGATCACATTAACTTAAAAACAGGGACCTACTTCCTCAAAGGTACATAGATGCTTAATTCCAATTTTTTTCTTCATGCCAACTGGGAATCTAAATATCATTGAGGATTTGGGCCTAAGTGTCCTCCTCACTACACAATAAATAAAAGTGTAAGACTAGGAGCCAGGCTTATGTGCATTCCCCTTGTTGGTCTGTTTTACAGCAAAGTAACTCCTATAGTTAATAGATAATTACATGCCAGAGCTCCCTGTCCTGCTCTTTCTTTCCTTCTTTTTTTAATTTGGAACTTCCTGATGCAAACCTGCTTTCCATACAATTATAGGGGTAGGCCCAAACTGACATTATATGCACAAATGGCAGTAATTCTCCATCTTAACATTGACGGATTTTGTTGACAACTGCAAATCAGAAGACGCTATTTGTGCAGCCTGGTTCATTCAACTTGTCCAGTGACCCAGAAACATTCCTCTGTAAATTTTCTTGACATTTTACCTGTGGTTCCTGATCTAAATCAACAATATGTGAACTGTAACATTTAATTTGTGTTATAGTAAGACATACGGGATCTGTAACATGTATAAGATCTTAAATATGGGAAAGACTCCTCTACAAATTGTATTTAACAAGACAACAACTGGGTTGTTTGTTCTTGAAGTCCTCAGGTACCACCTTCATAGCAATGTAACATAATTACTTGATTCCAAGATGAGGTTTTGTTCCTCATTCAACATGGGAAAAAAAGCTGGAATTGGGAATCAGACCACTTCACCTGGAAACTGTGGAGAGCAGCTGTGTAGAAAGCCCATCTTGGCTGGGGACAGTGGCAGTAGTATACAAGTTCTTCCTTCCCTGCTCAGCACAACTCCCTCTTCCCCACCCTACCCTCCATCTCCCCCACCGTCAGGGACAAGACTGGAAGGAGGAACCTGCACATTGCCACAGCTGCCTTTTCCAGTGCAAGACAGGAGCAGGTAGGAAGTAGCTCTGGAGCTCCCCCCATACCTGTTGCAGCTGGGAGCTGGACCACTCTAGCTGGGAACTGTGGGGACCAGCTGTGCAGGAAGCCCAGCTCAGCTGGGAACAGTGGTGGTGATGCATAGATTCCTCCTTCCCTGCCAGGTTCCCTGCCCAGCTGCTCCCTTCAGGGTAGGACAAGAGTAGGTCAGGAGTACCCCTGGGTCCTTCAGTGCCTGTGTCAGCAGGGGACACTGTCTGTATTAGATGGCTTCTCCTGGGGTGGGGGAGAGGGTGGGAAGGGAAGGGAACTGGGCAAGAAGCAGGAGCTGGAAGGAAGAACCTGAGCTCCTCCTGTCTCTGGCTGAGCCCCCTTCCCTGCACAGCTATTCCCTGAAACATGGGGAAGAAGTGGGCCAGAAGCAGCTGCGGGGCTCCCCCCTGTGCCTAGAGATAGCAATGGGGGAGGAGGCAAGCAGCAGGGGGGCAAGTGGTAGAGAAGACAAACAGAGAGGCAAAGGACCAGGTGGCAGGAAGGCAGGCATAGAAATATGACTCCAAGATCATAGAGCATAGAGATATGATGTTGGCAAGGAGATATGATTACTGTCTATTACAATATGAAGACAGTAAACAATAGAGAGCAAAATGAACTATTTAAGTTAAAGGATAATAATGGCACAGGAATCAATGGTATGAACAAGCCTTGAAATTAGGAGAAATGTTCTAACCATCAAAGAGGTTCTGGAATAGCTTTACAATCAGATCAGTGCACGCAAAATAAATCTAACTTGCTTTAAGATGGGGCTTGATCAGTGTCCAAAAGAGTTTACATGATGTGGTTGCCTTTGATAGGAGGTGATTGGACACAATGAAACATGAGATTCCTTTTCAGTTCTATATAACTATATGGTAGATTTCCCATCAGTGAGAAGTATAAGAGGAGAAAGAAGTATATCAGGGGCACAGCAGGGCAAGAATCTACTACACCCCATTGAAAACTAGCACAAAGTCCTATAGGAGCTTGCATTAGTGGTCTGAGTCAATCCATCTCCCCCCACATCTTTAATTTGCATTCAGGATGGGTAATGGAGAATAAGGAATTTTGACCCAGGTATCTGTGAAATAGATACCCAGGCCATCTGAAATAGAGAAAGTGGATAACTGCATTTGGAAGTAATCACTTTTGTTGGGAAGGAGGAAAAAGGAGTGAAGAAGAGAATTAGATCTCAAGTCAATGGAAAGAAAGAAAGTTTGTCAGACAAAGGAGGTATGTCTTCATTGCCTAAGGCAGTGGCATACAACCTTCACTAGACCATGGGTAATAACACTAAGCAAATAAGTATTTGCAGACAACATTATACCTTGTGCTTCCTGAAAACCTGTAGAAACATACACATGGAAAATTTCCTCTGGCCTTGAGCAACATCAGAAGTTGCTCATCAGAAGTTTTTGCAGGCAACATGATGCCTGTGTGCCACACTTGGGAACCACTGCTCTTAATAGCACAACCACCTCAGAGATAGTCCTAATATAACATTTCCTTTCCATATCTTAGGTGGAAGTCTCACTCCAATACATGGCACGTACTTATTGATATCTAAGCAGACTTAAATATGCTAGTGTTTATCTGTACTAAACAGCCACAGTGGTGTGAATAGGTGACAAACAAAAATTTAACTGGAGGTCTTGTAGATAATAACATTAAATTTTACCACTGAGCTAACAAGCTAAAGCTCTGTAATTCAGATCCTCTGGGTATTTGGCACAGAAAGGCACCTGTAACACACAAAAACTCTAGGAGATTACAAATATAGGAATAAATTGGCAAAACCAAGCACCTATGCTTTGTTTACAGATAAACATAAATTGTAACCAAACAGAAACTTAGCTAGAGATACACAAAGAGCATGTTTACATGTGCGCATTTACTGTGCAGTAACCAAAATTACTGTGTGGTACAGGCACATATCTACACATCATGCAGGTATCAAATTTACGCCCAATTAGTTACTGCACAGTAATGCACATGTAGATACACTACTGCACAGTAACCCAGGGGGCCTCCCTGCTGGTTCTGCCCAGAGAGGGGCCAGCCAGAGCCCAGCCCCAGGGCTTCTGGTTGGTCCCCTCTGCTGCTGCTGGCCTGGGCTGCTCTCTGGCAGCCCTCACCCATAGAGTATAAAACCCAGAGCCATTTCTTGCCTTGGGACACATGACAGGCAGTCAGCAGGTGCTACTCTTGGTCCAGGAGCCCAGCAGGCCCCATGTGCCCCCTGGACAGCCCACAGGCTGGGAGTGCCTGGGCTACGCCCCCCTCAAGCTGCTCTCTGGACACAGGTGAATGCAGCAATGGACTGCAGCTGGCTGCATCCCTTGCCCAGCCCTGAGATGCCCCCAGGGCTGCTGGCCCTACTGGCTGTGCCACCAGGGCCAGCACCTGCTGCCTACTGCTGCTCACCCCACACCTCTGTCTCTTTGCAAGACCATGGTGAAGTCCAATCAAGACCCCCAACTCTCTTTCAGTCATGGTGCTAGAGAGCATAGCAGTGCCAAGCCTCTAAGTATGCTGCTGGTTCTTTCTCCCAAGGAAGAACCCTGCACTTCTCTACATTGAAGTCCATTAAGTTTTGGTCTGCCCACCTTGTGTGTTCAGATTGGCCTGTATCCCCAGCCTATCTTCTAGTGCAGGGGTGGGCAATTATTTTGTGCGGAGGGCCACTTACCCAGTTTTGGCAAGCTGTCGAGGGCCGCGTGGGTAGCCCCGCCCCATGACAGGTGCACCACCACTTGACAGGTGCCCTGTCACCTGGTCACCATCTTCAGACCAATGTCCCAGGGCCAGCACTGGTGCGGCCCAAAGCGGGGCACAGGCTGGCAGGGGTCTGTGAAGCCAGGCTGGGCTGCACCAGCAGGGAGGGAGGAGCTGGCCCAGCTCCACAGAACCCCTGCCAGCTGGGACCCTACACTCCTGCCACCCTGCTCTGGGCCCCACTGGCACTGGCACTGGCCCTGGGACACTGGTGCAGGCCCCACGCTCCCGCTGGCTCCCCACCTGCTCACACCCAGTGTCCCCCAGCCCCATGGTACAGGCCAGGGGCAGAGCACAGCCCTGACCCCCTGATCACCAGCAGGGAAGAGGCTGGTGCTGAGCCTGGAGAAAAGTGGCCCCTTGCCTGGCCCATGGCCGGCACCCCACACTGCAGCTGCTCACAGCCTGCACAGGGCTGTCTGGAGTAGGCACAGGCAGCCCCAGGCCAGGTGTGAGTGGCTGTGCTGGCCACGGGGCGGGTGAGGGGCCACTTTTCCCTGCACTCAGCACCAGCTTGTAACCCACCCCACTGCCAGCCTGGCAGTAAGGCTGGGTTAGAAGGTGGTGCTGAGTGCACGAGTGGACGAAAAAGCAGCCCCTCCCTGCCCCATGCCTGGCACCCCTCTCTGCAGCCATTCACAGCCCACTTGGGGCTGCCTGTGCCCGCTCTAGACAGCCCTGCATGGGCTGTGAGCAGCTGCAGCAGGGAGTGCCGGCCACGGGGCGGGTGAGGGGGCACTTTTCTCCATGCACGGAAGGAGGCCAGGGAAAAGCTGAGCGCATGGGGAGAAGAGGCCCCTCCCCTGCCCCATGGGTAGTGACCCACGCGGCAGACACTCCTAGTCTGTGCAGGGCTGTCCAGAGAGGGCACAGGCAGCCCCATTCAGGCTGCAAGCAGCTGCAGCATGGGGCACTGGGAGTAGGGCAGGGCAGGTCCGCTTCCCCCCCACACTCCTCCCCTGCCCAGGGTCCCCCCCTCCATTTACCAGAGCTTCCCGTGCGAGGGCAGCCATGTGCTCCCAGCTGAGAAACCTTGGCTGGAGCTTCCAGCTGGGGGGTGGGGCCAGATGGGCACTGCTGTTGTGGTAGCCTGCTGGGCTTCCCCTTGGTCCAACTGCCCTTGGTTCCTGTCATTTTTGAGACAAACCAAGGGCAGAGAAATATTAATTTTCTACATTTTTTTAGGGGCCCTGTGGGCCGGTTAGAATGGCCTCATGGTCTGCATCTGGCCCACGGGCCGTATTTTGCACACCCCTGTTCCAATGTGACTGCCTTCCCCATAGTTTAGTGTCATCTGAGAACTTTGCCAGTCTGCATCTGATGCCCAAATCCAGATCATTAATGAAGATGTTGAAGAATACTGACCTGAGTGCTGAACCCTGAGGGACACCACTTGTCATCTTGCACCATGTTGATTCATTCCCATCAACTAGTACCCTTTGGGTCCGACCACAGAGCCAGATTCCCAGCCATTGGACCGTGAGATGGTCAAGGCTACAGCTCCACAGCTAAACCATGAGGACATCATGGGAGATTAAGTCAAAGGCTTTCTTGAAATCCAGATATATGACCAAGGGGTCTCCCTTGTCCAGGCAATGCATCACCTGGTCATAGAAGAAGATGAGGTTGGTCAGGCAAGACCTGCCAGTAACAAAGCCATGTTCGCTGGCATTCAAAAGGTTGCCTTCTGTAAGCCTGTTGCTGATGTATCCCTGTTGCTGAGTTTCGTTTTTACTATGAGTGGATGGGTGGGTGATCTGGACGGTGATGGGTCAGCACTGCTGGAGGAGGGGGGTGGGGGTTATGTCTGCTTCATAGTTTCTAGGGTCGGAAGGGACCTAAGCAGATTGAGTCCGGCCTCCTGCCATGGCAGGAAAGAGTACTGGGGTCAAATGACCCCAGCAAGGTGTTCAGCTAGCCTCCTCTTAAAGACCCCCAGGGTAGGAGCCAGCACCACTTCTCTTGGAAGTTG
>NW_017729004.1:51391877-51401124 GCF_001723915.1 Gavialis gangeticus | reverse complement strand
CTCTGGCACCACACCAGAGCACCACGAGTGCTTGTAAACCCATGCCAGGGGTCCTGCAATGACCTCAGCTAATTCCCTCAGTACTCTAGGGTGGAGATCATCCGGACCAGCTGATCTGAATACATCCACTCCCTCCAGAAGTTCCCTAACCTGTTCCTCACTAACCCTTGTGCTAGGTGCGCCTCCCCTGGGGTTTAAGGGGGGCTCAGAGGTGGGGTGGCTGTTCCAGTCCCTGCTTAGGAAAATGGAGGCAAAGAGATCGTTAAATAGGTTAGCTTTGTCATCTGGTGTGACGACCAAATTACCTAGCGTGTCTTGCAGGGGCCCGACGTTACCTGGAACCTTCTATTTGCCCCCTATATATTTAAAAAAGGACTTCTTGTTGTCCTTGATCCAGGAAGCTAGTCCCAGTTCCATCTCCGCTTTGGCCTTCCTGACTGCCCCCCTGCATCCTCAAGCAACCACAGTATAGTCCTCCCTGGTGATGGCCCCTCCCTTCCATTGGGTGTAGACCTCCCTTTTAGCTAGGAGACTTTCTTGGATGATTTTGGTGAGCCATGGGGGCTTTTGCGCCCTCCTGCTCCCTTTGATCTGTGTTGGGATTACTTCCCTTTAGGCTTGGAGAATCGTCTCCTTGAGCGACCACTCTTCTTGGACACCTGGCTCCCCTCCCCTCCGGGACCTCAGTGCTTCTCCGACTATTCTCCTTAGCTCATTGAAGTCCGCCCTCCTGAAATCTAGGGCTGCTGCCTTGCTGCAGACCTTTGCCATCTTGTGCTGGATGGTGAATTCCAGCAGGCAATGATTGCTGTCGCCCAGGTGGTCGAGCACCCGCAGCCCCCTCACCAGGTGGTCGCTGGTGGCCATCACCATGTCCAAGAAGGGGGGACGGAGGAGCAATGGGTTTTTTCCCCCATAAATAAAGCTTTTAACTGTTTCACACATGTGTGTGTCCTAGAGTGGGCAGAGAGTAGGGGGGGTGTGGGTGGCAGGGCAGGCAGGCTACAGCATCGAGTCCTCCAACAGGTGGTCCACCAGGGCCTCCCATACCCAGTCCCTGGGCCTCCGCTGGCAGGTGGGCACATTGCCAGGGGCTTGGTGGGCAGAAGCCACTGCTGGTGTTGCAACCTGGCACCAGGAGCAGTCCTGGCAGCATCCTCTGCCCAGTGCACCTCGTCTTCCCAGCATCCTGGAACACCTTCCCCTGGGCCTCACACACATTGTGCAGGATACACACTGAAACAATGACCCAGGGGAGGTTCCTCTCAGTCATGTCAAGGCAGGCCATGAGGGAGTGCCAGAGCTCTTTCAGCTGGCTGAAGAAGCATTTGACCGGGGTGTGGGTGCGGCTGCAGTACCTGTGCAAGTGCACCTGGCAGGGGTCCAGCTGCCCAGCATAGTGCCGCATGAACCAGGGCAGGAGTGGGTAGGCAGGATACCCAATAAGGAGACGGGGAAACACAACACCGCCCAGCTCCAAGACCTTGACCACCAGGTCAAAATGGCCACTCTCCACTAGTGCACCCAGTCCAGAGTTTCTGAACATGCATGCATTGTGCACGCTGACTGCCCAGCTGGCACTCACATGTGAATGTACCCTGGTGGTCCACCACTACTTGGAGAACCACAGAGTGGAACCTGTGCCTGCAGTAGTAGGGCTTGTCTGCACAGGATGGGCAGGTTATAGGGATCTGAGTCTTGTCCAGGGCCCCACTGAACTGGGGGAAGCCCAATGCCCGAAACCCTGCAGCCACCACCTGGGCGTCACAGATGCAGAAGACCATGCCTGTCAGCATGTCCTGGAGGATGCCACACTCCTCCAGGATGGCCTACCCACTGGTGGCCTTGCCCACCCTAAATAACTGCCCTACCTACTGCAGGCTGGAAGGCGTGGCCAGCTTCACCATGGTCAGGGCCAGGAGGGCATCAGTGGAGATGGCCAGGTGCATGGCCACGTCCTGCTGCTCCAGTTGGGGCCAGAGGTGGTGCAACAGGTCCTCAAATGTTACCTACGTCATCCAGAACATGTCCAGCCACTGGTCATCATCCCACTCATGCAGCAGAGCATGCTGCCATCAATCCCAGCAGGCACAGCATGCCCACCAGCAGTGGGGCTCCCAAGACAGCAGGGCAGCTCCAAGACCTCAGCAGTGGGGCTCCCGAGACAGCAGAGCAATGGTGAGGCTAAAAGGGGTGTCCTGGAGAGCATGGTCAGTGTGGCTAGCAGAAGCAACTGTGCAGCGGCATGAGCAATGGATGCTCATATACATCTCATCCAGCAGGTAGTCAGAGCAGGTGGGGAAGCTGGGTGGTGCCAGGTAACCATGTGCCAGGCAGTGGTAGTGGCAGTGGATGAGGAGCACAGCTGCAGCAGTTCTAAGGTGCAGGAGAGCCTATCCATGGGTGCCAGGGTCAGAAACAGGGTCAGCCATAGCTAAGAGATGCAGCTGAGGCACAAAGAGAGCTGGCATATGCATGTTGTGCCTCTGCCATGCTGTTCCTCTGACACAGGAAGTGCCTGCTCAGAGGTCACAGTACAGAGAATGAGCTTTTAAGATGGCTGCCAAGTGATGGCAGCTGCCTCTGGCCTCAGCATAGCTGCCAAGAGCTGGCAGCCACGTGGCTGGAGGCTGGAGTTCCCCCTGGTAGCCACAGGGGCAAATGGCCGGCTGCTCTGACCTAGGACTAAATTCAGTCCCAGGTTCCCTGCATGTGTAGATGCCAGCTTATTCTCGCTTACTGAGCAGTAAGCCTGTGTGAAACACCATCATTTCGCCATTTTGAATGGACACTGTTTCGTTTCATCATTTCATTTCAAAGCACTGTCTCATTTCATTTAGTCTAAACTCTTTCACTGTTTCAACACGTTTCGATGTTTCACCCATAGACTATAATGGGGAATCATAAAAATGCCTACACCTTTGTTATTTCTTGCCTAATTTGGATGAAAATGCAGGGATGGTAGCCCCTTTTGAGGGCATGAATCCTGCCACGTTTCAAGGAGATAGGTGCAGAAGTTTCTGGGAAACTGTACTTCAAACTGTTTAAAATACAACTCCTGACACTTGCTGGCAAGGGCAGCCCCCTCTCATCTGGCACGCAGATCTGGGGGACCGCACCCCCGTGAGGAGTCCAGCACAACCCGGCAGCCCTCCCGGGGGTGCAAATCCCCAGATATGTGCCCCAGATGAGAGGAGGCTGCCTCTGCCACCTGGAACTGGTGCTAGGTGCAGGCTGCACCTAGGCGGTAGCAGCAGCCTCCTCTCATCCAGCACACAGATCCAGGGGCTCGCACCCCTTGGGAGGAGTCCAGCACAGCCCGGCAGCCCTCCCAGGAGTGTGAGCCCCCAGATCTGTGCACCGGATGAGAGGAGGCTCAAGCTGCTGCTGCCACCTGGGATAGGCAGCAGCAGCAATCTTCTCCAGCGCTGGACGCGGCCCACAATCAGCACCAGTCAGTCCCAGGTGGAACAGGTAGCCTCCTCTCATCTGGGACACAGATTTAGGGGCTTTCACCCCTGGGAGGGCTGCCAGGATGTTCCAGACTCCTCCCAGGTGTGCAAGCCCCCGGATCTGCATGTCGGTTGAGAGGAAGCTGCTGCCGCTTGGGACCAGCACCAGCACTGAAGACAAGTAGGCCCGGCTTTGAAACTTTCAAAACGTTTTGAGTGCCCTTGTTTCATTTCAAAGCAGTTTTGAAGCCTTTTGTTTTGTTTCAATTTCACCATTTTAATTTCACTGTTTCAATCTCAAAATGCATTGAAACAGCTTCGGAACAAAACACCCAGTGAAATTTTGTACAGTCCTACTGCACAGTAACTTACTGTGCTGGCATAAATGCACATGTAGGCACACCCAAAAATTACAAATTGCAATTCTTAAATATAAATAATAAATTAAAATCTTATTCCTAGATAGTTTAGGGAACAAATACTTTTGTTGGATTTATTACTTCCGATCAACATTTTGGCCACCTCAATCCAGGAAGATGGTTCAGATATGTTAAAACTGAATGCTGTTTAAATATTCAAAAGCTTTTTGATGACAAGTGCAATTGCATTCAAAAATAATTAAAAGCAAAGCTTCTTTCTATAACAAGAGATCTTTTCACATATTCTTAGTCTTCCTGGTCCATGTACTTAAACTTCCTTTGAGCAAGCTTCAAGCTTTATATATCTATTTCAAAGTGCAACAAGACCAAAGTAGGCCATAAGCCACATGTGTAATAGAGTGGGGAAAGGAAAGCACAATAACAAACAATATCTGAACAACAGGTTAACAGCTTCTCATAGCTGCACTATACCCTCCACTTCCCAGCTCAAAAGGAACACTTACCTAACCTCCCATTAACTCTACTGTTTTAAAATACCTCTACAGTGATAAACCATTTTCTGAAATGAGTCTCCTTTCAGTCTGGGCATCTCTTGTATTGACATTTTACAGATATGTTCTACATCAGTACATATGATGACTGCATCAGACTGGAATGCTTCATTTGAACATGTGTCATATTTGTCTCAAATGTCCTGATTTGCATTTCATTTTGTAAGATCATAATGTAAATAAATCTGATATCATTTTATATTGCTATAACAATTTTTATATAGCAAATTATATTCTTGTTACATATAACATAGAACTATTTTGTTGGATCAGAATTATTCAATAAAACTAAGTAGGTTGAATCAGAAGTATTTGTATTATGCCAATAGGATTTACCAATTTAAAGTAAAATTCAGTCTGGCATAATTAAATCTCCAATTCCATTGGTTTCAAGTGGAATTGTACCTATTTTTCCTCACACTGAATTTGAACCAAAGACACAAATAGCTTCCCTTACTATATAGGATCTTGAAGAATGACTCTATTTTTAATGTATCTTATCCATTGAAATACATATTATCATACAGTTCAAGTGTATACTGCAGTACTATAAACAAGATAACAAAGTACGTAAAATAACTCCCTGCCACCTGCTTCTTACAAATCATAAACAATATAGTCTGGTCATGGTTCTGCTGGATGGGGTTAGGCAGAGGCCACATTCTATGTCTATGCATTTTTAGATATAATAAATGTTATATCAAGATGACATAAGATGCATAGGTATAGGTAACTGTGGAAAAGATCCAATAGCTAACTATTTGAATTGAGAGATACTTTCTTGCAGCATCTTGACAAATGGGCAGTATATATCCACTGTCATAAGAGAATGACTATTATAAATTCAATATCACAAAAATACTACTGCAGTCAATAATTATCTGATAACATGCCCAAAGGACATAACTTCCTCAAGTCATTAGTTGACTTGTGAGCATATATATCAGACATTAAAACATCTCGGCTAAGTATAGACAGTCAAAAATCCCACGGCTGACTGATTCAGCATTCACAGGTTAACCTAAACTACATAGATTGAACCTATAAGCAAGTGAACAGACATTAACTTTTGAAGAAATTCAGCCACATGCTGTGGCTCAAGCCAGAAGCTGTGAGGGGAGGGTGGGGTGCTATGGTATGTCTCCCTGCTAGGCTAGAGCAGACAGCTTAGGCTAAGACTAGCCTGCCCAACTTGCAAGGGTGGGGTTTGTGGGAGAGATGCAAAGCATCCTGGGATGCTGGGGAACTGTGAATTAACTTGAATCTGGAGGGGATCTCGGACAGAAGTTCAATAAACTGATTTAACCTAAATCAGCTAAATCTGATATTACATCCATTCAGGTTTCTCTTAAACAGGTTTGGGCCATTTTGAAAGTGGCTTATGTGCACTGAACTTATGTTGCATTATAGATTTGAACCAGCTTCTGATAACTTATACTGGTTTATGTGTAATTTTTGTCCCTAGCCCTCTTGTCTGTCTAATTTAACTGTGGGTCTTATTATTAGCCATATATATCAACATACATATCTAATCCCTTCTTTAATCTTTTGCTGTTTTGTTCCACAGATTAAATAGAAGAATTTCCTTTATCTGGTTCAAATTTTTTGCCAGAAGAATTACTTGATTGCTGAATTATCTATAGAAAGTGACTAGGACACAGGTTCGAGCATGGCCCAAATCAATGTTTCTCAACCTTTTTAGACTCAAGGCCCACCTTGTTAGACTTGAGACTCCCCTCAGAAAATGATAGCTCTTTGCTTTCACTCATTCATGGACTACAGAAGAGTAACAGTTTGATTTTCCTGTAGCAGAGAACTCAAAAAGACACATCAGACTGTTTTTAATATTACAGATTCCTATTGGAAATCTCTGGGTGCAAACCGAAGTGCAGGTCTGAGCTGTAACTCAGAACATTTTCTGCAAAGCGTTCTGAGTTACAGCATTACCCCAGACCAAACAGAAGTTCACTGTTCGTTCCAAGGGGGAGAGAAATCTAGTTGCAGGTTGGGAGCCTACAGCAAGGTTCCCATAGAAATGGCCATGGCTGTCTGCCAGTGCTTGCTATTTTCAGAACAAGCAGAGGGAGCTTGTTCTTGGGGCTCCCCAGCTGGTGTTGAAGGGTAGGATGGGTGGATTGAAGCCCCCCACACCCCTTGGGGAGGTCTCCAATACACCAACCGACCCTCCGAGAAGGCTGAAAAACCCTAAGACTTAACTCCCTCCACTCCCTTTCCCCCCTCCCCTCTGTGTTTACATTATGAATCACATTTGCACAGCTATGGCACGCTGCTTGAGAATCCCTAGCTTAAATGAAATCATTAAAATATCCAAACTTATATTTGCAAGGGGGAGTGTTTTGGGGCTTTTTTCTTTTTGGGAGGGGTTGCAATATTCAACCATTTTGAGGAAGTGCCATCATCTGTCAGAATACAATGTCTTTGACCAAACTGTGATACTACCTGGATCCTGTAGGATCCATCACAGTTTAGGAATTTTGCAAACAGCAAAGATAACAATGTTGGTGTAATAATCTTAATGAATGATGTTGTAATAAATAGAACAGCCAGGCTGAGCAGTTCACATCATTGGAACGTACTCTGCCATCTTGATTTGTCTAGGAAAATAATTGTGGTTTCTTCCCATTAGGTTGAAATTTCAGATTCCTTTTCTGCTTCATGTGATTTGACTAGTAAAATGATTCTGCCTGTCTAGCAGAAACAGGTTTATAGTAAGTACTGTAAAGCTTTCATATGTTTGTCAACAATAAAAAGAACAATCTTTGCATTGCTTTTGGGGAGCAAATGGCACTAAATAGCTCCCTATTTGCTTGAGGCTTATGTTTCATATCAACCGCTTGACTTTATAACATAAGTCTCTTATAACATGTTTAACTAAATACTCTGGTAAGAGCATGCTGCATGAGAATGTTATTCATTTTTTTAAAAAATCACTTAAAGATCGAGTGCTGAATTACATAATATAAAGTACGGCAATGCTGATACAGCTGAAGTCATAGAAAGGTAACCTCGTGGTTATAAATTTATATTATTAGAAAATATATTCCACAAAAAAAAAAAAAAAAAAAAAAAAAAAATTAGAAGCAACAAGCCCAGAGAAACCAAATACTCTATTACGAAACTGGGTGTATATTTTTATTATTTACCATTTAACCCTTGAAAAAGAAAATGGGACATAGCATGATATTTTTAAAGTTATTTAAGCCTATTTAGAATAATATCTCGTATATATCTATATCTACCTATCTATCTATCTGTCTATATATATATGTTCTACCTTTTTCACTTTTAATTTCCTTTCTTATATAAAGCCACATGTTTCTACTAGCATTGCCACAGGTAGTAAAATAATACAGAGGAATCTGAAAATGTATAGAAGAGTATGAGGATCATTCTCTTGTCCTGTGTTTGCACAGTACCTACCACAATGAGATTCAGGGTCTCAACTACAGTGCCAAAGTCACACTAATACAAAATGGTAGTTCCAATCATGCTGCTCTTTGCTTCAAGACACTGCGATGATCCAAGAAGCTGAGATTTTGTGGGTGTTCAGTACAGAAGAAAAGGAGAGAAGCTGGGAAAATAAATTATTACATTAGCAGGGAGATGGTTAGCCGTGTTAGCCTGATGACAGGGAGAATGCACAGCAGGGAAGCGCCTAGTCCGATAGGTAGTATGTTCATCGTTTGACCATATCTGAGCAAGTTTCTTGTGAAGATTGATTGCAGTCCATTTCATTCAGCTGAACAGGTGCCACACTGACCTACTTCCTGACTAGAAGAGAGGAGCTATTAGAGGCTGCAAGTAAAAGAGCAATCAAAAAGTCAGATTGTGTTTGTCTTCAAACTCCTTTCCATACACTAACTGGGTGGTACTTTCCTACATAATAAACTAGCTAATTTCATTCCTGAAGTTGTCAGTAAAAGCTATACTTAGAGCTAAAGAAACAAAACAGTTCCATAGAACAATAAAAAGTAAGATCAATTCAACTTTGTGTGTGGTGCGCGTATATACGTATTTAATTTATAGGTGTATACAATGTATGCGTACGTACATGCATGTAGATATACTGGTATACTGAGAGTACACTCACAAAACATAAAAAATGTAACAAATAAGTAAGTACAGAACTACCAGTCTCATGCTCCATAAAGTTGGCTTTACTGTAAGGGACCTACCAAATGTGCAATTGAACAATTTTCATGGAAACTGAATTTGAGCAGGCTCTGCAAAAAAAGGCAGACTACAATTTTGCGGGGGCACTGCAAAAAAGTAACAACAATATTATATTAATAACAAAAAAACTTACTGGCAAGCAGAGAAAAGGGTGGGAAGCCTTGGAGCACAGGGAGAAAGGAGGAAGAGGAGGAAAGGGAAGAGGGAGGAGGCAGCAGGGCAGGGCAGGATGCGGCAGGGTGGGGAGGGCAGGGCTGCAAGCATCAGGAGACACAGAAGCTGCAGGAAGTAGCCCCCCGCCCTGCCCATGGTCCAAGACTGCAGGGCTTCCTGCCCTTTCTCTGCTTGCTGGTAAATTGGGGTTTTTTTGGAGCAAGCCTGCCAAAATTGCAGAGCCTGCCACTTGGGGATGGCCCAAAACCGTGGCTTAATTACCATGATTAAGCCCAGGGAAGCCATTAATCCATGCTTAATAACACATGGATTAATGGGTTTCCCAGGTTTAATCAGGGTAATTTAAACCTGGTTTCAGGCCATGTGGTAATCTGCAGGGAGAAGCAGGACTGCCAGGGCCCCTTGGCCAATCAGAGGTAGGTAGGGGGGGGTGTAGGTGGGGAGGCACAGGGGAGAGGCAGGACTGCCAGGGCCCCCTTGCCAATCAGAGGTAGGT